>NC_138910.1:24903988-25547738 GCF_965231255.1 Vanellus vanellus | reverse complement strand
CTTTGGGAGCAAAGGAAGAGCCATAAACCGGATCATAGCTGAGCCTGACCAAATTAGTATTTTCATCTTGGCTTGGGCTAAACGCTGGGCAGGGTGATGCTGACTCTTTGCTCTGAGCTAGCGAACGCCCAGGAACGAAACGGCATCAGCCATCCTGACATAACAGGTCGCTTCTCAGATAAAGACTGATGGGAAACTGTGAGCTGTGCCCATTTTTGAATTCTGTAAGTAGCCCTGAGAGCCGGGCGCCCCAGAGCCATAGGTTGCTTGTAATAGCAGAGAAGATCTCATTACCCGCGCTGTCTTGTGTGCGCATTCTCTCTCTCCCAGATATAGATGTACCGTAACACACTCTTGTCTGTCTCGTTCAATTAGGAGAAGGCCATAATGGCTTGCTTACTATATTTAGAATATTTAAGTCAGTAGATGTAAATAAATGGCATAGCAGAAAGGTAATGATTTCAGAAGGGCACGGTTATAAAAGAACTTCTCAAGCCATGAAGTGCCTGTATTTTGGAAAATAAACTATTGATACCCATTGTTTTTTTTCTGGATGTAGTTCTAATAGCAGTTTGGATGTATCCGCCAGGATAACACTTCACTTGTTTCCTTTTAGCGTACAGTCTGTCCACAATGTATTATAAAGTATATTTGAAAAAAAATTGATTTAAACGTCATTTTCTAGCATAATTTTGCTTTGGCTATCATTTGGACATAATATTTTCAAATTGTGCACTTCCCATTTTTACTTATGAAAGGTGAAGTTCTTTCATGTCCAGCATATGGAGTTGGTTGTCCATCCAAATCTCAGTACCTCTGTGGCAATATTTTCAAGTTTGTTGCTCAACATGCTGAAGACATTTGAATATCTGGCCCAAGTTTGGCATGAAAACTTTGAAGAATCACTGAGATTTTGGGGAGAATAAAAGGAGTGATGACTTTTTTTCTGACATGTTAATTTTAGATCTTGCTGAGGATGTTTGCTAACGTGCAATAATAAAGAACTGTAGCCTTTGTTCATGGACATATTGTGGCTTTTGAAAACTTAAATATCGTGCCAATAACTCATCTTTGCTTTCCCAACTGAAGTTACAGTGGACGATTATGGAAATTGATAGCACCACCTATTGATGTTATTGGAAAACTGCAACTCATCGTGGTATTTTGCATAATTTTAAAACGCAAGAAAAAATTAAATACATAATCTGCTATTTTACTATTGAAGCAGCAGTTGTGCAAGCGATCTCATTCAGCTGTTCACGATGACTAGTAAATGTTACTTAGAAATGTTGTACAACAAACTTCAACGAATGTTTTTGGCAACTTTGTTGAGAGACAGAGTGTACTCCTGTGTTTGTGCGAGACCCATTCATTGTGCGGTGTGTGAATAGACGGTGCAGTGGAAATGACGGTGCTGAGGCAACGGCAAATGCATTACGCGAATATAGGAAATCTAAATGGTTCATGGGAATGTTTTCTAGCAAAAAGTACTTTTTTAAAAAAGTACTTACAACAGGCACTCCCTCTTGCGCTGTGAGTAAACTGTTCCAAACAACACTGTGCCGTCGTCGTTGCAGCAGCGGGAGCCCCAGCCCTGCCAGGGGCCACGCGTGACAGGCGCTCGGGCAGGTACGGGACCTGCTGAAATCAATCGGTCTCTTTGCAGGTGCAGATCGGATTGCAAGACCGGAGCCCTGGATGTCAGATTTATAGGCCTATTACTTTCAACCTCATTTTTGTATCTTTTCTCTGCTAGCCTTTAGCAGAACTATTTTAGCTGTTTCCCAAACACCCTTTTCTTGCACAATACAAAAAGACCTGGTAAAAAAATAACTCTTAGCAGCTCAACAATTTTTAACCTTAATCTCACATAACACGCATGAGTTTAACTCTTTGGTGTCTGCTGCTGTATTCGGGGTGCCGCAGCCCAAATGTGGGAGCAAGAAGAGAGAAATACGGGTGCTTTCACACCACATAGGGTGCTCCTAGAGCCCTGCCAGTAGTCAAAATGCCTTGGGTAGGAATGGATCTGTGCCCAGAAAAGATTTCTTAAGGCCAGATCACAATCTAATTTAGCTGTTCGTTATCTCACAAGGTGTACCCCTTACACTGCTTCTAACAGGCTCAGCTAAGGGTGGTGGGTGGAAGGTAAGTTGGTGCAGGGACTGCCTGTGCCCAAGATCTAGAGGAAATCTTTGTGTCCTCTGCCCCATCCTAACTGTGGTCTTGTGCTGTGTGTTTGAGTTAAGATCTAATTCATTGCTCTGTACCAATTGTTTTAATTCTCGGGTATGGAATGGCTTTTGGGTAGTTTTCTCTGGTGTAGCTAACAAGCAGCTTTTTGTGTGTGTTGTTTATGCAACACAAGAGTTCCCCAGGACGCTGATTTGCACCAAGGAGTACCTCAAGCTAATAAAAGGTTAGTGACATAGCCTTGCCGGTAACTGAGACTAATGCTGCATTTTGCTTGGCAAAATGGATATATCTGTGTCATCTGACAGCCCTTTAAATAGTCCATGTTTGTCATTCAGTTGAGATTTTCTTCTATACTAAGCCCAAAATCCAACCAGGGTTGCTATGGTTTAATATTTTAATTGCCCTTGTGTCCTGTTCTATCATATAAAGTCATAAAGCATCCGAATGAATAGATGCCGCTTTTCTTCAGCGTGTTGTGTGCAATGTAGTTCCCTACGACTTCTGTGCACAGTACATGACCGTTAGCTTGCAATGGAGTTAAAAACTGCATGCATTAAGTACTTCTAGGGCCCGAGACATCAGTGAGTCACTCTGACAAGGGCAGATGCTTCATCTTCTCCTCATGAGTGTGCAAAAGAACAAGTATATGAAAAGAAAAGGCAAGTGAAAACCTGGGGAAAACAAGATCATCCAAAAAGCAAGAAACCTAACTTGGAAAAGTAGAACATTGGTTTTCTCTTCTTTTCTGGTCTTCTCATGCCTCCTTTTTCAGAAGCTGGGCCTAATATGAGATGATTTTTAAACTGGTGTTATAATACTAAATCAGCGACATATTTCAGTCCATCTGGCTTTGCCTAACGTCTTCCCTTTATCTTTTGGTCTAGGGCTTTTTAAAATTGTTTTTATTATTAGATATTGCACAAGTCTGTCATGTGAAAGGCTGGATCATGAAGACATCCTGCCATCCGCTGTCCAACAACTCACTCAAATTCCTGAAGAAAAATACTTTATATCCTCACCTAGTTCTGGAAATGTTCGTGAATACAAATAACAAATGCAAATGGCATAGGGACAGTGGTATTAGGAATTGAAATGCCCACTCTGTATTTTTGGGCTGTTTTTGGCTAGGGTAGAGTTAATTTTCTTCATAGTAGCTAGTATGGGACTATGTTTCGGATTTGTGCTGGAAACCGTGTTGATAATACAGGGATGTTTTAGTTACTGCCGAGCCGTGCTTACACTGAGCCAAGGCCTTTTCAGCTCCTCACACCGCCCTGCCAGCGACTAGGCTGGGGGTGCACAGTAGGTTGGGAGGGGACACAGCATGGACAGCTGACCCCAACTGACCAAAGGGATATTCCATGCCATATGATGTCATGCTCAGCATATAAAGCTGGGGGAAGAAGAAGGAAGGGGGTGAGTCAGGAGTTATGGCATTTTATCTTCTCAAGTAACCATTATGTGTGATGGAGCTTTCCTGGGGATGGATGAACACCTGCTTCCCAATGGGAAGTGATGAATGAATTCCTTGTTTTGCTTTGCTTACGTGCATGGCCTTTGCTTTACTTATTAAACCACCTTTATCGCAAACCATGAGTTTTCTCAATTTTACTCTTCTGATTCTCTCCCCCATCGCACTGTGTGGGGAGTGAGCGAGCGGCTGTGTGGTACTTAGTTGCCAGCTGGGGTTAAACCACGACAATTTTGTACAAATATATTTCTTATGCTAGAAATGCATGATTAGTGAGTGATGTCCCTGTTGGTTGATGGTGGCTACAGTTGATGGATACAGATTATTAAATTTTATTTTAGTAACAGGTAGTGACAAAGTGGCTCAGTGCCTAATTGCATACAAGTATCCGCTATATAAACAGGTACAAATATATTTTCGTAACAGTCAATAAAATCCTATTGCTTCTCTTAGGTTACAAGAAGAAGCTGATATATGAGTCCATATGCACCTAAAAGTGTATAAAATTAGGAGAACTGAGCAAATTTTTGGTGGGTCATTCAAAATGTGTTTCCTCACAAATTCAAGGTGGTCAGCATGTGCCAGTGCAGGTCTCTGGGCCAGGCAGGTTGAGTGAATGAACGCAATGACTTGTGGCAGATGTTGCATCTGGGAGTTTGCCGCTGTCTGGAAAGGCAGTTTTAATTGTACCAAACCCCGGTGCCTCAGTGGGACGTTCCTGAGGTCATCGGTACTGACTTCGCTGCCCTGTGTCCTCAGTGCTGCCGTGACCGAAGAAGACAGGCTACTGGGGCTGTTTCTGGGGTCAAGTCATACCAGCATGACCCACTCTCTGCCCTGGTGCCTCTAGACCATGCAGCCACTCAGCACATCTGGCCAGAGGTGTGCCACTTGCCAGCCTGACCAAGAGAGGGTGTGTTTGCCAGAAACGCTTGTTAAGGTTAGCCCGTATTCTCAAGTGCAGCAAGCCGTAGGTTGCTTGTAACGAATGGCGAACCTGTGACTGATTTTAGGTAATGGGAAACAGAACACAGCACTCGTGAAGAGTGTTTGGGCAGGGAGCGAGACCCCCGCGAAGCCACCCCGGGCTGCGTTACTGAGTCAGCGCGTGGGGCCGGAGCTGTTCTACTTGCCAGCTGAGCCAAGGCGACCAGCACAGGGGAGGGCTTTTGCTGTCTCTAAAGCTTTCTGCAGTCTCACTTTTTAAAACCAGCAAAACAGAAGTGAAGGGCTTGGGGGGTGGGGGGGGAGGGGGGATTTGCAAGGTATGGAGACACCGTGCTGATGATTTGACAATAAGTGTTCTGCAATTACTGCTTCTCCCACTCCTCTGACCTTCTGGCCCCACAGTGCTCATTACGAACAAGGTCTGAGCTGCTCTGAGTTTGAAGGACTGAGTTTGACTCAGTCTTTGTGCTCTGGCAAACTCCCACTGCCTTCAGGACAAGTTTGATTTAATATAAGGACTAAAATCCTTGGGGCTTGGCCTTAGGAGAGTAGTAAATGCAATCAGCTGCTTTGGTCTGACAGAATGAATAAACAGAGGCTCCGGGGCACTCGGCATCAGCAGAGATGGCAGAGATTACGAGGGAAGATCTGGACCACATTACTGATTCCCAATTCACCGTAACCACTTGTGAAAGAGAGGTGGGCATCATCCTGGACAGCCCGGTGAAGGGCTCCCCTCCGTGCCTTGCAGTGGTTAAAAATCAAGTGAAGGGTATCAGTCTGGAGAGTGCAATAACAGCGAGAATATTAGAATGACGTTATTATAAAAACCTTTCTTTGTGTTCAGTTCTCATTACTCTGACTCAAAAAGGAAACAGCAGGAATAACTGAGCTTATACTGGGATGATGGAAATTTGTGGAGATGTGAAAAGACTTCTGAATGAAGAGAGAGTGAAAAGATTGGGACCATTTAATTTAGATGAAGATAAACAAGAAGGGACATGACGGAGGTACAGTGGGTAACAGCTGCTATTGAGAAGGTAAATCCAGAACCACTTTGCCTCTTCTCATGACACCTGAATAAAAGGACAATCAATTAAATGGATAAAATGGACATTTCAGCCTAAAAAAAGAGGTATTTGAACTCATCTTAAAAGGCTTATTGCAATGAGGTGCAGTCCAAGTTAAGTAGCTAGTGAATCTTGAAAAAGAGTTAGACTTCCAGAGTCTCTTCTGAGTTACCTTACATAAAGTGTACAGAGCTTTAGGGGATCTAAGCTCTTAGGATTCAGGGTCTAAGCAAATGAATAATCAAGAGGCTCCGGGAAGAGGTGCCCCCTTTGTGCATTTATTCTGTTCGCGTGCCATGGGCTTCTTGCACTTCCTCTAAAAAAACTGAAGCTATAGTAGGAAACCCCCCTCCGCTGCGTTAGATGGACCAGGATTTTGAACTGGTGTGGCAACTGTCCTCTTGAAATTTGGCTTATGAAGTAAATGGTTTGACTTTTCTGTGTTGTTACCCAGACCGACTATACATGCAATATCTGGGTTTGATCCAAAGACATGCCAACAGATTATTGCATTATTCCTGGCTGGGGGAGATCAGTTGTGCTGTCCCATCTCTACACCAGCCCTGACCATACTTCACTGCAGGTTACTTTTTTTCCACAGCATTTTCAGAATAGCCAATTTGTAACTCCCTTGGGATTTGCACAAACAAATGCAAATGACAGGCAGGCGGGAGGAAGGGGCACTCACCAAGTCCTTTTTGTCTTTAGTACCTTGTGTCTCAGGAATTTATGTGGCCTGGCATTGTCCCTTGGGTAAACTGAAATGAATGGTTTAAGCTCACATGCTCAATTTTGTAATTACTATAGGTTAAGAACAGTTAGAAGTAATGCTGCTCAGCTAATGAGCAGTAACTAGTTTAGGCATGGAAATTCGCTCTCCATGACTATCTCTGTACACCCACACTCTGTCTTAGCAGGGCTTTGCATGTGACTAAAACTTAAACTAAATTAAATAAAGGTGTGAAAAGACATTTTTCTTCATAATGTCTTCCACTATGTTGGTGCTAATACAAACTGCCTCTTCTTTCATTCAGTATGAAGTAAGGCAAGTCCATAGACCTGATTTTGATCACTTGGATATTACTGACATGAATAGCAAATGCAACTAGAGAGATTTTTAGTTAAGATGATCAGGTTCTGAGGGATAAGTCTTTGGGAAAGTACCAAGATGTGAAGAAACAGATGACTATACGTAGCTCTGAAAGCTACATGAAAGAACTATGCGTGGCTGGGGACTCACCTGCTTCTTTTCCTTTTGCAGGGAGGAGTCAGGATTACTTGCTAATTCATTTCAGATGCAACTACTCAGGTCTGGGCTCATTTAAGGGTAAGGAGCTTAAATATTCCTTTTTTTTTTTTTTTTCTTCTTCTTCTCTGAACAACTACTGAACGTAGTATCTCTCCATGAAGTGACTGTCTTATGTCTCATACGAATACCTGGTGAGCAGAGGGATAGCACTTTACTGCCTGAACTGTGGTAAGCACCGAACTTTATCTTTTCACTTCTCTTTAGTTGAATTATATGAGCAGTACCTCCCTGAAGACATCCTGCTTATTATGTGGTCACATGGTAAACATTATTTTTTTAAGCTACACGTGGAGAAAAGAACGCCAGAGAATGAATTCCTGAAAGAAGTTACCAATACAAAAAGAGACTTGTCAGAACTTAACTGAAAATATAATTTATTGTGTCCCACTGCATAACATGGGATAATTTTATTAAAGTTGTATCGATGGGAATACAATTCTTTGTCTCTATGATGAGGAACAGGGTTGGCAGTCTGTGCTTGTAGGTGTGCTAGGGCTGTGGGTGAGCTGGTAGTGGCCTGGCCGAGCCCTGTGGAGCAGGGGGGCTTTTGGCATCACTGCGATTCAGAGGCTTGGCTTGGCTTTCCCTACGCCTTTTGTTTAACAGATGACAGGTTTGCCCTTTCTGTACTCCGGCTCCAGCCTCCCTAGTGAAAAACAATATCCACAGCAACCCCTGAAGTTTTTCAAGTGGACCTCCCCTTGTTTTTGCACAAGGTTCCCCATGTGAAATTGTCACCTCTTTGTGTGCTGCGGCTGAAAGGTCTTTGGGGCTGCACCGGGTTGCTCAGGACTGCATGATTGAATTTGACTGGGGTGATGCTCCAGACAATTTCCTGAAAAAGCTCAAAACCAATTTATTTGTTTTTCCTAAGCATTTGTTGCTCTCATTTGGGACCACGCTCTCAGCAGGCTTGCAGACAAGGACCAGATTTGGAAACAGCTTGGTGTTGGCTTTTTTGCAAGCTGGTGCTGCATTTGTAGCTGAGGCCTCCTGAAAACCGGGTCCTACAACCCACGGTATTTATTGCTGGTGCTCTGTCTCTTTAGCGAATTGGGAATGCGAGGGTAGTGATCGATGCAGTTTGGACTTTTATGTATAAAGATTAGAGTGGCAATAGCCTTGGTAGGTGTCAGTCTAAAGCCACGCCTGTAATATTGCATGAAATCCTGGAAAAAACATCGTTACAAAAATATTGACAAACTGTTGAGAAGGTGAGAGGAGCAACAAAGCAATCAGGGCAGAAAGGACCAAATGATGAGGAAAGATTAAAAAAAAAAAAGCTAAGTGCCATATGTATGACTTTTCTAGAAGATGATTGATGGGAAACACAGATAAGTTTGAAGGGAGCCTGAACTCCAAAAAAAAAAAAAAAAAGAGAATAGTTAGGATGGTACAGGAAGGTATAACTAAGAGTGATGGGGTGAAATTAAGCAAGAGAAAATTTAAGCTGAATCTTAGGAAAAAAATCATTACTGAAATATATTAGGCTGCTGAGTGATTGTCCGTGGGGAGCAGTGCAAACTGCTGCCGGTAGATTGTTTAGCCTGGGCAAAATGTTTTCGGGCATGCAGCCGAGGAAGTTCCAGAAGCAGGGGACTGACGTATACACCTTTATCAGTGGTTTTACTATCTCATGTGCATATTTTACAGGCATAATTTGCTTAAACATAGAGCGTCACAGTGGCTTTGACCACTCAGCCCTGTTGAAATTAGTGGGAGTGAGATGCGTAAACATCTAACAGAGATTTTGGTCTGAAGGGATTGATCCCCATTAGGAGTGAGGACCAGAACAGCGATGTGTCTTATACCTAAATGTTACTGCATCACCACAACCAGCCCGCAGCAGGCTGTAGGAGCCCTGTGCAGGATGTGGGATGTGCTATGCTATGTTGTGCTGTGCTGTGGTGGTGGTACCCATCAAGGCATCTCCACAGCTCAACTGACCGGGCAGCCTGTGCCAGCGGGGCTGACTCGCTCCCCAGCCTCTCCAGCCCACAGGCGCGGTACCCTGGAGGCGCTCATCTTTTGCTTTGGACACAGAAAAGCTTTCCACGGAACAACCACCCTTGTTCTCGAGCCAGGCAGAAGGAAAGCCTTCCTCGCCACGTGCACCTGAGCAAGGTGATAGTTCCCTCTCCTTTTGAGAAAGCTCAGTGTCCATTGTGCTTACCCAGCATCTGGGAACCTGTCTCCCTAAAAACCTTCCTGGGGGAAGGAGAGGGAAGTTCTCCAGGAGAGCTCCTTGATGCAGGAGGGGTTTGAGTGCAGGCGCTTTGCACTCCCCGCTAGAAACTCCTCAAGTTTGTAGAGAAGAACTTAAATTTCTTGGTCTGGAGAGTGGCAAGAACAAACCCAAACAGCCCTCAGGCCAGGCATCTGCTGGGAGCAGTGAAACCTGAGTTTCGTTCCCCGCTTTGGTGTCTTCCTTGAGAAGTAATGCTACCATCTCCTCCCTTTACATTTCATGTGTGACTTGCGTGTTCTGGGTCTGCTGATGATTCTGTTTACATCAGTGATGTAAGCAGAATAAAAACTTGTTTGTGGATCCCTATGAGCGATAGGGAGAGACTGACTGTAGGCTTCCCAGCCTGTCAAGATGGTCAGGACCTGCCTAGAAACAGACTTTTTAGGGACATTTCAAAAATCAGTGTTGAAAAATGGAAGGCATCCATGGATTTTGGGCGGCTTTGGAGATAGCTGGCAGCTTGATGGGGGTCTGAGGACTTCAATTTTCCATAAAGATGGGGTTCTTGAGTAAGAACACGAGGTCACCAGGGTCTGGGTGGCCAGAAGTCCTGCTGGTGATGTGATGGTATATTCCTTTGTCATGTGGGGCTTCTGCAGCACTTACCTTGCATTCGTGAGGGAGAAAAATAAAAAATAAGCCTTGAAGGAAACAAGCCTGACCATTTACCTCTCTTTCCCTTGTTAGCAATTTTGCTCCATAATGCTTCTCACTGGTTTTAGAGTTCTGGTTCTGTTTTATAACCATTTGACATAGTTTTGTGGTATTTTTTTCCTCTATTGCTACCCTTTGCCTTTTATTCTATATATTCACTACTCCCTATCTAAAGAAATTCTGCCTAAATTCCTTGAGGGTCTGACCCTTCCCTTAGCTTTAGTTTACGCTCCTTTGTTCTTGTGTTTGACATAAGCTCAAACAGCCTTGTAAAATCTCATTTCTGTTCCCTTCAGGATTGTGTATTCCTCTATGAAATATTTTCCCCACCCTCCTCTACCCTGCCTCTTCCTAGAAAAGTGCTTCTAGTTTAGTAACTGTTTTGTACAATTAATTGTTAGAGTTCTGGATTCTTTTGTCACTTTCTCCATTTCTGTCTCCATTACACGCTATTGTTCTACACTGAGTTTTAGTTATAAAACTAGTTTTACTCATTTTTTTGGATAGTCAGCACTCCATCTTACTTCCTTTACGTTCTCCTAATTTTTCTCTTCAGCAGTTCAGTACAGGGCTCAACAAACTGTAGTCTGCCTGCATCACGTTCTCTTCTCAGGAAGGTGTTTTCTGACCTAGGTTTGCTGCTGCTCACCACAGAAGATGTCATGTCTCCCCTGAAAGCTTAAGTTTTTTGCTTAGTTCATCAGAATAATCTTATACAAAATCCTGAGTTACAAAAACCTCAGGTGGAAATGGGAAATTAACTTTTGTGAAGTCTATTTGACTTTATGTTCCTTTTTGGCAAGAATTATGATTTTGAACTTGTACATTAGACTAGTACTGTAAACTGCCCTACAGTCTATAATACAACAAAAAATTATTTTTAAACCAGATCTTTATCCTAAACAGTGCTAAGTAGACACATTGTTGAATCCAGATAAACACATTGCTGCAGATAGCTTAAAATGAAGAGGAATTTGGCGAGAAGAAAGTTGATTGAAGAAGGGAATGAAAATTCACAGCGAAACGTGTTTGCTAGTCATACAGGGGAGCTGAAGGCTTCTGCAACGCGTGTCTCAAACAACTCATGCTGCTTTTTAGAACACAATTTTCCAGTTTCTTTTCCCTGGAGTGTGCCATTAGCTTCAGTCTTCCATTAACTTCCTTGGTAACTTCTTAAAATAACTCTCTAGAGATGAGCATGTCTCTGGAGGACCAAATACCAGCTTGATGAAATTGAACAAATGAGTGATTTTACTGAGAAGCACTTTTGCTGTTTGTCTTTTTTATTTTGACTTCAGTCAGGGAATAGAAAATCTGCTACCTTATGTTTTATGAAATATGGAATAGGTATTAGTCTGAACACCTCATGATTAGTTTACATGCTGCACTAGCCAGGAATTGAAAGAAACAAAATATAAGCTCCATCAGCTTTAACATTTGTGATAGGTATTATTTGTAAAATGGTATCCTTTATTCTGCAATTCTGGCTCTGAACTTTACATGCTTCCTGGGGTTTGAGCTGTCTACAGAAATTTCTCAAAATGAAATGCAAAATTCAACACAGGCTTTTTCTCCAGACACAAGTATTTCCAGGATTAAGCTTTACGAGTAATGTAGCCAATGTCTTAAATGATTCCTTCCCGTTATCCAAAGGAAGTACAACTGGAGAGAGAGCAAAACCACTTCATCTTTTCAAGTAATATTATCCCAGAGTATTGTACAGCATTTTCCAGCAAACACTGTTGACTTACAGATTCCTACAATATTTAGTAATGAGTAAAAAAATTAATTTTTTTTGTTATCAGCTAAAATGTATCACAGCTTTCTGTATCTTGAACGAGTTTATGGGTTCCTGTTGGCACTGCTCAAACATAGTTTTCTGAAAAGATAATGATGCTTTAGAGCGATTTGGCTTCAGGACAGCTTTGCCTGAGCCAACTCTGTGGTAGTTCCCTTAGTGCATTTCAGGGCTCTCTTCTAGCAAAGGCACATACTCTGTTTTAGGAGTGAAAAAGTGTGGATCTGTTCTTTGCGGTCTGTGCAGTGAGCCTTAGTCCTCTGGCTAACTGGTAGGGGCTGGTTTGTTTTATTGCTCAAGGCTGGGGCTCTCCCGTGGTGTTTCACATGGACCATGCTCTGGTGCCGCACCCCAGGGATTTTACAGATCCAGTCTCTCCAGCCTGCCCCTGCTCCAAGCCACACACCTGCCCCCCTACAGCAAGTGACCCCGTATGCTTCCATGCAGTGAAGGCAGCAACATGGTTGCTGTGTGATGCGTGCTGCTCCTGCTCCTGCTCACAACCTGCTCCATCAGTAGCTGCTCTTCAGGAGTTGGTGGCACACTCCAAAACACATGTACATATATATCACAGAATCATAGAATGGTTAGAGTTGGAAGGGACCTTGAAGGTCATCTAGTTCCACCCCCCTGCCATGTACTGGGACACCTCCAACTACACCGGGTTGCTCAAAGTCCCATCCAACCTGGCCTTGAACACTTCCAGGGATGGGGCGTCCACAACTTCTGTTGGGCAACCTGTCCCAGTGTCTCACCACCCTCACAGTAAAGAATTCCTTCCTAATATCTGATCTAAATCTACCCTCTTTCAGTTTAAAACCACTACCCCTCATCCTATCACTACACTCCCTGATAAAGAGTCCCTCCCCATCTTTCCCGTAGGCCCCCTTTAGGTACTGGAAGGCCGCTATAAGGTCTCCCTGGAGCCTTCTCTTTTCCAGGCTGAACAACCCCAACTCTCTCAGTCTGTCCTCATAGAAGAGGTATTCCATCCCTCTGATTATCTTCGTGTCCCTCCTCTGGACTCACTCCAGCAGGTCCATGTCCTTCTTATGCTGGGGACTCCAGAGCTGGATGCAGTGCTCCAGTACTATATGTGTGTGTGCATTTTTCATTTCTTCTGGGTTAGGCACACTACTACTAGCAGAAGGGACCTGGCTGGTTCAGGAGTCCTCAGGAACTGTAGGCACAGAGGTGTTGTGTGTCAGGCTGGGACTGGGACTCGGCTGGGGAAGCTTTCCGGCAGTGGCCCCAGGTTTGGGCCAGATCCCAGGAGATCACAGCCAAGGCCCCTCACACTCTCCAGATCCCAAGTTTAAACAAATGAAGCCAGATGGCCAAATATTGTTAAAGCTGTTTTGCTTCCAGACTTTTGTTTTTATGGCATGCTGTCATGATGTGCGGATATGTCAGGGTGTCTGACAGCATAGGGCCTGCCAAAAAAACAGTGGAGGACTTTTCTGGGCAGAGGGAATAAAACCTGGCACAGGCTGTGTTCATACCCTCTATCGGTGAAGTTGTCTCTTCTTTACCTGAGCTGTTTTACGTCAGAGCACAAGAGAAAATGAACATACAATGATCAAAGACTTCCCCTAGTGAAGGCTTTCGAAATTAGTTGATTTCCAAATTGTTGAGTTCGGAATGGTGGTGGTCTGTGAGGTAGTGGTCTTATTCTGGAGCACAGGGCACTCTCCTCTCTTTACCTCATGTAATTCAACGTAACAAAAATGGATCCAAGCAGACTTTACAACTAGTAGGATAACTGTAAATACTATCAGTTTTCCTTTTAAGTGTAATGTGTTGTATTTTGTACGAAGGCAGTTTTCATGAGCAAGAAAGTCTTTCTCTGTATTCTACTTTTCATATATATATTTTTAAAGAGAATCATTCGGCAAAGAGTTTGTTTGATTTTTACAGGCAATACAGAAGCAAAATGTGGCTTGACATTCAGTAGAAACCGTTGGGCTTTGGAAGAAAAGGTAAAGAAGTCCCCTGTCTCGAAATAAAATTATGTCTCTGTAAGCCATGGGAGACAAGGAGATTTCTCTTTACAAAGCTGTCACTGAGTAATTTATCAGGAAAGAGCGTATTTATTATTCTTCACATCAGCCACAAAAATCAGAAAATCTAAACTCAAACTGTGGAAAGTTTCCCATAAAGATAGTTGCAGTGATGAGCCAGACTGAGTTAGCGGGCTTTTGCTTTGCTATTTGAAAATCATCTGTTACGTCGAGATTTCCAACAAAGCTGATTACCTTACTATTATGAGTGTACGTTACCAGGTTTATGCTGGATAACTGCAGCAAATATCCTCCTCTTGATGGGATGGCAGACAGCTCCTTGCTGCATAGTACAAAACCTGCTCATGGTTTTATTGTTTGATGAAGGCAAAATTTAGCCTTAGGGTAAGGAGTTAAAATGACAATAGGGACTGGCCACCAGCCTGCTATCAAAGCTGTACAGGAAAATAGACTTAGCACATGTTTCCAACATCCTCTAGCCTGTTTCAGCACTTTAAAGAAAACAGATGCAAATATGATGGCTTTCATGTAGGGCTTTGCTTTTGTATTGCAGCTGGAAATTGTGGTTTTATAGTGCATATCCCACATTAGAGTCCTCTGTTGTTCCACGATAATAATTTTGGTCTTTATCACTGTGCAGCTATCACTTAGTCTAGGAGTTTAGCTGAGCTCTTGCAATAGCTCAACTTTTTTATTGACAATCAGAAAACAAATCTTGGCGTTGTGGCAGGAGCTGATCTTAGTCTTGCAGTTTATTGGGCAATATTCAAGTTGTTTGTACAGCTCCATAGATATTCCGGATACTTTACAGACAAATATAAATCCAGCCTCCGCCCCAAGGAATTTACACTCAAAATGCAAGGTGGCACAGGAGTAGAAGAGAAAGCAGAAGATGGCTGGGAGGGGGACTGGGCGTAAATCATCGACTCGCAGAGCGACATTAGCGTCAGCATTGTGAATACTGAAGTCACCAAAAAAACTGCTCTTTTTGTAGATCGTCGTCTTCTTTTCTCATTAAACGTTCGCTTTTACAAGGATGTTAATGTGTAACCACTATGAGACCGTGTAGGTAGCAGTTGCTCGAGGTCTAAAGTCGCAGGTCAGTGTACTAATGGCAGCGTGCTGCACCAGCCAAACAGCCGTGGGGTACCAAGCACAGGGCAGCCGCGTTACCCTGAGCATACTGCTACCACATTGCTTCTACGCAGGAACACTTGTTTTAGGATGCGATGCCAAATATTCCAGTCGGCAGACTGTAGGAAAGAGTTTTCTCTTTGTCTTTGAACAATTTTAAGAACACAGTCTGGCGCTGTAGGGCTGTAATCTTGTTTATTCTTCGCAGAAACTACATGGCCCTCTAAAAGCCTTAGAGATCATCACCCCCTTGTTATCATAGCGGGTATGCACCTTGTAATCTCACCGTACTAATTGTTGAGAAAACGCGCGTGGTAGTCCTTCACCGGCAGAATCCCAATTGCCAAGGTAATTAATAGTGTTACAGACTTCAAGGCCATAATGCTCATCAGTTATTAATTAGCAATTCATTTTGCTGAATAAATAATACTTATGATTGATGATGGAACTTGTAATTGGGCACTAGTAGTGTTCCTCAAGGGAACGGCTTCTCTGCAAGTATTAACTATGACAGTAACAGCTCAGAAACCCGAGATCATTTAAGAAAATCTACTCTAAACAACTGTGACACATTTGAGGCGTTTACATTCAGTGTTGGAAAAGTAGAGCTTAAACACTGGAGGCTTGCCTATGGCAACCAAATGCTACCATTTTTTGTCTTTTTGCTTATATTTTGCTTTGCTTTAAGCATTGCCTTCTTATAAGGAAATGTCCTATACAATTATATTGCACGCATTACATTGTCTTTACGAGCTTCCATATGCATTCTTCACAAATTCAGAAGATAGTATAATAAAGGAAATACTTTCCCAAGCACAATAACCAATTTAAAAGGAATTTGCTCAGATTAAATCTATTTCAGATTAATAGATTGTGGAAAATTAATTTTATTTTATATGAGTTGGCACTACCTTTTGGCATAAATAAAATTAAACTTAGCCCTCCACCCCCGGAAAGGAAAGAGAAGCTGGTAAATAAAGCAAATAAGCTGTTAGTTTTAACTGGGTAGTCAACAAAGACAAGTATGGGAGGTCAGCTGCTGACCAGATGCTGCCTTCAATTAATATTCCAACCCTAAAAGACATTTATCGTCCAGTTTAGAAGGGAGAGCAGCTGAGTCATAAAAGCAGCCCACAAAAGATATTTTAAAGCACTTATAATGGCTAAATTACTTGAAATAAATTACCCCTGAAAATAAACATATTTTGTACAGTCTATGTAAACCAAATTTCTTCTCCCTGTAAATTGCTTGGACTAAGTGGGAGTTTGCGTTTGACAAGAGCATACGTTTGCTTCATTACTACATGTGGGTTATTTTTTTTTTCCCCTTTGAAAAGGGTTAATAAACTATAAGATATCATTGCCAGCTAAATGAGTCCTGCACCCTTTTAAGGGAGGAAGATGCTGCAGAAGAACAAGTTAGAAAGAAGCGCAGAGACTGTGTTGTAATGCTAACAGGCAATTAACAAACTCATGGGTGTTAATTATCTTCATACTGTATCATGTTCAATTAGCTCAGCCCCTGCAACAAAGGCAACCATGAGCAATTGCTTTGATAGGCGTACAGTACTTCATTTGTAGTTAATCGGTTTAAGCCTTGCAGTTGCTAGGCTACACCAGTCTCCAGAGGTAAAAAGCTGCACAGATGCACTATGTTTAAATGACTACAGAGAACTGTTTAAACTCAAACCATGTATAACTCTTTATTGATTTTTCACAGAAGATCTCAGCTCTGATGATAAGGTTTTGATATATTTTCCTGCTACAGTCAGTTCCTTGGAGTATTGCAGAAAAAAAATCTGTCAATATGCTTCTATTATGATCTCTTGATCTGTGGCTATAAAAACCTTTAGCCGCAGCCCTTATTATAAAATAATGGAAGAAGCAATATTTGATTTTTTTCTTTTTTTTTTTTTTCTCCCCCCACTCTGTAATACATGGACATCTTTTTTTTTTTTTTTTTTCCCAGTGCCTCTAGAACTAAATTACAATATGTTCCTTCTGTATTCCCGTGTTAGAATAATACAGAAGAATTTCTAGCACTAATTAATTTGATTGACTCTCAGCAGGAAAGGATCAGCTGTAGCATCATGAACTTTAACAATAACTACCAACTGATGGGCAGTTCACATCAATAAGACCATCACTAGCCTCCCTCACCTGTCACCAGGCAGGGAATGAGCAATAACCACCCCCTGCAGATGCACTGCTTAGCACTTTCTGCCCGATTAGCAATTTATAATGGTGATCAAGAAACAGTCAGCGGCAAATCAAGACAACTGTCTGGCTGCCTGTTTAATTGGCCTTGTTTGCTTTTTGATAAATGGCTCGTGACTGCTATAGGCCTCTGTATTTTGACTTTTAATAGGCCACTGTGATTAGACTACCAACGGATACTAGGTCAAAACCGAGGGAAGGTGCAAAAAATGTTAATTAATATCAATAATAGGCAATTATTAGTTAGACAGAAGGACCTACTAGCTGCGTGCTCTAATGACTCAGAGCTAACTTGAAGGGAAACAGTGCCAAATTAGCATAACTGTGTATGCAGGCTGCATGGTGGATCCTAGCAAACATCTGTTATGTGAGTAATTCGAGCAGGATTCTTCCTTTTTGCAGGATACTCACAAAATCATCAATTCTTTTTGGTCATTTCAAGACACTAATGACACCCTAGCGGTTCCTGATCTCGCAGTCGGGCTTTGTGTCGGTCCTTCATATCAAGGGCTAAACTGTAAAAGTTAATTCGGGTGTGGTTTTCAAGACTTTTAAGTTAGTAACTCGTGTATAAAGGTCCCTAATACTGTACTTAGAGGAACATATGCTGAGCAATCGTGTTACTCCCACTACGAAAAACTTTTTTTCCCCATTTTTTTCTTTTAGGAAAACGGCCACGCAAACTACTATGGGCACTGAAATATCTGTGAGCCTACTATTGCTGACCCTCTGAATATAAACATGATGCGATATAATGTGACGTGATACGAGGGTCAAAATTATTACATATGAGGGTGAGACAAAGAAGTAAAGGAGCTTCTCAGACACACTGATGGGTCTACTTGTCTGCGGTGGTTTTCAGGATATTGCGAATGTCACTTTCATTGCAAACGTGAAGCAGGTAAAGCACACACAGGCCAAGTGGAAGCACTTCACTTAGAAGAAACATTTTAATTGAACTTTATATAGAAGGGTAGATAAACTTTTATATAAAAGGCCATGGATTTTAGGGCACAATTTATTCTTTCAACCTTAAACCTCTAAGTGAGTTAAACTCTTCTGATGGGAGAGGTTAGAGGAGACTTGTTCAGAGTGCAGTACACTGTAAGTAGTTTTGTCGCGCTATTGGTGTAAGTGATTGTCTCTTTTTTTTTTTTTTCACTGAAACGGTCAGGAATACTTTTTTGTAGGGAAGGTAATAATATATGGTATAAGATACTGTTCTGCCCGTGCTTCTCCCTCCCTCCTGCCCAAGCATCTGCACGTGTGTGACTGGGAAAGGAGTTAGCGAGAGTCAAGCTCTGATATAGCTTTACTCTGGGTATTTCTAAGGCACCTGCAGTCCCCACTAATATCGACGTGACATCGATGGGAATTTTATCATGACTGAAGAAGACACACTGATGCAAACAGCGTCAAGGTCTCATTATCAAGCCCAGAAGAAACATCTGTGGCTGCTAGCTCAGGGAAGTGCTGCAAGTCTCTGTAGAGGCTTGTCCTGGCGGAGGTGGAAAAACAACGTCTTGTTAAGGACCACATCATTATATATATCTATATATCACTCCTTTATCATTCCACATCTATATCTATCTATCTATATCCCCTTTCCCAGGTGTAAAATCAGCAGGCGTCACTGATACCTGATTTGTCCAGCCAGTAACACATGCAGCACCGAGATCAGGTTGATGGACTGTCTAATTTGGACACAGTCTGGCTCTTGGAACACGTACCACCGAATTTCTGCTGATATGATCCAATATAGGTCACAACTGTTTGGAGCAGGAAATGTTTGTGCAGATCTTTCTTTTGGTACTTCAAAATTATTATACGGCCTATATCCTAAAGTTAGGGGAAAAGGCAGGCTTTCAGTAGCTGCGAGCTCACTTCTGGTGACAAGATGAGAGGTGTGTTGTTTCAGATGTCTTAAAAACAATATTTGGGAAAGAGAACATGCTCCTGGCGCATCTTCTTTTGTAGGATTCGAGTGTCTGACTGCTGAGAACCTGCAGTGCTGACTGACAGAGGAGGGAAAGAAGTGTTTCGTGCTTAGCAATGCTTTACTTGTCAAGGGAAATCTTGCTGGAAAGCTGAACCCCTCTATTCAGAGAGAGGAAAACGCAGGGAGCCTGCAAGATTTGGGAGAAAAGAAGTCACTGCTTGTAGGGTTGGACCAACAGCTACGCACATCCCTGTGTGGGATGTGCCTCAGGTCAGGGCAGATGGTACGTGGAAAAATAGGAGAATCGCAGGTCTGGATGGGAAGGGAAAGTTGGGTAGTGGTCCCCTGCTTGCTCGTCCCTCCCCAGCCAACTAGAGCGTGCCTTGTGGAAACCACTCTTGGCTTCCAACAAGAACAGGCGGCAGGGAGCATAAATGCTTATTTTCCTCATTTTTCTATTCTGACTGGCCTCTGTTGTTCAGTAGCTCCCTTTCTAGGGTGCCACGGACCTTTCTGGTCTTGCAGTTTGGCAGGCAGTGCCATGTGGAGGTGTCTTAACTTCTGCTTGGCAGCCACAAGTCTGTGAGGGCTCACCCGGGCTAAAAGGGAGTCGTAGTAGGCACAAGCACAAATTATCTCTTGTTAAGACTGATTTTCAATATTGCATCGTTTATTGGCAATAGAACAATACATAGGGCCCCCAGAGGAGATTGTGGTGTAGTGCTATGGTGAAAATACCTGTCCTGAAGAGTTTCAGAGCCAAACAAGCACGGTGGGAAGAGGTATTTCCACTCCACCGCTGGAAGCAGAAGCAAGGAGAGGCAGTGACCGCGGCAGGTTTTGTTCACTTTCCTATCTCCCGAGCTCCAGCCCCAAGTCTTAGCTACAGAACTGCCCTACTAAATACATCAAAAACTTCCTATAGTATTTTAAAAATATATACACATAAGCAACGCTTAACGGGCATACATATCGCCTATAATCGTATGGGTTTTCTACTCTGACTAACATGCATATACTTTTAAAAATATTTACAGCAAATTGAGAATGAAAGCTGTAGCTTTAGAGAATTATCTCCCCATTTAGAATCGTCTTCATTTTCTATTTTACATTGAGGAGTGGGAACAAGTGGGAATCATAAGAAAACGTATCAGTTAATTGTTCCAGGCAGTAATGGCCACTTTTTACCTCATAAGGAAGATATTTTGCTGCTTATCTATTCGCTCAAGGTTCACTCGTGCAAAGAGAGTAGTACTTTGTACTTCCAGCTTCTGTAGCCAATATGTACTATGAGATGCTTATCAGCTTAAAGAGATTTACATGTTACTACATAAATTTTGAAATTGATGCAAAATGGAATCATCGTGGAGGTGCCCCCCAAAATGATCATTTTCAGGCTTTAGAAGAGTTTGTTTTCCAAGCAGAAGTCTCTCTGTTAAGTTCCACAAATGAAAAGTAAATAATCAAAGATGCAAATCCTACCACACAGCATTTACATGCTTCATATAATTCATGATTTCTTTCGGCTGTGACTGTCATATTATTACAAATATTGCTGTTACAAAATTAGCTGAATTTACTCTGTTTTGGAGGTTTTGGGCTAGGTTCCTCTGTCTTAGTTGTAATTTCTTAATATTCTTTTAAAAAGAAAAAAACTTCCATTATCTACAGCAGAATTTTAAATCCTTTTTTTTTGTTTACATGGACTATTTGAAGACATCTGATGACACGCAGTAAAAGAGTTTTTTAACTCTGAACTTCTGTTTATTTAGACAGGATTTGTCTTGAAAGTAATTTGTTTAAAATACAGGAGTTATGAAGTCTTAAGGGCATCTAACTTCAGCTCAATTGTCTGTTGTCTATCTCTCTAAAGCATTCTTGATATCTAGAGATTTAAACGGTAGTCTGGAGGAAGAAAACAAAACAAAACCAGCAACCCCCTCCTGTAGTTTATGTGCCCTGATTGACCTTTCTCTTTTCTCATTTATTTCGCATAAATTATTTTACTAACCTCATCAGGGAAAGAATTGTGGAAATGTAAGGTTTATGCAGCATGGAGACATTGCACCGAAAATCATGCATGATACAACAGGTTTTGGTACATAAGGACTATCATTTGAAGAGCTGTGGGAGGTTTTAATTTCAGTAGAAGAATTTGGCCCAGCTGTTAGGTGTACTTTTTTGTTTTCCAGTCCCCTTGAATTATGTGAATTGTTTCCATCAATAGAAGTGAGTTACGCTAGCACAGAGAAGTCTCTTTCGGTCTTTGGGTCTGCTAAAAGCTGAAGCACCAGAGCCTTGTGCCAGAAGATCACACCTCTGTTCTGATGTCTCCTCGTTCTTCCGGATCAGTTCTGACTAAACCTCGTCTGAGGCATTCTGGAAGGACACATTCTCTTCATCACACACAGCCCCAAGAAGTTACTTTTAGGTAGCAAATAGTCTAGAATATACATTTTTTTTTTTTTTTTAAGATTTTTGTCCTCACACAATCTTTAGTCGCCTTCTACTCCGTCTCCTGTGAAACCCCTGGTAACAGGGTTTTTGAAAAGCCTCAGAAATGATTGTCTCCTTTGAAAAAGGATTCTGAGAAGTTTTCTCTAGTGTGAGACAGGAAAAATCCTGAAATTTGGAAAAGCTTTGAAGTTTGAGAAAAGTATTTACAGTCAGCTCTACTAACTATGCCAGAAATGAATGAATGTATTATGTAGGTCGGATTTCCATCTGTGAACCCTAGATTATTGCCCGTTGTGATACCTGTGATGGGGAATTTCTATGCTAGATGGACGCTGTTTGAAATTGTTTAAGGTCAGACCAGAAATTTTACCCTAATTGACTGAATATAACAGACAGAAAGGCTAGAAAAAGCTCTGAAAGAACAGCTCTTGTCTGAAGGTAGCCAGTGGGGGGATGAGGATTTTTTTTTCTCCCTCAACTTTTGCCATATTAAATATGTTTTTACCATATAAAGTAGTTCAATAAGAAAAAATACGGTATACTGTGGTCTTTCTCTTTAAGATTATATATTCTTGCATCGTGGAGCACAAATGTCGGTAAAACCCATCCAACCTCAGAGTAGCATAGAAGCTGCATGTGACATTGGAAATTATGACCATTTGTATTGCGTGACTTCCTCATATTAAAAGTTGGTTTGAAAGTTCTTTGCTTTAGTTTTTATAAAAACACAATCGCACATAATGAAATGCAGCCTTCCCTCCCCCCCCTCCCGCCCCTGGTAGGGGACGTATCAAGCACTTAAAATCCAGCAGGTTTAATTCAGAAAGCTTGAACTCCTTGTCATCAAATCTTGCTTCATGCGTGGCTTTCAAACGTGAAGGTCTCTTCTGGAAAGCTGTAAACTCCAGGAAGTTGACTGTGCGTATCCCAGATTTACAAATAGGAATGCAAAGTGGGTTTGTCTGATTTTGTTTGTTTGAGCAGCATCAGAAAAGCCTTTTATCTTTCCAAAATAATATTCTATGTATTTTCCATGGTCTCTTGAACAATATGTGAACTATTGCATACATAAAGTGAGAAAGTGTATTTATTCGTGTGTATATTTAACACTATTATTAAAATAGATGTCAAATTAGTTATTTATGGATTTAATTTTTAAGGGATATGACCTTATAAGATTTCCATTTTATTAGCTTTTTATTTTAAATCAATAGAGAATACTTTATCACAAGCTGTCATTTTAGAGCAGTGCATTGAGATTTTGGCAAAAGATGTCTCTATCTCCCCTGTTTTGCACAGCCTGTTCATGAGCAGCCTGTTACTCTGTCTCCCTGATAGGATAATGATGTGGGTCTAGGTCATTATTTTTTGCACAAATTGGTTTTGGCAAGACAATCGATTAAAAAAAAAAATAAAATAAGTCCCACAGAGATTCGTAGTATCCTCTTTTGTATCTCAAAAAACAGGTTCTAGATTCATAGAACAACAGAATCCAGGAAAAAGAATTCTGATTTCCTACACCCGTAAAAACCAATTCTGCTTGTACTTTGCTTGTGTTTAGCTGGTTTAGTATGGCAAACTTTTCAGGGTAGAGATTCTGCTGCTCTTTTTGTGCTGTGCTGATGAAAATATATCTCTCCTTCTATGCCTGCCTGATTCTTAAACATTGCTGTCCTGACCGTAAGCGTCAGAAATTTGCGAATGAAAGTGGCACTCTGTGGGTGTAGACTCTGCTATATTAGGAGTACACTACTGAAATGAAAACCTGAACCCAGCTACAGTGTCAGAAGATACAATTCGGACATGGTCCTGGTTGTTACAATTAGAGATGGGTTGAATTAAAGCCCTCTAAATTCAGAAAAAACAGATAGAACTCTACCTTTCCCAATTTTTTCATATTGAAGGCATCTGGAGACTTAATCTTGAAACACAATTCAAATATCTCTTAAGGCATAATGGGTTTTGACAAAATTATCTTAATCATGAATCGCATTGGAAAACCCTCAAATTTACAATTTGAAGTGCATTGCTGTTTCTCCTGTGTTTTAGGTAATCTGTATGTTTTATTACAGATAAACTACCAAATAGAACAGTATCAGAAGGGTAATGTTCTCTTTATATTAAGCAGTGGTCTCAGGACTTTGTACTGGAATTTATGGTTCCATACCGTGAAGAAAGCCCAGACTTTTAGGTGCTGTTAACGTGAAAAAACGGTTCAGCAAAGATTAAAAAAAATATGAACCAGGTGGGAAGAAGAAAATGAATGACCTAGGAAATATTTGGAGCCAAGTAGGCCACCACAGGATTTTTCTCCTCAAACAATGTGTGACCTTTGTATAATGATCATATTGTCTTTAGGTATCTTTATCGCTAATAACGAAAACAAAGCTACAGGAACAAAATTAGTTTTCCTGATACTTGGGGATTTATTTTTGACTGGGCTAACATAGAAACAATACCCCTTAGGAAGAGGGGGACTGATGGGATTGCACGGTCGCCCTCAAACTGAGCTGCGTGCGGTGGACTCAGATGCACAGGATGTGTTCGAGAGGAAAGTAAAAATTCTGCTCTCATCTGAGCCCAAATCCTGTAAGACTCATTCAAAACGAAATCCTTCAAGTGTATCCATTTAATCTGTGAGACCAGATACAAGATTAATTTGAATGTACTGCTAATCTATAGATCTCCAGGCACCGGAGTTTCCCACAGGGGCTGCCTGAGAAGCTGCCTGACATGGTGATGCTCACACAGCTCGTTGTCTGAAGAGACTTCAGCATCCACGCTCTGCATATCTGCCTTGCCCAGAGGCTCAAAACTGCTTTAAATTTATTTTAGACTCAGAGCGCACAGCATGAGTGCCTGGACATACGTTCAACTTTTATCTTTGGACTGCCTGTGAGCAGATAGAGCAGGAAAGCCACCCTAGTGCCCTGGCGTAGCTATTCTCTTCTGTTAGGCAGAAATCAAAATCATTGCTGTCAGAAGGAAAGATCCGTTATTCAACTTTCTGAAAATTTTCATCTTATCAACCAAAACCTCCAACTTCCTTAAGTAAATCTATAGCTAGTTAGGAAGTAAGACTTCAAGGGAAGCAGTACAACCTCTCCCCGAATGTGCAGTTTGATAGGATCAAGCTTAGAAGAGCAGATGCATATTTGGATTGCTTGACACTATTTTTATTCAAGTAAAAAACCCAAACGGCTAAGAAAATTAAATTATACTTTTGGGTTTTCTGGGAGAAAAGTATTCCGCTCTTGGCCAGCCCAAACCAGGCTTCTTCCCCTATCATTTTCATACCTCATGTTTGTGTTTTTACATTCTTGTAAAAATTCAATTACATTTTTGAAACAGAACGCTCACTCAATGTTTTGAACAAAACTTTTTTTTCTGGATGAAATTCAGAGGAAGGATGCAAGCAAATAGAGCAGCTTCAACCAGCTGCAGGTCTCCAAGCCAAAACGAAATAAAATAACTAATTGCAATTCCACCACTGTGGTGGAGGGTGGGTGAGGGGAGGAAAGCCAATGGCACTTTGCTTTGGTCTTACCCTTTAGTAATTTACTTATAAAATCTGTGCCATTTCTCCCTGAACACGGAGGACCCCAGACTTTGTGTTGAAGGGCAGGAAGGGCACCTCGCAGCCCAGCCACTGCGCAGCTGATCTCCGGACCCTGCATGTCATGAGAACAGATATAATTGACTTTGCTCGTAGGCAAGTCATCTTTAGAGACTGCCTTGAGTAAAAGGCTTGTCGCTAAGGACAAGTACCTCCTAAATGTTATACGAACCTGATGGTCTGTTTATGTACTTACATATCTATTCTTTCCCTTGCACTTGGTTAGGCATCTTTGGTTTCTCAGACTTTCAGATTGGAAAGAGATTGCAGTTTCGGGTTTACCACGTTCTTCATTTCTACCTGGCCACCCTTTTCCACTGTAAGTCATCTCTCTACTAAATACAAATAAACTGTGTGTTAAGTATATCAGAAAACCTGCTGGTACAACCATAATTTGTGCATCCAACCACAGGCTGCGTGATAAATAATTGTCCTTTACTAGAATCTACTTTCAGCAGTCAGCCTGTAGATATATCTTTCCTCAGGAATTGTTCACCGCATTAAAAATTACCACATGGTTAACTAATGTTCCGCTTAGCATTTTCACAAAGAATAATTGACATAGATGCACAATCAATGCTGTCTATACTAACTTAAATTTAGCTGCTTCAGCTCTCATTAATGCAAAAAAAAAATGGCATGAAATGCTATATTCTGATGGTGAAAAGTTTAATAAATAAAGCACAGTTCTGCTTTTCAGTCTTTTATGTTATGCAAAATAAGTGAGGATTTGTTCTTTGGGGTATTGAGGTGTTTTTTTGAGGGGGGAGGTGCTGTTAAAGAAAGCTTTGGACAGGCCAAATACATGACGAAATTTTCAATGAACCTCCCAGGATTTCTTTGTATTTAATACCACTTAGTTGTGAAATTTGAATTCTGTTCCTTGATTTTAGTGGTTAGTCTGTTTTAAAACTATAGAAGCTTAATTGTGACATAGGAAAGTCCTTATTTAGGGTAGATTTTTAATTTGATTGCTGTCTGCCCTGCTGTGTAAATAGTCTCTTGGGTATGGATTTTTAAGAGTGTGTGTTCTTCTTTACATTTCACTGTGTAACAATTCCTCTTTACCCATCCTCTCTATCCTCTGAGCAAGCCAAGAGCAGACAATAGATACATACTAATGGAGCTGTGTACTTGCCATCTGTAAGAGCAGCTGCTCTCCTGCATCTGTACAATATGTTGGAACTGAGAGCTTCACTAATCTGCATAATAAGGAGAAGGCTTATCCCACTCTAGCTAATAATCGCAAGCAATCGATGCACTTCATTCCCTCACTGTAGAACACAACAAAGTTTCAATATGTTTACATATTCTCCAGATATACAGAGGTCAAGCAAAAGAACGGACTGCTCATTCTGCCTCGAGCAAACAAACAGAAAAATCACATTCTCTGTCATTTGTGAAACTGTTATCAGCAAAACCCCATTATTGTATTCTTATTTTGCAATTCAAATAGAAAATTAGAAACCTTAAGAACTGAATTAAAATATCAGTACATCCAATCAGGCATAGCTTTTAAACGGTCTGTAGTATTGAGCATTTTGGTTTTGTGCTATGAGCCCTCTCTCTAACCCTGACCCCTATGAAAACATTAAATTATCTATCATGTGATTTCACCACCCTATATCCTTGTGAATATAATCTAGGTAGAGGAGTGATAGTAACTAATTTCTTTTGGTCCTAATTCATTACAGAAAAACACTTGTGAATGGTTGTATAAATCTCCTTTTCCGAACTCTTGTGCACATACAGGATGAATTTGAAATTCACAGCCATTTTAGAATGGAAATTTGGTCCGTGACTCCTGTACAGGCAGAAATGGCTGTAATGCTATATTACACTGAGAAGCAACAGAATGAGAAAGAAAATAGTCTGAGAGCAAGTGATAAACAGTATTTATTTTCATTTCGTTTATGACACCAGGATGAGATGTATATCTCATGTCTACCATCGTCCTGTAGGCAGCAAGGCTGAGAGCAGAAAAATGATGAGAAAAATTCCATGAAGAAAACAGGAAAATAAAATTTGAAAGTAAGGGAATATCTGCATTTCTGTTACAAAAACGTCAAAAATAAAAGCTGTTCTTAGATTTCTTGGGAACAGGTTGCAATTGAACGTTTTCTAATATTGGTGATTTACCCTAGATGAAATGCAGGAGACAATTCTGAAAGAGAGCTAAGTGCGACAGCATTACACTGTTGAATTAACTGTCCTGGCTTGAGGCAAAAGAGAACCAATTTTCTTTTCAGTAATTTTACGTTTCAGCTAAGTGTCTTTTAACTAACTGAACTCTCTGAAGCTAAGAGCACGACGACATCAACGTGCAGTCCCTGTGTTCCCAGTTTGTTTTCCTGGCGGCAGCAGGAGCTGTAGCTGTAGCAGTAGCCCACGGAAAGTGGGCAAACAGGTCTTCCTCCCCTCCCTCCCCAAGAGGCATCTCAGCGGTGCCTGCGGTGACTTCCTGGAAACCTTCCTCGTTATTCTAACGTATTTACGGAGCGTAGCGATAACAACTGGCTCAAGAGCAGTGCCTGCAATCATCTGTGAACCTTTTATGGCAGGCAAAGTTTGCAGGCCACCAGCTAATTCTGAAATCCTTTTGGTGTACTGCTGTAGTGCTAAAAGCAAAGCAAACAAAACTTGCTGGGTAACGTGTTTTGGTACGGTGTGTGCCAGGCAAACCATTCCACTGTCTGCTGGCTGCGACCTTGAGCAATGTCTGCTACAATAGACGCTGACGTGCAGTGTTATCAGTGTTATTCTTTAGTTACTCTTCAGAAAAATGCTTGACAAGTGTCATGGTAAAGAGACATCTTTCTCTTATGTATCTTGTGAACTATGAGTGGTAGGAAATAAAAGATTTTTAAAAACTTAATGACAGAATCTCTAAGCAGGGTGCCATCTGGCAAACCACTTGGAAAATGTGAAAAATTTGTACGCGTGTGTGCGCTACACAAACCTTCCCAAGTCACTTTTCGGCTCCAACAGGCTTGAATTTTTATGATGAGGCACAGCCATAGCTATGTTTAGAAGCTGCAATCAGTTTGCTGTAGCCTCAACAAACCGTGTTTTCGGTGGGTGAAGGCCGTGTGCCCTCAGAACCAGAGGGGCTGAGGACTGCAGAGTGCTGCCCCTTCGGCCAGAGTCCCCTGTGCATGAGAGCACACCTCGAGTGGCTTCGCTTCGTGCCTGCACTTACCTCTCCCAGAGCAGAGATGTCCTTGTGGTAGCATTTGCCGTTTCTCTCAAGCAGGATGCATAAAGCTGGCTATCTTCGAAGAAGAAAATGCTGGCAGTGGTTATTTTATTTCTCATGATATCTATGTTGCTTTTTTTTTTTTTTTTTTTTTTTAACTTGAACACCGGTAGCTGAAATCGGATAACTATCTCTGAATTTTAGTTTTCGGAGTAAGAGGCTTATCTTGGAAACATAAACAAAACACGCTCTAAATAAGCTAGAATTTCTTATGCTGAAATCAATCCATTATTACTTTTAGTTGTCCCAAAAAATCAGGGTTTAAATATGGATATTTGGTAACACAGTGCTGATGATACCAGAGACCATACTTGTAAGAATTTGTGTATTTGTGGGCGTGCAGATAGTAGATACGCAGGGCAAAAAGGAGGCAAGGCTGAATCACTTGTGACAAAACAGGGATTTTCTGAAGAGTATTAATGAACATTCTGGCTCTGGTTCTGGACCCCAGGCAGGCAGCCTCGGCATTCCCCAGCTGCATCTGTGGTGTGCAACAGCTACCAAAACAGAATCTAGGGGAAGATATTAAATTATGTGGTGTTTTTTTTTTTTTTTCCCAAATCTGGGGTTTTGCGATGTCCTGGACGCGTGGGAGGTACTTCAGTTTGTCTGTCGTATTGCCGCTTGATATTGCCATTCATTCTGCAAAGGAGCGCTAGGACCGATCTTTTTGCATTTCATGCTGTTTTCGTGCTCTGAGCTCTACCAAGGGGCAGGAAGCTTGGGAGAAAACTCAGACCTGGAGGATTTGGAGGTAGCGTCACATATGCCCATCCTCCTTTGCACTGCAGTCAGCCAGGCTCTTTGCTCACCTCACGCTTAAAAAGGAGACAGTAGCTCTAATGGGGGAAAATCAACAAAACCCAGTGACATCCCCAGATGTCCACCCTCCAGTCGGTGACTGACAAACGCGCAGCAGATGGTGCAAGTGCTCCCGGATGTATTTACAGATCAATGTAAAAGTAAGTAAATAAATAACCAGCAGCAAATGCAAGCCACCTACCTTACTGCTGGTGCCTCGGTGGCACTAAGGAGACTGGCCTGACTGGAAACATGGAGGAGGAAGAAATATGCTTGAAGTTACCTGTGCTAATACACGCAAAGGAAGTGGCAGATTCCTTGTTGTGCTTTTCTTGCAAGCTCAAGCCCCTTTTATTTCAAAGGAGAAATTCAGAGACAGTTAAGTGTGTTGGTATTACTGCTACCTCCTCCTCCGTAGGCGCAGTGATCCTACCTTAGTTTAAGGGAGGATGTGATTTTTTCCACCCTCCATATGTATGGAACTGTTGAGTGATGTGCAGTCTCACCAGACCCCGTGGAGCTGAATTGTGGAAACGGCTGTTTGTTTTCTCTGCAAAAAGGTCTCGTTTTTCTAAAGATAGAAGAAGGAGAAAGTACGTTTGCCTTTTTATTTCCACATACAGCAGCAGCGGTTTCACTGAAGCGCCGGTGGCACAGACCCTGCTGGTGTCTCCAGGGCGGCTGCCTGGGAGAAGGCCCCAGCCCCTCTCACTGCATCTCACTAGGCTCCGCACAGGGCAGCCAGGGCTTGGCTAAAGGAAAGAGGGAGTGCTGATTTATCAAAGCGAAGAGTTTTACAGGTTTCATGGTTTGGAGAAGTTTTGTTATCCCCTAAGGCTAATCAAACAGGAAAAAAAAAAAAATCAGTAAAACATTTTGCAGTGGCATTATTTTAACAGTCGTAATCATGACATGCTCTGTAAACAAATGTGGGCACTGTGCATCCGCCACCAAAAAGTCTCGTGGTCTAAATAAAAGTGTTCTCCTTGAAGCTTCTAGGGGGACAGAAATAACCCCGCTATTCCCCAGCTTGCCTTAAAAGCAAAGCAGTCTCGCTCTCTTGCCCCTCTGTTCCCTGCTTGGGTTTTGGTGCTGAAGTTAGTCATGGCTCCTCCAAACACGATCACACATAATAAGTTTATTACCTGTGAGTAATAAACTTATTACTTGTGAGATGGCTCACATCTGTGAAACACTTCAGTAAAGGCTGTTAGAAACATCATTCTCTGGAAAATTTGGATTAAATCTGTCCAGTGAAGTCAATGACAGCAACCTACTCAGTCTAGATGTGGGAAAGCTTTGAAGTCCCATAGCTACTGGCTAACCATCAGGAGCTGTTTAGAAATAATCTTCCCAATAAGCATTTTTTAATTCAGCCGTTTCTTCCATTTAGAAATATTTCTGTAGCTAGGTAAAACTGGAACATTGTAATTTTCCCAGTTTCTCTGAATTTGAAACTGTTCCTGTGATTCCCAAGAGCCCGTGCAGGAAGAGATTACCGGACTACCTAATTTTCGCATCTATATTTTAGTATTGATGTATTGATAAATTTAGCCTACTATTGTAGCACTGAGACAAATATTTGTTTGGCCTGCAAACCTTCCAGAGCTGCTTTCAGACTTCACCTAGGAGGTTTCCAGAGCTGGAGAAACCATTACTGCGTGTAGGAGTTTGATTCATTATCCTCACTGTTAAAAATCAGAACCATTTGTCTGTTTTAAAATTGTTTGCCTTTAAATTCCAACTCGTGTCTAGTTCTTAATAACACCAACACAATAAATTCTCTATAGTTACAAAAATATTGATTTTCAACATGTTTTGAAGTAATGGATGCTCTTAAGAATACAGCCACGCAGAAATGAACAGCTCTCGAGGCAAATTCACTCAGTGGAGTTTTTGCACTCAACTTCAATGGGCCCAGGATTATCCTCTTCTGCTTACAGGCATTAGGAGATTAAACCTTTGTTGGATACTTATGATTCTTCCTCTGATGAACATATTGGTTGGAAAACTCACTTTTTATGAGTTTGCGCATTTTATATTTTGTATTGTGTGGAATAAAGATTTAGACCCAGACTAAATCTTTGTGAGGGTGACAGAGCACTGGAACAGGCTGCCCAGGGAGGTTGTGGAGTCTCCTTCTCTGGAGACATTCAAAACTCGCCTGGACGCCTTCCTGTGCAACCTCATCTAGGTGTTCCTGCTCCGACAGGGGGATTGGACTAGATGATCTTTTGAGGTCCCTTCCAATCCCTAGCATACTGTGATACTGTGATACTCCAGACCTGAAATTGAAACAGAATCCAAGTGACAGAGTCAGGCGGAACTAAACCTGGGAACCTGACAGAGGGGCCACAATATTCAAAGGGAAAAAGAGAGGGTGGTGACCAATCACCGAATCCAACTGTAGAATCAGTGACTGAAAGTCTCAAATGCCTTCTTTTTGCCTTGTATGGACTTTTTTTCCTTAAGCTCTCTCTGACAACTTGCATCAACAGCTGGACGTTTATTAAATGAAGCCTTCTCTTCTTGCAGTTCTTTGGTTTCAAAGTTTAAAGCCCAATGTACCCTTTACCATAGAATATTTCTATTTGTCTTCCTGCTAGCTCCAGTCTGTAGTGCGCTCTTGCATACACAGGCGGTTTTTTTTGTGTGTGTGTGTGTCTGCGTTGGCAGTCGTTATCTCTTGCGTGTGTTTTAGCTGGGAAAACCAAAATGGATATGTCCAGCAAAATTGGAGGAATGACACTGCTTTTGGAAGCAGAAAATTCCAATTTTTAATTTTGACTTTGCCACTAATTGCCACTCTGTGGCCATATGCATCCAAAGGCATAATTGCCACTCAAGAAATTATACCCACAGTACTTAGCTAAGGCAGCAATGTTTGCCCAAGGTCCTGGGTGGAATTTGCAGCTTCTGTGGCACAGCGCCCTGTTGCTGGGAGCCGCCCTTGCCGGGGCAAGCAGCAGCCGTATGTTTAACTACATTATGGCTATAGCCTTTGTGACCCTGGGTAACAAAATTTCTTGCTCTACTTCAGTTTCTCCATTTGCCAAATGAGAATATCGACACTTTCATCATAGAGGTAGAATGGAGTTAGATTCAAGTGATACAGTGCTCTGAATTTATAAAGTGCCAAACCATACCAAATATTGTCATTAGTAGAAGTAGGCATTTGTTAAAAAACCCCAATTCTTACAAAGACCAAATTAACTTCCTGTAAGCAGTACATTTCGTACAAGGCCACGGAAGGGCTCCTGTGAAAATGTGGCTAGTGTTAAAATCCCTCTACTGGTTCAGTATGAATTATTTTCAAAAAGAGAAATTGATACGAGCTGTATGATATATCTATATATCCAGCTATCTGGATGTAATTTTCATTCTATAAAACCCCGTTTTATTTTTCTTTTGCCTTCCCATAAAAATCAGAAGCTATCACAATTTCTCTTATCAACAGTATTGATGTTGTATCTCCTATAGCATACACACATGTCAGACGTAAAGAAGTTTCTCTATGTCCAGACATGAAGACGTCCCTGACTGAACATCCAAATCACATGCAGAACAGCGAATGGTACTGAACGGGGAACAAAAGTGGAGTTTTAGGGGAAAGAGTGATGTGCCCACAGGACATAGTAGCCAGGGTGAGTTATTTTGCCCTGAGCTCCTGGCAACCCAATCTAGACCACAACAGGTAGTTCAAAGCCAGCTCAAATATCTTTACACAATAACGGAGTAAATATGTCATCCTGTGCTGAAAAAATAACCCCAGATGTACTTCAGAAGTCCTGACATCTTTTGTACAAAAGCCTACTTCCTTGGGCTGTGTATGAGAAAATAGCATTTGGTTTCCAATACCGTTCTTAAAATGTAAGAAAGCAAACAAATACAATTGCATATCCAACTAAGTCTGCCATTGCCCATGTTAAACACCCAGTGAAAAGGATACTCATATTTTTCAGTGTGGTTTGAAAGTAGCAGCTTTGAAAGACAGCTGCTTCTGTGCACTTTTAAAGTTATTTAGCTTTTCCTTAGCTGTGTGTTATAATGACTTGTGCTGTTTGAAAAACATGCAGCGAGGGAGTATATTTTCAGGTCTGTGATAAGCGGCATGTGCTCGCTCGCAGGACTACAGGCAAATCCTTCCATTGGTGCTGGAGAAGGTTTGTACTCCGAAGCTCAGCGAAAATTCTCGGCTTGAGACATGTTAACACTGCCACTAACAGCAACAGAAATCAGACCTTCTTGCTCTTAACTTGGAGCAAGGAAGAAAATACGGAAGATGGGAAAGACTTAAAGATAATGAATAATTGGTAAAGTCAAATTAGATTTTAAATGCATTGGGTCTTCTGCCTATAAATGCAATGGACCATTTTTTCCTCTCATTTGCATCATTACCATGCCAGCTGAAATAAATGATATTCCCCTTTTTAGTCCATGACATTGTAGTGATGCCATTTCACACAACTAAGTGGGAGCAGATTTTGCTTGAATAAGCCTATTAAAAAATTTCCTTGTTTTTGTTGTACCAATGTATGCTGCGTGTGACAGCACAGCAGGTGGCTGTATCGAGGTGAACTCTAATTAATTCAAATCAAAAAGTGAGAGACCCAGATAACAAGCTCTACAATTAGCAAATTACATCAAGTGTATGCAAGTATCTACCAGCAAGTAGCTGCCTGGCCACCGGTGTCCTAGCGGTAAATCCAGCCAATGTGTTATTCATGACCACAGCGGGTGCTTCTCCAAGCGATAAACCAAGGGGAGCTGCCTTGGGGATTTCCCGTTGATACCACCACCGCCCGTCCGCGCTCCATGAGCCTTTCTGTCACAGAGGGGCGAGATGCCAACGGGGGTGAAGAACCTGGGCTTTGACCTGGGCTGCACCGAGCGGTGGTCCACGGAGTCGTTGTGACCACCCGTTTTATTAGGAAATAAAGTAACGAATAATAATAACATTAGGAAATACAATGGGTGGTCTTCTTAATTCCTTGTTCTTGGAGGGCCCTGAGCTGTACAACGTATTTATGAATAGGGCAGCCTCGCACCTACTTTTAAAAGCCACGCTGCAAGTATTTCGCTGCGCTTTTCAAAGTAGCTATAAAACATAGGAAGGGCTTGGGGGGAAAAGATTCTGCTCCCACCGTAAATCAAAAGCGAGCAGACAAAGGTCAAAATACCAAAAGCCACAAGAACATTAACACTTAGGATATAAAGATTTCCTGAGAAACTAATGCTTGCTCTTTCCCCAGATAAAGCAGACACCTTATCTTTGGGAGTTTACAAAATGGAGCCAAGCTATACAAGTAACCACTTAACTAAACCAAGGCCTGGATCTTTTAGCAGTCTGCAGTCATTAAAGCTCTCGGAAAGTCTCCCAGGAGCCAATATGCTTGCTTAAGTATATGCTGTAAAAGGTCCCTGAGATTTACAAGGAACTGCTCCATGCTAAGCTAGGCACCATCTGATAAACAAGCAATTTTAGCTTCAGGCTAAATGATGCTCTTTGAGGCTTTGATTTACAATGCTGCAGATGATATATTTGTAGTTCTAGGATAGGTTCTGCTGTGGACCTGCTGTGATTACTCATCCATGAACCAAGTTAGGGCTCAGATCTTCAACTAGGAGGTCAGAAAATTGTCAGCGGAGCAAGAAATGTTTGATAAGGTTTATTTAGATGCTAACCACATTAAAAAAAAAATTAAATTAACCAAACAGGGGTAAACAATCCTTAAGCTTTCTAGGGACCGAGCCTGTTTTTAGTTTTTCGGTAGCGTAATCTTAAATACATTTTGAGAGAAAAAGATATGAAAGTAAGTCCCAAATTGACTTTCTGGACTAATTTTACTTTCATTAGACTATCTTTTGAAAAGAGGAATGCACTTAGCTTAACATCTTAAAATAGAAAATACTAACTTAGGGTTTATGAAATTTCTCAATCCTGTTAGACTTCTCTCCAACATCTAAAAACCAGTCTGGAAATAAGCAACACAAGAGAAATCATATAAACTTCAGAAATTTAGATTAAAAACCCAGACAGCCTTAGGGGAAAGAAAGCAAGAAGAACCTAACATTTCAGGAATGCACTGCTTTCATAATTTTTTCACTGATCCAAGACCTGGGGGCCCAATCCTGCACGCGGCTGAGTGTCTCCTGAACAGTGGCAAGTAGTCTCAACTGCTACTAAAAGCAGGGATTTTTTTTAGATGCCCCTCTAACTCTGCTATCAGGAATAAGCAATTCGCAGATTAAAAATAAATGTGATTTCAACCTTACCACTACAGATACTTGGATTTTTTTTTTTCTCCAGTAAAGAACTAGTTACACAGATCAAGCATTGTTAAAAGTAGATTAGACACACAAGTTTTCATTCAGGAAAGAAAAAAAGAATATTAATTTATTGCTTTTAAATAGAACTTATGTGTTTTGAAATTCTTTTCTATAACACTAACAGTTGATGTTACCCAATTAATATGTCACTGGAAAAGCCTGGAAAAAATTTTTGTTATCACAAAATCTGTAGACAAATTTTAAACATATATCTAATTTTTTTTTTGCTTATTTTTCTAGGTGGTTTTCAAACTTAAAGCTTAGACTTTTGAAAAGTGTGGATCTGAAGATTTTCAAAAGTGCTTTTCTTTTAAAGTCTAGTTTGCAAACCCACTTTTAAATACAGAGTTTTGTTTCATTTTTAAACCTATCTGTCTTTGGCTCCCTTAAAATACCCACTCTGTGAAGCCCTCTGCTTTGGAAGCGTAGCGTGCCCTGAATTCCCACCACATTGGCTCCCCGCAAAGTTTAACTGAGTTTATATTGAAGTTTATGAAATCATTATGATTTTATAATGCAAAGAAGGCATTTATCAAATGAGAGTATGACTGAAAGCAAACAAAACATGTTGTTTCAGCCAGCCTCTGGGACTCAACAACTGCAGAAGGGGATGTTGCCAGCTGTACTGGGGCTTTCCTATTGGGGGGCAAAAATATAACTAAATGTTTTCCTTTTTAGCAAATACTGTGGAAAACGTGCATGTGGAGGTTGAGATACTCAGGTAATATAATCCCGTGTGTATTATATGACGTCAATTAAATTCAGAGATGTGGCACTTCTTTAAATATCGGTGAAGGATTATATTCAGTGTCTGGAAATTAAGAACTGCAACTGCAGTCACATTAGTAGTAATAGCTAGACATAAGGCTCCAAAACTGTACTGTAAACCACTATCTCTACTCATTTGCTGTGGCTCACCTTCTTCAGATTACAGATTAGAGTACAGTGTTTTTGTTGGAATCTCTTAGTACAGTTAAATCCGGCCTGTGAACTGAAGAACCAATGTGGTGTTCTTTAATGCCAGCGAGTGGATGCCACCCCTCACGTAAGACGGTAACCCCCCGACTTCTATCCTGTTCACAATCTAGATGCAAGTAATTAAATCCTGCATTTTCTGCAGATATTGCATGTGGTATAAAACAAATTGTAGCAGTAGCCTGACAATGCAGGTGTCTCACGGGAGTATTCTACTTTACAAAGCTCCCGGTTAAAGTTTCAACAGCTTCAAGAAAGTGACTTTTAATTGAAACAACCCAGACGCTGTGCGTTGGCCGCCTTCCAGAGGGTGTGCTTCTGTCATTCCTAGTGACATGAACGGCACTTAAAGATTTGCAAATAAACAGTCTATACATATATATATGTTAGATATAAAATGTAAGTGAAATACGATATCAAGGTTCAATTAACATTGTAAAGGGTAACTTAAAAGGAGCTTAACTTTTTAAGTAGTCCGTAAGAGCAGTACTGGTGTTCTTTTTTTTAGTTTCAAGGCTTTATGTAAAATTAAATATGATTTCTTTAGCGACAGAAATGCTAGTAGCAAAATAAGCAGCTTATAAAACACAGCTTTTACTATCATAGTCTTTTATCTATCCCTTCGTTGAAAGAGAGTCCACGGGAAGAGTTTTCCTAAGAGTATAGTAAGTTAGATGTGAGTTTCTGCGTTAAAAATGTAAAACCAGTAAAGGCCTGCGAAGACGTGCTGTCAGGCAGAGCAGGCCGGCTACAGGCAGTGTAACAGAGGTGGAGGTAGGCTTTGTTCGCAGCCTCGCTGCTCGGCTGGGATTCCCAACTGCTTTAAAGCCAGGTCTGACCCAGTCCCTCAAGTCAGGGGACCAGTGAAGCCAGCAGAAAGGAGTCAAGCCAGGCTAATAGCAGCCGCGCTGGAGTGGATGCAGAAATGGAGACATGCCCGTTAGCATCCTAGCTCTGAGCATCCTCTGTCTCTGCAGACAAGTGTAGGTGAGAGTAGCTCTCGCAGGTGATGACTCGAATTGTTGTCTTCTGGTCAGAGGAGCTCATAATGGCTCCTCCAAGTGCCGAGGAGAGGTGGGAGCCCTCCGCTCCTTCCCTGTCCCCCTCCTACCATGAGCCTGTTGCCCTGCGGGTGGGTAGATGGTAGCTTGGGCTCTGTTGCCCAGTGATCAATCTCAGGGCTGACTCGCTACCCTCTCTTCAGATGCCTGCCTCCTCCACAGGCTGCAGGGACAGGGGACCAGCAGAAATATTTTTCTCCCCCTTTCATTCTGGACCGATTAAAGCCATCGTTGCTGCTGCCAGGCTGTTTATATTGTTTTTTCATGACTGAGAGTCTCTCCGTCCAATGTCAGTGTATGGGACTGGCAAACCTGTTCTGTTCCTGGCGTTCTCTGACCCATGGAGCTTGGTCTTTGAGATCCTCTGGCCTTGTTTCAGCTGTCAAGGTCAGATGAATGTGGAATCTGAATCTTCATGAATATCATTATGCCCCAGAATTTTCCCAAATTCTGCATGCTGGGACCTTTTCAGATCCTTTGCAAGGCTACTCATCTTGAAAAATAAAATAAATTGGTAAATCTCCATTCCAATTGCGGAAGATAGAATCTAGGCAGCTCACAAAAATGTGAAAATATGCAAAGTAAACAGATTGTTTCTGACAGTAACAACCCTGCGATTGCATAAAGCATCATCAAATTGCAACATGCACGTATTAAGCTTTGAGAACAACCGAATTCGCAGTGACACATTTGCAGCTCTTGAATTCATTATCACACCTGCTCAGCTTGGAGGTTTGCAGTACCGAACCGTGTTCTCAAAGGTGGCCTCCAAAGGAGCGCTGTATTATCAAGGTAATCTCATTTAGGTTCAATTTTCTGAATTTCCTTGTGAGCTGTATGGAGAATTGTAGCAAGGGCAGGGCAAAAGGGTGCCAAATAGAGGTAAATATATGCAAACGCTTCTTTGGGTGCCGCCATCTGGAAAGATGCCCATAGCAAGTCCATAAGTGCTGCTGAAAGGAGATTGCGAAGGGGCAACGTGCTGCAGTGCCATCAAATCTTGTTGTGACTCTGGCTGTAGAGAGCCCAGCGGAGGTGATCCACACGCATGTTTCCCTCTGAGATTTATAACACCGTAGCTTTATTACATAGAAGTTCCTGGGAAAAAAACCAAACCCAAACCTAAAAATCTAATTCATTGGGCAAATGGTAATAACGAATCACCAGAAAACAAGCTTTTTAAAATGAAAGAAAGAAATACTTCTGGACATAGCATCTGAGCTCTCAGCCCCCTAATAAACACACTTTCTTCCAAGTGCGAAGAAGTACATACTTCATGACAGTCCTAAAATCATGACCCTGGACAGTATGCTGGTGGTTTTTTACATCAACATGTTAATGGATACTCTTACAGACAGTTTAATAGTCTAATATATTAACAGGATGTAGAATTTTAAAGTATTTTTAATTGCTGTGACTTCTGTTAGTTCTACCAGATAGTCTACTGAAGTATTTTTCCACTTATTCCAAGAAAATATATATGTGCAGACTTGTATTTGATGCTTGTCACTAGATATCATTAATGTGTATATAAATAATTTTTTATGGTTGTCTTTTCCAGAAATAGTTATTGTTTTTATGTTTAGAATGTGAGAGTTCTCTTGCAATAGTATTTATTTAAGGTCAGAATTAAGGTTATGCTGTGATGCAAAACATTCTTTATAAAACAAATGTATACTGAAGCAGCACACAATTTATTGTGTATTTATATCTATTTCCTTGATTTTCTGTAATTGGTACTTGAAGATGAGACAGTTGATATATTTATTGAAAAGACTTTAAGTTGCTAAAGGGTTTTAATTTTTCTTTTTTTTTTTTTTTTTCCAGTTCACTTTAATGTGTTTATTTACACATTTCATTTCCTTATTTCTCACAGATGTACTTTTCCAATAAGAAAACTATTTCCTTTCATGAGAGGCTCCGTGCTATTACAGTAAACGGCTGCAGTCTAGCCAAAGCCAATAATGGCCGGGAACTGATAGATATATTTCTGCAGTGCAAGATCTTTCAAGGTCTTGCAGAAGCAGTTGGGCAGAGAGGAGTCACCCCAGCCACCTCTTGGGGGGGACGTTGGAGTGCAGGGCTCTCTTGTACAGCAGCAACGTCTGCGAGCGGCACGGCGCCTGAAAGCAGGAATCTTCTGTCGTTAAAAAAGAAAAACAGTCAGTGGCAAAACACTCCCTGCTGCTTCTTCCGCTCTTTCATGTAGTTGTGTGTGTGGAAGGGAGCATACAAATTCGAAATCATGATGAATTAAGAAAAGAAAAAAAAAAAAAAAAGAAAAAGGATTTGGAGACTTTTCGTCCTTATTCCAGAGAAGCATGTTGCAGTGCTGCCGAGTTTCACATTTTCAGTACAACTGCCTCGCTCAAAAATGTCTCTCTGGATTTACAGCCCTGTTACATTGCAAAAGTACCTTTTTATAATAGAATGGTTTTGGTATAGTTGCCCTAACTGTCTCTTTACACAAAACAGAACAGTTGGAGAATCTTGGAGATAAGGCCTTTGGGGTCAGGAAACTTTCCTGTGAGCGAGCTATAACAAGATGAGCTATAAAGATGTTTTATTTCTGTTGTGGTCACAGGACAGTATGTCAAGAGAGCTAAATGTCCCCTTCACTGTCCAGTCTGTGGCTGCTTACTACGCAGGTAGCAATCATTAGGAATTCAGTATTGTAATCCAGAGATAATTTGGTAATGAGGTAAGTGTTGCCCTATTTAAAGACAGAATCTCACTGTTTACAAGGAGAACTTCAAGAAAGCAGCAAAGTCTTCCTGTTAGCTAAAGAAAAGTACATCACAAAGGAGATAATATTCACCAGCTGATTTTCACTAATAACACAACAGTTTGTCCTGACACTTTCTTTGGGTTTTTTTTTTTTTTCATTGTCAAAGCCAATCAAACCATTAATCAATGGTTTTGAGTTTTTCATACCTGCTTTCTGTTCAGAACGCTAGTCCTGATTTTTTTTTTTCTTTTTTTTTTTCCTGTAAACCAGGTATCTCCATTTTCAGTCATAAAAGGAGAGAAACAGTAAACGTACAGAACATTTTCCCTTTAATTCCATGCCATGAGAAAACATACCCGCCACTACACCAGCCAGACCGTGCCAGTTTCAAGATGTAAAATAAATTTGGACCCACATTGTTAAGTAGGTCTGTATTTTATATTTCATATGGACAGTAGCACTAAGTCAGATGAGGAAGAGCACTACTGTCTCTTCTTTCCTCTCCCCTCACTTCATTCCAGCCTCACAGTCCAGTCTGATAGCCGGAACACTTTAGCCAGATTTTTAACACAGTTGGTCTTTACGCCTCAGGATTGTAGGCAAGACTAGGAGTGCTACACCACTGCAAGGTGTCCTCATGAAACTTCCAGCTACAGAGGCAACTTTGGAGAGGTAGAAGCCGTCCCCTGCCCCTGTGGTCTTCAGTGCAACCCGAAGGCTCTCAGCAGCTCCTGGAAGAAAAATCTTGTTGTGCACAAGTCCTGTCTGGTCGCAGCTCATTATCACACACTGATGTTGATCACCTCTTCTAATCGTTAACAACAGGCAAATAAAATGATCCAGACATATTTCAGTAAGTACCAAGGAGTATAACCAAATAGTCTGTTCTCCTTTGCCACTAATTTAACATTATATATCACTAAGTCTGTCTGTCAAGAAATACATTTTACAACAAATGTGCCTGATATTTGTGTATTCAGATACATTTCCAGATGAGCACGTAATAAGACTGTTCTGATACACACAGGAAAATGGGACTGGCACTTATTACAGCATTTCTATTCCTATCAGAATTCACGAGGCTTTTTTTCACTGTATTCAGTGGTCTCACAGGGTCTGCAGCAAACTGTTTTAGTCCTTGTTTTAAATGATTATCAGCAATAATTGTATTTCTAAAGCACTAACACTTCAGTAAAAAGACAAACACATACTCAAAGAGGGTGCAGCGCAATATGGGCTATATTTAAGGACTACTTCTTCTCATAGAAATGCTTCTTTAAGATTTGGGCCAACGCTTATCTCATATTACTACAGGTATGCTATAGCATAACAAAGTTAAAGTTGCCATTTAGCCCCCTTTAGCATTACTTCAGAAGCAAACATACACCTGTACACCTTCAGGCAAGCTTTGTTATATTGAACGAGTTGCTTGTCTCCACCAAATGGCAGTAAGCCAGAAGAGAAGATGGCTGGCACAGGTCCTAACGTGCTTGGTGCTAACCAAAGCCCTCAGCAGCTCGGGGCAGGCTGCGATAGCCCCAGCTGCAGGCAGGGAGGCTCAGCAGCCCTAAGGGGAGGCGGGAGAGCAGCTGAGTGGGTGGCATGGCATTTAGAGAAGGTGCATTGGGTTACCCTGATTAGGAGCCATATAATGGCTGGGGAAGGGGCAGGGCATCCTGGTTTAGCTCAGGTTTGGTTTGGTGGTGCTTTGGACGTGATGGGGCTGTGGCTCTGTGCTGGTTTCCAGGTACTTGCTTATTTTAAGTCTTCCAATTTGATTCTTTGTTAACAGGTTCACTATGGTGGTGGCCGTGAAGGGTCCTTTGCTAAAGATATTTCTTTTGTTTTAGTATGGGGGCTATACTTTAGTCCCTGTGAGACTTGAGAGGCTGTGTCTCTTCTGGGGTTGCAGGAAGGATATAGTAGGAATGATACGGACCTGTTGAACTGAGCCCAGAGGAGGGACACAAAGATGATCAGAGGGCTGGAGCACCTCTCCTATGAAGACACACTGAGAGAGATGGGGTTGTTCAGCCTGGAGAAGAGAAGGCTCCAGGGAGACCTTATAGCGGCCTTCCAGTACCTAAAGGGGGCCTACAGGAAAGATGGGGAGGGACTCTTTATCAGGGAGTGTAGTGATAGGATGAGGGGTAGTGGTTTTAAACTGAAAGAGAGTAGATTTAGATTAGATATTAGGAAGGAATTCTTTACTGTGAGGGTGGTGAGACACTGGGACAGGTTGCTCAGAGGAGTTGTGAATGCCCCATCCCTGGAGGTGTTCAAGGCCAGGCTGGATGGGGCTTTGAGCAACCTGGTCTAGTGGGAGGTGTCCCTGCCTATGGCAGGGGGGTTGGAACTCGATGATCTTTAAGGTCCCTTCCAACTCTAACCATTCTATGATGTTATGAATTTGTGCTTCTTCCCTCAGGAGGTGTCTCACTGCTCTCTGTCTTGAGCACCTTGTAATTCTTGCTTCGTAGTGTGGTTTTTAACATTTGTTGGGTGCTGTTGGGTAGGTCCCAAGTGCAGCATTGCTGGGGGGTTAGCATAGTCCAGCTCTCCTCTGCTCAGGGAGTGAGAAAACTCGCAGAATCAAAATAGTATTTCTGTTTTGCTCTGCGTAATTCTATTATGACTCTGGTATTCTCATTATAGAGATGAGACCAGCTCTCACAGCATTGCTTATATACCAAAGAAATTAGGATAATGTTTGCCTGACAAAGCTCAATAAAGAAATCTCAGCACAACTGTGCTAAATAAGACTATCTCTGAGGAAACAAACACAGCTGCTCTAAATGGTGGTCATTATAAAAGAAGTCCCACCTGATTTCTTGCCAGTTTAAGTTCACTGGCTTCTTTAGGTCCAATTCTAATTTACCCAGGACTGAAACTCTCTGTAGCTATGCCCGTGTTGAATTATCTGCAGAGAAGGGAAGCTGCAGTTTGTGTTGATGAAACTCTATGTGGTGTTGAGCAGGAGATAAAGTCTGCTGGTGACCATGGTTGCATCCTCTGTCTTTGCTTTGAGTTTATGCTGAATTATTTATGTCAATAACTGGCTGCCAGTTGTTATAATGGAGAGAAGTTCCTGAGTAGATGAGATTTAAGTCTTGTCTTATATTTTAAAGAAGGCAGTTCCTCTTACATGGAGAGAGAAAGGCCTGTGTGTCCTTTTTTTCCTGCTATTGTATGCTGCTGTTACTTTGAATGTTTATTATTTTTTTTTTTAATACCCAGCAGACAGAGTCATGAAGAAGGAAAACGAGAAGCGCCTCTATTGGGTGACATAAAACTTGTGTCTGGTTACCAGGATAAACGAATGTGGTGAGTAACATATTCTGAATTCTTCTACTTTGTATTTACTTAGACTTTCTGCAGTAAAGTATACAAAAATAAGTCAAATATATCTGCCAGTCGTGAATGCATAATTAAAAATATATTTTTCTCAAGGAAACTCTTCTGATGTTTATTATTCAGTGGCTATAAATGTTTATGTTCATGTTCTTTTAAAAAACAAAAGCAAAGTTAAAACTGTAGTCCTGCAGAGGTATTTGATTTCACCACTAAAAACAAATTGGTCCTTTCAAATGGGAAAAAACTTAAAGAAAATGGAGAAGGTAGCAGAGGGGAAAATATGCAGGCAATAAAAAGCAAGGTAGGAAAAGAAAATGAACTGAATGGGAAGGGAGAAGGAAATGAACAGAAGCAGCCATGAAAAGGACATTTATAGGGTAACTGCAGGAAGTCAAAACTTTAAAGAGGAGAGCAAAAAGTAGGAAATAAGAAAGAAGAGTTGTGGTGACTTTTCTCCTACTTTTGCCCAGTCACTGGAGCTCTGCAGGCAGCCCGCAAGCTGTGCGCAGAGGGGTGGCCGGACTGTCCCATCACCTGTTTCTGTGCCTCTCCTCTGAGCGGTCTTGTCCTTCTGGTGCTGACGTCCCCAGCGACTCCTGGTGCTTCCTTCAGGCTTGCATGACTGCCTGCAGGAGGGCCGGGGGGAGCAGGCTGGGGTAGTGGCAGCAACCGACAAAGCAGAACTTCACCCTACCCCTGGCTCCTTCCTTCCTCTGTGGCTCAGAAGTCCTAAAGAGTGAATAAAGGTCAAAAAGAAAATGAAAGCTAGAGGGGTCTTAACTGTTGCTATAAACAAACACCGAATTACGATACATTTGCAAAGGTCTGGATTTTTCCCACAGCGAACTCAGGTGGTAGAAATGAAAAGCTGTTGCTGGGTTCTGCTCTTGTTGAGGTGGACTGAAGCTGGGTTTTGGAAAGGTTTTCTGAACCCTCTCCCCACTGCCTGGCTGGTGGGAATGGGTTCTGCTCAGAGTTTTTGATTATATTTATTTTTTTTTTTTTATACAGAAGTCGGAGAGATTTGGGCAATGGGTATCTCAAGAAATAAATTTTCTTCTTGCTGATTGATGCATGTTAGAGTGGAGATGGAGAAACAAAAAAAGGCAATATTTATAGAACACCTGGGGAAAATGGATTAATTTCTACCAGACATTGTGCAAGGCTGAGTGCAGCCTTATATTGTGTCCTTTGTTCTTATAACTTTGCTATATTTATTTGTCAGGAGTGTAAAATTACTTGCTTATGGAAAAAATTTTTTTTTTTTTTAAATGCTATTGGAAACCAAGTAAATGCACGGTTCCTCATTTGAAATAAGAAAGTGCTTAGTACTGCTTTGGAGTACTTTTTTTTTTTTTTTTTTGAGGGGAAGAGAATTTAATGGTTGTTTTTAGAACATATTTTGTTAGCTTTTTTTGAAGAGTTTGATTATCCTGGCAGTATTCAGTTCATTTAACAGTAGGAAGGCAGATTCTACTCTTTGAAAAAGTGAGAAAAGCATATGCCTTTTATGGCCCTTATTAATAATTAGTCTACGCTGATTGTCCAATATGAGTTCAGTAGAGAATATGATGCTATTTTAATATTAGAAGCTCTGTTAAGGTTGTTATTTGGTTTTCTTATATTTGCTCTAATTAATAATGTCAGAAGAGGCTTAAATAATACAAAGAAATGGGTTTGAGTCTCAGACTCTGTACTAGGGGAGGGGGAGTATGGAGAAATGGGATCAAGTCCTCAGTGTGCACCTGAGTGATGCACAGTCTCAGTTCCTGTTCTTTGTTTTTCTTGAAAAGGTTTGTCAACAAGAGGTACCTCAAACTTTGTGCTCTGATCTTATTAATTCTACCCCTGGCAAAGTCAGGGGAAGTTTTGATAGTTACAAAAGTTTTGAAGTAACAAAACTTCAAAATTGATGTGTAGGTCCTCACTTCCAGTAGATTATCTACCCCTTTCTGGTGCATTTAGGGTGGTGTTTCTTGAAGCCTTTTAGATGTTTACACAAATGCATTTTTTTTCTTTTTTTTACATCCAAAGTTAATGAGCGAGGTAGAGAAGCTATAGAAGAAATGTCAGGAGCCATGTGTGTCTTTCATGGGTCAGGAGGAGGTGTAGTGGGGTGGCTGAAGCCCTGCGGTGAAGGCGCTCAGGCTGGACACCTGTGTCCCTGGAATGTCACAGCTGGATACCGGGTTGTACAGTCAGGATGTAACAGAAGTTGTTATGCCCTCAGCTTGGGTCCTACTGGAGACTGTGTGTTAGTCCTGTAGCTAATTTTCATACGCTTAACAATAGCGATTGCTGACACTGAGCTGAGGTTAGCGCCTCAAAACGCTTGCAATTTCAAGTACCTGGGACTGCAGGTATCCCTTGGAGGGTATTAGTCAAGTAAAGGAGGGGCTCCTTTTCAGGTATTTGATGTGAAACTATATTAATTTAAAGAAGCCAGTAGAATTTAAGGTTTTACTAAGTACTGGAGCACCAGTCGACATTAATTGCTACTCTGTAGTTGAACATCCAGCGAAATACTAAGAACGTGTAGCGGAAATCGGTGTATTTAGCTTTTAGGTGATGCCTGATACTTTTTTGTCAAAGCAGAAGAGTCTCGGAGATTAAGAATGCATGACTTGGGTAAAGATTTAAATCGGCAATTTTTTTTGCAGTGTTGCGTAGAACTAGTTTTCAGTTTTAGCTAGCTGTGTGTTAAGCAGCTGCAGGCCAGTCATGTGCTATGATTCAACGTATTTTAGTGAGTTGTAATGCAATATATAATCAGTCATATTTCATATTAATGGCTTGATTAAATTAGGAAAAATGTGTATACATTGGACTTAGTAAACTGTTTTAAAACAGCAGTACGCAGTAACGAACCAAGCTAGTATCTTATATTACCTGCCTTATTAGAGTAATAATGTGCAGATCTTGTTTTGCGCTATGGTTACAAACACTTTTTGACATGTAAATTCACTCATGTTCTGCACACTTCTATTGATTTTTACAAAAGAGAATTGGTTTATTTGACCTACCTAACTTTTTTTTTCTTCCCCCCCAAGAAAATCAATATAATAAAGTAATTCTTTCCTCTTCTTCACTAAGCTCTTTTGAGAACAGTCAGAAAATGTCTTCCCTTCAATTATTTCAGACTTGTTTGCACTAAATCCTTTCAAAGGGACCCATGTAAATGTGCTACTTTAATAAGCATGTCTCCCTGTGATATAAGCTAAATAAAATTTTACATTTAAGGTGAGTAAGAACCAGTTATGGAGAAAATTGTTCAATATATGTTCCATCCTAATTTCTTTTTCCATGCAAAACCTGCTCCAGCTCTAAAGCAGGGTAGGAGTTTGATGATACGCTATGCATAATTCATGCTTTTGGCCTTCTGTCTCCTCTTCTTTTTCTGGAATCCTACATATTTAGATTAGGTAAAATTATTCTCGCCTCCTATCAATACAGTTTGTTTTCAAGCAATATAATGCAACATATAACATAGACTACTTAGGGCAAAGTACTATTCTTGGTTCTGCATGACAGATCCTGACTTCAGCATTATCTCCGAGTTTTGTACATTTAGGAAGATTAGAATAACAGGGCTTTGTGAACGGGATGTCTCTCTGATACCGTAGTAATTAATCTCATTTTTAATAGAGGTTTAGATGACTTTTAATATAGCTATTCTAGAATAAGTTTTGGAACTGAAAGCTTTGATTAAAGTTGAATTTAGTTGTTGCTCATTACCCGTTAAAAATAATCTGCTGGCTCTACGGCTCAGATATCACTTACACGGCCAAAGCCCGTTTTCTGCTGCTGAGCCGGAGCCTCATTTGTGCCAAAACATGCGTGCTCCGTCTGGAGGATGAGGCTGAGGTTACTGTGCTGTAATGTGGTCAAAGGAAGGAGGTGGTCTCCCACCTCTGACAGGCATTTGGCTGTCCTCAAGGGCCCTTAGAGCTGGGGAGAGTGAGACAACTGGAGCCTCCCTTTGCAGAACAAGGTGTATTTTCCCACTAAGTGTGGAGGTCTCATTTGGGAAGTTCACCTCTGTGTTAACCCGGGTATGATCCAGTGATGACTATCTGGAAAGAATGGGACACTTTACACCACTCTGGAAATATTAAGCAGTATTTCTGTTTTAATTCAGTGGTGGCAATGAAAGTACCAGTGACTAGACACCACAGCGTATCAATCACTGTTTTGGTACTCATTCCACGTGGTCTGATCCAGAGTCCTTTGTACGTGGTTTGAGTCCTTCTATTCTCCGTGTTATGTATTACCATTACTGTAAAATCTTCATAAATGTGTTTTTGAGATTTCCCCACAAACTATCATTTTAAATCTCATAATCCTTCAAGTCAGTAGTTTGGACCAATGTGCCTCCGAGCTATTGAAAGTTGAGCAGATCAAATAAGATTTGCCAAATGAAAACTGAAAACATTTGGCATTACCAAAAGTTTGCAAAACAGTATGCTTGATTTTCATACTCTTTCAGTGATCTGGAGTCATAGTGAGCAAAAAACTCTTTATGGCTTGAATTTCAAGTGTCAGATATTGCTGTCCAATTCAAGAATGGTCATGTGAGATACTACCATGCTGAAGAAAAGTAGATGAACTTGAATTTGATTGAGAAGAAATGTTTACTGTTAAAGTATTTTTATGGCTCTGACATCAAAAGGGTGTTATTGCTTCAACAATAAAAGGCTGTAAAGAGATCAAGGTAAAGAATGGGTTTTTGGTTTTGGGAATTTAAATGCCTTCATTTTTAGATTCAACTGATAATAATGTTTGAACTTTCCAGCAAATTTAGAAGTTAAACTTATTTGGAAAAATGACTACTATAGTTTCCATTTTTAATAAGATTTTTGAAGTAAACTATTTCAAATTATTCACAAAGTGAAATAGTTCATTAAATGTCAACAAACTTCCTTATTTCAGTTACTTAATGGTCTTTTTCCAGTGTAATTCTGTGATACCACGATGAATTAACTGAATGCTTTGATTAGCCTAATTATCTTTTTTAAGTTGAAAAAACTTTGCAGAACCCCCAAACTGATCCCATTATAGCTTTGAAATGGCATAGTTGAATAGAATTCCTATGTAATATCACCAATGTAGAATTTAAACATAAAAATAAAGTCCTCCCAGTCAAGAAATTAAAAATTAATTTATTTCAGTTTAAGTCGGTTTCTTGAGCCTTTCAGGTACTTTTTGGGTCAGTATTTTCACCCTTCAACAAAATTATAAAGTTCTAAGTTTATAATAACAGTAACAACAATGTTAAATTTGTCACCAAACTTTTCCGTACTGAAGCTTTTGGAAAAATGCTGTACCACTCATGCAATTATATGTTTGAAGCCCCGCTTTAGAGGGAAGCTTCAGACTCTTCCAGTTGTTTACAGTGAGGTGGGGAGCTGCCAGCTGTGCTGCCCAAATGCAATGTCTGCTGAAGGCACTGGGGCTGATCTTCATAGCTGGAAATGAGTTTGCGTGCAGATGCACCTGAAAGGTGGAAGAAGGTGTTCTTCCAAATGGTTCAGAGTCCCCCTCTTGTTCAAATTTATGCTTATAGAAAGAAAATTAAAATCAAGGAGTATTCCTGCACTTGCAAAGTAAAACGAGACTTTCTTCCCATGCATTACCATAGCTGCTATGAGCTTCAGGTACTGCAGTCTGGGGCTGGAAAATGGCTGTGGAGAGACTTTCTACTCTTAAATGTGGAATTTCCCTTCATCCCTCTGAAAGTATTTATGGAAAGACAGGAATTGGTCCCTGATGGTTAATTCACTGTCACAGACAATACAAGCTCATCCTTCCCAAACAATTTCTATTTACCCATACTATTACTCAGAAAGAATAAGACTGTGAACGCTACTTACCCCAAAGGTCCACTGCTTTGGTATAGATCCAAAGTCTATGAATTTGTATCAGAAATTCCCATGCGTGGGTACTGTTGGTTGTTTTTCTTCTGCAGTTACTTAACTGTCCCAGAAAGTGCAATAATTGTTTGGCTCTGGAACTGCATCATCTGTTTTGACGTAGTATGCGTTGCAGCTATTTATTTTAGCTGCAAGGTCCAAATTCCTGGTGTTACTCTCTGCTATGTAACCCTTCCCTCTTGAGGTCCAGCTTGCTTTTGTAGCAACTCTCTGTCTTGACCCATGCTTGCTTTCGACAACGCTCCCCCCAGCTCCTTGACTCCGTGCCATCTTGCGACTGTCTTATAGTAATAATGACCTCTACCCACTCCTTTGGGATGCTGTGCCCAGTAAGGTTTGGTTCCTGCTGTATCACTGCTTCCGGGAGAGGGTTTGTGGCCGTGGACTTGTTGTGGACTCTGAATTCCATGAACTGGGCGGTGGGTCTCCCCACCCATCAGCCTGATAACTCGAGCCCTGTTTCCTTGCACCTGGTGTGTTTTTCTAATGAATGCTTTTTCCCTCGGTGATAGAAATCCAAGAGGCAGGGAGAAACTAAAGTATGTAAAATATACTGTTTATACAGCGCTTCTCAAAGATGCTGCCTTCATCGCGGGTGTCAGCAGTAAATATAGCCAGAGTATGACTGAGAAGAGGCAAAATGTGGTGGGTGATTAAATCATGGTGGGTACACACTGCAAAGCTTCTAAATAAGCATAATTCCTGCCTGCCATCATAGTGTGAATACTAAAATCTAGATTGCCCCCCCCCCCCCCCCCCCCCCCCCCCCCCCATGAATTTGTTTTCAACAATATCTTCATGATTGTTTCAGTCTTTCACCTCCAGCATTATACCTCTAATCAGAAAGCAAAATAGGCACATCTGGTGAGGCTTAAAAAGGCGAAGAAAAACGTTTGGTTTTGTGTGGGAGCAACTAGAGGCTGCGTAAATGGAGTAAAGAATTTTCTTTGTCAGACGAAGATGAGTGTATGGGAGAAGTTTGTCCTTTGCAGGAGGAGGGGAACAAGGGGAGAGCGCTGGGGCAGCGTATGTGCGTGCGGGTGTGCCTCCGCAAAGCAAGTTAGCGTTTACATTTATGATTGCCACTACTTTGGAAAACCACTCGTTTAACAATCCTAAACCGCACACTTGAATGCCACAGCAAAGCAAAAAGAAGGCATCAACAATATTGTAATCAAAACAAATATATTTCTATTTAAGAATTAAAAATAAAAATGCTAGAAGGGTCAATTCCTTGCCCCGTAGCAGCTTGAGCTTTTAACATACCACCTACAAGTGACACTGGGATCTGACTTTAGTGGCTGATAATAAGTGATGTGGCGGACTTTAGTGGTTTACCAGACTGAAAGTAATTGCCTCAATGGCACTGAGGTGCTTAGCACAAACTCTTGCATGTGAAACAGCTCATACAGTTTTAAAATCATTTTGTACTTCATTTGGAAACCCACTTGTAACTCTTTCAGGTCTTGCTTGGGTTGTAACTGTGCCATAAGATAACCTTGTTCATATCCACAGGATTTCCATTTAAACCTGTTTGAAAATCATTGTTAGTTGATTATAGCTCTGTGTTCACTCTGACTTGGAACAGTCCTGCTCTACACCTCGTACCGCTGTTATGTGACTATTTTCATTAAAAATTCAGTAGAGTTCATTCATAACATTCCTGACTTTTGCTAGAGGCGCTAGGCCTGTTGTGGGGCTTCAGTTTTCTCGGGACTAGCAGTATTCCTCTAACTGTAGAATTGAGCTGGAAAATGCCCAGCACAATGCAAGCAGTGCAAAAATACTTTTTATAAATATACCTAAGCAAGTTTGAATGGTCAAAATCCGATAGATGGTTGAAGAAGCTAAATGCCAAAACGCTTTCTGAGTCTGTTGCCGTGTCGCTCATCTTCCTTATCCTCTTGTCTTTCTGCTCCCCGCTAATTCTCTCAAATTGTTCTCCCTTTCTTGGAGCCGTTCCTGAGGCTGCAGCCCGGGGAAACCTCTGCTCCCTGAAGTGGTGGTGGGCTCTGCGCCTTGGTCTGGTACCTTCCCTCAGTCTCCCCCAGCTTTCAGGACCATGACTCATCCCCCAGCAAGCTACAATTTTCCTACTTTCTTTAATACTGCATTCATAACTTCTCAGTCCTAAAGCTGTGACTGAAACTGGATCCTGTGTATCGGTGCTTTAATGGATAAAATCTTTCCAAGAAGTGTGTCAGAGACAGGCAGGGAGTGTGTCTGTAAGGCTTACTGAGAGCTTCATATGCAGGATGCACAGCATCTACAAATGACTATTACTGAACCAAATATAATTTCAAAATAATTGGGTCTGAGAATCAGAAACTGATGTATCTGTCCACATAGGATCTCTGAGTATATACTTTTTGCCTGGATCTCACTGCATTGGCTACTTAGGGAGGTTTTTAAAATGCTTTTCTCTTTGCATCCCCTGCATATGTTCTTGGGCCACCTCTACCCCTGCATATGTTCTTGGGCCACCTCTACCCCTCCATGCCTTTTTGGTGGTGGTGTCCTTCCAGTTACATGCCTTGGACAGTTGGACAGTTTCTACGCGTGTTTCTTGTGTTAGGGGGTGGGTTGTCCATCAGAGAGCAGTTTTCTGAGTCCCAGTTAGAGATTTTGCACTGGGTCCCCTGCTTGCTCACCATGATGTGGAACCTAAGGGTGGTGCCACAGCTTGGGTGGAGGGAGAAGCATCGCATCCAACTGCTGGAGTTGCTGTAGATGGAGTGAGCAGAAACCTGGGCGCTTCTGGAGTTAGTCCGGGCTATAAACTGTGCTCGACTGGTGGACTTTGTTGATGACTCTGTATTGACTCTGTTGTGCTGCTTGCAAGGATTTTTATTTCTCTTCAAGTATTTTAGTCTGCATTTCTCGAGCTCAGCAGCATGTCTCTTTACATAGAAATCACTGTCATAATTTATGACATGTGCTTGCTGAATTTAGTACTTTGTAAAGGCAATAATCCTAAGTATGAATAAAAATTCAGCACTCCAGGCAGTAATAGAAGCAATTCTTATATTCCTAATATCCTGTAGCATTTTTAAAGGTTAAAAAAAATTTTGTTTTCAGTTTCCCTCTAAATGGCTTCTGAATGATAGTCGTCTTCAGCTGATTGCTTCTTTGACATCTAAATGACATCCTGTGTTGCACATTCATAATTTAAGATATGAAATGTGTTGCAAAGAAAAGAATGGAAATTGGGTTTGGAGTTAAATATATAGCTCTTAAGACAAAATTAGCAAGGAATAATGCATACATTTGTAGTCTTTATATTTACTTAGTACACACAGAGGCTAGGAATGAATATATTATATCATGATGTATATGTTCTCATAGATAAAATAGAAACCATAAATATTTGTCAGTCATTTCACATGGAAAGTGCCTATTCTAAGTCAGCGGGAATGTTGTATGAAAAAAAAAAGTATTCAATTTAGCCTCAAAGACCAAGACCATCTTTGATTTAACTGAAAATGGTGGAGATGGCCCTTGATGAATTTGAAGAACAAGTTCCTCACAGTTATGCCTGTCATCTCTGCTTATTTAAAATTCCATTTGTGACCTCCATACTACAAATTTTCTCTGGCTTAGCAATATTGGCTAGTGATATGTTTTAAATACAATTTGTTTATGCTACAACTTCTGTTGGTATAGATGAACTAAAGGAGTACATACCTCTTTGTTTATAATCTCTTTTGCAGAACAAATTCCCTCATAAACTGTGTTTGGAAAAAAAAAAAAGCACTGTGGAACAATATAAGCTTTTGCAAAAACTGGGAGGATTTTGCAAATGCATTGTGTTATCTTACATCATGCTCCTTAGATGTAGACCAGGTTTTGAAATCCATGCTGTTCAGTGAAGGTTTACTGGATTATGGATCCCTAGGAGCAGCTCAGCTGGTGCACACCAGCGGGTGGTGACTTTGGTGGCAGTTGCATGGAACAAAACAAATATGTGCCTCACCACCGCCGCCAAGGATGTCCCAGTCCCATTCCCTCCCCTTTCTCACAGCCTTATGCTGGCCCAGGTATTGGTCACCTGGTGGCAGCTCTAGCAGCACTGAGCTGCCACATTGAGCCGGTGGGTGCTGAAGCCTGTAGAGGTGGTGGGAGTTTGAATGGAAGGACCTGGGCAGTCGCAGGGTGGTGCTGGGGAGGGATTGGGACTACCTCAGCAGGAGCAGAAGGGGAAGGCTGTTCCCATCTCTGCTTTTTGTGCCAAGGAGCTCTCGGCTCGGCTGTCTTGAAGGCTGCAGTTTTAGAGTAGCTGGGACATTTGATGGTATCTGAAGAGCTGGTTCGAGCATTTATTCCTTCTTTCCTTCTGCTCCCCACCCCTACTTGCCTAGAACTGCAAATTTACTTGTTCATGAAAAGCGATTAGAAAATTTCTGCATTCATGCAAAATTTGGCTTTCAGATTTGCTGTATGACAGATGAAAGGACTTGGGTTTGTATTCTTGGTATCCATTTTTTATCTACAGATTATTACTGTTCAATCCTTCTTGTCTGATCAGTTATTTTTCTCTATTCCTGCATGTAAAGGTTCAAAAGTAACTATGCTTTAACAGCCCTTTCTCTTTTTCACCATCTTTTTACTTTCAGTAGTTCAGCCACAGATTTTGGTAGAGCGATCTGGGAGCAATAAAGAAAGCAAAAAATCTATTCTCGGATATGTGTTTGCTTTTCTCAAGATCTGCTTTGTCTTTTTGCCTATAGTCTTTTGTCTGTAGTTATTAATTATAGTCAGGGCAACATTTTCGATGATTAATTGACTACGGCTTAAAACAATAAGGCTGCTTAATAAGCAAAACACAATACAAACTTCTATTTTTGTGAGACCTTCTTTGGTAAGAAAGCCCCTATGCTCGCTAGTAATTTTGGTGCTCTAAAATGAGAGGGAAAATATTTCTCATAGCTATGTGATATTTAGACTAACAAACAGCTTGCTTTACAGAAGTCTCCACTCCAGTTTTGACACATTTCTTGCTTTAATTCTTGATTGAAACCTAAAGTTATTAGCATTCTTTAAATGGAAAGGGGAAAAAACATTAAAAGTGTTGGAGACAGTAGTGCTGGCAGAAGGAGGCACGAAATACAGCTTTTTGTGGCAACTGGCTTCACAAGGCCCTAGAAAAGAATGATAAAATTCAGATGAGAGGAGGATGTGATCAAGCCAATTCCCTTAATTCCACTGTGGGATTAAGCTAAACCCACTGAATTAATATGCAATGCCCAGTGTTTGTCCATCTCCAAGTTGTGGTGTGCTTCAGTCACTTTTTGGATACTGTTGACTTCCACTGTCTAAGAGATTAGCCGTATTCTTACAATAACTTTTACAAATCTTTGACTTCTCAGAGGTCTCAATATACCATTGAGATATTGTCAACAATTTCAAGATGCTGCAAAGACTTTGCAAACCCAGTCAACGATGGCGAAAGTTAAATGACCTGCAGGTAGTCCTGGCTTCAGCTGAAGCCTGGCCAGGTGAACTGAGTCTCTCTGTCAGTGTCTTCGTGCCACAGCGTCCTCCTCTGCCACCTTCTTTCTGCCTGCATGCTTTCTCCATGTGATGGAACAACAACATATATGTCTTTTGCTAGCTCAAGGGAGACTTCTGCATTGCCTGAGGGTTTATGACCTCTCCTACTCTTGCCTAAATTAAGAACTTTAAATAGCTGCCTTATATACAGTGTACTTTTCATGGGAGTACTTAATCTCTTATTTTTGATGGTTTGAATTTCATTCAGTTCTTTCATCTCCATTTATCTGTTTTTTCCCTGCGTAATTTATTTCACCATCTTTTTTCTACTTCCACATCTCTTAACTGGGATGCGAATATAATACTTAAATATGACATCACAAATATTTGAAATCAGGCAGAACTAGTTCCATCCTCTTGCTTTCAAATGTTGTAACTCCTTGTGACAGCACTGCTTCCATTAAAGAAGAAGCTTTGATGACAGCACGTCCCTGCCTCTGTCACTTGTTCCTTTTCTTCTGATTTTGGAAGGGTGCAAGCTAAAAGACCTAGTAGCCACAGGAAAGTAGGAGGTTTTGTATTGATAGAGATATTTAAAGTGTCTCCAACACAGTTAATAGCAGGCATTGTACCACTTATTCTGAGATTTGCTTGTGAGCCTGTATGTCATCTATAATGGCTTGCTTTATAATATGGAAAACGAAGGCACTAAGCATCTTGCATATCACCTGACTTACATCTTTCTCCACTAATGGAGCTGACAGCTCTCTCCCAGGAACACGATGGGGGCATTATTTGTTTTCTCAAGTGCTTCTTGTAGCTTCTCAGGGTCTTATCTTACTGCTCTGCAAGCACAAAAGTGAGGCAGCATGATTGCATGCTTTAGAAGTGTAATCAGACTAAACCAATCAAACTTGATAAACTTTTGTGGCCTCTAGCAGAGTAGAGTCTCCTTTGGAAATCCTAGGAGTAAAATTCCCACCATAATAAAGCCAGATCTTTACCACTGGCTTGACAGCAACAAGTGCTTCCGTGGATCTCTAACCATAGCCTGGTGTTGTGGTTTAACCCCAGCCAGCAACCATGCAGCTGCTTGCTCGCTCTCCCCACAGTGGGACTGGGGGAGAGAATCGGAAGGCTAAAAACGAGAAAACTTGTGGGTTGAGATAAAGGGAGTTTAAGTAAAGCAAAAGCTGTGCACGCAAGCAAAGCAAGGCATTAATTCAGTACTTCCCATTGACAGGCAGATGTTCAACCATCTCCAGGAAAGCAGGGCTCCATCGTGTGTAGTGGTTCCTTGGGAAGACAAAAGACCACAACTCCGAAGGTCCCCCTCTTCCTTCTTCTTCCCTCATCTTTATATACTGAGTGTGATGTCATATGGTGTATTCCTTTGGTCAGTTGGCATCGGTTTTCCCAGCTATGTCTCCTCCCAACTTTTTGTGCATCCCCGGCCTACTTGCTGGTGAGGTGCTGTGAGGAGCAGAAAAAGCTTTGAGTGCTTAGCAACAACCAAAAATAATAGTGTGCTATCAACAGTATTTTGTGCTCCTCTGAGACCCTGCCTTGAGTGCTGTGTCTAGCTCTGGAGCCTCCAACAGAAGAAGGACATGGACCTGCTGGAGCAAATCCAGAGGAGGAACACAAAGATGATCAGAGGGCTGGAGCACCTCTCCTATGAGGACAGGCTGAGAGAGTTGGGGTTGTTCAGCCTGGAGAAGAGAAGGCTCCAGGGAGACCTTATAGTGGCCTTCCAGTACCTAAAGGGGGCCTACAGGAAAAATGGGGAGGGACTCTTTTATTCAGGCAGTGTAGTGATTGGACAAGGGCTAATGGTTTTAAACTGAAAGAGGATAGATTCAGATTAGATACTAGGAGGAAGACACGGGAATGAGTTGCCCAGAGAAGCTGTGGATGCCCCATCCCTGGAGGTGTTCAAGGCCAGGCTGGGTGGGGCTTTGAGCAACCTGGTTCAGTGGAAGTTGTCCCTGCTTATGGCAGGGGGGTTGGAACTTGATGATCTTCAATGTCTTTTCCAACTCTAACCATTCTATGATTCTGTGATTCCCATCCCCAACCCAAAACAGCACTATAACTATCTGCTAGTAAGAAAGTCAACTCCATCCTAGCTGAAACCGTGACACTCGGACAACTCTGTTAAATACAGCTAGGAAGAAAAAAGGGAAATGTACTGTTTTAAGATTACTGCAGTTATTTGGTTTGAATGTAAGAAAGCAAAAACCCTGCAGTCAATTGAGTTTAGCGGTCCTTTACGGAACCACTCTAATTCTACTGGTTTACTGAGAAGCTGTGTGAATACAATGGCAAGCATTTTTGTCCTCTTCCGCTGGCAGGAGAAAACTTTTGTAGAGGATTAAAATAAATGATAAGTTGTTTCACCAGGCAATAATTCCCCTCCCAGGATTGCCCTTGGCATCATTTGTGTCTGGTTCCTGAAACTAATCAAGGTGTAGGGAACAACAAAAATTGTTCTTACAGCTGTATCTTTGGTTTTCTGTCTGTAAACTTTCAGGTCATCTGTAATATATTGTAGATGACACTGCTTATCGATAAAATTGACCTGAGCATCTTAAATCAAACTCACAATTAGACTAAAATTGGCATTGCTAATATATGTTAGTAATAGTATGGAAACCTCATTTTGTGAAACAATAATGATTTGTACTAGTTTACAAATTCAACTTTTAGAGTGTTATAATGGGCCTGCTAATGTATGGTTGTTAATGCCTAAAGCAAGCTAAGTCTATTGGTAGGTAATAAAGCTTGTGGAAACCAATGGTGACAATAAATCCGAGTTTTCTAAGCTTTTTTTAGTTAAAGCCAGAGGATAGGCCCTTAGAAAGGGATCCAAGGGAATATAATTTAAAGCACTGTGTAGATATGATTTAGAGGATGTGGGTGTTGAGCCTTCTGCTGACCATAGCAAAAAGAGGTGACCTGTCTAGAATTTTTTTAAAGATCTGTATATTGTGGTAACTTGTGTTTAGTGAGTGCAGTACACAAATTGTAAATACATCGATACTTAAACATTTTAACTGATGCTGTATGGTGATAGCCACCTTTTTTTTTGGGGGGGGGGGGGGGGGGGGGGAGAGGATTAAATGTATTAAATGAATGACCTATTTAATTATTAAAAAAAAAAAAATATACAAGGAAACCTTTTTTTGTTAGGTGTTCAGCAGAAAACTGTCACCGGTCTTAGCACTTAGTATTGTTACACTTCAAGGTGCTCATGTCTGACACCAAGAAGGTCTTTGATCCAAAAGTGATGGTGGGGTTATTAACCTCTAAGCCATGTGAAAGATTTTTTTTTTCAGGTTCAAACAAAAAAAAAAGTAGTTTCACTCTAGCAAGGCAATTGGGAAGGGTGGCTGCTGAGGGCTGGGCACTGGGCTGCGTGGGCAGACCTGGTAAAAGAAAAGCTATGGGCAAAAACTTTTCTGTGCTAGAGCAGAAAATGAGAAATGGCAAAGAAGAATGACTTTTTCTGTGTCAAATCCATTGTGTGAATTTGACAATGTCTAAATGGGAAAGTATGCTGATGCTCTGCTCTTTTGCTATTTTCAAAAAAAAAAGAATTTGTTTGGTTTCTGTGAACAAGCAAGCTGTTGACAAGATCCTTTTCCCTCTGTTACTCCTCTAAGTGGAAGCAATTCTGCAAAGCTTGTTTTCCAAAGATTAATTATTAGAGTAAAAAAGGCTCTACCGCTAAGTTTCGAAGTAAAAAAAAAAAAAAAAAAAAATCCTACAACTGTGGAGAGGATCGGGCTGTATTTAAATGTATGAACTCTACAACTCTGTTTATATCAATTGGAAACATTTTGATTTTTCAGGTTCTCTGAACAAAAAAAAAAAAGTAAAAAAAAATCAGTTTCTCTTTTCAACAAAAATTCTGGTCATCTTTGTAATATTATTGTACTCTCTTCATAACAGTCAAATGAGAAATAAAATGCATCCGTGTTATTCAGATCAATAATTTGTCACTTGTATTCTCAGATTTTTTTTTTTGATTTTTAGTAATCTTTTTGAAGCGTTTGCAAATGGCAGTGTTCCGCTGTAGCATATACAATGACATGTCTCATACTCACCAAAACAATTCTCAACAAAATAAGAAGTCCTGACTCAAATAACTTTCCTTCTTAAGCCTCTTGTATAGCCTTGAAAATAAGAATTATTTGTTGAAAAAGTACAAATTATTCATCTAGATAGATGTATTTTTTGTGGACAGTGTTAAATGCTTAATTTTAAATTAAAAATATTCATCCTCTCTTTCAGCTGATTCAACATTGCCATACTTTTGAATAAACTTTCACTGGAACCCCTCAACAACATGAATTTCGTTAATAACTCCCTCCTGCTACATAGTTACACTTACCTCTGCTCTAATAACTTTGGTGTTCTATATTCATGTTATATCTTCCAATGAAGGACGTCAAAAAAACTCTGTGGTGAATTAATGCCAGCTTTTTGGGTTTCTGCATCCTATCATAGCAAACCAGATGATATGCCTGTGTAGTGAAACTTTCCTGGGAGATGAGTTATGTTTTTATTGAAACAAATAGGATTTGTTTTTGCAATTTAAATTGCCCCCTGAATGCTAGCAAAAATCTTCCAAACTTTTTTCCTAACCCTGCATGTAAATAGCTATGAAGGAGACAATTTTAAGAAATGCTATTCATTCCTAATAAAGAAGTTGCAAAACATGAAACAGTTCTAATAGAAGAGAAGTGCTTAGGAAATGGAAAAGCTCATACTGAGCTGTGAAACACTTGGTATTAGTTGGGAATCATGAGATGGAGGAGGAAGACGCAAGAGGTTAGTTTGGAGCTCCTGATGGATTTTAGTGCATGCAAATAATAAGGAAAAGTTAGAAGCCAAATATCCTGAACGATGCTTTCAGGATTTGTTTATGGTCCAGCTGCCGTTCCAGAGAATACTGTGAGAACATTTTCTGTTCTGCGTTGGCACCTTGCTATATTTATCATCTGACTTGTATTTTTACAGACAACAGGTTTCTGGCTGATCACCCAGAATTTCTAGTCACAATATTCTGATGTGAGAGTTGCATTGGGGTGATTAAAATTGTCATAAACCGACATAGTTACAGGAGCGCGTGAACTGTCATCGTGGGTCTGACCAATGATTCATTGCATCCGCTAGCGTGCCTAACATCAGTCTTTACCGCCGCTATTGGAGCGCTATGAAAAAAGCCCAAAGTAGAAATATATAGAAGACCCTTTGTAATTAAGTCTACAAATACTGTTTTGCTGTTCTTGGAAATTCTTTGATATGTTTCTTAGGAATTTTGCTAAAGCACTTCTAATGTATGCTCAAATAGAAGAAATTTAAGTTTTCTTCTGCCTTGGTCAGAGCTGGACCTGTGCAAGGCAGTAGTGAGACTTTTCCACAAGGATTTTAGTTTTCAAATATAACTCTGTCCCAAAGCCAGAAAATACCAATGCTTTCCATTAGTATATCAAGAGCATCCTGAATTCATAGCCTTGGAGAGTTCCCTTTCCTATTGTGCAGTCCTTGTAGTTGTTTCTTAGTCATCTTCAGCTGCCCTGAAGAACCATGCCTTGGACTGCTCAACCACCTCTGTTTCTCCTTTGACTTTGAAATGGGGACAGAAAACTCCTGGGAATTCTCTGAACTCTGTGATCTTATAGGGTTGGCCCGATCCTGCTTTGAAATAAGGGGTAGGAAGGCTATGTGTAATTTGGGCAGCCAGTAGCAATTACAGCTAGCCAAAATCAACTTCAAGAAAGATAAATCAGAAGGAACTAAATTTCTCATGAATCTGCCATGAGACTTGCAAAGAATTTGCTGGTGCACCTCTGAGCTAAAATGCTAATGCATACAGTGTGTTTATCAGCTTTGAGGCAGATAAATGATGGTAGAAAAGTGATGTGAGTACTTGGAGAGGGACCTGGCATATGCTAATTTCATTGTGGTTTTCTTTTTTTAAAATCCCTTTATTAAAATTCAGAGGGGCTCAAAAGTATGAGAAAAGATCTGTACATTTAAAAGTAGAATTTATTCCACAAACTAATGGCATTTCAAATAAACTTCTCAGAGGGGAAAAAAAGGAGTTGAGAGTGGAGGGAGGAGAAGGAACAATCAGCACGTTGCGGCTGTTTGAAGTGACAGCTGAGAGGACTTACAAATGTAGCTGCTATGACTGTATCGCTTGAGTCGCAATAAAAAGTAATAGAAGTGGAGGTATTGAGAGACAGTGACTAAAGCTGATGGAACCGTAGCAATGCATTTAAACATCTTGGAAATGGAGGAGCCACAGAAAAAGAAAATCAAGGGAAATAAATGAGAGAAACCCAGAAAATTGATACAAGAGTGTCCCGAGCAGCTCGGCATGTGTCAGATGTGCATTCTAGTGGAGAGTATTTACTAACATATCAGGATTGTTCATGTGGCTTTGTATTGTGAAGAATATTTTTCACCTGATGTAAAGGGGAGCAGCTGGGCGTATTTGTACCGGTATTATGGATTGCTGCTTGTACCCAACTCCAATGAAGCTATATGTTTCCATATGGAGAGGTAAGCACAGACTGGAGAAGTTAGAGCACCAGGTTGCTTAAGTCCAACAAAGGACTCGTGGATGAGGCTTGAGGAGCATCCCTCTTTATTGTGGTCTCCTTCAGCAGTGTGAGTGGCTATAACCAACCACAGGCATTCCAGTAATTCATTGTGAGTGATTGTGAGTAATGGCAGTGGATGTATTTTTGAATAAGTGGCACTGGCAACTCCTGTGCTGGGACTGTTCGTTTCTGGGAGTATGTTCATAGAATGGGTGGAGAGACTCCACACAGAAAACCTAGAATAAGGTGGAGCTATTAAATGGGATATGGCAACGGTGCTTGGATGAAGGAAAGCAGGATACAGCCTTTGAAGTCACGTAGTAGAAAGAGATGTGTCAAGCATGGTCATTTTTAGACCTTTCTTTAGTCCAGCCTGGAAGTTCTCTGAAGGTTTCATGACCAGCAGCCTAGAAAACAGCAGCTCTGAGGGAGAATATACAAAATCTGTAATTGCCTTAAGCTCATTGAATGGAACTAAAACAAAAAATTCAAATAAACTGTGTGCAATAGTAGAAGAAATGAGTAGAAAGATGCTAGGTTTCAGATAGCAACCTAAAATGACTGTGTTACTATAGCTGTTCTTCAAAAGCCAAGGATGTTACAGTTGTTATATATGTCCCCTGTAAGAGCACTATAGTAAAGGCAAAGGGAGGGAAAATAGTATCAATCAGTGGCAAGGCCTTTATTCTGAGCTGGAGAAATTAGTGTTTTTTGTAGAAGAAATATGACCAGAAGAGTCTCTGAAATAATTGTGTGCTGGAAAAGGCAGTCTGAATTTCTTATTTTTTTTTTTTTTAATACTTCTACCAGAATATACCTTCTCTGTCTCAATTTGAGTGAAAATACAAAATTAAGGAGCTGAGAAAATGTTGCAGTTAAAATGTGGAACTGTTGTTCAGTACCTCTATCATTCATCCATAGGAGCACAAAGTCTGTAGCTAGCAAGTAGTCTGTGTAGTACCTTGAAATGGAGAAATCTTAAGCTTTCTTGCAGAGCACATCTCTTCAGTTTACTGTTAGCTGCTGCACCTTTTTATTGCCACTATTATCTTTCTCTTTTTACATATGTACAGTATTCTAGTATATGTTACAGAGTGGCCTGAAGAAAACCTGGGGGATGAATTCTATCTCCTGATGCACTGCTAATACCCAGTCAATAAGAGCCTTAAGTGTTTTGTTTTAAAATAAAAGTCATTGCTTTATAAATCAATGTGCTACGGTTGGGATTTTTAAGAAAACCTGCAAAATTTCATAATAAAAACATCACTGGTCTGTTCTGGGCTCATCCACTGTGATAAACACCAGTATTCAACAAAAGTTGGGACAGTGTGGAAGTGTTAATGACAGCCAGGCTCAGCATCGTGATCCGGTCTGTTTTCCTGTGTGTCATTGTAGAATTGCTTCTGAGAAAAGGAAAAATCTTCCAACCCCCCCATGTCAATTAGTACCAGCTTATATGTAGGCTGAAGCGTTCGAAGCACAGTTAATTACAGCTGTGTGTGCTGCAGCTCTGCGCTGAGTGCTCGATCACGCTCCTGCGTTGCTGATGGAAGTGTCGCTGTGGAGTTAGATTTACCGGAGCTGGACATGCAGGGAGGTGTTGTGCAGCCTGTGAAAGCGTTCATTAGCCTGATAACCTACATGCAGCAGCTGGCTACTTAATACACACAAGTTGTTCAAAGTTTCAACCACATTAATAAAACAATAATGCAATACGAAGCTGCCGTGGATCAGATCTGACCAAACGCTCTAGTTGTTTCTGCAAGTATTCACCTTCTGAAATGAATTAACTTTTAATTTTACTCGTGGAAAATGGGAAACCTTGTTCAGATACAGATTGTCAGCCCTAGTCTGCACTAGGACAAAACACTTTGTTGCAGAAATATGAGCGTATTTATGCTGTCCTAATTTAACTCGCTGGCACGTAAATGCTTTTGTATTAGTCTGACTAAAACTTTCCTATCATGGATAGATGCACTGTAAGCCAGCAAGGCCAAATCTTCTGAACTGATTTTTACAAGTGAAAGGGACAAAACAGAAAACTACCAGCTGCTATGCTCTCTGCTTACTTGCACCTTTTAATATCTAGAAGCTAAAGCTGTTTTTAAGCTTGTATCTCTAGGGAGAGACTATTGTTGCTTTAACACGTCTCAGTCGGTTTCCCTCTGAAATACTTTCTTACCACTATTTTGTTTGCAGAATTATTTTCCTAGTAACTTCTCTTCAGCCCACGTATCTTAATGTATTGTTGTTTTTCTTACCATTCTCCCTCTTTGCATCCGCTCCCGGTGCGTGCCGCATCCTGTGATTCCATTGATGCTCCGCTGCGTGTTTCTGTAGGTACCTCTTAGTCTCCTTTCTTTTGTAGCCCTTCCACCTCCCCAAAGCCACGCAGTGTCTATGCACAGAAGTACTTCAGGCCAGATTGTACTTCACAGTCCAGATTTATTTATGAATTTGCCAGAAGCAGGTATTTATGGGTATTTTCTGTTTATTCTTTTGCCCAGCTGATGGCTGTTGCTGCTTTGGTTTAGAGCCACAGGAGTAAATGAGTCTTTGAGTGAATAACTACATGTCACCCTGAAGAGAGCAACACTTGTGTACTTCATCTGCAAAAAATTCAGAAAACTGGAAACTGCATAACAGCAACCAGCAGGATAGCTGAGCCAATTCAAGACTTTGGCACCAGAAGGCTTCTGTAGCCATCTTCCATGTATCCAAGTCTGTCTCTTCTGTTTCATTCCCAAATGTATTTGCCTCATAAAAAATGCAGAGACAAAATGACATAAATGTGTATAGAAAATATCACCTAGCAAAATCAACAGAGGGGAAAACCAGTCTGTTGAAAAGAGAATTCTACCACAACCAAACAAGACTAAAAATACAAAGATACAGTAGTAATAGCAGCGGAGTCTGATCATCTGTTTAATATAGGGTCTTTGTGGAGTGGTGCTGAGTACTTCAGGAACTACCTGAGTAGGAAGGAGACAAAGTACGCAGTTGTGCCAGGGCCCACGCAGCTGCCCCTCTGTCTTTCGATAACAGGCACTTCTCTTTCTCACGCCACTTTTAAGTGTGTTTAAAATTGTCCCTCTTAAAAATGTAAACCTGAAAGCTCAAAACCAAAGGAGTTTCAAAATGTATAGTTCAGAAACAAGAGCTACTTTCTACCACAAGTGGGAAACCAGTATGAGGGATCTCTGAAAGTATTTGCCTCTATTTCCTTCCTCTGCCACTTCTGCTTCGGTGGAAGGGAGGTAGGGAGGTTGCTTGCGCAGCGGCTGACACTGTGAATACCTTCTTGCCTATTCCTGTAATCATTCAGTGTTCATAGGATTTTTTTTTTTTTTTTCAAAGTAGCTTGGTAAGTTTTGTGATGTTTTTCCTTTTAACTTCAAAGAAAAGCATTTGGCTAAGAACGACCAGCAACTCCTTTAAAAATCCTCTAATAACTGGATTTTTATTACCATGATCCTAAAGGGAAAATGACAAAAAAAAAATAAATAGGAAACCTGATTTCAGCCAGAGCTGCACAGCAGTGACAGGTTGGAAAGGTAATGGTACAAAGTGAAACACGGGAGTTCTCACATGCATTCTTGCTGTGGATTTATTTTTTTCCTTGTCTCCTTCCAACACTTGGGAAAATTCTGCAAATAGGTCATCAGCACCAGAGTCTTTACTCCGAATTTCTGACTGGACATCACTAGATAGCTCAAATATGGGCTTTTATTTTCTTTGCCCGCCTATAACTATTACTCTACTGCTAAGCTTGCCTTTAAATTGGACTTCACAGCTATGGTATAAAAGGCCAGAGCAGGGAGAAGAGCAGTGGCCCTTTGGGCCTCTCTGCCCAGAGCTGCAGAAGGGGGTTGGAGGTCCATGGAGTCACAAGTGGGAAGAGATGAATCCTCTCAGCCTGGACGCAAAATTAATTGAGGGGAAATACAGAAAAGGAAGGAATTGCCTTGCTACCTCAGCATCTCCCAGCTGAAGGAGGAGTATGGCTTGTTGAGGATGGTGCTGGTGGGGGACGGAGATCTTTCTTCAGCATTGGATCATTTAGGCTTTCCTAAGCTGAGAGTCACATTGTCCATCTCTTTCCAGCTTGTTTCTCTCCTCCCATAAACTTTGTTTTGTTTAAAGGCGATAGTTTTGTCTGTCACTTGTAAGTAGTGAAATACTGCTTTTTGAGTCTTACATGTTGCATAATCCAGTTTTACAGTTCCTGGCAGTATACAGAAGAAAAAAAAGTATTTTTTTAAAAAAGTAGCTCTGGTTATGAAAAAAAAGTAACAAAAATGATGATTCATTTTTGATAGTGTAAAGTATTGCCGCAAATTTCATATGGATGACTGAGTGACTTAAAAAAGCAGTGCTTTAGTCACTAGCATTCGCCAATTTTGGAGTGTCAGGTGGGCCAATGCGAGGGAGACCTCTTATCCCTCTCCCCATGGGGAACCTCTGTGGGGCTGAGGGCTTATCAAGCATGGGGTGCTGTGAAGGACGTGGGGAAGATTTTTCAAGGGGCTGGGAGCAGATGAGGATGCTCAGAGCACTTTAAACCAGCGTCGCTGACATCAAGGGCCTCTTCTAGAGGTTTTATGGGAAAGTGAATGTGAAAGACTATATGAGCAGAAGGGAAGGATTTGGGGAGCCTTGTCCATGAGAATTGGTGGAGGTGGGTGAAGGACAGTGATTTGGACACCTTCCTGAGGTAGGAGACAAAGAAATGCAGCAGTAGAAGTGAGCATAAGCCTACAGAGTCTGGGTCTGAAGAGGCTGTTTTGCCAGAGGCGAGACCTGAATAAAAGTGGAATAGGTGTGTCTGCAAATGAGACTTTTGAGTAGAGCTCAGAGGCAAAACCAAACTCCAAACACCACCACTTAGTTGGTGACCTAAAGCCACTTTTTTTTTTTCTTCAGTGATTTCTATCTAATTAATTTTAGTCTCTTTAACTTCTGAGGAATTTGGGAGACAGAAGACAACAGCTGCTTAAGAGAGAAGGAAAAGTGACAGCAGTTGCAACGTTCTCTCCTGACTGTGACCACTGCTATTTCAAAAATGACTGTTAAAACTGGATCTATTGATTTTACATGATTTTTCATGTATTGCAAGCCTCCTTCTTTACTGTGTCTACCATGTAAAATGTGCAATTGCCATTTGCTATATATCCAGATGAACCAATTCTATATGGAGAAATAACTCGCATAGCTGCTGGAGTGTTGAATCTAGACAGATCTATGACACTCATTCTGGTCATTCAGTTCTAGGTGTTTGAGAATATAGCATCTCAAAAGGGAAAGTAAAACTTTCAATAGCTTAAACACTTGTTTCAAGTACTGTAAAAAAAAAAAAAAAAAAGCTAGCTACTCTTTTTTTTTCTCCCCTTTTTTGGTGAAATAAATATTGCCAGGAAAAAAATTGCAAATATATATTTGGCAAAAAAAGCATTTCTTTTTCTTCTATGTCTCATGATGAAGTATGAATAAAAACAGTACTTACAGCCAAGGCCGGTTCTGCTTAACATTTCTACTTATTTTTCACTGTGTTCTGTTTTCTTAAAAAAAATTAAATTCTTTCAATATAAAAATATATTGAATGCAAGTGGTAGAGCATTTTAGGATTCTGCTAACTGGAGCATAAGCTATGATCTTTTTCTTTAGCTCTAATTTGCAGAGTGACTGTCTTTTTCCTCAATGAGGATTAAATGCTCCCCTATGAATGTTCCTTAGCTCTTAGACAGCCCTTGCAGCCTCCGATTCCCCCTAAGGAGCACAGACTGAAAGAGGAAAAACCTGTTTCTATTATCTACATAACCTTTCTAAACATAACCAGCTAAAAATATTAGATTGCACACTTTTATTTTATCAAACTGGGATGGGCATCAGAACGATTTGATCTTCAGGACCACTGTAACATAATATTCTATAAATAACTATGGAATTTAAAAACTTAATGTTTTGTTAGTGGTATATAACTTCTGGAGCTTCTCTTTTAAACTGACCACAAATTTTTGCGTCGCTTCCAATTATTATTGTGTTGGCTGTTTTTCTTATTTTCAGTACTGAATAGAGAAAGCCAAAACACCTTTCATCTTCCAAGAAGTCAAGAGTATGGGTGTGTAAATATTAGTGACAACCAGACCTGGCTTAAAGATGTGGAGTTTGATCCAGGTTATGCATACTCATTAAATTTGGGAACATTCAGATTCTTGAAATATGTTGTACCCATTTAAAAGAAGGATTTATAAATTAATCTGAAGGTGGGGTATTCTCTACTAGCGGATGTTATGTCGATCCTCTTCTAATAGCTCCATCAGATATGAAAATATTAGTTTTGAGACCTTGCACAATAAGGCATTTCCCTGCAATTTTGTTTGTAAAGGATCAGGCCATGTTGAGTACTAGACTTGTAATTGTTGTGTCATCTTATGGCTAAAACTGAGTGAAGATGTTCCCCCTCTGCCCTGTGTTTCTAACAATGATATTTCTTCCTCTTTGGTACTCTGCGTGGAGTCCCTGCACTCTTCAGGGTACGCACCAACTTTGGAAAATTTGAGCCATATAATATACAAGGAAAAACTTCTGGTTCATTTGTTGCTGGTTTCAGCTCCGGTCTTATCGATCACTGACTCATCAGGGAGAAGATAATAATTTGTTGTCAGATAGGCGAGATGGCTGCCTACATGAACAATATGATTTATGACTGACTGTCGCAACAGGCAGCAAAGCAAAGGAAAAAAACTTCAAGTTGCTCTTAATTTGCTGGGTCCCAGCTATTGTACTTGACTAGCACGTGCTGATTTGAGTCATGTCCCCTTATACACACCTATCTTTTTCTATGGCCACAACACTGACCATGAAAAGCTTGTCTCATGAGATGCCAGGATTCTGACTTGAAAGAAACCAGCTTCATCTCTGTTACAACATTACTGCTACCAGTTGCTTTACTACACTAAGCTGACCTAACCTGACACACAGTTCCCTAGCCTTACTGTTCCTCTCTATTTTTATTAATAAGAATTAAAACCAGATCTACTTAACCTTTTTCCCCCTCTCCTTTTCTCTCCTTTTCTTCCAAGACTGTAGAGGAAATAGTTTCATTTCTTTGGTTTGCATGGGCTTGCGTGTGGTGGGAGGGGCGAAGACCTTATTGCACGAAAGTCAAATCAGTAAGAACAGCTTATGCTTTTGCTGCCAGAGAATTAAGCTGAGCTTTTCACTTGGCTCTTGCAGCAGTGAGTTCCACAGCTGAAATCTCAGGAAAATTATCTTTTGTGTTCCAGAGACTCTTGTTTAACTAACTCTTGAGATTTTGATGAAAGTCGGCTCTTTCTAGACTGTTATGGTTCCGAAGGGAATAAACCAAGACACCCCTTGGGATGTGGATCACTGATTTTTATTGGTGCATCAAGCACAGGTCATGCCTGTAGGGTCTCTAAAAATTGCTGCTCGATGAGGGATGGTTCAAAGCCTTTGAAAGGTGCAAGCACGGTCCTCTCAAACACAATATTTCGGTAGCCCTGATAACCCAGAAAGAGCTGTGGTGTCAGGCAGAGACAATGTTCCTGTCTATGATGACTCAGGCAGGACTATCTGTAAATATTACTCCACTGGGCTTCGCTGCCAAAAGCCATTTTGGCAGCAGAGGCAGGGATCGGTCCTCAAAGTGGGGCAGAAATGAGACAAGCAGATGGAGCTGGTGATGATGTGATGAGGAAGAAAACAATCACATAAAAATGCCTTAAGAAGAAGTTGTAGCTCAGTTACAAAACATGAGTACTGATTTCAGTTTGATGAGCTGCTGCTGCATATCTTATAGGTGATTAACTGGAATGTATTTGTCTATATGAGGATGTATTTGTTCACTCTGCTGCAAGAAGACTTCAGTTTGTTTCCACAGATGTTTGTATGGGTAAAGGACTGCTGGTCCTTCTAGTAATTAATTTCCTCTTTTCTTTGTCTGCTGAACTGAAGATGCATTGGTAATTGCTGCTGGTATGTGTTCTGGGGCAAAAGTGTGTCTGGTCAGGGAAGGGAAGGAAAAGAAATACGTACTGGGCCAGGGTGCTGTTAGGTTGATGTATCTGTGTTTCTTTCCCCTGGAAACACTGAAAATGTCTGACTCCAAAAGGGAAAGATGAGGACAAAGAGGGTATTCTCAGCTCATTCTCCTGCTAGGTGTTTAAAAAAAAAAAAAACAACCCAAAAAACCAACCCAAACCAAAACAAAAACCAAACAAAAAACACACACAGAGGGGGAAAAAAAAAAAAAAAAAAAACAAAAAAAAAAAAAAACAGAAAAATGGGAAGGGGGAAAGAATGAAATGATTTTTTCATGTGAATATTATTTCAATATTTGAAGTATTACTATTGTTGTACTCATAGGAAACTACCAGTCTAGAAGTACTGTAAACTAACTTTTTCTCGTTCTTAGTACTGTGTTGTGTTAATGATGCTTTAACAAATATTGCATTCTTAAATCTGGGTTTTTCTGGAAATATAACTCTGTGTTTTAAGAGTAAGATTTCAAATGGCATTCTATCCTTAAGCCCTGTGGCACTTTTACAATGTAATGATACTAGTACACTCTATTTCCAATGTTTTTATTCCCCTATTTTAATAAGTCAAGAGGAGGAGTACATCATTGCTTCATCTCTGATTAAAAAAAAAAACCACCAACAAACAAACCCCCCCAACCTCCCCCCCCCCCCAAACCCTGGAACTGCTTTATATATGTTCCAGAATGACAATTTGACAACTTTCACTCTAAAAAGTAAAGCTTAATTTCAAAAGGCACAATTTTTGAACATGTTTTTCCCTTCAAATTTTCATTTACAAAGTTGTTTTCCATGCCTTCAAAATATATATTTCCCCCCCCCTTCATCCAGAAAACTGTCCCTATATGAATTGGAATAGTACGTATTCCTTATACATATGAGAGAATGGGCTCAGTTATTATCTGTGATTCAGTCTGCTCTTTGAAAAAAGGTCCCAGCAATTACCAGGTCAGTAAGTTCATCTTTCCAGTTGCCTTCAAGTGTTGTAGTTTTAAGTGCTTGTTTGAAGGTAAGAACTTTATTCCCTCACTGCGTGAACAGTATCATACTGTGAGATTTACAAGCAAGCAGCTTAATACCTTCCCCAGTATTGTCTTCAAGGTATTTTGCTCCCTTTATTTTTCTTCTTTACTAAATAAGGCTGCAAGTTTCAAATCTGAGTGCTTAAAATTAGGCTTTTAGATCTGTAGTCAGGCTTTTAAATAGCAGTGTTCAAATTCTCAGAAGTGAAACCAGGTTGATTTTGGAAGCCTACAGAGGGTATTAGAAGAACAAGTTTAAGCAGCTGGCTTTCACATTTTTTTTAACCTCAATTTTGTTTTGTACTGAGGTATTTTCTTCTGATAATGAGCAGGTACGCGGTCCTCCTCATACAGCAACAAACTCTGAACTGCTTACATATAAAGAAATGGAGCCATAATGCTTTTCTATGATAACTGAGTAGAGTTGTCGGATCATAAATCACCCTTAATTTATTTTACATCTCAAAGTTATTCCATGCTTGAGAGTCAAAAATGAATTCTTTATTCTCTTTAAATTAATGCTGAAGTTTGAATGATTCAAATATGAAACACAAAAAAAAATGATTTTCACCTTGTAAAACCGCTCTCTCGCCTCTCTCCAAAGATCGTATTGCTTAGAAACCCATGCCCAGTTTGTCTGTGCCACCCTCCTTTTGCATTGCTTGTGTAGTCCCCAGAGATGCTCCGCAGAAAGCGGCTGTGTAGTGGCGGATCCTAACAGCCAGGTTAGATGGTGCTCCTGCAGCCACGGTGCAGGGACACGTGTGCAGACGCAATACGAGGTGTCCCATGATTAACTTCACTCCTACAGACAAAAGCTCAAGTTAGGTAACTCCACCACTGATCAAAATAACTGGTTTGGAGCAGATAATTGGAGCCAGCCCTGTATATCTATAACCACCCACACGAAGTGGTCCTGTATTGCTTCTCCCTGCCGATGTTCTCTCCAAAGGTGAATTTATGGCTTTGTCTGTCGGTGCCGTGGCTGGGTCAAAATAATAAGCTTGCTTTATAAGCAAGCAAAACATCCTTTAAGGAAGGTTTCCAGAAGAATAATGTGGAGAAATTGGTGTAGCTGCTTCACTTAGGTATAATTACAAACAGGTGCCTTTAATAATGGGTCCCTGCTTCATTTAGCCAGGTTAAACCCCACTTTGCCATGCCAAAGAGAGACTGGCTCATTGCACAAGGGAGAAGGCTTGCCAATGTATTTGAGCTCCAAAGACTAAGTCGTAAAAGCCCTTAATGTTTATCCCATGTTAATAACCATTGCTGTTATTTTATAGCCAAATTGGGATACCCGAGTAAAAATAATTGAACCTTCATAGGGTGTTTTTGGATGAGTCCAGTGCGTATTAGAAATATCTAAATAACATCTAGTGTTACTAAGATATTTAGTTTATTTATCTTCATGCTTAACCTGTTTCTTGTGGTAAGAAGGCTTATGCAACTGCTGCCTCTGTGTCCTCCTGTCACTCCTTCAGCTAACGAGAAATGGTGCTGCTCAGACAAACAAACAGCTTTTGTGTCTGTTGGGCAGCTTTCTCAGGTTCGCATCTGCTGGTGTTGCAGTGGGTCACTGGGTATAGGAGAGATGAGCCCAACAGAGCTCTGAACCCTACGAGGCGCAAAAGCTGGCCAGAAATAAATGATTTGGAAACCAGACTGGACTAGTTCCACCATTCACTGGGCTGCTTGCAGTAGTTTAGGAAATGGAGGATCGCAGCAGTCAGGCTACCTGGTCGGACTCGAACAAAGTTTCAGTCCCAGAGCTGAAGGGGAAACTGGGTTTTCTGCCTCTGTTCTTTTCTCTTTTGTCTGGTTAGCATTTTTCCTAACGTCTCAAAGTTAAGCTGCTTTGGAAAAAACTGTTTAAAAGTACTTACTTTTTCTATAGATTGATATTCATGGAAGAAGTCTGGAGTTCTTTATTTGAAGGGGTCAACAAGCATAAGGGAAGGGGCGATTCAGTCGGTACTTTCTACCTGAAATTCCAATAGGTTTTTAACAATCTCCCTCACCGAAAGCCGTTGAGGAAATTAAGAAGCTTTAGGATAAGGGGTGGAGATGCTTGCACAGAGAAATAATTGCTCAAAAGACAAGACACAGATGAGGGGTGAGTGCTCGGTTACTGCAGCAGGTGGGGTTCGCCAGTGGTGCCTCACGGGTTCTGTGCTATTTATAAACATGTGTATAAAGGGGCTTGAAGAGGGGGAGAGCAGTGAAGTGACTAAGTTTGCTGGTGATACACAATTATTCAAGGTAGTGAGGATGAAGGCAGACTGTGAAGAATTACACAAGGATCTGAAGAGACTGTGTGACTGGGCAATAAAATAGTAGATGAAATTCAGTGTAGATAAATGTGAAGTGATGCATGTGGGGAAAAACAATCCTAGCTTCACATATAAAATGATTGGCTCTGAGCTGTCTGTTGCCACTCAGGAGTGAGACCTTGGGTTATGATGGATAGTTCGACGAAAACATCAGCCCATGCTCAACAGCAGGCTAAAAAGCAAATCAGATTTTAGGAATTATGAGGAAAGGACCAGAGAACAAAACAGATAACATCATTATGCTGCCATATAAATCTATGGTTCACCTGTACCTTGCATACTGCATGTAGGTCTGACTTGCTCATCTCAATGAGGATGCGTTAGGACTGGGAAGATTCAGAGGAGGGAAAAGAGGATGTATGCAAAGGGCTGAGTAGTCTGAGACTCTCTTGTCTGGGAAAAAGTCAGCTGAGGGTGATAACGAAAGAGGCTGACAAAACTGTGAACGGGTGGAGGGGGATGGTACTTTCCTTGTCTCTTTCAGCAGAAGAGTTACGGGTCGTCAGATGAAGCTTATAGAATACTGGTTCCGAATAGGGAGAGGCATATTTTTCAGAAGTGAATAACACACCTTGCCAAAGGTGTGCAGAGTTTCTTGGGGAAACCGGGCAAATAGGTGGATGAAATGCCTGGTCAAGGATTGCCAGATGCAGAAACCACAACAAGCTCGAGAAATCTCCTGAAAATTATGCTGGAGACTGGAAGAGCTTTATGTTAGAAATGCTATGTATGTTTGTCCTGTACTTTCCTTTGCGTCCACTTTTGGTCTCTGAGACTGATGGGTGGATTTGAGGAGACCAGGGTCTATGGACTGACTATTTGAGCCCCGTGAGAAATCTGTGAAGTGTATGCAAGCAGGCAACTCATACATCAATTGAACACCAGTAGGACTTCGATTTCTCCTTGTCCAATGCTGAGTTAGAAGATTATTACAGGAAAAGGAGTCTGACTTCGGTAACACAGCAAGCCAATTGTTCCGGTCTTACATACGCTGATCACGTTAATGTGTCAAAAAACGCTTACAGTGAAAATTCAAATGTGATTGATGCTGGTATTTCTGAGCATACGTTAATAGTAGGAAATGTATACCTTGTGAATTTGAGTAGTATTCAAGGACATCAAATAGCTTTTGAAGTTACGCATGAAGGTATTCACAGGTGGGAATCAAAGATTTTTTGGGTGGAGCCTCCTCCAAAGGTATAGAGTTATAAAGTTTGGAAAAAAACCCCACCCACTGTCTTCCTTCTTCCTACACTTAAACTTTTTGTAAAGCCAGCTCTCTATTTGCAGTTACTGCATATAAGCATTCATTTCACCATATAGTTATTCAATTAGAGAAATGAAGCATTGCTCAATCAATTCCAATAAATGTAATACTACGTAAGAATTGTGGATCAAGTACTTGTTTTCTTGCCTGTCTCCCAAGAAGCATTATTTGAGTAGTGCTGCTTGGGACTGAAGAGAAATCTAACTGTTATGAATGAGGAAAACAAAATAGTATAATGTGCATAGCAAATATGACAATGCAAATTCTAGGAAGACATAGAGGGTGTCTATGCGCAATAGGTAAGTGTATAAAGCCTTGGAAAGAACAACTGAAATGAGTCAAGAGTTTTCTTGAATTCTCCTACTAGTTTTTGGAATATGACACCTTTCATGTCTTCTGTTCCCCAAATCGGAATGTTTCTGCTGAATAAAATAGATAAATACTGAATTCAGTAGTTCTCTTGAGGTGATTGCTTTCAAAATTATGAAAGACAAAACCATGCCACTCATCTCAGGTGTGGGAAGTGGGTGTTAGCTGTGCACGGGGAGAGGAAAGGGCTGAGACAAAACCGGTCCAGTTAATTAATTGCTAAAAGCCTTTAAAAATAAACTGCTAGTTGTTACTGTAGTAGATCCCATCTGTTCTAACAGAGCATAAGTTGACATTTGAAGGAAGATATAACTGACTAAATGTCAACCAATGCAGTGAAGTAGTCTTGAGAACACAAGTTGATTTAAAAGTCCTGAGTCTGACTGATGGAAAGACAGGGAAGGGCTGTGGTTCTGCAGCCTCTCTGGGGACTCCTTTCTCTACTTTCCTCTCACGTTGAAGGATTTTTTTTTTTTTTTTTTTTTTCCTGATGTTGAATTGGACTTTTGCTTGTTAAAACCCGTAACCATTGCTTGGAGAGGTCAGACAGTTGTGTAGTAAATATGGTTACAAGAATGAGCAGATATTCCTGCTCGGGATGGTAAACAAGTTCCTCCTATCATTTTAATGGTGGAAAAACTTAAACCTGCCGTGGAAGGCCTTACCTACACTTGATAATTCGCGTCTGTCTCTGTGTATACTATACCTGTGGCATGCGCTTTTTGCAGACTGGTTGGTAACATAATAGGCAATCATAATAACCAAACGGGTTATGGTTTCCCTGGACAATACTGTCCACCCATGTAATGTCCCTCTTGCTCTGAACTGTTGGTGCAGATGGTTGCCTCAGTGACAGCCTGGCTTGTGACTTGCAGGTGTCCTTCCACAAGGAACCAAAGCTGTGACAAATATGCAAAAGACCTGTATTGCACTGTGAATGATGATTAGCAAATTCAACAAAATTGTGTCTTATTTTATGAATTACTTTTTCTTGTCTGCTAAGTCTGAGGAGGGGATGACTTCCAGGACTGACTTAAATCTCCCAATCATCTTGTAGGCCAACCAAGCAAGAACTCTCACTGAGTTGCTCCCAAACTTTGTTATTACCCATACCTATCCCTCAGTGTTCCTGATCTGCCTTCTAGGAAAAAAAAAAACAAACCCAACCTCTAAAAGGCCAGGAAAGCATAAGTTTTACTTTGTCTTTGAGTAAACTAATTTTTCTTGCTCTTCTATACCTATTCTTTTATCGATATCTTATATCTGTCTTCAAAGGAAACTGCAAGGTGAGAAACCCATCAAAGAGTGGGGAGAGAAGAACTACAAAATTAGCAGGTCTATCTGACATTTTTTTCGTATATTAATGGGAAGTTTTCTTTAGCACAAGGAAGTATTCTTACTGACTGTTTCTTGCAAAAAGGCAGAAAAATCAAACACAAAATACCCTCAGTACACGTATTGCGGAGAAAGCAGATGAAGTATTTTCAGCTCAGAGTGTTCATTTATCATGTTATGTCCATAAGGCTGCATTATGCAGCCAGAAGTATTATGACCTATTTAAATATTCTTCTAGAGTATTGGCTTATACATATAGTTTAGTAATATCTTGAAATGCATCAAGAATGTGGATTTATTTTTAAAATACATTGTTAGCACAATGCAGTGTTGCAATGCCAGCTATTGCGTTCCAGCAACAGAAGATGGTTTCTTTTGATAACTGATGAACCTTAAGTCTAGAAAATGTAGAAACTGGCCTGCTCCAACACCGTTTTCATGTTAGTATGCCTATAAAAGCCTTGTTCAAATACATTTGTTACAGCAGTCCCTGACATCATGCGGATAGTTTCTGTCCTTATTTTGATTGTTGCAACCCTCCACAACGACAATTTGAAAACAGTGGCAAGTATCAGTCAGTACAAGTGCCATTCATACCAAATAGTGGTACTGCTTAGTGTATGCTTATGAAGGAAAATTACATCTAAAGCATTTTGTTTCCTCTCAGAGAAAGGAAAACTTGACTCTGGCATTAACTAGAAAAGATGTTCTGTGCAAGAGTGGCTGCAGCAGCAGTTGGCCACGCATCTCTGCAACTCTTTAGGTAATTGCTGACTTCTTCAAAAAGCTTGCCAAAAGTTTTCCTATGACTTTTGCTGTCTCCTACAACCCATTTTATTTTAAATGCAGAGTAATAACATTGGGAGGAAAAACCCAACAGCTTTTGATCTGTAGGAATCCATTAGTAGATTTTTTTTTTTTCTAGTTTTAAGTCTATTTTATCAGTGCTGACTTTGTAGAATGCCGACATAAACCCCTTGACGCTCTCCTACGTTTTGTTTGGTTGCTTGCACTGGATGATGTGACTGGGATAACATGCTCATGTGAACATCTGGGTCTAAGTTTTAATGTGCTGATCAGCCACGCTGGCATGACCACAGCACACTTTTCAGAAAGGTTTGGCGGTTTTGGCGGGCTGTTTGGAATCATTGCAGAATTCAAATCTTTTATAGCAAACTGTAGAACAGTGAAGTTGCTTTTGTTGCCTTCCAGGTTAGTCTGCTTTACAGGCTGGGGTGTTTCTGCAAGTGTGAACACCTCTATTAGCCTATCTATGAAAGGAGTTTTAATTAATTCACAGTGCTTGCTACTACAGGGATAGTAGTGTCTCTGTGGATGCTTTTGTCTAACGTTTCTATTGGGTTCTTGGTGATGTCATTCATTTGATCTTGTTGCGTGGCCAAAGAAATTGAATCCTTATTATTTTTACACAGATTAATCTTAACACACTGCACTTTGTGAAGCAAAGTTTGAATGCTTCACCTCGTGGTTTCATGCTTCGTATTCTTTTCACAATCGAGGATAACAAATAGTAGGACCAGTAGAGAAAGGTGAGATACCTATGGCGGAAAAGGTTGGCAGCTGTAAAAGGGGTCCGTTGCCCACTTTAGCACTTCCCAGCAGACACATCTGATAGGTGCTGAACCACTGTAAGTAGCCGATGGAGTGTTTTCAACTGGAGCTGTAGACGGCAGCTAAGGGTGAAGAGATTTGCACAGAGGTCTCTAAGGGGGCTAAGCCTGCACCTGATATCAGGACCTGAGAGTGCTGCGTCCTCAGAGCTATTCAGCCATGCTGATGCTGCTCTGGGACCCAAGTCAGCACTTCTGTGTGGTTCTGCATTATTTTATATCGGTACGCCTGCTCAGTGGTCTTTATATGCTCCTAGAATGACAGGTCTTTCAGACCATCAAGTGTGAACTGATCTCGCAAAGGAATTATCACTGGGATATTGAACAATTGTGAGATGGCTTTTTTGCTACTGAGGGTAGTGAAGATAAATTATCTGAAGTTTCCCTTTCCTTTGCTACCTTCTTGCTTTCCATTAGAAAAAGATGCAGAGGTTCACCAAGTCAAAATTTGGACCAGCTTAACTGGAAATATGGTAGACTTGTAATTGGACAAGAATTGTCAGCTCAAGACTGAGTATCAGTCTGAATACTGGTTTTAGTTCAATCAGAAGTTTGTTGTCGTTCCCACCTGGTGGTCCCTGACTGCCTTTTTGCAGAGCCAGAATGTTGTAACCAGCATTAACAGAAAGAGAGCCCTGACGTACCAATGCTTCCTGAGCAGTCCATGGCACTATATTACAGCTGGTGCTTTGAGTTTGTGACTTTAATTGTTTTGTTACAAAGTTAATCCTATTCTGGTTTCAAAATTTTCATCCAGAAGTTTGGAAATGTCACATAGCTCTGAATAAAGCAAAAAGAAAAAGAGGAAAGAAAATATGACATAGTTGAAAGAATAAATGTAATCAATATTTCTTTTCTTTTTGTAATTAGCACCGTTACTCTACAGTAACAGAAGCTCTTTCTTCAGTCCGCCCAGGGAAAAAAGCAATAGTTTTCCCAGGCTCTGTCTTGTGCTATCGACGTATTTCACTGTACCACTCATGGAACCATACTTTAATTTCTTATTTTTGTTCTATCTACTGAACAAGGACAACACGGATATGTTCACCCTCTTGACCTCTGAATGAAATATTTCTAAGATGTGGAGGGTCTCCTCAGTCATCCCTTTAATCAGTTAAAGCTCTGAAATATTAAGCTTATAGCTATCCTTGTAGAAAGAGACCTCCAAATGAAATATAATTTCAGGTATCACTGTACAGACCCGACACTTTATTCTGCATGTTTGCCATGTTGCAATGTCTTGTTGCAGATTATGTGACAAAAGTCACAGTTCAAATTCAAGGTACTCTTGATCACTGTAAAAAGTTGCATTTCCTTGTGTGTTTTTAGATGATCTTAGTGAGTGATATGTGCTCACTAACAGGTGTGGAGGGGTTTAGTTGGGCCAATTCTGTCCTCACAAAACTCATAGCGCTTCTACTCCAGCTACTGTCTCGGGGAAGTTAAGAAGCAAACAGTAAAATGTTTTCCGAGAGTTAATCTACATCCCTGTAGAAACAAAATTAAGCTTATGACAGTTACCCCATAGTGAAGGATCCTGAATGATCCATCTGAAAGTGAAATATTAATGCACCATCTTTCCTCCTTACCTTTTCTCTCCTGCAGTCCCTTAAATGCGGAACATGCAGCACAAAAAAAAGATTCTTGTAGAAACAAAATATTTTGGGAACTGGAAGCAGGGTTGGGAGGGCTGTTAGTGGCGTAGCTTCAGTAATTTTTTAAAAAAAAAGGTAACTAGAGACCCTCTGTATTCTGTCTCTAGGAATTAGAAAATATCTCTTGCTTCTCTGTTTAGTTCTGGTTTACTTTCTTCATGCATGGGTTGGTGAATAAGTTAAAAGAATCTTACATGGAAAATGGATTCATGAAACTGCCAATATTTTATGAAGTATGAATCCAAATTTTGGTCTGATGTGTCACTTGAATATTGCTGAATATTGTTATGGAAGACAGCTGAGAACTTACTGATGCTGACCCATTAGCAGATATACTACGAGGCCCGTGTGTGTGTGGAGAGAGCCTCTCTGATTAATAGTCCCGCTGTGAGTGTGACATATCTGTGCTGCTGTGTAACTTTTTCCGGATGCTAGACACTTATGTTTAATGATATTTGCCACTTCAATAGGAGGAAAAAAGATTGAGATGATGTTAAATTGCTTTTCTCAGTGTGTGTGCTGTAGAAAGGAAAATGAAACACTAATTCAGTGGTTTTTGTCTTTGGTACGTGCCTATGAAGAGCGAGGGCTCTGGCTTTAACCCATTAGTCTGCGTGTGGGCAGATCTGCTGACCCAGCTGTGCCCCATCTGGAAAGGGGCTGTCTCTGTTACTGTGCGGGGATACATCCTGTGTGTGCTCATGCTACCTGTGATGTCCAGCCTCAGGACGGTCCTGGACAACCATGGCACCTCTCTACATCAGAAGAACCTTCTGATAAGTTCAGAAAAAGCTCCCCAAAAACCTGAGAACCAGACAAACTCAAAATCAGGCAACCAACTCTAAGGGCTTCTCATGCTCTTCAGCTGAAACATATTACTATCCATTACTGCTCCGTACAGCCTGAGGCCTCCGAGAAGATCGTTTTGAAAATGATACCTTTAAAACCAAAAAAGATACTGTTTTCACATTACTCCTAACAATGATGCAGTGTTGGAGGACCATGGAAATAGTTCAGTGACTTGACTGCCACCTACTGCTCACTGCTCCTCACGCCCGAGGTCTGCCGGCTTCGGCAGCCAGAAGGATAATATTTTTGTCAAATTTGTAGGAAGAAAACCCACCTATTTATGCGGTTTTGAACTAGATGGAGGGGGCTACAGCTGAATTTACAAATATTAAATCTTGCTAGGGGTTTACAATCTATAAATTTCCAGTGTAAGGGATGCCGAAGAACTTGAGAGATATGTTTAGCATATGGAGCTGGTAAAAAGTTGGAGAAGCTCCACATTTGAATTTCAAAACCTGCAAAGTTAAACAAAGGGGAACACTTGATTTAGAAGGTTCTTGGACTTTAAATGGCAAATACAGGTTTTCATCATTTTTTTAGCGTCTAACAGTTTTCTAGTGGGGGCTGTCAGTTAACTCTCATTTCAGCCAAGCATTAATTCCAGGTTAAGGGGGAAATAGAGGAGCTGCCTACCAAGCACCTTCTGTTTTCTGCTACACAGAAGGGCCCATCCTGCATCACACACAACCGCCTTCTCTAGCTGTGGCCCTCATGGTGACCTGGCGCTGCTCACCATCAGCGTCTTGAAATCCCAAGAATCAGACAGCACTGTTCAGACCGTTTTCATGGCAGTGTTTTTTTGGGGGGGTAGGGGTAGGGAACAACCCACCACCCAAAAACCCCAACCCCCTGCGCAAACTCAACCCGAACCAAGCGCCCTCCCCACCCCCCTGACATTTTAAGAACTATAGTCTAGTTTACAGGGCTTATGCTATTCATTTAGGGACTGTCCAGAGCTGTTGCTGTCATTTGGTGGCCTATTGTCTCATGCCCTACAGGGGATCACACGCGTTGCATGCTATAAGTGATAAACATGAAGAGCAAACTGTATTGCTGTATCAGTATTTACTAACGAGATCAGAATAAGAGGTAGAAAAAGATTTCTTCACAAGAAATGTAAATGCGGTCACCACAAACTGTATAGGGGAGATTTTTGTGTAATAGCCTTTCTGATAGTAAGCACAGTTTGATACCTTCGGGGTTTCATTTACAACATCCCTGTTCACACTTTAAGTGCCAGTGTTGGGAGATGGATTTAATTCCTATGAAAACCTTTCACTCTGTCCAGAAAAACCCCAGAGCTCATCCTCCCTATGTTTACGACGCTGGGGGAAGCCAAGGGGTGTTAAGCTACTGCTCACAAAGTTCAGTCAGAGCCCTATAGGCTATTCCACGGAATCAGAAAAACCTATTTAACACTTCCCGAAGAATTAACCATTGGGGCACCATCCATGGAGACAAGCCAGTAGTGTCTTTGCAGGGCTAACATCACCCAATGGGGTAACAGAAAAATAATTCCTATGATTTAGGTGACCAGTCAAACTATGCAAATATTGAATAGCAAGCAGCCATGCCGAGTGAGCCACTCACGTGTTTCTCTGAACTTAAAATTCCTTTAAATAGATTTCTCACAGAGAACATCAAAGGTCCAACACCTTTCTAATAATTATGATCCATCTACGGGCTTTCCAGGAACCAAAAAATGCAAATAATGTATCTGTTGAACTCAGCTCAATGAATAACTCATTGTAACTCAGCTGTAACTTCAGGAAAACATTATCTTCTGTTTGTCTGGAGCCCCTCTGAAGGTAAATGTTATTTTAGAGATTAAGAGGAAATGCTTTTTGATCTTGTAACGTCAATTTGCCCATTTAAAAAGAATATAACCTTTCCCCTCTGATAGGGTGAGGAAGAAAACTTGGTGACCTTTACAATTCCATTTGGATAAATAATGCTTACAGAAGCTTAGCTACCCTACTAAATTGTAAAGATGATAGTGTGAGATACATATGAAATAAAAATATTTCACCCTTCCTGCTGTAATTTTAAGATGACAAATACGCAGCTGTAAGAAAGCTCCATAGTGTACACACAATACAAATAAACAGTTAACTGGTTAAAGGTATATTGAATATATCCTATTTTCTAACTTCTAAATTCAAACAGGTGAACAAAATCCAGCTGATCAAATGTTATTGAATAATTTTTGGCAGTATTGAGCTGTTGATTGTTTTACTGCACCCAAAGCTGTGCCAGGTCCCTCACAGCCTAGATGAGCATGCAAAGAGCTCGTTACTTGATTTCGCGTATGACAAAAGGACAAGACAGAACAGTGGGCTTGGTGAGCCAAAGGATTAGAAAAGGTTGTATTAATAACTTCACATGATTATTCAGCAAAGTCAGTCCACAGAGTGATTGAACTGCTATTTTGGGGCTTGAATACTTAAAAAAAAAAAATAATGCCGTGGCTGAGTTACTCCCTGGGACATGGCAGAGGGATGGCTTTTAAAAGGGTATCTCGTGGCCTGCCAAGCCCATTCAGGAGAGCAACGCCTGCTTAGAGGCAGCGTGTCTCTGACCCAGAGCTTTGTCTGCAGGAAGGCTTGAAGGATCAGGTCCTTTTCCATCGCATGAACCACCATCGTTGTAAAAAGTTACGGATTGATTTCGGGCTGGTTGTATTACCAAGGGCTGAGTTACACATTTCATCCCAAACCAGTGCCAATGAATCCTTTGAATCTGAATTGCCAAGAGGCAGTATAATGGCAAAACTGACGCCTTGACTCTGACAGAACTCATCACATTATAAAGCAGTATTAATAACGTGTTAATTGAACTACTAAATGGCATCAACCATTAAAACTAGCGGTTGCTGCTGCAGTCCACTTATACGATATTTACTGAAAGCTAAAAGAAGAAATCGGTTTGCTTAAAATATTGGTAAAGAAGCTGAAAGAATAAAATTAAGTTGACCTTTTGATAGATGTCTGTTTATTGATTTAAATTCACCATTTTGTGAACAATGTCGAAGAGGTCTGTTAGAATAGGAGCATGTATAATAACATGAGCTAAACAATTTTTATTTCTTTGTGTGTCATTATGGAGAGATTGAAGCAAGCTTCACCTAAGTGTAGTGATGCAAAAAAAATAATAGTACCCAGTCTGGATGTGAAAAAGCAGAGGAAAACAAGAGCTTCATATTAAAGTGCCTTCTAGGTAGCTGACATGACGCATCTAGTCAGACGTAAATAATGACAGACGGAAACTATCATGAGGTCTGTGAAGCATCAACATGCTGCCATCATTTTCTTTCTAACCTTGCCTTGCTAGCAGCTCTCAGACTTACAGGCTGAGAGATCATTTAAAAAGCAAATCCTAATGATGCTGCCCACTGTAACAACAGCCAGTGAGATTGGCATCAATTTAGCTCAGTTTGGGAACTCAGGCTAGCAGCCATTGCTGGCTCCCGACACCCCAAAGGGGCGCCGTCCCTCCCTCCCCCTCTCCCTCCCCGGCTCCCTGCAGCTCCCTGAGCATCTCGCTGAAAACGATGCACCTGTATGGGCAAGCGGGAGAGCAGCCACCGCTCCTTCACCTGCCTCTGGGCAGACGAGCCCTTCACTTCGTTCTTGCCTTGGATTGGTTTATTTGGGCACAGGATGCCTGGAATATGCTTTTTGTTGTATAAATTTCATTTGCGGCACGTGAACGTGGGAAAAGAGAGGGCGTAACCCGCTGGCGTCCCTGTAGCTTCAGCCGAGCGGTGTTATGGTTCAGATAAACACATCTGTACATGGCTGCCATAATCAATGTGGAATGGCAGAGCAATTTTGCAGATGCAACTCAGGAAAAAAAAAAAAAAAAAAAAAGGCAAAGCAAAATACCTCACAACAGTTATCTGTCTTGTCCAGCTCAGGAGACTGTATTCATCAAAACAACCTAAAATAAAACAGTTGCACGTTTTACTTTTGCCGGTGACTTCATCGCAAAGCACTGGGAAACAAAGCTGATGTGCAATAACGTAATGGCGTTATCACTTTGCAAATCAGCATGTGGCTTTGCTTGGGTGCTGGCAGGGCACGAGGGCTCAGAGAGAGACAGATGACAACATGAAAAAACAAGTAGATCGGACTGCTTGTTTTTGATTGTAAACATTATTTTTATATACAACAACGAATTTCATCCTGTTTGGTAAGCCTGACCTCGGGCTGTATAACTGTATTTCCATTGTTTGTATGTAAATTAAAACATGACAAAAAAAAAAAAAAAAAATCCTTCCCAGCCCTCCCCATCAGAAGGCTATTTACGCTTCACAGATCTTTCCAGTACTTTAAGCACAACTAAGCAGCTACCTCAGGTAAAGAAGATGCTATTTTTCCGAGGAGGCATTTTAAAAGATTTCCCCACACACACTTCTGAATGTTCTAAATACTAATGCAGAATTCGTGACTCTCAAAGTAAATAGATGGCACTTAATTATGCTGGTGATGTCAGGTACTGTATAGGTTGATTTCCCCAGGCGTAAGTGAAAAATGTACTATTTGGTCTTAAATTTAGACTTAATAAATAGCTAATTTAGGATCTTGTTCTATATGCAAGGATATAATCACAAGGCATTCATTTTTAAAAGGTTTCATTTATTCTTGTGAGCTTAATTATTGCAAGGAAACTGTGAGCAATTTGTTTTTTTACCAGTGTCTGATTTCTGAGAATGGTTATTAAATATTAAATGGATGCATAATTCAGGCAATTAAGAAAGTAATCACACAAAGTAATGTAATGGAAGTTAATTATTACTGCATAAGCAAATAGTTCATTAATGCTAGTAGTTGCTATGGCTGCATTCTTAATACATGCAGAACTGAAGCATGAATCCTCTGTGTATTTGGAGGTACCAGAAGTATGGTACTGCAGAAAGAGTGCTCCTAATGAAAGGCACAGGCAAATAAGGTCATATTGACCCCTGACTTGTCTGAATGCTGTAGGATCATCATTACTTAAGAGAGTTTTGTCAAAACCGTGGCTGCTTTAGATGCTTATAATCTCTTCTGTTTGTAATACAGATCGTGGCTTAAATCAAGGAAGAACTTGGGGAATTCAGCTGGTTTAAAATAAATCGCCAATCCTGTTTCCCCTGGTAAAATCCTACCCACTGGTGCTCCTCTTGTTAAAAGGCTATAAAATCATTATATGTAACTTAAAAGGATTGTACAATTTTTCAGTACAGAAGCATAATAGCTGACAACCACCCTTGTTAGATTTTGTTCTTCAACGACGAGAGCGTAATCTGACATTTCTTTGCTCACGTTATTTCCCTAAAGCACAGCACTTCATAAAGACTATTTCAAGCCAAGAGACACTCAGGCAGCTATATTCTACCTAGTAGGCTGTGATGCAGTGATATTAACCTTAGCACTGCATGGTTCAGCCAAGGGTGGGAAGATCTGTGAGGGGGGGATAGACGCTGCAAAATGGTAACGAGGTTCTCATTGCAGCCTTGAAAGGTGTGAAGATGACTGGACAGTCAGTTCCTTCATTTCACGGCTTTGGAGATGCGCACAATGTCACTTGTCCATTTTTGCCTAGACGTTGTTATGTTAAAAGGGGAAGAAAAGAACAAGACAGCAATTACCATGCTGGGCAACCCCTGCGGGTCACTGCATACCTATTTTTGCCAACTGCTGGTTCTCGCTTGCTGCTCGCTCAAAATACAGCCACGTCAGGCAAGGGGAGATGGATTTTGTCACTGGTTGTGCACTGGGGCTAAAAGAAAAGTAGGATTGGAATAGTTGGCTGCTCTGAACTGACTGGGATGTCTGTAGCCCCAAAGCTACAGACGTTTGACAACTGAGGACACCGAGGTTCACAATTTTCAGTCATCTACTCTTGTCATTTCAGTGCCTCCCACAAAAGGACTGTAAGGAAAGGAGGATGTGGGAGCTAGCTGTTGCTAGCTCGGTGCTTACTGAACTTTCTGGAGAAATCTTCAAACTGTTACTTTATGTTCCTGACATATCTAGGACTTGAGCAGGCAAGGGAGCCTAAGGTGGGTGGTGGAAAGCGTCACGGTGGCAGCTCAGCATTGCACTCTGGTCTTCCCGAGGAAGACCAGTCGGCTAGAATACTGATATGATCAATCTGGAAATAAAACTCTTGTAAACCCCTGTGACTGTCTAGGGGAGAAAAGAGGTTAGACCTTTGGACTGAAAATGTGCTCATGCCTGCACACATGCACAATGACAGTTCTAAATTTATTTTTAGGACCACTCATTCCATGAAAGTGTTCATTATTTTGAAATTCTTAATGCTGCTCCGGAATGAAAACAAATGTCGAAGTATAGCAAATTCCTGCGGGACAGAAATTGTGTTTTTACCGGCTCTAATAACCACCAACGCAACAGCATGAGCAGTCAATCAAACAGGAATTGAGCCAGCACAACCCCAGGAAAGTTCCTTTCATCCCTTCTTTATTTGAGAAGCAAACCCTTAGTCTTTTTGCAAGCCCTATTAAACGTACAGCTTTTGCCGAACGTCTGGGAAGGCATGAGATTTGGCTGCTTGGGGCTGAGTGTGAGCGAACAAGTACCAGACTCTCCCAGGCCCCACAAACAACACCTTGCAAACGGCCATCTGAAGCTTTCCGCGTTGAGTGCCTCTCTTGGCTGTGGCAGTGTCACGCAGGAGGGTGGGGAGCCCCTCAGCTCGGGCGGCTGCAAACCTTCTGTGGTGCTTATGGCTCATAGCTGGGTCCTCTGAAGTCTCTCTCTGTGTCACTCGCACCAACTTTGGAGCCCTCCTGTCATACACTCTTGACAAAATGCCTTGCTTGGTGCCTAAACTGCTGCATCTGGTGCAGCTTTGCACCCGGACTGGTTTCAAGGTGCAGTCCTGTGCAGGGAGCAATACAACCATCCAGAGGAAAAAGAGATAGCAAAGGTGTATTTTTGCAGATAACCGACCGAGTTGTAATCCAAAAGGATGCCTAGTTCAATTCAGGCAATAAAAAGGCAAACCTGAATAATAAATACATTCCTTCAACCTGGTACCCAATGCAATACGAGTGAATTATATTTCTTGAATAGGATAGAACACGGAGAGAAATGTGTCATGAGACTATAAAAAAAGGCAATTCTACCCCATGCAGTTCCTCACAGGCCAATGAATAGCAGGGGACCTTTGGTATCTTACTGTAGAAACTGCTTAAGCAGAAATGATCAACCATTATTGCCTGCCATAGAATCATAGAGTCATGCCACACTTTCCGCTCCTGCCAGGAGGTGAAAGCAAGGAGCGGAGTGCTTAATGATCGGGGTGACATTGAGATTGGCCAGGTCTGATACAACTTGTGTGAGCAGCTGAATATCTGTTACCCAGAAAACTATTAACTGGCACAACCTGTTGTGCCAGAAAGATCCTTTGCAGGTCTGCAGCCAGACCTTGCCACCCTTCGGCGGTTGGGGCTGGCAGGGGCAAGCAAGGCACCAGCACCTACAGCTTTCCGGTGGGTGCCTGCTGGCTAAATCTGTCCGTCGGTAGCGGGACCGCATCTGGGTACTGTGCTGGTTTTGTCTTTTTTGGTGGGATTCTTAATCTAGTGCATACATTTTTTGGTGACTGCGTTAGAAGTTTTGATAACTGCGTTGACGGTGGTTTTAGTTCTCATATGGACTGCTTATCCCTATTTTTGGCAAATGAAGTTGCGATAAGTGTGCTTGGAGGTTTTCCTTTGAATAAAATCTTGCTTATTGTATACGGAGGGATATGCACAAAGCATTCCTAATAACGATTATTTTTTTTTATTCCAATGATACCACAAAGAAAGTAAGGATTTCTAGATATGAGCACACGAACAGCAAAGGTCTGATTAAAATTATAATCCCCTGAAGTGAAAGAACTCAATATACCTTTAAAATAATTAGTTCTGAATACAAAATTTGCCATCATGATCTTAATGCTGTTTTTCTAATCAAACTGTTGTAATTTATTTCAGATACAAATTTTAAGTCTCATTTACTGTGTCATGTATTACAGAAGTGTCCCTCAAAGCTTTAATTTAACAGCAATATTGACACAATTTTTCTTTTAATAAAACACTTTCTCTTTTTGTGAAGCAAAATAATCAAGCAAAAGTAACTTCAAATGCTGATTTTTATTTTAAACCACATTGTGGTAGTTCTTAGTTCTGGTTTAACATGAATTCACTGTTGGATATTTTGGTTTTGCTTAACATGGCAAAAATGGCCTGTGGGAGAGCAGTCCGGTAGGCCAGGGCACCTACCAGGGTTCATAATCCCGTCTCTCTAGTCGGAGATATGTTCTAATAAAATACTGGCAATGCCTACGTATTTTTCTTTAACTATAAAAATTAAAAATTCAAAGAAAAAAAAAATCTATAATGTTGAAATTGTACCTGTCTCTCAACCTTGCCTATAAATTTATCAATCTCTAGGCTAAAACCAAGCAAGAAAAATTTAAGTGCTTTGCCAGTTGTCCCCTGTGTGAATAACTCCCAGTTGACCTCCTACCCATACAGGAAATACATGTCCCTTATTCAGCTCCCAGCCGTAGCTTCACGTGGCAAGAAAGCCTCGCTGCTTTTGGGAGGCAGAATCTTCACAGAAAATATTTAGGCCTTTTTTTTTTTTTTTTTTTTTTTAACTAGCTCTAACAAGTTACCTTGGGGTGGCTTCTTCTGAGTGATTCGTCCTTATTTCCCCAATAGTCCTGTTGATTTAACTCAATATAGTCATACAATAAACATTTCAATAACCAGGTCAACATGCAGTATTCATAAATTCTTGCAGAGCAGCTCTACATCCATCATGCAGTATAGTAAAGGTTGAACACCACAGTCTTACCCTATTTTTCATTTTCCTTAAACATATGCACATACTTTTTCAAATCATACCACACCGTTATTCATAGATTCTGGGAGGCTGTCATGAAATGCAACAAAAAAAAAAAAGTGTACATATAATTGTATGGACTCTCAGAGATAACAAGGAAAAGTTGAAGTTTCGAGTACTTATTCAAGTTTCGGATCAGGAAAATTATTTCCTTTTCTCTTTGGTCTTTGTTGGCAAGCAAGCATAGCAGTAACAAATGCCCAGTTGTAGGCTGTCGGTCTGTATAGGCATGGTGATTGCTATTATTGGGTTTTCTTACTGTGTCTGTTCATATCACATTTGTTCTCATTTTATAGGATTTCCTGTAGGTATTCAGGCTCTAAAGAGCCGCCTTCCAAGTCTTAACAGAGAATGTAATGAACTTCAAGTAGGCCAGGGATTAAAAGTTTACACAAAAGTTGGAAAAAGTACGTACTTGTGATGGGTCAGAATAATTTGCTTGTTCTGTATGAAGGTTTTGTTCTTTAAAATGCAGTATTTCTTCATCAAAGTATAACTCCATGCTCTTTCGGTGTTAGCTCTCTGCCTGTTTTGTTGTTTCGTTGGATGTAATGGTTTGTCAGAAACTGGGGTTGTGTGGTTTTTTTTTTTTTTTGTTGTTGTTGTTGTTCTCTGTTGTGTCTTTACTTTTCACTAAGTTTTGCTTGAACATTTTAGACAGGTCAGTCCCTTGCTTCCCTTCTTGTACATATTGTCCCTGCTCTCTTGGTCCAGAGAATTGTCCACTCTTGAGAAAACATGAAAGCATCCAGGGAGGAGGTGGGCCTTGGTCCAGGGCGTGTACGAGCTGATCTTATAGAACGTAGGTTATGAAGGTCCTGGCCAACAGTCAACTTACAGCCAAAGGTCCATTGTCCATGTACAGGGACTAGCTTGTGTGCCAGGGCTGTCAAAGGACACGGCGTGAGAAGGGGGCAGAGGTGGTATTGCATAGCAGTGATTTGGGACAGGAGGAGGCGTGGAAAGATGAGTGTTATTCCTCATCAGACCTGTCACAGACAAGGCAGGGGCTGCTCCTCCTCCTTCACCCCCACCTCCAGCTCTTGTTGGCAGTTGCTACTGCACCACAACCTTCCCCATGAATCACGTCCTGCAGGAGCCTGAACACCACGTGGCCTTGTTAGTGTCATGGATTATCTCTGCCCTAATGTAGCATTTCATCTAGTTGATGGAATTAAAATTGGGAGTTTAAAGGTGCAGAAGAATGAAACTGTACAAAAGCACATAGAAAAGGTGCTAAACAGAAAAATGCGAGAGGGGTGAAGTTGAATGCAAGTAGGGTACTTGTAGGTTGCTAGTGGGGTTGCAGTGATGTGTTAGTATTTGTGTAGCGGGAAGAAATCCATGACTATAAAAATTTGGTTGAAGTTAATCTCACGCCTGAATTAGCTTTATAAGCATTACTTTAAGCTCATACTTTGTTAATGGGATGATAGGAGTAGATCTTTGCTGGATAATTATCATCTCGCTTCCTCCTATCTCTATTATAAATACAACCTGAAATGCCTTGATAGTATCCTGTGGATAGATAAAGAATGATCAAAAAAATTCAGATGAAATTTTTATATTTATTGCTTACTGCCAAAAATGTACTGTGTGCTGTATAATAAATACAGAAAACGAAGGCAGCTCCAACATGGAAAAGCTTAGTCTGAAAAAGAGGAAGAGAGAAGAAAGAGTACCAGTTGAAAACCAGAAGATAGCCTATTTAGTCTGTTTTTAAAAAATAGTAACTTTACATTCCCAGTTTCCCCCATGAAAGACTTGCAGCAGGACCCGAGCTTTGCTACTCCTTGGGAACTGCTGTGCTTCGCAGGGCGGCTGGGCTCCTTGTGGGACCAGATCTCTGCAAAGTTGCCTCGATCGGTGACACTCGGCAGCAGCAGTTAATTCCAGGTGAAGAGACAAAAAGATGATGTTGACCTTCAAAAGGGAAAAAGCTCCACCTTACAGTTGCCTGACTGCACACCCCTTCAATGAAGTGATTTTGGCGTTTTGATGAGAGCCTTGGCAGAGTATGATTCTCTTTGAACTCGTGTAGACCCCTGTGATTCCTAACTGGTAAGTTAATGCCGTTCTGCCAAGGGAATACTCTAATGTTACGAGTAGTTCAGTGTCATGCTAGTACATAATATTTAAACACTGCTTGCCTGGAGTAATCTTAGAGGTGGAACATCTTGAAAATCATTTCAGGGCTTTTACTTGCATATGCAAGTCAGTTAACAGCTCTTGGAGTTCAAGAGGTGGTTTATCTGTTGCATAGGGGTAGCACTGTAACTTTTCATAGCAATTGTTTCCTAGATCCAGAACTCATTAGTGAACTCTTAATAGTTCATCTCGGTGTTTGCCCCTGAACTGAGATGCTGATAGGTTGCCAAGACTTGTTTAGCAAAATGCTCCCAGGGAAATTCTCAGGAGTACGAGATCTGCACATGCTGACTCCATCCCTTTGTCTCAGTAAAAACGTAAAAGCTATTTCACGGCATCTAATGTTAGAACCTGTTACTAAAATAAAATAAAGCAGTACAGGATTTTTTTCCGCTCTGCAGCTCCAACCCTCCTTTCTGCAATCACTTCCTTTCCCAGAACAGTTCAGCTTTATAGCTATGGCACCTAGCAGCCATGCCATTACTCTAGGGTTATTTCATACAAAGGAAAAACTTAGCTGAGCGTTAATGTTTTTATTAATATAAATAAGTAGTTGCTGTAAACCTGAGTTATTTGTCATTCCTTCTAAATGAAAAACTAAAGTCGTTACAGCTTCTTATTTTAAGTAGGAAACGAGATGTTTGGCAACTGCTTTAAAAAAGCCTCTTACATAAACTTGAAAAATTGATTATTTTGGGGGGGGGGGAGGGGAGGGAGACAGGAATTCTTCATTTTAGGTACTATGCCATCACTATGGCTAAGGTGTGAGCCCACCAAAATATATTAAGAACACATATTGCCAGTTAAGACAACCTATAATATTTGGATAAGCTGTGGAGAAGTATTAAATATTTATGCCTTAAACTGCTAAAATTGTTTCTTTTCTATACGTTGGGCTATATTCTTTCAGCCAGCCTTGTTAGTATACTACATAGCACCACACACTTTGTTGGCACTTGCCTATTATAACACATGGGTAATAAAAATATATTTGTAGTGTTTACTTAGAAGTTCTCTTTACAGTTTATGTATTACATGTAATTAACTTGGTATTATTGCAACTCATATATTATCATGAAATATTTCCTTCCTCAGTGTAATACAATAGAACTTTATTACTTGAATTAGGAAGGCAAATTAAGGGGAGACAGGAGTGCTTCGGTTTTTACTATGCATCTTTTAAGCCATACTGGAGCAAATGACGTTTCCAAGTAATTAAGATAGAATTGTGAATGGGTTATGTTTATGCCTGATTATTAATGTTCAAAGACTGATTTGACAAGGTCATCCAGAAATCAGGTGCTGTGATTTCTCCAGTACAAGGGCTCAAATGAGAAACAGTAAAGTTATTGAGGAAAAAAACCCTTGACAAATAATACTTTTGTTTGTTTGTTGTGTTCAACTAATTGACGCTTCTGTTCCAAGGAGTCAAACTTGCATACGCTGGAGCAAAATTTCTTCCTGACTTCAGCTTGCTGAAATCAGATCATAGGTGAGATCATTCACTTGGTATGTTAACGTGGGCTTTCCAGTTTACTTAAAATAGAATGTGTGAAAATGACTGATTGGTGTACAGAACTATGGTTATTTCATGTATTTATGTCCACTCCCAGGTCTTGAAAAAATGCTGTAACTGTCTCCTTGAAAGAGCATCCTGCCTGACTTACAATTATTGCTTGTATTTCAATAGTCCCACTGAACAAAGGAAAAGAACAAAAGGATGTTTTTCCTCTCTGGACAGCAAGTCTCAATTCAAGAACGACATGCAGAATTTCTTTAGTCTTTAACATTTTTTAGAAAGCACAGTCACTAAAATATTCAGGAGTGAATAAATCCAAATGTTCTGGATCGACCCATTTTGTAGATAAAGATAAAAGGAGCAAAGGACAGCTAAAAACATGGAGGAAGTGGCAGAAAAGTAAGGCTTAAAAACATCTTGACGTGAGCTGGCAGAAGATCTTGGACAAACCTTGCAGATGAGAAACACAGATGTCAGTTAAGAGTCTGAACAGCTAATAACATTGGTGAAAGGAGGAAATGAAGGGTAAGATTGAGTAGGGGTGGATCAAGATGATCTACAGAGCCATAAACAAGCAGAGGTAGTCCCTGCAACGTGCTCTGTGCCAGGAGAGGTGTTACCCTTCAGCAGTACTCCCTGGTCTCTTCTGAATGGGTGTGGGGGAGTGGAATTTAAATTTTTACCTCAAAAGCAAACACAGGTCATGGCCAAAGTGCTGATGATGTCCTTGCCCATCTTGATCCTAATCCTGAGCTCAGCGAAAGCAAAGACAAATGATTCGTATTGACTTCAGAGCACTTTGGGTCAGACCTGCTGCAAGGTACTCGGTAAGAACCCAGTGCCGTTGCTATTGTCTTTCCTATGGCCAACTCCAGCGTGCAAATTAATTTGAAAACCCCACAACTGGCATGAAATTAGTCATATGTTGCCATTGCTACTTTGGGATAATTGCTAATCCCTGCAAAGACAGTAAGTGTGAAAGGCTCTGCAGATGCTGTCTGGGACATTCCTGGGCAGGAGAGAGCTTGGCGCCATTTTTATAGTTATGCCCGTTAAGATTTAATAGATGGAAAGTTTCATTAGTGAACTGTGTTGCAATTAACTTGAAGGAGGTTCCAGCCTACTGTATGCAGTCCTTCCTCAGAGAAAGTTGTTTACGTTTCCTTTTGGTAATAATTTATTGGCTTTTCAGCACTTGAATGCTAATGAATAGCAAGGGCCATGATTTAACAAAAAACCCACCAACAACACATAACATGATTTTCTCATTACGACTAACCCAATTCTCCGCTAGAGTATAACTTTTTAGTCCTCAGTGAACATACCAGTTGCTGAAAGTCAAGACTGAGTTGACCCAAGGGCAAAGGATAACACAGAAATGCAAATTTAAGGGAACAGTTTTCTCCTTGGTAACATCTGTAATAAGGATTAATGGGGTAGTGACCTGGTTTTTGTTTGTCTTTTTAGCAGTCTACCTTGAGGCCAGATCCCGCATGCTTCACACAATACTTTCATTGCAAAATAGATTAGGATTTAGGCCTTCTTGGTCTTGTGGGTGACCCGCCGTGAGAGAAGAGACACACAATTCCTACTAACTTTAGAGTGGCGGCAGGCTGATTTTAGTGCATTTATTGGGGAATTGCTCTGCCCTGCTGCTTTTGAAAGACGAATATGTGGTCGCATGAAGCTGATTGATGTTCATAGTGACGGAAGATCATGTTCCCTGAACCTTCTGGGTCTACTTGAAGAGAGCTCTATCAAAGCAAGCAGCGGTTGAGACCAGCCCTGCCGAGCCCAGCTCCTGCCAGCTCCCAGCTCTACTGCTGCAGACAGCCCTCGCTGCCCTCCTGAGCCACAAGTAAGTGTTGGTGAGATCTCTGGAGGATGCCTTCCTCCTTTTGAGAGTCTCCCAGCATGCTTTTGCTGACACTCATAACCATGAAGTTAGGGCAAACTGCTCTGAAATATTGTTCTCCTTGATTCTGAGCCAACTTCCTCAGATTTCTGTCAAAAAGTTTGCCCTCCCTCCCCCCAAAAAATTAATGGACCCATAGGAACATCCCTTAGAATTCAGGGTTGTTCTGGCACTAGTGAAGAAGACTATCTATATTCAGTGTAAATATTCATGCAAAGTGAGCAAAATCAAGAAACAAAGATATTTGGGGTTTGACTAGATGATCTCCAGAGGTCCCTTCCAACCCTGATCATTCTGTGGTTCTGTGATCATGTACATGACCATGAAGTTATGATGACCGGAAGGAATTCCAAGTGATGGCAGTTCAGAGCACCGTAACTGGTGGGCATTCTGGTTTTCACTGTGCAAACATTTCTTCTCAGAGCAAGACAGTGCAAAGCTGACAAACTGTTGTTAAGATGAGCTGGAAAGTTTTTGCATTTCTTAGTTAATTGGGAAATCTGTACATGATGACCAGTGGGTGATGTGTGACTTGTTCTTGGCCTTGCATCATAATCGCGAAATGAATGAACAGAAAGAGGGAAGGCATTATACTATTTTATGCTAAATTAACCTATCTGTAGAGTACTAAATATCTATCTCTGGAGAAGCATCATAAAACGAAAGTATTTTCACTGCAACAGTGGTATTATAAGTATTTCATGGTTTATTGCTACGATATAAAATTACTAACCAAGATTTTTAAAAATACTGGAAAGAAATAGGAAAATGGGAACCATTCAAACAAATTTCATTCTGTTATTTAACTGAAGTGTCAGTTATTGTTCCATTTAGAGGTCATCAAAGATTATTTTTTTTAACATTCTTGCAAGAGGGAAAAGCAGATTCGTGAAAGCTTAAGTACTCTGTTAGGGGCACAGTGGTCTGTCTAAATTCTCCTGGGGGCAAGGTTTGCGGTGTTGTCAGAAGTGGACACAGGCAGACTTGCCAAATGGCCCGTGTGCGCACATTCAGTCGGACTACCTGGGCTTAGGTCAGGGCTGTAATGCGAAAACTGCTCTTTCTGCTCTTGCAATTCCAATCAAGTGGCTTTTTCTGAACGAGCACCTCTGCCTGCGATGCTGCAGATGATCCATTTTGTATTAAAGATTTAGTGGGGCCAGAGAATTGTGTGTGTGGGTATCTGACCTTATAGTCACCTTTTCGTCCTACTCCAGGGGCTGGTTTATAAGTGGAAGAGGAGAGTTAGGGATGGGTGCAAGTATCCCTCGCCTATCAGCGTATTGCCACATCAACCCCATCAGTCTGGTGGGAGATTCTTTCTTTTCCTCTGTCCTTCTCTCATGGTGCTGTCAAGTATTCTGGAAAGTTTTCGTTTTGGCAGGGAAGGAACAGGAGAAAAAACTGAAAGCTCAAAAAAAAAATAATTCCTGCCCTGCTTTGTGTGTGAAGGTTAAGGGGGAAATTTTGGACATGTACAGCTATTCCTTTACTTTTTATTTTGATGGATTTAGAATGGAAAATAAAGGATGGGGTATTATGCAGAGGAAGTGGATGTGTGAGAGACAGGGTGAGGTGTACCCCTTCAGGAAAAACAAGGTGTGTTGGATGCATTGCCGTGACACTAAGAGCGGGACATCCGCATATGCGCACGCGTACCCACACATGCCGCAGCCGCGGCTTAACAATGAGGAAGACGTCAGCTTTTTCTTACTTTTGGATCTTCCTACTTCATTTAATAAATGTGATTTTATTAGCTAGCACTAAAAAATTTAGAGTTAGAGTAAGTTGAAATCCAGTGTGAGGAAAGGAGCAGACCCCGATCGGTGTGACTAGGATGAAGAGAAAGACCTTTTCCAGGGCCTTCTCAAACACAGGTGATGGGTCTGGAGCTACCCCGAGGTGAGGGTGAAGGTGGTGCTCCCACTGCTGTGAGTTTTGCCACCAAATGTGGTTGAGATAGAGTCAATTTGGTTAGGGCTGCTGTGGCTGCAGTTGGATGGGATAGCAGTGCGTTAACCCATAGCATCGGATAATCTCCCGCCCCTCCACAAAATTATTCGCTGTATTTGAGCACTGTAATCCTAGAAAGGAATACTTCCAAATGACTCAAAAGGAATGTCACGCAGCCTTTATTAGTTTGTCACTACAGCAAAGACGCCTCCAACTCGCTTTGATTTAGTGACATAACGTGTGGTTAAAAGCTTTAGGCAAGGCCACACACATGCAAACGGTGACTGGTGATTTGGATAATTAGTAGGAATGGCAGAGCCCTGTCTCTTTACAAGAAAGGTAGCAATGATATGCAATTAAAAATCAGCTGTAAAAGGTAAAATCATGTAGCTATATGGAATGCAATAGGCCAGCTTGAGTAAAGCAACATAACAGCTACCAAAAAAAGAGAGGAGAATGAAGGGAGAATGCCCTAGTTTTGAGTGGGTTTTTTCAGTGAAATAGCTTCTAAACGTAGAATGGGAGAGAATCTTTGGCTTCTCTGAAAACAGGAGTAGCTCCGTCACACAACAGGTGTCCTGATGTTCGTAGGATCTGTTTTCCTAGAATATTTATAAGAAGTTAAAGGTGTCTGAATAGAGCAGCTTGATAGTATGACAAATGTCAAAAATATCATAATTAACCAGAAAAGTGTGAGATGCAATTAATGTTTTCTCTTAATTTTTTTTTTCTACCTCTTGGTTCTTGCTGACTTCTGAATTGCTTGGCCCTGACCCCTGTTTTCTTTGCATTGGGAAGGTTTCAGATTGGCCCCAGCATTATTTGTTTTGACAAATTTGGGCCATAATCCCTTTTTTCTCTACCTACTCCTCCTTATTTGCCTTATGGAACTGAATTTCTGACACTACAATTTCCTTAGTAATAGTCTGCCAGTTATATTCATTGTCAGAAAAAACATGAGGATAGTTATCAAGTATTTCTAATAGATCAGAATGACTTCACAGTATTTTGAGTACTGCATATTTATAGTACAGCTTTACATGTGTAAATCTGGAACAAGGTAGGCTATGGTACATACTCGCACCATCTGATATCTCTGTCAGATGATATAATACAAAGGTCTTGTCTACTGAGGTCATTAAAGGTCCCCAAACATGCCTCACAAAAGAACTTTTAACCTTACTGGTCTGGGAAGATAGATTTCAGGTATTTCTGGAATAATTGTGTTCTGCTGAAGTAAGTTCTTGTTCCAGATTTGGTTTTACCTATCTCATTTCTGTCAATGGGTGTGCATTAGTGACTGTATAGAATCACATACATAATATTTTATGCTTTCCAGGTAGCTTTATTTCAATAGCTGGTGAATGAGTCAAAAATTAATATAAAAGTCCTGTATTTCAAAATGCAGTAGATAAGTAACAAATATAGACTAGCCCTTATAGCTTTAGTATATAAGGTGCCCTTGGGCTCATAGTCACGTTTTTGACCACTTTATATATAGAACGTTAGCATTATGCAATATTCTTTCTAAATTTGTCAGTTTCATGTAACTTAAAGCACCAATTAGTCAAATACAATTATAAACTAGAACTTCTGTCCAATTTTTTTAAAAATATTCTAAGTAGCCAGCAAATGTTAACATGCTTTTGCAGAACAGTAAAGCAGAGGTAGGGAGGTGTTGCCCCCTCTTTCAGAGGGTGGTTTGTGTGGTCTTACTTCTTTCTTTTTATCTTGAGGCCTCTAGTGGAAACATCTACATCACAGGAGGGGCACCACTCAGCGAGGTGTGAAGGAAGCCTTTTAATTCCAGACAGTGATGTGTGGCTATTGACTTTTGAAGCTCTTATTCATCTGAGAGGTTGCTCTCTAAGCAGTAATAAACAGCTCGTACGGCTCAGAACTGAAGACGAAAGAGCCTTGAACAGTGTTAGGATTAAATCTATGCAGTGGCTCTGAGCTAATACTTCCTTAATGGCCGTGCATTTGTTAAAAAAACTAAAAAAAACCACCAACCCCAAAACAACAAAACACTCCCCCCCAGAAAAAGCCACCCAAAACACAACTCTGGGATGAATCTGTAGATACACAAGAATGTACAGCTATGCATCGAGAGTGGATTTTTTTCCCCCCTCATCTTAACCCAACTGATCAGAGTTAAGGTCAGGAGGTATTTGTATAAAGTTAATGGTTATGTTGTGTAAATGAGTTTAATGAGCTTAGTGAGCGTTAAAATGAGCTTGGAAAGAGAGAAGGAGTAACAAGATATCTAACAAAATGGCCTAGTTTGCTTCCAGTAATCTAGCAAATTTTAAAAGCTCTCTGATGAGGGAACACTCTTGAGTGAGGCTTTAGCTCCTAATAAAGGCACAAAACCGGTCATAACTATTTTTGAAACCTTAAAGACTACGACCCACTCCTAAATTAACCTCCCACCATTTATTATGCATTGCGTACGTGTGCAAGATACAATGAAACTATGGCTGAAAATTTTGAGACTACAGAGTGGCCTACGTCTGTGCTGGAGTGAATGTTTGGCTCTGCCATAGTACAGAGGTTTTAGTCAAAAAAGGAAATGAGAAAACATGATCTGTGCATTTGATCTGTGACTTCTTCTTGAGGGAAACACTTCCGTGAGAGTGAGGATTGATGTGTTTATGATTTATATAATCTTATTTGGAGAAAAAAAAAAAAAGAGATTCCAATTAACTGTGTACTGAGAAAAAAAGAATCCAAATGGTTGAGAAATTTTAGAAGGATTTGGCACAGGTTTGGCCAGGAATAATTTGTGACTTCTAGTTTTGTCCTTCTCAGCTCTCTGGAACATTGATTGAATCTTGCAGGGCAGAATAAAATTGCAGACTACAGCAAGACCGTTAAATAACATAGTTGGAAAAAATAAAAATGTGCTCACACATCTAAAATCTTTTATTTTGAGTGAAAAACTTGTCCAACGGTCTACATCTTGTGCAAGCTCCAAAGAAATATTGCAACTGGTTGGTTGTAATGTTGCCCATACAACAATATTGTTGAGTGCCACAACAGGGTTGAGCTTTTGGGGATCATTTCTTGATTTTCAAGATGTCTGTTGAGGTCAATGGCACAGAGTACGATGAAAGACCTCTCTGTAGGTCTTTCTCTGTTCAACACAAAGTGTATTTGAGCATTTGTATTTGAGAGCATTACATGGCACTTAGGATAAAGGCATCCTGTTCCATGACTCAAACACATAGGCGTTACTGCTATGAAAATAGTTAACTAAGAGACTTGGCTTATGAGTCTGGAATAACTTGCTGAATAGGCAGGTTTTGTGGTGTGTTTTTTTTTTTTTTTTTAAAGAAATTAATACCTTAAAACCTAGAACCTCCCTCTGCTCGTTTTAGATTCTTTCTTTTGACTATTTTTAATGAATGAGCAAATAATATTTTAGGTGAGAGCTGACGTGAGAGTGAATCTAAACTTGCAGCCAGAAAACCCTGTGGCATTTTTCCATATTTCTCTGGGTGCATCTAGCTGCTTTTTCTCAGAAAGAACACAGCTGTGATGTTTGTCAAGGAATAAGTTGTGCTCTGAGATTTTGCAGTGATTAGTTGATTTGCATCTTCAGTTGAAAGGAAATTCTAGCTAATCAATGGACCCAACTACACTTGTTTTGATTTAAATAAGCAAGTCTAAAAGCCTTCTCTGCACCTCTGTTTGTTTAAGTTGGCTTTGTCTCTTTAATCTCATGTTAACATACCTTAATGACAGGTAATGATTGATAATGGTGTATTGTAAAGTTCAGGTAATAAATAGTGTTTTACGCATAATAATGCTGAATAATGTACTTTTTATGACCCAGTTTGATGGAAAATTTCCTTGTCAACTCTGCCTAATTGTCCAAACAAACCCACCCATTACTTGAAGAAATACATGTCCAAACTAGACACATTAATTAGGGTCATGACTGAGCTACACAAAGGAATACAGTAACACTTCAGTTATCTTTGAGTATGATCTTTGGACAGCAGTCCTAATGTTAAACTGAAGTTTAATGGGAAGCTATTGTTTACACTATCCTTTCGTAGCTCACAGACATATGTTGGAATCCATCCATAGCGGCTGGGTGATGGGAAAAGTGGCACCTCCCTGAAGGTCTTTAAAGGTCATAAGCAATATCAGTTTGAACAGCAGAAACCACAAAATCAAGTAAGCCTGGATGAAAAAGGAGGAAAAGAGGTTCCTGGGTTTTTATCCAGTCAGAAACTGAAGTCAGTAAATATCGCATTCCGTCAAGTTGAAGGTTAAAAAGGGGCTTAGATTTTAGCTGCCAACATCCTGGAATACCGTACCTCTGAGTGCTGTGCCAAAGCCCTCCATGAGCACTGGCAGTCTTGTGCTATCTCACCTGCATTGAAGTTTCAGGGATTTTTACTGACAATGTAGGGAGGCTCCAGAAGTACCAGTATACACTATACTGGTAAAGTATAGACTTTAAAATAGAAGTCCAAACTTCAGAAAAGCTTACATATAGTGAACCACTCAAAATTATAAAGAACATCAAAACCCTACTTCTGCAAAAACATGAGCTTTGAAGAGCAGAATGTCCTGTAGGACCAAGTAATTTTCTGATGAAATGCCTCCTTGATGCTGAGTTCAGGTCCCTTTAAATAAACAATGCTCACTTCTCTAAGTGTCACAGAAGGAAGCGTTGAGACACTGCTGGTGTAAGAGGATCCGTATTCTCTCCCACTGCCCCCACGCAGCAGAGCATTCCGTGGGTCTCGGAAACACAGCAGCTTTGGCGCAAGACTGAGCGTGTCAGCATGCTCGGAATGAAACGAAAAAAAACCACCACCTACCTGTCCCTTTCCTACCTCGGTTGTTTCCGTTCAGTATTAAAAGTGTATAAGATGTTATGCCAAAAGGGATTTGTCCTTTTTATCTAGGAAGAAGAATGCTTTTGCTATTTGCATTTCTGAATTGCTTAGCTGCCCAAGCATGCTTTATGTGTGCTGCTTGAAATGTGTCATCGGATCACGTGGCTGCTGTTCTCCGGCTGATGTTGGACTTTCTCCAACAAATATGGATTATGTTAAAGTAGGTTCTGAATTGACGAGGATATGTTAATAACTCCCAGATGGGCATCTTTGTGCAGGGAAATACAAGCAGTCTATGGCAGGAGCTAGTGTTTGGCAGGTCCATCATTCCGTCATTAAAGGCCACATTATTACTTACAACTCTGCTTGCATGACAATTGCTTGCATAAACTCAGTCTCCCAATAACAAACACACACGATTTGCTTTTAGATATATTTTCCTCTTGCCAGGAATGTTTTTTATGACAGCCAGTATTTCCTCCGATTTAAAATACGGATCTTTATAATTAAACAATAGCATGAAATAAACAGTTTCCACAAAGGCGCACCTAAGGTCATTTTTTTCGGATATGTGGTACAAATACAAGCACAGAATACTTACACCTTCACAGCGCACCCTGTGTTATTCAACACTGTGTTTATCTAAATTTCATTTATAGTTACAATAGGGTGTGCTGCTTTTTTTTTTTTTTAAAAAAAGTTTATTTCATGCTCTAAAGTTGTTTGTAGTCTTCCTAAGAGCTATTAAAAAGAATGTTGCTTTCTACCTACTTGCATTGATGGAAGAAGTTGTTATAACTAGATAAACAAATACGTAAGCAGTATGTGCAAGTGTGAATTATATCATAAAGGTATTTGCTATACATCTCGACCGCTGCACTTGCCCTTTTTCTGCTAACCCATTTCACCAAAACATTCCAAAGCTCTGTCCATCTAGCAAGCATTTACAAAATATGACCAGCTGGAAAAGGTTTTTCTTCTTTCCCCATCCAACTTCTTTCCCCAATCCCACCCCTCTCAAGTTATCCAGTCATGAACCTGAAAACAAATGGAAAAGCCATGCCAGGTTTTTCGAGGGTATAAAAAAAATAACAAAATAAATTGTTTACAGATGACATCTTTCACCACTAAGTAGAAGTGGAGCAAAGACTTTGGATTCTGGGAATGGGAAACTTTGAGATTCCCCGTTCTAGTTCTTATCTTTAGTCCTAGAGCCATGCCTCCAGGAGCTGAATTCCAACAAAGCATGGCCCCTGGTAACAATCTGAGGAGTAGTTACCAGGTAAGATAATATAAATGATACAGGCAATAAACATATTTTATGAGGGCTTTTTTTAAAAAAAATAATTTTTTTTTTTGGTGAAAAGACTTAGTGACTAAATCATGAGTATTTTTATAAATTGTCTAGATTACGTGACCCCCAAAGTCGGCGATCTCTATACTCCATTTTAGTGTATTCTCACAAACACCTACCTGTATTTTCTCATGCTCCTATAGTCAAACCTGGATTTTGACTGACACATCAATGATAATGATTATTTTATTATTCTTCATAATAAAAAGGGTAAGGTATACATTTTGAAATAACACCATTGAGTCAGCTGATGAGAATTTACATTTTGCAGCACATTCTGGGGAATACTGCTGCGTTGGGGCAGTATTTTCTGGTGATAACCCAAAATGTCAATACCGTCAAGTGTTTGGATCTGATGCAAGCAACAAAGATACCGTGAGTGCTCCGTGTGTTTCTGTACTTCTCTAGTCTCTTTCTACATGTTATGACATTGTTACTCTCAAACTGGCTCTTCGTTTTCGTGGCTCTTAAAATGAGGGTTGTAAGAGTAGTTGAATGTAATATGTGGTATTTTAATATTGTGACTCTTAATGCTACATAAAACCTTTGTTTCCTACAGGTTTATTGAGCTGGTGTATTAGATTTCCTGCCGCATGAGCAAGAAGATTATGGTGGCTTACGTCTAAGTATACTTTTGGGAGGCATTTTGTATTTTCTCTATAAATAGTCTTTCTAAAACACAATTGTGAAACTATTAATGTTTATATCGCATTATACATCTCTCTAAGTTTACTGTGCCGAGTATACAGTGTGGTAGCAAGAGGAAATCTTTTTGTCGAAGAAACGTGTTCAGAATTGTTATTATTAAAAAGCTACTAAAAGGCAAGGTTTTTAATATTTATTTTCTTATCTGTAGGGTATTTTTGGCTTATTACACTGAATCATCCCTGTTGTCACCAACAGTAAAATTACATCTCTCCTGGAGTTAAGCACTTCAATAGAGCTTGCAGATACGAAGCTTTCAGCAGGAATGTGGGTGTTTTGGCTATTCCTTTTGTGTCGGAAGAACGTGAGATGAGTCAGTTGCAATTACGAGTTCTTCATAGATAAAATTTAGATTCAGGGATGAGAGTGTGTGCATAGCAAAACTTGTATTTTATTCTGGATAAACATTTTCACCTTAAGCAAAAGAAAGCATTTATTGTGGACTTTAAAGGTACAAACCCTGGAAAGATCCTTCGTCCTAAGACGAATGGAAAGTGCGTACGGGGGGAGGGATGTAGAGGTAGTCTGTACCTGTATTACATTACTGACCTGCATTCTGTTTTGAGAGTAATTTGATGAGCAATTTCTTCACGATTTATAAGAAAATGCCACAGGCCGAACTTCGCGAGGTCCCCTGGAGCCATTTATTCATCCGTCCGCGAATAGCCGGTTTCGTTATTTTTTGAAAACGCAACATGAGTGAAACAAATGGTTAGTGTCGCCCCGTCCAGTGAAATGAAAGATGATCATTTCCAAGCAGTGACCATGAGGTGCTCCGGCTCCTTTGGTTCAGGTGTAGGCATGACGTAGGGGTAATCTGCAATTTGCTGGGGGCATCGTTAGCTGGCTCTGCCTGCGGGGCAGGATTGGAGCCAGGCCGGGAGCAGCTGCCTGCCGGGCTGCCCGGGCATGTGGGGATCCGCAGGACCCCTGCCATCACCCACCTCGGGCCGGTGCCGAAGCCCCCGGTGACACGGAGGAGGTATTAGGTCAGATGAGTTACATTAAGTGGCAAGTGATAAATTCAAGATGACAATTCAAAACAGCAGTGTTTCTTCTGGTAATTAATTCCAGTGGTGCCTGAGGCAGTGCTTAGCTGCTACAACCAGTGTGGCCAATGCTGAGCAGCTAATGAGAAAACATTACAGCAAGGATTAGGGGCCAGTACATTCTGGCAAGATGAGGTCACTATGATTAGAAAATATTAATGCAGGCTTAATGTGATAAACTGACTGTGACAAAGAAACTTTTTTTTATCCATCAGTGCTTAAAATGCAAAAATCCCTTTAAAAAAAAAAAAACAAACCCAAACTTTTCCCCCCTCCCCCCCTCCCAAACATCTTTTATGCTATGCCTATAGTCCAGTAGCACCAAGTCTTGCTTCGGTGCTGTTGTGTGCAAACCATGTCAAGGCTAGTTAGCTGTTGCAGCCAGACACAAATTCTTTCTTCTCTTTCATTTGTTTTAATTACTTTTGTCAGGTAACAATGGAACGCTTAGCTTAGAGGAAGGAGCTTTATGGTTGTTACCTGTAAGCAGAAAGAACGATGAGAAAATAACACTTCTCCACTCCAGCATCCTACTGCCTTCGGTCAGCAGCAACAAAGGGGTTGTGCGATATCGCCTAGCAAAAGGCAAGCGCATCCTCAAACCTTCGACTGTGTTAGACCTGGGGAAAGGCGATGCAAGAGCAGAGTTTTATAGTCACAGCCCTGCCCTGTCGCTGCAGCGCGAATTTGAGGGGTGAGAGAAATCTGTATGGCGCTCTAAGAAATGTTTCTGTGAGGTTTTCCCAGGCGGTTATGTTATCCCCCCCATAGCTGCAGGATTCGTGTTATAAACTACAGGTGCTGTGTGCTGTCCTCACGGAAACCTGTGGGTTATAATGTGCTTACTAAGCACTTTTACCAATGGAATTGAAACAGTGTTCTGCTAATTATGGAGTGAGAATTATTTCCTAAGTGTTTCCTATTAATTGCAAGGATACAGATGAGATGGACTGCATATTGTGGCATTTGTGTTTTTTGTTGTCTAAAGCCTAACAGTTATTTTCACACTTTTGCTTTTTGTCTTGTTACCACATTTATGTAACTATCACTTTTCAACTGAAAGCATTATAAATACTTCACTATAAATGCTTCTATAGAGCAGATAAAAATGGTGGTTAATCACATCAGCAAGACTTCGGCTTGTCCCAAAATGTCAAATAATATAATTAATTTGCGAGCTCGTAACCAAATCCTTATGTTATCTCAGAATATATCGAGCTATCAGGGATGTTCTTATTTTGTATCTCATTACTGTACATACCTTTATTTTTTAAAGAAAAAAAAATCTTTAAATTTTTTCTCATATTTTGGCAAGACATTATGATGCATTTTCTTCTTGATTTCACTCACCTAACTCTTGTCTTTTAGAACTCCAGAATACTCATAGAAGAAAATGTAAATTCAATACAGGTTTTTTTGCTCTCATTCGATTATTTTTATACAGTATTGAACTAGTATAGTAAAAATATATTGTCTTCAATACAAAACTTGGAACTGACATTTGAGGCCTACAGTTACAGAAGATAAGAAGTTAAAAATAATTGTATTAAATACATTGACCCTTTTAGTAATCACACAGACTTGCAACGACACTAATATTATTTTTCTGAACAATGAAAGCACCATCAGGGGTAATATGCCACAATCTGATAAGTGACATTTGTTTCCATGGTAGTAAAATCTTTTTGGACATAGTCCTTTTTCTGTTTATATAATAAGCTTGTCAATTTGCTCAGGTTTTATTCGTTTCTTCCTGTAGTTACACGATGGACAATTATTTTGTCTTCATTTTCAGGCAAAAGAAAAAGTATCCCATAGCTTAATCCCTATAATGCACACTGCCGTAGAATCTCTGTTAATTGGAAGATGAATAGGAAACTATAGCTAAAATATATTAAATTGTAACAATTTTACTCAGGACCTACAGCCATTTATTTTTAAAGTTTAAACCGAATTTAGACGAAACGCTTTAAGTGCAGATTAAACTCTAAGTAGGACAATTAAAACCCAGGTTTACAACTACTAGAGTCTTCGATAGTTCTCGATTCTTGTGACGTCATCATAGTGGTGAAACAAGGACTTAGGCAATTATCCGTATTTCAGAGGGGAATAGGTATTTCCATGGAAGGCACAGGAGAACGCTTTTTGACGGTATCAGTTTTGAACTCACGTTGGAGAGCGTTGTAGGAAGCGATAGTAACACATGCAGAATCGTGTTCAGACGAATAAACGTGCGTTTAGGTCAGTTAGGTAGGATCTATGTAGTACTAATTGCTAATCATTTATAACCCACACTAGATCAATTTATTTGCTCATCAGGATTTTGTGGGAGAAATAAACAGTGAACAGGCTTAAGAAGCCTTGCATAGGTTTTCTATCCGCAAAATTCAACCTTTGCAAGAGCCTTCATTTTCACGGAAGGCACATTTAGTTGTTTCACCCTATAGGAGGGAAGGTTACTGCGTGTAACACTCCAAATGGGAGAGAGGAAGATCCACTGATATCATAGTAAAAAGTGTTTTGTGTCAAAGATAGCTTTTACCTGGCATGTCTTCCTCTACAATTTGGTAATTAGTTGAACAGATAGCTATGTTTTGCTACTGTTTAAATTATAAACTCTCCGGGATGGAAATTACAAGGAACGGTTCAGTCAGTTTGAAGAAGTAAAGTTCTCAGCTCTAAATAGGATATTAAGTTTCACGTGGTATATTTTATGAAGGTTATTTCATGTTAAATTGGAGTGTCTGCAAAACAAACTCACTAAGTTTTTGATAATTTTTTAAACTATAAACTATTCTAGAATGTTTCATTAATACAAGTATCAAATAACATCTCAGTATAACTTTCACTTTTAAGTATGAGCTATTAGGCGGACATTAAATGAAATACACAGTAAAACTTTAAAAATGGATTTTCAGTATGGCTATGGGATATAACTCCACGCTGGAGGATGGCCAACGAGCCTGGATTTTAATTTTGATGTAATAAGCCGTAGTATGGTTTAAATACAGGCTTTCTGTTTAGTCCTGACTACTGAATTTCACCGCATCGCCTATCTCACAAGTTTAGCTGGGTTTTTGAACAGTTTGTGGGGTTTTATGTTTTCAAAAGAAACCCCCACAAATTTTATAAATAGCTGCTTCTTCAGATCCTGATGCCAAACTTGCGTGGCTGGTGGAAGAGACAAATGCTTGGAAATTTTTTTGCTTTGTTCTCTCTATAGTTTATACTCGCTAATACCTGCATTTGTGTATTCTTCTTCTGTTGCCGAGTACCCGGAGCTATTTAGCGCAGGGAACGTGTGGGGCTGGCTGAACACATAAACCTTGAGAGATGACAGGGGTTTGCTGCAGTCGGAAACTAGGGAATATATAATTGCATCATCGTCTCTCATTCTGCTCCCACACGTAACTTGCTTAAATGTCATTTCGTGCTGCGGGCTCTCACTCTTCCCTTCCCCGTAAACCTTATTCAACCTGCACTCAGCCATCATGATAGCGGTGCCTGAGCCTGGAGCACACCGTCCTCCCCAGGGGGGTGGTGGTGGTGGTGGTGGGGTTGTTCGTATTCAGGCATCACCGATCGTTGACCTGGCTATTGTTGTTTGTGATACTTACTGGTAAACTTTTGCAATCAATACAACATCAGCCCGCCTCGCTCCTGGGAATGGAAACCTGAAACAGTGCACTTAATCTTGGAGCCGGCTCCTGCTCCCTGCTCTGCTGCTAAACTGGGTAGTTGGCCTACGTGATGCGGCATTATTGCTGCAGAGGTCAGATGTGAGCTGGCTTGGCAAGCGCTGATGAATGGCTGTTTGTGATGAAGCACCTCTTCCGTCCAACCAGAGGCATTTAATAATGATGGACCATAACTGCGCACGCAAAAAAAAAAAAAAAACCCCAACCCTTGTAGCTTGTTTGTGAGCGTATATAGTGAAAGCCAGAGATGTCGACATGTTAGTTTGGAGCGAGCCTTTGGGGGGAAAAAAAAAATTAATGAGAAAATTGTGGTCTTATTAAAAGTCAAAGAAACCTTCCCATTCTTGAAAAAAATTGTAGCAGTTGCTGCAAATACATATATTTTCCTGCTGTTCTATTTGCGTTGGTTCCTCTTTTCCTTGCATTTAAAAAATTACTGCAGATTGACAAAGATATGAAATAATTTTAAAACCCCAAAAAATTAAAATTAACACAAGTTATGTCTACAGGAATTTATTTTATTTGAACTCCACTGCCAAAAGCTATGTTTTACTTGAAATTGACTATATGGGCTGAGAGTGCGTACGTACCTACATCTTGCAAAAATTAAGTTTCTCTTCTCTAGAAAAGAGAGAAATCTTTGTCAATGAAATGAACTGCGGTAAAGCTCATCTTAATGCTGGGGACAGCTTTCCACAAGGTTTGTACCTTGGAAAGAAAAAGCCGAAGTAAACAACTAATCACTTCTGGATTCATCTGCGTTGACAAATGTATGATTTTATTATTTCCCCCTGTGCCCACCTCCCACAAAGTGTTACCCAGTGCCTTTGTTGCACAGGTTTTCCACGTCTCCTCTGTCTCTTATGGGCATTGATTACAATATCCAAACAAAAACCAAAGAACACCTCATCCCCACAAAATTAGTTGACTACTGAAGCTACAGGCCAGCAAGACCACTGTAATAAGCTCTAATTGCTCTGTTCTGCCTCAAAGGCAGCAGATGATGGTGTTTATCAACCCAGATATTCAGAACCACAGAAGCACTTCTTAGAGGTGCCAAACGGATCCCTTGCGGATCCATGGAGGAGCACCTATATATTTCCTTGGTTTTTTAAGATATATTAACTGGCCCTGGATAAGCAGTTGTTGTAATGTCTGTGGCGGAGAGGACATGAAAGCTGGCAGAGTATCTCTAATGCTAGTAGTTTTTAAAACCTCCTCTTAGCCGTGGACAAACATCGCTGTTGAGAAAAATCCATGTTCTATCTTTGGAATTCCAGTCCTGCAAGTTAATGCATTGCAACCAAAAGTTCAGCTGTATGAAGAAGTGTCCATTTGAATCCCGACACTTTTTCACTTCTGGTATTGCACATGTTTGAAAACTGTTCTGTAGGAGGGAAGAGTTTTGCTCCAAACACTTGCACATTTCCTATTTTGGTCCAACAACTGGATGAGTCACTATGCAAGCCCCAGCACTCCTTCTAAAAATAGGTTCAGTGCTCAGATTATTAAAATAATACTTGCATGATGTTCCTAGTTTTCTGGCAGTGCTTCATTGATTGCTTTGTGACATTTAATACATTTTCCCCCCAAATGTTTCATTTCCTTTTCTTTTCCTCATCCCTAACACGTGGTGTTGAGATGCTCTCTAGACCGTTGCACTTTATTACAGGAATAGCTGCATTCATACAAATATAGATTTATGGAAGGGTAAGGGCTGGAAAACAGAGTTGACTGATGAGAATTCAAACTAGCCAAATAAGGCCTGTTGGCTTTTAACTGAGCATAGGTCATGTTATTCCTGGTCACGACTGGACTTGAAGTTGTGAGTTTCTGGTATAAATCCCTGGAGTGTGGCTCACTGTGAGAGCAATTGTGCTGATGCCTCCGGCGCGTGGTTTTTCGGTCTTGCTGTGTTGCGTGTTGATGGAGTTGCGTGCAGGTTTCACTGCAGGGTAGCTTCAGACTACTGCTTTTGAGTTTGATGAACTGCAGTGCAGGATTTTTGACTCATACTGGTTCCATTTTCTTGTACAAAGGCAATACAGACTGAGAGCGCTAAACTATTGTGTTCGGTCACTTGGGCCAGGCTTAGAGGTACGTGTTCTACTTCTGTAAACTGGTAGGATAAACTGATGCCATTTTACAGGTATGGGAATCAGAATATTGAGTTTGGACCAGGAAATGAGTCATTTATGGGCAATAATATGGAGGAAGGTGCTGCTTTGGCAGCTCCTTGTAGTCTTTTACTGCTTGTTCCTCCCACTGCAGTGCTGCCCCCCACTCAGCATAGTTACTATGAAATGTTTGAAAATAATCCCTTACGAAAATTTCATTCACTGTCGCAAAAATACCCCCGTCCTTCAAAGTGTGGATGATCTTGCAAAGGAGAACCCATTTATTTTCTTACTGAAAAACATTTTTCTTGGTTATAACTAAGGCAGGAGGCAATAGCACGATGCCGATGCGCATATCTGTGCATGGTCCAAGAGACGCTGAAGAGCTAAGATGCAGCTTTATACCTGGGTCCTTCCCACTGTGCTCTGACTTTGGTGCCCTACAGCAACGGCTGCAGGTTTTAGACATGATATTGCTACTGAAGAGCTCTAAATTACATTCAAAGAGCTGAAAAACCAACCTGCGTGGGAGAGGGTAGAGCATGTGTTTGCAACTTGTAAAAGAAGTGGAAGAGTATAACGCTTCAGGATACAGGAAGCAGACACAATCTTTAGGCTGAATCAAGGAGACTCAACTATAGTGAAACTAAATGTTACAAAAATTTACCTAAGTGTAAGGTCTATTAGGTTAGGGAACAATTGTAGAAGAGAAATAATGAAAGCTCCATTTCTGGAGATTTTTAAAACTGAACAAATCAAAACTCCGGAAAATATACTGTAGATAGCATAATATAATGACAGGAGGACAGACTTACTCTAATACGCCTATTTAATTTCTAATTCCTATGAGTCACTTAAGCTATTTATGCTTAATTTTACATAGTTATGACTACAGAGTATAATCATCCAAATTGTAATAAAATCCTTAGAACAGACAAAAAAAAAAAAAAAGCAGTGTCTCATTTTGCTTCGAATGAACTCACTTGCCGAAGAAATGAATGACAACCCGTGCTGCTGGGGCAGTGGTGGGGTCACCAATGATGCGTTTAAGTAAGATCAAGTCCTATACTCAATTATCCTCCTGGCTTTTGTTTGCCCAGAAGTGAAAAACAGAAAGCAGATGATTCTGAGTGCTGTAAAACTATGAACTACAATACACATGCCAGAGGTTTATCCCATCCAATTTTTAACAGACAAGGGGGTAATTCCCTGGCTTTGGCTTGTTTTCGGGCTGGTACCCTTAGCCACAGGTCTTGAGTCGCACTGTGCTTTTTCTATCTTGTTCCCGCGAGTGTTGGGTTGCGCTCCTTGTTGGAGCGCGGGGCAGCGACCGGGGGGGCTGCTCGCTTTGGTTCCCCTGGCGGGGAGGGATGTGCAGAGCACCTGCGATGTGCCTAAATGCTTCCCTGCCAGGCCAGGGAGGGAGAAGGGGCAGAGAGGGCTGTGGACGCATCTACCCAGGCGCGATGGGGGCGGCTGTAGGCAGCATCCATTGCAGGTGAGTGTCAGGAGCAGCGTATGCACGTATACTTAATTCTTCATTCAACTCCTAACATACTTGTGCTATTCCCTGACTGCTTTCCCCCAACCTTGTATTACCGCTTTGGTTTCAGTATGGGTAAAACCAATACATCGGTATTTCGTTTGCCCTTTCTCCGACACAACCACTACAAACTCTTCTTTGGAGTTATAGTCACAGCTATTCGTAGACAACTATTCCTGTGTTTTGCTGATTACTTTTTTCATTGAATCCCAGCTCTGAGTTTTAGCGCCCATCTTGGTTGTTGGTTGTGTTTGCTTTTTTTCCCCCCCAAACCCTGCTCTGAATTTCCTCTGAGCATAAATGTACTGTTAACAATTAACTTGACGAAAGCTGCCCTGGATTTGTACTAAGAACTATTTTGGTGCTTGTAACTGTCATGTAGCATATTTTTAATTTCTATCCGGCCAATCATACCAATACACAAGGTGTATCATCCTGTGAATGGTCATTAAATTCAGCACTAAAACACTTGATTGTGACAGGAAGAGAGAAGTTTGAGCACAATAAATTTCAGTTGTTTAGGAAATGTATTTATTCATCCCATTTATTTTAATTAAAATGGAAAAGGATGTGAAATTCCTTATTTTATAAGACAAGAAACCATTACCTACTAATGGGTTAAAAATAAACAGAAGCCTTCATACAAAAAAAAGGCAAAAGAAAGAAGGAGAAACGGTAATGACAGTTTTGAAGTATCCAGTACCTGTTGTGACAGGAATAACAAATTAATTGGGACTATAACGGATTCTTTGTAAAGGTGAAGTAAACACACTTGACTGTATATTTTTCACCATCAGTTAAGTCTCAATTGGTTCTAAAAATAAACAGAAGACATTGAACAGTTTTAATGGATTTTGACACCTAGGTATTATGCTGTCACTCCAGTATAAATGAATCATAACTTTAGACTGCGCCAAGGAATTACTACACATTTGGAGAAAATTTATGGTGCACCAGGCTTTGAATCATGATGTGATATCAAAACTAAAGTCACAAGAGGAAAAAAGCCTGGCATAAATTATTATTTACCCAAGCCATGCATACCCGTGTGAACACAACAGGTATGGATTACAGGGTTAGTTAGAAACGCCACTGTAATTTCTAGGTGTTAACACCTCTGAGAGCGGCTGTGCTGGCAGAGCTCCCAGGGAGCCGCATCCAGAGGGGAGCTGAGCACAAACGCGGGACAAACCACTGCAGCTGCCAGATGTTTGTTGCTTCTCAGGATTCGACCCAATAAGAGCTTTACCAATGAAGAGGCTAAAAGGAAGACTTTCAGCGTTTGACCTTATGGTTATGTTAGGCTTAGATTTATTTATTTATTTATTTTGCATCTAACGCAGGACTTGTAGATGATGAAGTTCTTACGCTGGGCTCAAAGAGACTTTAAATTGCCCATGAAGTAAGGAACATCTACAGAGTAAGTCGCTGGGCTCCAAGCTGGACGCCTAATTTGCTCTGCGCTGTCATATATGTAGGTAAGCCTTAAAAGACATTATACAGACATGCATACAATATTTGCTGAATCTTTCTCTTGAAATTTATTTGAAAACATGATAGTATGTGCAGTTGCTTAGACTATGATAGCATGGAACACGGGTATAAACAAGTATTCCTCATTCATTCTATACGTTTTTCCTTAGTAGGAATGTACAATAGGCTGAGTTATGTACAACTGTGTAGTAGTGGTTTTTGTAAGTCCTTATAAAAAACATTCTCTTTTAAAAATGGCGTTATTCAAAGCACAGGTTGGTGACTGTAAATATTCAATTTACAGTACTCTTCTGAACTCAAGTTTTCTAGCATTTTGCCTTAAAACTTAACTGCTTCTTCAGAGATTATTATAAAATATTACAAAGAAGAGACCTAATTTTTAAGTCTCTATTAAGCGAAAAGGGGCAAATCTAAAGAAGATTATAAGCAGACAGAAGAGGTTTTATCTGGGAGTCCGCAGCGTATCGGTTCATAAAGCTTTCACAACGTTCTGGCTGTAGTGCTTTACAAACGTGGATTGATTCATTATTTTTGGCCTGCGTGAAGGCGAATCATCCTTTTAATGGCTTCGGTACTCTTTGAGCAGTGGTACAGTGCTGAACTTTCTGCCCATGGCCTTAAGGCTCGAGGCCAAGTGAACCTCAAGTGACACCAATGCTCCGTTCTCCATTGAACCGAGCCTGCTGGTGCTCCTGCCTGCCTTCATCTTGTGCGGGAAGGTTTGCGTTCCACCCTCCACCCAGCCATTGCCCCCGCAAGGTCCTGGTGCCAGAAAGTGTGTGGGCAGCTCTTTGCCTTGCTCCACAGTGGTCTTCCTATGGAGCCAAGAAACTTCCCAGATCCGTCCCATTGCCTGTAGCTGTAAAGTGTCCTCTCTCCTCTGCAGCTCTTACTGCTTCTTGCTGTAGCTATTAATCTTGTAGAAGAGACCAGTGTGATGTTTGAAAGCAACTTTATATCATCTTTTATTAACCAGGTTAGTGCCGAATGTCTGTCACCGGGGGAAGAGCTATGCAAACGACGTGGGTTTTTTGCCCTGTTGCTGAACTGGGGGAGAGGAAATGGGGAAAGAGGAGACAGCTAGTTTGTTCCTTGGAAAATAGAACTGGGAAGAAGCAGCTGATATTGAAAAAATGTCTAAGATTTATTTTTCTTTCCGTTTAAGACAATTTCATGCAAGTTGTTTTTTCTTTACTTTGCCTAATAATTTTTTCAAAGTAATTTTTAATGGGAAAAGCCATTTCCCTCTTCCCAGGGGCAGCGTAATGAGACAGCCCAGTCTGTGCTAGGGGGGAACCTGGGTCTTGTGCATGAAGGTAGCGTGGCACCACCTGCGTGACCGTGCCACAAACTCACTTCAGCACCCTGCTTCATGCACTGAACCTGCCCGTTTTCTCTTAAAATGAGTCCTGACAGTTGATCACTGTGTCATTTGTTGTCAAGTAGTCACTAACCGCCTGGTATGCTCTTCAGCAGGGCTAAGAGAAATGTCAATAACCATGCGAGGGTTGGTGTTTTCCAGGGTTGATGCTGGCCGGGGCGTGTTCACCTCCCACTCCCACCTGTCGAGAGGAGTCAAAACAGAAAATGAAAATGCTCCATCTTCCACAAGTATGTGTTTAACATGCCTCTCATAGTCCAGTGGACAGTTTTGAAATGCGCATCAGGTATAATAAATTGGAGAATAAGCAGTATTACGATATCGAGCTATTTCCCCTAAAACCGCTGTGAAAGCTTTGCCAAGCTGCACACAGCCCTCCCCTGGGATGTTCCGGTCTCAGCAAATCAGAAATATGCACAAGTATATAAAATATCTGATATCACAAACTGGGCCATTCTTGGATGCAGTGATGTTAGCGTGTTAGCTGTTGGTGCGTGAATTTGAGGAGAGGCTCTGCAGTATCCTAGAGAAACGGCATCCTGCCGTGAGCGCTGAGTCTTCTCCTTCCTGGTGGCCGCTGGTGGGCAAACAGCACACGGGAGGGGCGGGGGGAAAAACCATGGAAAGGACATATAGTGTGTGCATACCAGGTTTTAATGCTTCCTCAACCTGCTCCAAAGGGATCCTTCCTGGGTAGGCAGAGTGGTGGGAGGCACACGCTGAGCATCCTGAACTGGGGCGCTGGCAGGAGTGCCGATATTCCCCGGTTTATCTGGTACCAGCAGTGTCCGGCTTGAAGGGGATGCTGTATAGCGGGTGTTGGCATCCAAAGGTTTTGACTCTATCTGTGAGCAAAAGTGCTGGTACCCGAGAAACCTCAAACAGATTCATTTTTTCAGCTTGTCCAAACAGCATGAAATGAAGAGGTGAAAGATACACAACGTATCATGATATATTTCCCCATTTGCTTGTTTCTAATATGTGCAAATGGCATTTTTAATATTGAAAAATGTTCATTTTGAGATTATGCTTAAATTCTCATCTAATTCTCTCTTAATTCCTCTGAAATCATGCCAATTATAATAAATTTTTATTAATTATATTAATTTTAAAAGGTTTTAAAGTTATTTCCCTGTAAAGAACCCCAAAGCAGTCTAGTAGTATGATTATTTTGCAGATACCCATTTTAGGTTGTTCTCACTTTATGTTTATTTGTGGCGTGGCAGCATTTCCTTTTACATAGAGTTCGTTACTTAAAGATTATCAATTAATTCAGCATGGTTCTCCTTTGTTTTATAGGCAAATTTTTCTAGTAATAGAGATATACCGTTAAGATGTATATCTTAACGGACTTTTTCTTTAAGGGGACTATTCTAAAATTTTTATTCTTGTGTTTCACAAACTCTAAGGTATTTTGCTTTCATAAATTATGAAAGGAAAATGTCACAAGCTATCACTGTTTCTGTGCTCTGCCTTTGCTGACAGCTGTATGATGCTCATTCAGTGCAGCAGATTGGGAGCTGAAAGTTTCATCAATAAATATGACTCTGATGGCTTCATGTCAACGGTCAAGGTAATGGCCTTTTATTATCCTGGAAACACGCTTCCACAAGGCGCATGTATATTTTACCTTAAACTCTTCTGAGGAAACAATTTTTTACTTTTGCTCGCAATTTTAGTCATTGTCCTTTGCAAGTGATGTAAGGCATTTTAATTAAGGAATTATGACCTAATTATTTTTATTCCTTTATTGCTGCATGCTGAAGAACAAAGAAATGAACTAAGATATGATCTTGAATTGTCTTACCGTAAACTTGTGATGATCGTAGAAGTATTTTACAGTATTTTGAAATCTATAAAATTAAAAAGGTAAACATGAGGCTGACCTATTTGAAAAAGTAGAAAATACAGCACTTGAGAGGTCTGCAGTATTAAAAATCATAGAACAGCTTTATTCTGCATGAATTGGACGAGACATAGTTTTGGGTTTTGTTGAAATGTTTATTATTATGGTTAAAAATTGTATTTTTTCCAGTCCATTGTACTACTAAAGAATTATTGTAACCCATATAGATAACGTCGGGAATAATACGCGTCAATTTGGGAAAGAAATGAGCTTTGTAACACTGCAAACTTTCATTGCTTGTATTTTATTTTTGTTTTGCATACTAAATACTTGCTAATAATTAAAATGTTTTTGCAAGTTCCAACATTTCTTAGAGCTTTTTAAAGTGGTCTATAAAATATATTATTAATTAAATTAGATTTTAATAAAAGCAATAGATAGGTTTCTTTATCTGATTAATTAGGTGATACTCAACACTCGGCCCTCAAATACTTCCTTATAAACAAAAATCTAGGGAAAAAAGATACCTACCCCTACAAAAATATTTCTCATTTGATGGCCGTACTACAGTTTTATATTTTATCCAAGAGTTTTAACATATAGTTGTAAGGTTTTCTTTAAATATCTGTCTAGTTTTAATGAGTATATGATCCCAAAATAGTATCCGAGTTGCATAAATTTCCTCTTAAAATACATATTCCACAAGATACAGAAAACCAGCAAATTTCAGTGAATTCCAACATATGTGGAAGAACTAACACCTGCCAGTAGATTAACAGGTTAGTGAAACTACCGGGAGATACAGCTTTGAACCTACTAACGTGAGGAACGTGGCCCTTTTCCACGTTAAAGCTGTGTTCCAGTTTGGGTTTCTTTTTTCACTTTTCCGCGTGGGATTTTTAGCTTGCATCTGTGTTAAAGCATTTGGTAGACTTGCTTTAATAGAAACAATGTTAAAATCAAGCTGGAAATCTTTCCAAGCATTTAAGGAAAAAAAATAATCTGTACAATCTCCATGAAACCAAGGTAGTTTTTATCACGTGGCTCAGCCTCATCTGGTAGAACGGTACTTCCTTTGATATAGTTTGCTTCTGCCTTTGTCCCGCCTTTGTCTAAAATAATATTTCAAAACATGGTACCCAACCGGTGCTGAGAAAATGAGAAATCCCAAATGCTGTAGGTGTTGGGTATGGTCCCACTGTTCCTGTCGAAGACTTGGTGGCCGAGCCCTCCCGGCAGAAGGGATGCCCTGCTTGCGGAGGTCCTGGGAGCTCCGGCGAAACTGTTGGGTTAGCTTGTATCTGCCCAAATAACACGACGACTCTGTAAGCGCTCTGGCAGTAGCGCTACACGCAAACTGCTGTCCTCCAGTGGAGAATTTGAAAACGCTAACGAAAAGTCATGTTATGAGCTGAATCCTTTCCCCGGTACCTTAAGCGAATTGATGGGGACCACTGAGGTGGGGAAGAGGACCGGAATTGGGTGTCGCGGCCCTGATTTGGCAGCAGAGCCTTGTCCTCGTTTCAGCAGCGCAGGATCAGGCTTCCCTTTCCTCTGCCGCTGGCAGAACCGAGGACTTAAAATTCCAATCCTCGCATGCTAGCTGGCTTCAAAAAAGTAGAGATATGAAGCAGATAAAGCAACATTTTACCGAAAGTTCATTCATCAAAAAGCTGCATATTTTGAAAAGGGTAAAAGTACTACTAGACCCATCAGGGATAAGTAAAGGCTATATACTATAGATTATTTTAATCCCCTTGCTAGATATAAAAGGGATAATTACATATTTGTGGTTGAAGCCATGTGGTGGAAAAATCAATACAACTTTTTTGTATGACACTTCATTAGTGTGAAAAATTTTAAAAGCTGAAAAGAACTGCCTTGCAATTAAATGCCTCTGCTACTTCAGATTCAGTAATGGGTTTGTATTATTATCTAGTTTATTTGAAATAGTGGTTGCACTATAGCAGTAATTGGAAAACATTGATTATGCACTTGTATATAGAAAACCTGGCAAATCATTACAGGGCATAGCAACAGTTAGTTAGCCTTACTAATGAAGCACTAATTGCTGTAAGTAGGTTAACATGTTAGTGAAACTACAGGGAGACGGAGCTTTGAAATTTTTTATCTGTTCAGTGTTATGTATTTTTTTTAATCTCATTTTAAGAATTCTCATTTTGCAAACACAAACCACAAGACTCTCTCGATGCTATATTTGGAATAATTTCAGAGATTTGTTTTTGTGTTTTTTTTTTTTTTTTTTAGTTTGTTTTATTTGGATATAATGTCTAGTATATTTTAAGTCATATTTATGCTACTCCTATCAACACGGTGACTTTAATGTATGTAAATGGCTAACTGGAGTGAAAGGCTGGTTGGCTCGATTGATTTCCGTATTCTAATGCAATTATGTCATCCATGCTATATGCTTCTTGAACAATCTTTTTTTTAATTAGACTGTTCTATGTTTGAAGAAGTAGTAGCTAAACTGCTATAATATGACCGTTGGGGATACAATTTTTTTTTCTTCAAAAAATCTTTGTTTTGTGAAAATCTGAAAGCCCCCAATCTCTTTAGCAAAATGTATTAGAATTAGGAATAGTAATAAACAGATTATTTTATTATATTATAGCTATTGACTAAAGAAGGCATATTACAGTTTCTTTAATTGATTATGCTATATTAGCAGATTTTGCAAGCTTTTTGCTTAGAACTAGCTTAACCTTCACTACTGTAACTAACATCTGCTTAAAAACATATCTTTAATGCTGAGGGTAATTGTTCTGTTTGAGATACATGTGATCACGGTATCCATAAGGCTACATTTGAAAAAAAAAAAAAAAGTGTATCTGCTGAATATTGCCTTACCTAACCTAACACTAAAAAAAGTTTTAAAGTTTGGCTGTGAAATGCTGTTACTTCTCTTCAGAGTACAAATTAGAAATTAAATCTAAATGGAATTTGCGTGTTTAGCCACTAACTTCATGCAAATTTGAATTTAAAAACAGGAAAAGCTTTGATAACAATTCCTGACATTGGGAGTTGATGGCCTTTCTAAAAGCTCGTCCTAAAACGTATCAATCCCAAAACGCTTGGCAGTGAGATATTTATGTACCTGAATGCAGGAGATCTAGCTGAGCTGCCAATATGTTGCAGACAGACTTGCGCGCACTGGAGGCACGGTACAGGATCTCTTTGTACAGGTGAGTCCCTTTGTAGGCAAGTTGGGTGGCTGCGCCGCTTTTGAGACAGTTGTCTGCTGGGATGAGAGCAGCTGGGGAAGCTGATGCAACTTCCCAACGGGTAGACCTGTCACGAGGGAAGAGGCTGCAAATCTTTGGTGTGTTTTTTGCACTCTTTACTCCGGAAGGGGACCTTCCTCAGCACCAACGAGCACATTTGAACCGCAGGGGGCTACTGTGAGACTGCAGAGAGAAGCAACTGATTTGGAGTGAGGCTGGACAAAGCCTAAGCGTGAAGGTGTGGTCTGATGGGCAGCAGGAGGGATGAAATCCTGACCCACCCTGAAAGCCAGGGCTCTTACTGGACCTCCTCACCACGCTGCTTTCCAGGAAATGGTTGTACGGCGGCTCTCCTACATGGTATGGTGGCCTCTGACTGCGAAGCCGTGAGCCGATGACTGCCCCACCGCCCTTCCCCTCGGTCTGCCCCAGACACTTCCTCAGGAAGGAGAATGCAGAGTTTGGCCGCGTGTGGCAGGTCGCAAAAGCCTCTGCAGCATCTCCCCTGCCTGCCTCCCTCCCTCCCACCGTATGGCGCAGCAGCTCCGTTGCATCTTGATACCGCTTAGCTGCAAAAGCGCAGGGCCAGGATTTCCTTGTTTAAATAGGTGTTAAATTCTCTCTCAGATTCACAGGAATAAAGCGTTGACCCCCTAAGAAGTTGCGTAATGACCTTGACTTATAGAACATCTTGGAACAATTCTTACATTGAAAAGTAAATGAATAACAACACATAAAGTTTACCGACCAAGTGTTAGAAAATGCCAGTTGTGATTCTTACCACATTCCATTTTTTAAAAAAATAAGCGTGTGTGTTTTTTCAAAAGATTTTAAAGGGGAGGAGGGATGTTTTAAAGGGAAAACTGCTTCCAGTTGAGAGCTAGCCCCAACTAGTTCTGCTTTGACTCAGCTTACTTAACAATATTATACCCCTCTGTTCATAATAATGAGCTGTTTTGTGCAAAGCAGCTCATTATTATGAATGTAAGGGCATGTTTGGACTAGTAAAGCAAATCATAAAAATTGCTGCCCTTGTCACGTTTTTCCTTTGTCAATAAAAGATTTTCCTCGGGGTCAGAAACAATTATTGACCAGAGAAAAATCTGAAGTCCTATTTGGAAATTTTACCCGATGATTCTGGAAGTAGGGGAGCGAAGTTACGAAACTAAAAGTATGTGTGGTGAACATCATCTGCAAGGTCTTTTATGTTAAGGAAATCATGACATCTGCCAATCTTTCAAATTCCAAAGGGTAAAGAATGAGGTCTGTTAGGCTGTCATTGAACATGACAGGCTTAATGTCAAGTTTATAACAGAAAAAGGGCAATCTTATTGTGGTTTATTCAGTTTTATGTTGCTTGTTCAGTAGAAAAGCTCATTTTTTATCTAATTTATAGCATTTGAAATACCAAACAGATTTTTTACATATCTCCTGAGCTCCCAGCTCCTCTTGACTACCCCTTAGTCGTTCCTTTAGGGAACAGTCTTAAATCCTTCCAATTTAGCATCTATGTGAGACCAGACAGTTGTTTTACTTGAGCATATCCTTCAGTTGTTATAGAGCTGTTTCTAACTCCAAACATTTTAGTTTAATTACTGCTTAGAATATTTGCTATATTTTTATCTAGGTTGCCTCTCACTTGAGCCCATTGGGCTGAAGAAAGAATTACTCCCCATGCTGTTCTGTAGCCCTTCTTGTTCAGATCTGTAATTGGCCCTGTGTTTTTGACTTTTTGCTAATAAGCAGCTTACTTGCTCTCCCACTAGACTCAACCCACCACTTTTGTTTCATGAATTTTACAAAGGATTTTAATAGATGCTTTAGGCTATGCAAAATGTTATATGAAGGAAAGCATTAATGCTCCAGCCTTGACACAAAGGACGTGTGAATGGCTGCTTATCATTACCGTCAGGTATCAAAATTTTCATTAGGAGTTCTGGAGGACAAAAGGGGAAAAAGTGTAGCTATATGAAAGAATATTAACCTATACTGTGTAACCAACCACAATTGCTTAGCATTTTACATTAACTCTCCTCAGACACTGGCTCTCATTATTTTTACACATACATAATAACTGCTTATTATAGCGGTGCAGTTCACACTGATATATTGTAGATAAGGTTGTGTCAGCACTTCCATTATAAACCCTATTTTCAGAGGTTTAAAAGGCAGCTGTAAAAATTTACTCCAGACAGAAGATTGGTTTTCTAGGTTTCTGCCTCAAGCAATTTTTTTTTAAACCAATTAAAAACAATTGGCTGATTTTTAAGCTACAGAAGTAAACAAAACAAATTAAGAGGTTTAAAGCACTTTTTGCACTTCTGTAACTCACAAACCTTTATTGAAAAAAGAGAAAAAGAAATTTAGAAAGCAGTCTGTTAACGTTATACTTGCTGGTAGTGTTCTGCAAAAGAAATATACACTGGGCATTCCAACAGAGATACCACATACCACAGCTTAAAATTAGTAACTACTGAGTGCGGTAGATGCTTCTTAACAAAAGCATTTTTTAGTTTAGCTCTAGAATATAAGCCTGGACCTTGCTGTCACCATACACACGCCTAATTTTTCTGAAGTGCTTGCTCCTCCGGGGGCTGAAGACAATTGCTTCTCGTTAGGTTTCTCCTTGGGCTTGCTGGGATACCGAGGCGTGATTTTGCCATCGCATACATAGCAGCAGCAGACTCAAGCGCTGCGGTGCCGGGGATCTCTCCTCAAAGCTTCCCAAGTCCTGAGGGCAAAATGCTGGTCATGGAGGTGCTGGTGGTTAAGAGGACTTCTGGAAAGAAGGTGAGAGCTTTCCCCTTTCCGCTTGTCACCAAGCCTGGCACTGCCATCTTCGCAGAGATGGTGGAGGTTAACTCCCTTCCCTGCTTTGCGTTTTGTGGTTACCTGTAGAGGCAGCCCTGCTGGTGAAGGGCTCGGTGGGGAGAGGCTTTACGCCACCGGTCTCCAGGTAAATTATGGCTTCAGTCAGTATGTGACACTATGGCACTTTTCACCAACAGTGTCACGAGTACACGCAGCCCCTCATGCTGGAGAGTGGCCAAAAAAAAAAAATCCCTGAAAGTTCCTGAGCGGAGGAGTGAAGTGTCTCAAGTTGGGTTTGAAGACTTGTCGTACATAGGAGATGTTATACCTCCCTCTCCTTCCGTCTGGAAGGGGAAGGTGTGGCTGTCGTTTGCAGGGCTCTTCCCTTGAGTTAGTTAATTCTGTGAATGCTGTGCAGGTGCTGTGCATGGAGGATGGAAGAGCGCTGCTGGATTTCGCTCTGTAACCGTACCTGGCAGTGAGAGAGAAAAATAACAGCACACCCATGGTTATGGAGGTTACTTGGGAGGTACCCAAATTAGTCAGCTTGATGTCCCAACATTTCAGCCCATCTGTTCAAACAGGGATTTACCCACTGCTGTGAATTGTGCCTTACTATCTACTGGGTAATATTATGCATTAATTTCTGCAAATGGATTTAGGTATGACATTTCTGACAGTTGTTCAGCTGAATTGGATTAATAATGCATTTTTATAACCCTCTTTTCACTTAAAAATATATTACAGTGCAATGTTTTCAGAGCGCCTCTAGATTTAAAAGAAATAATTTAAATATATTTAAATAAAATTGGCTCATCGTGGTAGATATTGGCAAAAGAAAAAAATCCCCATGCATGTTCTTGAAGCCTTGTCACTAATTTGGAGGTACTTGCTGTCTTCCCCCTAACTGGTTTCATGAGGGCACACTGCGTTCCAGAAACGTGGCTGGGAAGTGCCAGCGCTGCATCTTTTACCATAAGACCAAAGGGCCAAATCCTGCATTCTTCCTAGGTAGTGGCTCGGTTTTCAATACAGCAAAGTCCGCATCATAGAACTGAGGAAAGCGTCTGGAACTTGGGAAGGAGTAGAAAGGCACCTGGAACAACGGTAGGCTTTGGAAATTAAAGCATTTCAAGCATGTGTTTTGAGGTGGCAGTCCATACAAATTGGAAAAATATGTGTGACCAACATGACAAAACCCCATGTTTGCTTGCTTAACTCTTTTTCTTATAACATAGTGATAACAGCCCAGAAATCAGTCCGTTAATGAAAATAGCTTAGTAAGATATTGAACTTCTGACACTATTGGCTTCCATTACTTCTCCTCCTCGCAAACAGACTGCCGTCAAGCTCCACATCGATAATTATCTGCATCCTAGTAGTTACCGTGGTACCTCTGTACAGAGGAAGACTAACCCAGGAGATGGTTGTCAGACGGTACGTTTGCACTATCTATTCCAGCACTGCAGCAGCTGCTTCAGGCTGTCCTGCACCGAGGTGGTGGCACAGTCGTGCTCCTGGAGGCGAGTGTCTCTGGGTGACTCAGCCTCTGGTTCCAGGCAGAAGACCATTGCTGCCTGCCTTTCTGAATAGCAAGGTTAGATGAGGTGTGGGGTATCCATAATCGCATCTGTCTGCCTTGCAAAGCAACAGCTACACGAGCATGAAACGTAATAAGAAGGAAAACACCGAAAAGAAATGTGAAAATGTAGCAAAGTTCATGCATCATAATGTGGTTTCTATCTAAAGAAAGATTCAGATTTAGTTCTAAATTTGAGGCAGTTTTGTTTATGGAGGAGCTAATAGTATCTCTGTAAAGCTCATTAGGTATAAGCCATCTTATGGTTTAAATTTGCCTTTTACAAAAAAAGAAGCTATTTGTGTCTGCAACCTTATAAGAGAATTGCCAGTTAAAAATTGAGACAAAGGGTCAGGCAGGTTTCATCTAGACCGAAGAATTATTGTCGTGTTCCAGTTCTCTGATCTTTCCTGAAAAAGCTGTTTGGTATGCGCTTATTCAGCAGCTAATGAAGATACGATATATCTTACGAATTTTATGGGGCGATACACCCAAGCGCACCGAAACTGCGAGAACCCAAAGAACGAGGGTGCCAGTAGGAAGCAGCGGAGAGACCGCACGATCCAACAGGCGCACGGGGGACCGCCAAAAATGCAGTTCGGCAGAGCTAGCTGGCAAGTCCACAACTGCTGTACGTATGGCACCGAGCAAAGTGGTGTGGCGCTAACAGCGGAGCAGGAAAGAAGGAAATCCGTCTCTCCGAACTTCACAAGCCAGTCCCTCAGGCTTCCATAAGCGAAGGGTGCGGTACACCCTTACGCATTTCCTCCAATACCCAACACGTTGCAAATTACCCACAATGTGTTGGATTTTAATGCAGCAGCCCCGCTTACGACTAAATGGAGAGAACAGTGTTTATTATAGTCTGGGTAATCTCCCTTTTACGCTGAGTTGTAGGTTACCCCACAATATTTAGTGCGAATGAGGGACCGCTATGTTTTCTCCCCTACATAGAACTGTTTCCACAGGAATTTCATATAACGAGGTAAAAATATCGTGTCCAGGCTTATATGACAGGTGGCAATTATCTTGAAACAAATAACTAAATTTAAAAAAAATATTGTTGAAGTGTTGGATTTTTTTTTTCCACAGAGAAATTTAAATTTTAAATATAGGCAAGGGGGGTAAGATTTTTTGCCAGCTTTCCATGCGTGCTATCTTCCGTCACAGGGTTGACTCTTAGTAAAGTGTTCTTCGCTTTACTTCTCTGAAAGCTTACATACAAAGGCATTATTTAAAATAGGTTTTTCTCTTTGTAATCCAAGAAGAGCGGGCAAACCCAGTCTTTGGCTCAGTCTAGCTGGCTGAGATCAACTGCAGGCAAAATATAGGTGATTTACCCCAATTAGCCATGGTTAGAATAGAGCTACAGGACGTGTCCCTTGGGAGGTGTAACAGCAAGGGAACAAACTCAAGCAGTTCAGTTTCAAGTATGTCCCTCAAAGCGAAGACACAGCCAAAGAGTGGGAGTTTTTTTCCCCGTCCTAAATGATGAAGTTATTTTTTTTCTGCTTAGTCCTAGTTTAGATTCTAAAAATAGGGGAAGCGTATGTGTCAACTGTGGAATGTGAAATACAAGGCAAGTTCTATAAGGCGTTGGTATAATGCACGCTACTTCCAATAATTGTAAACTATTCAGAGGATTGCATAGTCTGTAGTGTTTTGAGAGCAGAACTGAAGAAGCATTGAAAGAGCGGGGTGCTGAGTACATTTAAAACGTGTGGAGAAATATGTATAAACCCCCCAGCACCTTTGACTAAAGGTAGACATCAACAACTAAACCACCTCCAAACACAGAGGCGTGTTTCAAAAAAATAATGCCGTTAACTTAGAGACTAGTGAAAATTTATTTTCTCCCCTTATAAATTTGCAAAGAGTTCTGCAAAACGCATTTGGTGGGGTGCGCCCGCAGAAGGCAAACCGGGCTGAAAGAGGAATCGAAGGCAAGAACCAAACTTTCCCAGGTGGCTACACCATGTATTATTTAACTTCAGCAGATGGATCCACCTTAAGAAAGGTCCAAGGAGCGAGATGGAAACCAAATACAGTCAAAGGAAGTTGGGGATGTGGGTGTCAGGTTGTCAGTAATCTGACAGCTATGGTAACTACCCTCTAATCCAGCGGCTCCAGCCACGCTCTCGGCTGACACCGCAAGGACTGACTGACAGCTGAAGAGCGGGCACTTTTTACAGGCAAAAGTGACATCCAGTCTATTAAGGCTGACAAGCACAAAGCAGAGATTTGCCCTGAATGGTTTGGTACTGAAGCCTAGTAAAGGGGTTATTTGAAAGGTCTTAGAGAAAGTGTCAGACTCAAGCTCAGATGATAACAATATTGTAATGATAGCGCTGGACAATGAAGCGCTATCATTGCCCATACAGGCCAGGAAGATTGCATGTGGATATTGAGCTCCAGAAGCTAGTTTGCAGCAGCAGCTTCTCAAAAGCAAACATGCAACAGCTCTAAGACCACTCTTTGTCCCCACGCTCGAGGGTGTTTTTTTCAGCATGTAATAATCTGCGCGCACCTTTGTTATTTGTGCCCTTGTGCCTAAGGAAAAAATTAGCAGTAGGAGCAATTACTGCAGACCCCCATGGAAGATGCAAATGATGAAACAGTGTTGCGCTTAATCTGTGTCTTGTAGGTTAAAACAAGATGTGCAAACTAATGCTCTCAGAATTGAAAATACACGGTAATAATGGAAATAGCTCTATCTTAGTCCAAATGTTAAATTTAAACTCAGATGTCATGGAGAAATCTGGGTCTGATACTGCAGTATGAAGTCATGCATAGATATGTTGGACAAAAGGGGGCTAATAAGTATGAAAAGATTTAGCACTGAGCTAAATCTTTAGTACAAGCTGAGCAGCTGATTGCTATTGTGAGGCTCCAGAAGGTATTACAAACATGAGATCCTTCGTTATGGCAGGATCTGTGTCTGCTGTTAAAAGGAAAATGGTTCCTTTATTAGCAAAGCTCTTAAATTTCTCTTCTGCTTTCTTTTTCTTTGTTTTCATATTACAATAGAGCATTTAATCAAATGATGAAGTGAGATTGGTTGGTTTTTTTTTTTGTTTGGCTTTTTTTATTATTATTTGACACAGAAGCTTAATTCTGTAGGCAGCTGCCTCCCAATCCCCATTCTCCCTAGTACTATTCTTCAGATCCCTGATCTGGCACCCACAACCTATATTTTAGGCTGGCTTTCCAAGAAGGAGCAGCACCATTCAACAGTTTAGCTATGCTGTACCACCTACTGATTCTTAGAAAAGATCATTGAAAATCTGTGTATTTTTTCCCCCAATATAAAAGTGATCCTGCTGTTCGTTTATTTTTTTTCTCCAGATACTTTCAGGAAGCTGTCCGTTCTTTCCATCAGATTACTTTGCATAGCTCCAAGCTACTAAGGGAATATAGTCTAACGGAGATAAGACTCAGTTTTATGTCTCTTCTGCTTATGACTGTGTTTTCTAAGGAATAACAATTTACAAACTCAGATTAACAAGGTCAGGTTTAAAAGCAACTCAAATTCTAATTGTCAAGAAGCAAGAATGGCCAAATCATGGTCGCTGCCTGGAGAAGGAAGAGTTTATAGGAGAAAGCTTCTAAAACCTGCCTGTGGTTTGATTGCTAGTGGGTGAACAGTCAAGGCTGGCGTGATTTCCATCCATTGCTACCGGGTTTCAAATTATGTTCTTGAAGCAGATGTGCTAAGATGAAGTATTCTAACAGCAATGTAGCTGCTTCTGTTAGTCTGAATACAAACACAGTACGTGTCTAGTTGGCACAAATTTGTATTTGTGCATAGAACCAGTAGTTAGGACTTGAAAAAAATCAGAGAACAAGCACTGAAAAGAAATCATATCAGATAGGGCTAGACCACCAAAAGTGACAAAATTTTGGCACGGGAGATTGGTAAAGGTACCTCCTCCGCACGGCTGGACTTAAACAGTTTACAGTAGGTGGGCGCAAATTTGCATCCAGTTGTCTCCTTATCCAGCCTGGGCTTCTCTGAAATCGGTGTGCTGATAAACCATGCCATGCCGTGCAGTGAGATTTTCTACCAGATGACGGGGAAAAAACACAGCAATACTGGCGCCTAGGGTGATTGCTACAAACCGGAGCATCCTTGCTTTACAGCTACTATTCTTTGGGGGACTTACATTAGCGGTGTCTTACTGCCTTGTTTCTCAGTGAATAGGATTTTTGGTTTGTTTGTGTTTAGTATATGGTGTCAGGTTGGGAAGGCATGCCTGAATGCTTGCTCAGAGAAACAGCAGTCTAACCTTCAACTCTTTCCCTTTTTACTTTTTCTCACTTTTTTTCTTCTGGAAAAGATGACTAACCTTGACCCACTGCGTGACACTTAGTGACTTTGTAGCACACTGCATCAGGATCTCCGCTAAATTTTGAAACCATTGAGAAACCATAGGGTGCAGTGGCAAAGCCTCTGCCACTGGTGGAAGCATTTTTATTTGAAGACAGAGAGATAATTTCAGGCTTTGCTCCAGGCACGTGGAAAAGCTTGTGCCAGTAACTGGTGGTAGGAGTGGGTACAGCTTTTGGCTGAGAAGCCAAGGCAGAGCAAATGTCAGCTTGGCCAGTCATGCCCACCCTGATGTGCTGTGGACCGCACAGACAGATGTGTTGCACCAGCCGGCTTAATGAGGTGTGTAGACCCTGGATGGGCTTTGGACTTCATTATGAACTGACAACATTGTCACTTCTTTGCCGAAGTCCTTTATGCTACCACGAAATTTCAACGAAGTTCTGCTCTGAGCTGTACAAATAATTGTTTTCATTCCTCCGTGTGTTCTGGATTTCTTGAACATTTAGGTGACATAGGTTCCAATTGTTTGAGCTGGTAAGATCAATGAGTAGAATTGAGTCTCTGAGTTGAACATACTCTATGTGAATGTTGAAACCCACTGTTTTCCAAGACAGCTCTACCGGTAAACAGGAAATAAGTGAAAATTATATGAATGCATTAAATGTAGTTACTCATCCTATAAAATATACAGCATACTTCCACATGTTCGTTAAACTCTACTAACCTATATATATATGCTGTGTTTTTCAGTTTGGTGTTGGGGTTTTTTGTTTGTTTTTGGGTTTGGCATTTGGTTGTGGGCTTGTGTGGTTTTTTTTTGTTTGCCTGTTTGTTTGTTTGTTTGTTTGTTTTTTGTAAGCTAGGATCTGCCTTTATTTCCTTGATGAAATTTCCATTTTTCAATTCCTCATATTGAGAGAAAATCATGTGTACTTCTGGGAAAATATTTCTTTGATCTGTTTAGTGTTTTATTTGATCAACAATTTAATGCTACTTTTTCGGTACACTGGGTTTTACTAAGGGCAACCAAACCCACTTGCAGATTTTGTATGTCTAGAAGTGGGACATGAATATATCATTTTTGGCAAGAGTTCAGTAGAAAGAATTACCTGAAACTTGGTGCCAATGTATTTGTGTATTTGCTGTTCTAAACTAAAAACCTCGCTCACTTACTGTATAGTAGCCATCTGTCATTTACAAAATGACACATCCAATTTAAAACCACTAGGAAACAAAATGTTTAATCAGAATTTTAGGAATACTTGCTAACCATGAATCTTGAAGGTCTAACTTCTTCGCTATTACAGCGCAATTTCTCTGACATGTGATGTGGTCCACTGCAGAGGACGTACAAGTGCAAGTCAGCATCCCCTTGAGCAGATTACTTGACTTGTCCTTTGCCCCAGTGGAATGGGAAATAGCGATATTTTCCCGTTTATAGGAAAGGTATTGTCAGGCGAGAAGTTTCAAGTGGGTTACTTACATCTCAGACTTCCACTAGGTTTTTATTACGTGTACTTGCCAAAGGTATTAGAAAATACTGTAGATTTTTGGATACTAATGTGAAACTTTATTTTATGGTGGAATTGTGTGACATGGTGGGATTCGATGGGGCAGGAAGCCTGATTTAGTTGTGTGTTGCTAAGACGTAACTACAAGATATGAGCACAGACCGCTGAAATACAAACTTTTTTCAGTGCTGAAAATCTTCACAAAGTTTTATACAGAGGCCGGGTCCTCCTGGGTCATCAAACTCCGTCCCGTTGTACATTAAATTATTCTAGATCTTTTCCTCATGTATTGTGCTTGGTTTGTATTAGTAACGTTATCACCATAAATTCCGAAGTTACAGAGTTGCCCTGCATAAATATACAAAGCAAAAGAAAACCCCTGCCATGAGGAGCTCAGCTTAAACAGATGAGACAGACGGAGATGTGAAATGATTCACCCAGGATCACCGCAGAAACAGGAGGTCAGTCACAGAAGAAAGTCTTCGAATTCCAGGCGGACCCAGGGAATTAGGCTGCCCTGCCTCCTCTGGGCTCCTCCTTGGAGTGATGCTCTCCTCCAGGCGTTGTCCTGTTTATGTTCTTTTGCCGCCCCACTGTGCTGTGGATATTAAGTTTTAAATTTGAGTTTATATTGGGAAAATAGAAATGTGTGATGGTAAAAACCAGAAGCTGGTTGCAGTATATCCTGGGTGCGTTTCAGAAGAGGGAGCACCGACAATGTTGTAAGCTGTTTAAATCACACACAGAGCCAAGAGAAATGTAAATCTTTATTAGCAACTTTGCTTTATTATACTTTAGTATTTCCTGTTAACAGCTGATTTTTAAATATGGTAAATTAATCCATTTTTTCCATAGAGTAGTTGTGGAAATCCTTGCAGATTTAAAAGAAAAAAAAAGAAAAAAGATGAAGAGAGAATGACCTCTGAAGACCTGAAAAGAGAAAAACTGGATAATAAACAATTCAATCAGTCTGAGGTATTTTGTAAATCAGACCACTTTTATTTGGATATACTATTGTTTAACAGCCAGTTTAAATTGGGACCAGCATCCTGATTCTGGACAACATGGCTTTTATTGGAAGTCCCTGCCACTTTTAAACATCTTTAATACATTTTAAAAATAGAACTGTAAAAACCAGTAACCAGACTTCAAAGCCAAGACATGTTGTGCCAGAATTAGGAAGCTGGTGCCGATTTTCACTGGTTGTAAAGCCTTGGGAGCGCCCTGCGGTCCGTCCCGGGGTGACAAACACCAGGATCGCAGGCAGCCGGCACGGGAGCACCCTCCGAGAGACGGCACCCTTGGCAGCAGGGCGGCGCTGGAGCTCCAGCCTCAGTCCTCCACTCATGCCACGGGGCCCCAGCAGCATAGGCTGGCCCTTAGGAGGGCATCACAGCCTTGGGGCATGAAAAAGCAAAATGGGATGGCAAAGGTCTTCCACTTGGTTTTGGTGGCCCTCAGCAGCGTATTGCCTGGGGGAACCTGAGGGCCACCTGTACGCACTGCTCTGCATAAGAGCTTTTCTGTTGGAGCGTGTTTGTTCTATGACAACCATTTGAAAATAAGTAGACGCAAAAAAACTTTCTAATATCTTTGCGTATCGCTCCAGGAGCGGGTGGGTAGAGGAGTCTGTAAAAGTGATATATGCAACAATTATCTGTGTGATGGTACTAGGAGAAATAGCCAAGGGGGGGAAAAGAAAACACTTCCTATTTTTTATCTCTCTCTTTAATATGTGATACATTCCATATACTAAGGTGAAGGGAGAGGCTCTGCTGGGTTAAACTGGTGGTGTTCAACTGGAATGCCACCAACCGGAGCTGAAGACTGCCCTGAAGCTGGTGTCATTTAGACTTGCATTGGTGGAGGATTAGACCCAGATGTTTCTCAAGCAAGCACTAGCGGAGTGGCTATGGCATTTCGGCTGCGTACTTCTCCACTTGACTTACAGGCAGGTCCTCTAAAGTATCGTAATTTATCAGTGGCTTTGCTTATACGATACCGTTGCTACACCCCTCTCTCAGGAAAAGCACAACAGTGGAGTGTGCCCATATGTGGGGACCTTCCTCGGTAGCTTTCTGCAGTGTGTATTTCAGAACTACTAGTGTTATTGTGTAGGAAGGTATTGTTGCTACACAGCTTGAGACATCAGTTTGAGATGAGTAGGCTACGACAACTGGTTTATTGCCACCTTCAAATAGGCAAAGATGTGAAAGGGATCTCTCCAGTGACATATCTGCAGAGAACATTCACCTGGGAATAGGCTAATTGCACACTCGATGCCACTGCAAACCCACCTATGCATAACTAAAATGAACACATATCTGACAACTGCATTGAATTTTAAAAGAAATTTTAAAATACAGTGATTATAGAGCTTCAGGGCCTGACATATATCTGCTCAACACTGAAGATTTTATTTATTAAAGATAGGCTCCGTATCGAAGTTTTGGAAAATTAGAACCTGAAGATGTGCTCCGCTACATGTTTAGTGGAAGAGCTTCTGGCAGAACATGAATTCATGACCATGTTAGGATTATCTCTGGCTATAGCTTTGCCATAAGCTCTTTCTGATTTGACCATTAAAAAGAAACGTAACTTTTGTTATGTATTAGAGTCTTGTTTTTAAATCCATAGGTGTTTGCTGGCATCCTTTGCAGAAAAAAGATTCCTGTGGGTAAGTGGTTCCTGACATACCTGAGCTATTTGGTATTTACATGTGACCATCATTATGGTTTCAGATCCTCTTACAAAATTTAAATAAGGTGTCTGAATAGCCTACAGAGGGCTCTTACGGGTCTTTTTTCCTTTAGTTGCCTTGTGTAAAGGAAGTCAGGATTGGTTACAGTTGAATTTCTTCTTTTTTATTTCCCAGCAGTGCTGTATTCGTCTAAGATTTCTCCGCTTAACAGATTTAGCATTTAGCTAACTCTAATGCTGCTACTGTAATTCTGGAGAGCGGGTCACAAGCAGCGCCCAAGAGAGCTGGTTTCCTCCGGACACACTGTGTGATGTCCTCTGTGAGGAAAGAGGACCCAGCTTTCCCCGCACGAGAGGGCAATTCGTTACTGATGGTGCTGACCACACACGCAGCCCCTGTCCCTTCCAGGCTCCCTAGCTTGCAGGCTGTTAGAGCTGAGTACCGCTGCCACACACGGTGTATCTAAATCTTGGCAGGGGTTAAGCAATCTTGGAAGAGATTGCTGACTGCACGCTTGGCAAACGAGCTCTTTCAGGCAGGAGGGTGAACCTCACCAGGTCCTCTGCTGGTTTTCTTCACTCCCACACTGAATTACTGCAGTGTTCCCTATATAGGACTACTCTGGAAAGCGTTGTCGAAGCTCCAGCTGATACAAGCAATCGCTGTCTGCCTGCAAAGCAGCTTTTCATTCCTGGATCGTGGTGAAGTCCATGATGACCCCAAACAGGACATCTGGCAGGGAACAAAGCGCCCATCGCTCTATGTCCACGTGCAAGAGCGAGAGGCACGTTGTGAGGAGCTCTGTGCAAGTCCGTGGCCGTGTGCCGGGGAGGAAACAACGAAGAGCTTGTTGGTTAGTTAGGATGTGTATAAAGAATAATAAAAATAATGAGAAAGGGCAGATAGGGGATTGTATCTGACAGTTTTGAGTTTCTCTGTTTCTTTGTAACAAATGCTGTTTTTTTTCTCTTCCCAAGTTCCTTACAACCCTGCTTTACCTCGCTATTGGATTTCTCACAGGTGTCACAGCCTGAGCACGGAATCCGAAATGTAGTGAGGACCTCCAGAGAGTGCCTAATCTGACCTTTTGCACGGAGGCTGAATCAAGATGCTTGATTGCCTGGCTTGCCCTTCGCAGGGATATTAGTGCATAGACACTGGTTCCTGGGCTGCTTTACGCACCTGTGGATATGCACATTAAGGCTCTCTGTCGGTTACAAGCAAAGTGTAAAGGGCAGCGGGCTGAACAAGGCGCTGTGGGAAGGTCTCTGGAGTTGGTGTGTTTCACTGGCATCTGTTAATAAGTTGGGGCTAAAACCTCTAGTTTGAGGGAGAGGCCAGCAGAGAATTTTGCAGCTGCAGACAAATATCTAAAAGGATTTGGCTCATTAAGCGTTAGCAACAAATTGCACGGGAATGCCTGAATATATTTTAAAAACAAATAAAGTGTAAGTTAAATACACAGAGGGCTTTTCTTTCACTCAGAGGATAAATAAGATTTTTCTCATCTCTTGCTAAAGGTCTGCAAGCAGGAGCTTTAATGGAGTTCAGGAAAGGTGTACGAATAGATGTATATAACCATTACTTAGGCAACTATTACATCTCTGGAAGGATTCACTGGCTTACCAAATTGAGGAGAGAAATCAATGTTTTCCTGGGATCTATGACTGATCTTAACTTTTTTTCTTCAGTGCCCCCATGACTCTGCCACCTGTACTTCTGTTTCGTGGAGAAAGCGGTTAAGAAACAAGTGATGGGCTTGAGATCATTCCAGCCCGTAAGTATCCATGCTTGAAGTGGAGCTGGGAATGATGGGTCTTGGTCTACTCAGTCTATTGCCTCTGCTTTTTCTTCCTATGACACTCTGTATTGTAAACTTAAATTATTAATGTATGGCAGGAATCCTACCCATCTTCATTAAAGTGAGGAAGGTGTTAAAATTCTGCTCTAAGCAACATCAGAGAAAATACCTGTTTGAGGAAGAAATAGAATATCTGTAGCTGTCTATGAATTGCAATGATGCTATTGGTACCTTGAAGTGACTTACTCTCTTACATCTAGTGTCTGATCAGGATGCTTCTTGCCTGGGAGTCTTGGAGACTGCCCTTCTGAGCTGAAGTTCTAGAATGGTTTAACGTCATGCAAAATTATAAACCAGTGAGTTTGTGTAAGATATAAATGCTTGAATACTTTTCCAGCTATTTGTTTGACAAGTTTGGGGAAAAAGGCAAACAATGCTTGGTGTTCCCATTCACAGTGCTACCAAAATTTATTATTCACTGAGATTAAATTACAGTAAAATGAAATGAAAGTGTGCATATGTGGTCACTCCTGTATGAAATCCTGATAGCAATTAAAAAAATTTGCAAATGTAGCTAATTGTAAAAAAAAAAACAAAAAACAAACACACAAAACCAACCAAACAACAACAACAAAACAACAAAAAAACCAAACCAAATAGCACCTCCCCTGCCATGCTGTAGTTAATGGAGTTCTGCAACTGCATTGTAATATTTGCTTTATAAAGAGGGTATAGTCTACATCCATTTTACTTCATTTAACCTATTTTTTTGTTATTCTCAGAATAAGAAGGCGCTACAGTTTGCATCAGTAAACACTACTTATATATACATTGGATTTAATAATATATGAAGATAATCCTTCTGGCTTTAACATGCAACCTTAGAGAATGATACAATTTGACTATAGAACAGAATATTGCCCGTATAAACTCAGTCAAAAGTCTGAGTCTTGGAATGAATATAAAAGTTATGCTGCCTCTACAGACAAGCATATGAAGAAATACAAATGATTTATCTCAGCATCTTGGTTTCTTATTTTTATTAAGAGTTACAGCCCTCTGTATAATACTTTCTTTGTTTCAGCAACGTTTTCTGGCATGTTGCCCAGCACTGTTTGTTCTTACAGTAGGTGGGAATTAAAAGAATATAAAGGTTCCAAAACTAAATAGTACTGATTTATTCTCTTTCCAGTGATATAATCCTTCCAAACCCAAACTTAATTCCTAGCATCCTTAGCCTGTCGGTTTAAGTAGTCTAAACTAAGGCTTTCTCTTATTTCTCAAAAATTAACTGGAAGGTACTAACAAACCATTTTCTCTCATTTAACTATTAAACCATGATAAAGCTCTAACTTATGGAAACTTTGCATTTCCATAGAGTGAGATCCTGACTTGGAGGAAAAAGTGTTTTCATTGTATTTGGGAGGGTCAGGGATGAAGTTCCTTACACAGCACAAGAACATAGGAATGATCCTGACTCCAGTTTTTAGATACCAGTGTTCCCCTGTGAAAAGTCAATGAAAGTCCTGAACATGCAAATAGGTTTAGCTGCTGTGGCCTACATGTTGTTAAAAATCCACAATGATGGCGAACTGTTCGGAGGCCATCATGAAAATACTTCTGCAAACTGTGGACAAGAAGAAAGGCAGAGTGAGCCGTGTCTGCTAGCAGGGTCCAGCCCCGAGACACGCGGCTCCACGCTGCTCCTCTTAAGTTGCCCTTGATACAGTTCAAGATTGTGTTCAAGCACTGCGTACAGCAGCGATGAACTCAGCAACTGTGAAGCACTTTTAAAAGTTGTCACAAGAAAATTAATCAAAGCAGAAGCGATCTGAATAATAGCATTTTTATTCTTTTGTTGTGGTATTTATCCCCACAGTTAAGCTCCCATTTTGCTATCTGGTGTTTGTACCAGTGAGAAGGGGTAGTCCTTGCCTAGGACAGTTTACAGTCCAAACTAACAAGGGTTGATAAAGGAAAGGCTTATCCTATGCCCTTTGTTCTCTTATCTTCTCCTTTTTCTTCTTACGTTAGAAACTTGTTAGGGTTGATGGCCATGCCTTGCTGGGTGGGCAAAGCGTGACACCACTGATTAACCATAATACTCAAAACTGAGACCTGATACAGAGCAATGACAGGATACAGTCTTTATTAGGATTTACCCTATGGGAGAAAAACAAGGGAATAAATCAATGAGGAAAAATAAAAAGTCAATAAAGGGTTAAAAATGGGAAGATTTGTTAATTGAGTATCCTAAACCATAGAGTGGCACCTTTCAAGTTTCTGCTTTGGTCTGCATTTTCTTCTGTGATTTTAGAAGAGGGCAGAATACTTTACGCTAACCACTGTTTTCACTGTGAAAAACATCCGACTTTTGCATTTGTTTTGGAGCCTGCTTGGTGAATTTCCTTGAAATCAGCGAGGTTTGTGCAGGTCACTAATCTCAGATAATTAGTTCTGGAGTTAAGCCAGCTAAAGGGAAGCTCATCTTTCTCTGAAAGTAAGCAAACAGTGCAGCGTGACAAGGGAGGGAGAGGTCTGGTGGTTTGTGCTCTAATGCTTGTTTCTGAGCGTTGAATTTTGGATGTGTTATGTAAAAAAAGAATCCAAGTCAGAACTTGGCATGCAAAGAAAGAGCGTAATGGGTCTTGCCTCTATGATGGGCTACTGGCACTATCCATACATTTGGGACTGGGAGGAATAAATGGATAAGAGCAAACTAGGGTACAAGTTTGAGAAAAACACGGGCAGTCCCTTTCATTTCACTTTAACTGTATCCAAAATTTAGACACTTAACTGTATTACAAGCAGAATTGAGAAACAATTTTTTAAGAGAGCAGCTTTGCGGTGCTTCCCAAGATCTGGGGTAGCATCGATAGCCTGCATGCAATGGCTTCCATGCTCCTTCCACTCCTGCTCTTGCCTGCAAGTGGTTCTCGTAGAGGCAGGTAAAGACGAGGCAATATTCCTCTGGATTTTTCTCAGCAGAAATAGATTCCAAGTACGTGCAAAGGGCTGAAGGAAAAGAGCAGTTCTGCCTGTCTTTTAGTACTGTCTTTCATTACAAAACAGGATGTACTTAGTGGCAAAACTGGTGGTGTTGCAGATCAAAGAGCATCATCTGCTTAGCGCAGAGAGGAAAAGGAGGCAGCGGCAGAGCAGTTGTCGAAGGGTAAAAATCTGAACTCTTAGATCCAAACCAAAAAGAGATTTGCCTGAGTAAGGTCTTCAGGACTGGGCCCCTTGGGAAATGTACACTGACGAATGCTCTCTTACACTTGGTTGTAGAACAAGACCAACACTTGTGCTACAGTCTTACTTTGACCGATGGTGACCTTCTTTTTCCCCAAAACGCCTCTGATTTTGAGCATCTGAGTTTGTTTTGACCCTGTTTTCAGCATTACGGTACACCCTTAAATGCCATTGATTATGGATTAATTTGTACGTGTTAAGGAGCTAAGAATCTCTCGGGAGTCTCCAGGTAGATTGCTAGAAAGTGTATTTCCAGAACAAGAGGGATTTTTCTGAAAACACTGACTGGGGTGTTGGACAACCGCTGAGAAGAGAATATCTGTATTTTTTGTAGTAGAAGCTCCACAGAAAACAGGTTCGCAAATGAAATGGTCATCAGATACTCATACAGATGTCAATTAAAAAGCCCAGAACGTGCATCAGATACAGCAGGTCAAGAGAACATTCATAAAGCCTTCTATTGCTGACCCAGGAAAGTCTGTTGTTAGTCACAAACGTTAGCGATAGACCCATGTGATAGGTCTATTTCAAATTTGTTTACCTACTTTTTGTACGATGGATGCATTTCGACCTACGGTGGCCTTAAGTTTTTGTTAACATCAGCGATGACATAGCGTATGCAGTAACCATTATATTTTTTCTGTCATGGATCATTTAATTATATTAATTATTATCTTGGCAGGAAATGCAGTGTGGCAGAGCCTCTGTCACCCAAGGACCCTCGTGGGGTTCTGTTATTTCCCATGAACACCTAAAAGAGAAGCGACGGGGGACAATGGATTCTGGTAGCAAATAATAAATGACTGCTCACTAGAGCAGGCAGATGAAGCAGGATTTAATGCATCTTTGCTGTTGACTTTAGAGCCTCTGTTCTGTGGAAGCCCAGCTGGCAGGTGCTGAACTTTCTTTAAGTCACTATTTTCTTATTACAGAAAAGTGGTTCATAGCTATATACTGGATCAGAAACCCGTGGTTTTCTTGCTTCCAGTCTTTCTGTTTTGTGGTAACAATCATGTCTTGGTAGCCTGATGGTGACCCTGGGATAATCACCTTTGTTAGTTAATTACTTCGGGGAGCAAACATGGGATCAGATCATTTGTGAGTGATTAGTGGGTCTGGAAATGGCAGGAGGCTGATAGCTTTGTACGTGTGTGCAAATACACACGTGTGGAAGTGGACCATTCGCTCTTTCGCTCCTCTCTATCACCTATCAAAACGTTTGACGTGGTTGTAGCAAAAAGGGTGACCTGGAGATCAGAGTGCCGAGTGCTTTACCTGATGTTGTGAATATGCAGCCAGCCACGCGTACGAGTAGTTGCGCTGGCAAAGTTGCAGCGGCAAGTCGTTGTGACGACTGTTTCAAAAGATGGACTCGGACTCATTAAAAATCTAGGTCTGCATCTCAAATCACCATATGGATATCACTATAGCCTTTGCAGTAGCTTACAACACATATTTGAGCCTACTTGAGATTTATTGAATTGGAGAGCTGCTTTTAAGTGTTCGTAAGTACTAATGGATTTGGATTTTACAAACTTTGTCTCACGTGTGGGTGCATACGGGAGGCACTTCCGGTGTGTCTGCCAACCAGAGCCGTGTGCTATTTTTAACATGCTCGATTACAGTGTGGTTAATGTATCAGCAGTACTTCTGCTGCGTTAATAAACAGCGTTTATTTCTGTGCGATCTGTATCAGTTTGGGCCTGAATACACAAATAAGCAAGTTTAAAATTCAATTTCTACCGCTCTATTTCCAAGTGAAATATTTAATAGATAGTCAACAATTAGGCAGGGCAGTAGGCGTATTTAGTTTCAAATATGGGACGGTTGATGTCATTAAGAGAGTCACAAATGCTCTTTGCATATAATTAGCTTCGGGCTCTGGCCCTAATATCTCAAAGACTTAGATACATGTTAAATCTATGGAAATATTCATATATGAGAAGTTAAGCAAATGCATAAATGTCTTTGCAGGATTGGGAAGTAATTAAGTGGAACGTTAAAAAATACCATTATAATCTGATCTTATCTAAAAGCGTGCAGTATTAACGCTTGTTATTTTAGTTGGTTGTACAACTACCACTTTCACAAACACTTACTGCTATATATGAAAACGTGGATAATTTAAAGAGAAATACTCAGAGTTTGGTTGAACAGATTTTACATTTTTGGCTTTCAGCATGGAAATGCGCTGTTACCGCATTCATTTCCATCGAAGCGAGCGGTAGCAATGTGCTGCTATTTCAGTGTGTACGAGCTTGGTGGCAGATTTTTTCGTCAGTGGCCAGGAACCGTTTTCTTGTTACTACATTGTACTAAAAATGTATTAAAAAAGCAGCAGCTCTGCTTGCTGTAGAGAGACAGTTTGTAATGATACCACTGTTAAGATATTGGTATTTATTCTGAAGAGCAGGGAATTAAAAGCTCTGCGAAGGGGGTCTGGGAAAGATGGCCAAAGTTACCCTGTCAAGAACAGCGATGTAGTCGGGACAGCCGTGCTACTCTGCTGATCGGGTGTGCAACCTTTTTTATCCCCTTTGTCAGCTGTATATATGTGATTTTTTTTCACCTGTTTAAAATTTATGGATAACATTTATTCCCGTTTGAACAGTGTGTGATATTGGGTTAAATAGTGCTATATAAAAGCAATCTTGTTATCTTGTATATAAGAAGGTAATAATAAGATTTCCTTTAAACACTTATTAGCGGGCTTCTTAAAGAGACACTTTGAGGATGCAACCACTTCTGTTTGGTAAGTGTAAAAGATCAGCTATTGAAAAAGGATTTTCCTGAAAAAGGATGGCTTTTGAATTTTAGCATCGTCCAAGCAATCGGTTTGTCTCTTCTGTTTTGTTTTGGTTTGTTTTTACAAAAATAGGTGGTGATTTCTGATTCAAAGGGATGTAGCTGAAGTCCTGGCGCCGTAATTGAAACGCCTATGCATTATCAGTAGGAGCACAGTTGCCCTTCTGCTATTAACTGTGCATGGTAGAGATACGAACTTGCATTTATGCGGTTATAAACAGGATGAAATTTTTGTAGGTATTTCGTATTCAAAATATGGCCGGCTGATGATCACCGTTATTGCCACCCAATATCTATGACCCTGTCGCTGCATGACACACTTACTCTTGTCGAAAATAATCATACCTTTTTAGTTTAAGAAATGTTCCATTTGTATCTGCATACCTGCTACTGACAACATCATTAGGTTTAAAGATCTCTGCAAATCCTGTAAGAAGCAGTAGCCGATAAAATGCAACATTCAAGAGGCATTTAAGATGTCCTGTGCTGTATCCTCCTGAAAAAAAACCCAACATCATTCCAGACAGAGCAGTGTAACTCTTCTGAAGAAGTTTTCCTGCTAAATCTTAGAAGTAAACGCTTCTCTCCATTTCCTGTTCCGCCAACATTATTCCATGAGAGCTGGTGGTGAGCACAGGCTTATTAGATGCTGAGCAGAACTGGGATTTTTCTGAGAGATTGCCCGTTAGACAAACAGAACATTCTCCCTGAGAGACGTCAGGATTATGTTAGTGGTTACGATTCATTCTCTTACTCGACATTAAATTTTTTTTCAATATTGACATGGTTCACTTCACCAATATATCTAACTAAAAAAATTATTTTGTTGTTCTTTCTGTCTTGTTTCAAGTAATCACTTTTATGCCAGCTAAATTTCAAATAAAAAATGAAAAACTAAATTCCAGAGGATGAGTATCTGAAAAAAGATTTTAGAACTCTAGAAGTTTTTCAGAAGTGCCAATATGACTGAAATAGCTAGAATGAAATTTTTCAACTAACATGAACTAATTAATTTTCAAAATAGGAAAACCATAAATGAGACACAAAAGAATCACTCTTTAGCTGCCACTCATACTCTGTATTTAACATTACTGTAAATATTGATTTGAGAATGCTCAGCAAGTTAAAAAAGTTAGAACCAAAGAACAAATCGCATAAGGGGCTGTGAACCTACATGTAGTATTTTGGTACCTTTAATTCTTTTTGCACAAATGGGAATATATCCTGAATTGATCAGGGTTTGCGTTGTTGACAAAACTGCTTTTTTCCATCAGAAAATGACAGGTCTTCAAACCAGATTTTTATTCTTTTTCATAGCAATTTTCCACTTTGATTAAATGTTGTCAAAAAGATTTTGCATGTGTCAGATGGGATTTTTCTTTAGAGCAAGAGGAATTAACAACATTATGAATAAGATGCCCATTTAGGGGGTTAGAAACATATCAATTTATATCTTGCTTGACTTGGCTCTGCTTTGGGTTCTGTTTTAATGTTGAATAGAGATTAGTTTCAAAACCTCAACATTTTTCACAAAACACGATTGTTTTCCAGCCCTCTGTAGGTTCGAGGGCTCTGAGTAAGTGCAAAAGGTATTCTCAAGCTTATAAGACAGGAGTGAATGTGTTTATTGATGCCCTTGAGAATAACATTGTGTAGCAAGGATTGGTAAAGTGAATAATCAAAAAGTAGAAACATTTGAATGCATATACTAAATTCTGCCTGTGCATCCTAAGACCGAGTTATGGGTTTGACTGTAAGTATTGTAAACTAACTAATTTTAAATGAAATTTAAACTTGATTGAATCTCAGCATGAAGATGCCAACATTCAAATTGATTCATTAGCTGACCTGAATTCTCTGATAAAATTTACTAGCATGCACAGGCAGAGGATTTATCCTGAATGATGTTCATGTCATAAGAGGAACTACCACCGGCAAAGTACACAAAATGTCAGCCCACAAAAAAAAAAAAAAAAGACTATTTTAAACACTACAGTTATTTTAAAAAAAGCAAATGTTCTATCATGTTAAATTTTTTTTTATTTTTTTAACTTATCACCTTACAACCAGCATAACAGCCAGAAGGCAGCACAATGGAAGTTGTTGTTGAGCAGAATACGCTTGCTTCAAGAAGCTGGTGTGCCAATAGAGGCACACATCAAGTGAAGCTAACATACTGGGTGAATTATGTGTCCCATCACACCAATGACTGCAGAGCCATAAAACCACCCTAAGTGTTCTAGTTACAATCAATTACATCATGCTTTAATCACATTTTAATGATGTATTAACCAAGATTTCAACAGCAATTAGTTTAATGGGTGTTTGCTTTTTTTAAACTATTTTAACTGTGGCTATATCCAGTAAGATTAAAAAAAAAATAAAGCATTGATTGTGACCTCTTTCTTCTCCAGCAATTTTGTGTGATGGGACTGAAGAGTGAGATTTTTCAGTTACTAAGCATTCATGACTTAAGTAATAACGTGTTTGACTTTTCTGTGTCATTATATACTGTGAGATTTTTCTCATCTAGAAAGATTCTGCAAAATCTAACATACTACACTGGAAATAGTTAATGCATCTCCTGTCCTTTAGGGCAGGAAGTATTACACCGCCTACTGATATCTAGGCAAAGATAAAAGAGAGAGATGCAAAGTAAAATTATTAATCATATTAATTTTTAATAGAAGGGTTTAGGAAACTTCTGCGGCTGCCCCTAATATTCCCATTGATACACATTTTCCATATAGAAAACTGACAAACGTCCCTGGGAATCCAGCTCCCTTCAAAGCACTCCTAAGAATATTAACCGATAAAGAAAAGAGATTTCACAGCAAAACCCACATAAAAACCCATATTAGGAATGATACCAAACTTAAAGAATGTTGTAAAATGAGCATGGAAAAATGTACAAAATGAATTCATGCCCATTTACATGCTTTCAGTCAGGCTACCAGATAACAAAGCCTCTGTCTTTGTGTTAACACTGCAGATTAGGTCAAGTTTTTACCCCTCTGAGCTCTTTTCCTGTAAATGACGGGTTTTGATGTGAAACAAGCAACATGTCAAAGCAAGTTGAAAGATGTAGGCATTTTATGCCATGTCACAATGACAGGCCGGTGAATATTTGGGCCATTAGGGGCTTATTAGTGAATAAATGACCAGATGGTTCAGTGATGCACAGAGATGGACAGAACTGGATGCTACTAATCAGCACTGTCTGTACTTGATGTCAAATCACATGACACAGTAACCCATGGATACCGAATAAAAGTTACCATTAGCAAGTCAATTTGATATCTGTGTGGTGTAAACAGACTTATAACTGCACTTCAGAGCTGCCTGTTGTTAAGAAGAAATAATGGTAGAGTATTTAAATAAACACACTCTTCTCTTATCAAGTTATGATAAATATAAATAGAATTTCAATTCCCAAGACCTCCTTTTTATTCTGAAGAGACCGTGGAAGGGCATTTACATATTAGACTATCTCCACAGACAAAAAGACTGGGCTGGGAATACTGTAAAAGAGAAGCAGGAGACGGTTTCTTCGAACACCATGGTTAGCAACATCAAGTGATGCTTTGTTTGTGTATTTGTCGCAGGAATGCGAACTTGGAGAATAGGACCTGTTCTCTAGGGGGAAGGCGTTTGCATTTTGGTATATTCACGCTTTGATTTTTTTACTGATGTTGATATATGTTTACTTGCCACTACCTTAAATTTTTCCCATGAGGTTTTGAAAATTTATTTTGACAAACCCTTGTTAGCAAGTCATTTCCAAAGCATTGCGTCAAGGTTAGAAGCTTTGGGTGTTCGGTAAGGACCAGATCCCGATCCAGGAGCTGATCCTGAACCGCTATTGCAGAATAGGCAGTGCCAGTCTGAACGGAGGGGCAGAGCCAAGGCTGAGGGGAGAGGAGGCTTCGCCACCGCACTAAATCTCTGCGGGCTTAAACTAAAAGGAACTTTTGCCTTGAATTTGGTGGAAGTGCGTTTTGCAGACTGTAGAGGTTTGGGGTGTGTCCTCATCTCTGAGCCCGTGGCAAACATGCCAGTAACGCACTTTCTTTAGGCAGAAATACATGCATTTCTGAGGCATGCTTTACTTCTTCATAGCAAAGCAGAACAAACGCTCTCTTATGACTAATGATTTTTGATGATGTACAAATGTGATTTATAAGGTGTTTTGAAATGGTGAAGAAAACTTGCTTAAATTTTTCAATCTGAAGAATCAGATGTAAATGTGTGTTTCCCCTTTTCTATAAGGGTGATATTAGTATGCGAATTTTACATAGTGGGTGAATAACATAATATTTGGTGGCTCTAGCCGTGTTTAGCCATGAATTCCCCTTGATTCCGATTTTATCTCTCTTACACCTCCTTTGTGGAAAGAATATGGAAAAAGTTTTATGGTATGGGTGGTCGTGGAAACTGAAATTCGCTGTTCCTTTGATTAAATAAGGAATCGGGTAAGAATTAGGCAAGTCCAATAAGAAAAGCACTACTATGTGAGCAGTCAAAAATATGTTTGTCTTTTGAACATACTACAAACTTGGATTAGCAAGAAATATAGTGGAATGGATTAAAATTGTGGAATATGTTGCCAATTTTAAAATCCCTGTTGTAGCAGGAATGCCTTTTTATAAAGAAGACACAAAGATAATAAAATAGTATGTATTAATTACACAGGGTTGTCCTTTGGGAACATAATGCCACATGGCTTATATTGCTGTAGTAATCATTGTAATGCCGTATTAGCCAAAATGCTAATATTTTTAACTCTATCTGATCCAGTGATCATCTGAAGATGCCTGGGGAAAAAGAAAGAGGAAACAGGACACACAAGAAGGTATCATTTAGCTGGAATTCATAGTCTTGTGGTGTTATGGAGGCTAAAAATCAAAATAGGTTAGAGAAGTTTGTGGGAGAGAGGTCACCGGCAGTTATTAACAACAGTGGACTGGGCTCATCCTCCAGCTCAGGAAATCCCTATACAACCAATTGCTGGAGGCTGGGAAGGACTACCGCGCCAAGGGTGCGCTTAGGGTGGTTTTGTTCCTTTAACTTTTACCTAAACATCCTCCAGAGGTGGTTACCTTTTTTTTTTTTTAATATTAAATTCTCCACTGATGTAATTTTAAAATCCCTCTGAGATTGGAGGTAAAAGTGGTTTACAGTTTATCTATTTTCCATTATTTTTGATGTTAGACCAGGAAATGAGACATGCCTGCAAGCTTTAAAAAAAGTCTGAAAAATGCAGTGGTTTACCCAAAAGGTTCAGCTGGCCACCCCTGAAACCTCAGACTGCGTTTCAGTCTGAATTAAATCTTGACTGAATCAGGGATAACTTCACTGATTTGAGTAGAAGCCATTGCAATCTTGGTAGTTTCAGCACAGGTTGAGTTAGAGTTTATGCTCTTCTTTTACTAAAAAAAAAAAAGGAAGTTGAATTCTGTAATTAAGAAAGTCTACAAAGAGCTAAAGAGAAGTGTCATATAAACTCATGTGAATGCTTCTTTAATAAAGTTCATTTATTTCCTGAAGGTTTTATTTCAAACGTAAATCTGATGCACAGGGTTTACTGCTCAGCAGATTCTTGCTGTAGCGTCCTTCCCATTCCAGTTGCGACAGACTGCTTTATACTGGTGGTTTTCTCTGGGTTTGCACAGTCAGTTGGCTATGAGTTGGCAGTCTGATATGACTCTTTGCAGATGGCAAGATATTAAGAAGGGCTGGTTTTTTTTTTTTTTTTCTGAAAATAAGGATGTTTTCTGTTGATGACAATGTTACTCCAAAAGAAATGCAGCTTTCTTAAAGCAGTAATGCCTTATAGAAAGATCTCCTTTTTAGAAAAACTGGTTTTGCACGAAATTAATTTTTTAAACTAAATTCCATGGGAAAACTTTGTGTATTAGTATATGTAATATTTGCATGGCAGTAATAAATAATTTTGAGAAGTTATCTAAAACAGTTATTGTCACTCATGGTGGCTGCTGTGCCAGATAACGGTTGCTCAGTGGAAATGGTCAAAAGTCCTGAGCCAAAATCGAGAGAAATACAGTGAAAATCTGGATGCCTCCATCCTCACTGCAAAATGTAGGTGTTTGACAAATGCATTGTAAGAAAGGTTTAATGTGGCTGCGCATGCAAATGTGATGCATACTTTCCCTCTGACTTTCAGGTTTGAAGGCCATGCCGGTACCTTACCGTTGGCTGGAGATTGCTTAGAGTCAACAGAGTCTCTCCTGCTTTGTGGTGCCAGCTTTTCATCTGGCCTTTGTGGTTCAGGTGGAGATTTGCTCTGTGGTTTGCTGGACACCAGCAGGGATGCTGTGGTGACGCAGAGGACACAAGGTGTGCAAGAGCCCAGGTTTTGCCAGGCCTTTGGGTGAAGACTGCCTTGCTCTTCTTCGGTTTCCTTAAGGCGGTCTAAGGTAAAATGTATCAAGCAGAATACATTTGTAAAAATCAAAAACTTGAAAGCATAGTTTACAAATGTTTATGAAAGGTAGAGGTAATGACAAAAAAAGAAAACTACATGTAGATCTGCTTAAACTAAGATTACACCTAATGGGTCATCCTCGTCTCTGTGAGATCGGAACATCTACCGCACAGACATAGTTCAGCTCCATATAATTTTCGGTAAAGCTTTTTTGCTCAGTGCTGACTATCCTGAAGGAACAGCTCTGTGAGCAGTTTGGTTGTAATGAACGTAAATTCCAGCAGCCTTCTGGCTGCTGAGAGGAAGAGGAGGAGGAAGAGGAGAGACTATCCAAAGCACACCTCCCAGGGGTCCGGCAGTAAGAAGGGAGCCTGAAACACCCCCAAAAAAGAGTCAGTTGAAAATTTTAGTGTATATATAGTAATCTCTAATTAGTCAATGGCCGGAGAATGGACAAATATTTTGGAGGACAAATCTTGTGAACTACTATCTGCTTTAGAGAAAGATTGCAAAGAATGTCTTAAGTAATTGTGCTAAATTGTGAGTCTTAGTGGCGATGGAGGAAAATCTGCCTGCCCGCTTAACGGCCATTTCTGTTCCCGCTGAAGTCAATTGGCGTTTTGACATTGCCTTTTGCGGAAACAGCCTGACCCTGTATTTAGTGCATTACATTGAATAATTGCAACATACTTGCAGAATGACAATGAAAAAAAGTATGTCTTTGACCTGCTGCCTCTGGTGGCTTTGTTACAAGTTTGCTGAGGATGCAGCAGCTTCCTATAAGCTGCTGCTTATTTACTAATTAATTTACCTGTGTATATATGAATAGCTCTTTTGCAGTGGTTTCCTAGCAATTCAATTCTGATATGCATCCTTTGTTTTCAGTGACAGGATGTGTGGGTGACTGGGTATGCATGACCACAGGCTTCCCTGTCATCAAATGTTGGGATAATTTTCATGATTACCTGTTCTTTTAGCAAATTAATTTGCACGAGTCTCCTATTTGTCTTATACCTTCAGAGGTTTGGGATTTGAGTCAAACTCCTATCAGAAAAGCAAAGCAGCTGATCATTACATCTCTATTCCATATTCTAGTTAATTTTTATGAAGTTTGTAAAGGAAGATTTTTAACACTTTGAAAAATATGTTGACTTAATTCTGCCTTGATAGAGAGGGTATTGGCTGGTGTTACTGATCCAGTAACCTCTTTCTTCTAACCGCTGAGTTCTAGTCACGAAATTATTTCAGTATCGAAATATGCAAGTGTGTATGTGTGTGTGTTTGTAAGTGTGCATACATGCGTTCGGTAAGCTGCATATAGGAAACATAATGCTGTCTGGCCGTATCTGAAAAGCACTCTCAGAAACTGCTCTGTTTGACATGGCATGTGTTTTTGTAAAATCCTCTCTCACTAGTTACTGACAATTAAAACCCTGGCAATCTTCTCAGTACTCCATTTGTCCTTTCTACTTATCCCTTGACTGAACTCGGAGGGCTGTATCCCCCCACGCTGGCGCTGGCGATGCCCCACTTGTGGTGGTAGCGCCGATGGCTGAAGGAACGGGAAGAAATCCTGCTGCCTTCCTTGTGCCTGGCCCAATGGAGCAGCATTTATGCTTTTGGCAGTTAAAATAATTCAAATTAGCAAAGAAATTTCCCCACTTCACGTGCTAAACCTCTGTACCCCCAAGCGATGTGGCTTTGTTTGCTCTTGCAGCGACAGAAAGCCCACAAGTGAATGGAAGAAAATGAGTCTCTTGAAACTATGAGTGGACTTCATGTTCCCAGACAGCCCCCCATCCTGTGAGCATGGGGTGAGAAGCGCTTTAGTTATGGATCCCCTGAAGCTCATGATACCTCATAACAGTGCAATTCAGTTGCAATTTCTGATGTTGTTGTTTTTCATATTTTCCAAACTAGTAAGTTTCAATATTAATTTTCACCCAGGCTGGGGCAAAAACAGCTACCTGAAAATATCAATTTTACAGAAAAAGAATTATCAACTATATAAAAGAAAAACTGAGCAAACAAAAAGATCCTTATTTTATCTTTCCTATTCTGTTCTTTTCCCCTATCCTGTTCTGCCTTTTTTCATTCCTCAATCTTGAATTAATTTTCTCCTCAACTGACCAGGAAATATCAAGAAGCAAGCCTGACTATGGAAAGGCGTGATGTTCCCTTCCTCACTTTCTTTGGGGAAAAAGACAAGATACGAGTGAAATATCTTCCTAACAAGAGTAAAGAAATCTGGAAATCTTTTATGACTATGTGCAGGTGAGAACCCAAAGCACTAAGAAAACACGCACCATCTTTTCCTAATATTTCCAATTCACGTTGGAGTTCGCTCTGCCTGACAAGTTCTTGGTCATCAGCCGGTGAAAGAGAGGAGAGCTGAAGAGACTCTGCTCTCATACATGAAACAGAGGAGAGGGAATTTTTCTCCCTGTTAACAGCAGAGATGCTGTGGCAATGCCCTTTCTGAGTTGAGCCCTAACCCTGAAGCAGTGCATTAGGGCTTTGGGTAGACAGCTCGGTACAGGAGGGCATAAAAGGCTTACTCAGCTCTTTGTACAAATTTTCCATCCGAAGAAAAAGCAACAGACTGTTCTGGAAAGCCTGAGCAATTAGATGCAATGTAATTGTTTCCTTCAAGCGTCACGGCTCTTGAAGAATAGACTGAGCCATAGAAGCCTCCTCCCTGTTCACTCCATCTTTTATCTACCCCATGGGTACCGCATCCTAATGTCAAACTGCTTTATGATTTTACTAGCATGCCGCTTTCGGCAAGAGTTATTAAAGAGCTTCACCTGCCTTAGTACTTCCTAAATGTATCAGACACGTGAAAACAAATATTCAGATTGTCCGAAAATGTTCGAACATCTTTGAATTTGGTTGTATGTTTCAAATATTCAATAATTATATTTTTTTTAAAACTGCAACTTGGGGCTAGTATTGATTCCTACCTTTAAATATCTCCTTAGTTTAGATTACATTTAAAAATTTTAGGCAAATCTCAAAAAAATTAGACGTTGGTCTTCATTTCATATAGATACCATTTATTTTAAATCCAAAAAAATATCACTTTGTGTTAAGTCTTATGCAATTATAATAATGTTTCTACTGATGATGAGGTTGGCTTTAGGATATGGGTAGTATCATATCCAAAAACTGGCTTAAAATTCTGATTTATGCTGAGCAAGTCATTTAGCTGTTAGGATGGATACCTGATGCAATAAATATCCTTAACTGATGACCTATCAGGAAATACAATAAATTTTAAAAAAAGCAGCCGTATATCTAGTGGTAACTCAACTTAAATATGTCTAATAACAGATGTCTTCAGCTTTTAAAAATTGCTTTTGGTTTTCTTATCTAAAAAGATACTTTCACTAGTCTGACAGTAAGAGAGGTCCATTTGTTGGTTTTTCGCAGCTGGAGATGTCATTGGAGTTGGTAGTTTACCAGCTACTGTTGGTAAACAAGCTTCCCCACAAGCTGATGACAGCACCCCTATCTGCAAAAATCTAGACATCGCTTCTGGGGGCAAAAAATTGTTTGTGGCTGGGACAGACTGAGGGTAGGAAAAATGCCATCTCTTCCAGCAATGATGATGATGGAACATGGACTATGACTGAAAATCAATTGAAATTTGTTTAGTCTTGAGTTGCAAGTTATGATCTCTTTGCATGAAGAGTCCATGCATCGTTCCAAATGCATAAAAAAGCATGCTCGTAATTCAGAGGAATGTGTAGGAATTATATTTATGCTACTGCATTTTGGAAAGACAAACGTGCGCAAAGCCGCGTGTTCACACGCCCTGTTCAAAGCATCTAACTTTGTTCAGAGCCTTCTGGAGACACCGGTCACCAAACAGGGAGCCTATCTTCATTCACAGGTATGCAAGCTTGGTGACCCTACCTACTATCAGAACACGTGGGGGAAAAAAGGCGAGATGCCGCCAGTGCCAGGGTACTGTTGCACAAGAGAGTTGTGAGCCTTGTCCATGATCCTGCATGGTTTTCTTTGCTTTACTAAAATGATTGGAAAGGGCCAAAGATCTATTGTTGGGCATTAAAACGTCTCAAAAAGGAATGCATAGTTTTGTTGTAGAGCTGATGAGACTCTTCTACTGTAATGACTCCTGTTTTCCAGTCAGTTGGATGTGAGCAAGTCCTCACAGGAAGTCCTTCATTGTTTACTTTCTTTTTTCATACACTAATTAGCTGTTATCAGAATTATTTTACAATATAGTTGCCTGTTATACTTTGGGTGATATGCTTTCATCTGTGGGTGGACAGTGGAGTCAAATAACACCACAGATCTTCTCTAAGACAGGCAAAAAAAACCTTCCTGTATCCTTTTTTTTTTCCCTTCCTCCAAGAGAAAACATGGAATCATTTTTAAATTCAGAGGGATTTTGAGACTGAGCTTTAAAATCCTAGGGTATATGTGTGAAATAATCTACCAACTAAAAGCTATGGGGTGGTCAGCTGACCTACAACCCCTGCTACTCTGCTACTCTCCAGTGTGTAGTAGTGTATGATTCATATGCACTTATTTCTGACTGTGTTCATCTTCGAAATAATCACTTCATTCTAGATAAATGTATTCAGTGGTATGACTACTCCATCCATCATGTTAGGTAGGGTTGTGCAGCTGAATGCAGCTCTATTCCAAATAATGATGGTCTCTAATATTTTCCTGAAAATGTGGGTAATTTATTATCATAGGCTAATTATGCCCAATACGGCTGCAGGCTGACATTTATTGCAAGAGGTGGGCTGGAGGGAGCCAGGAGGCATTGCGTTGTCACTGTAGCAGCTTCTAGGAAGGAATTTAGCTGCTTGTCCAGTATTTCTGCCAGAGCTCTGGGAAGCCTTTCCCTCCCCACAGTGCGCTGGATGCACTCACTTCTCCCCTGTTTCAGGCAGGATTGATGGTTACCCATATGTCTCCTTGGTTAGGGATGACAAAAGCTCCTTCTCTCCCCACACCGGCCCCCAGGCAGCAGAAGCACGGTTGCTTTGTTTCAGTGGCAGGCACTTTCCCACCTAGATCAGCCCCAACAGTGACTGGATTTGCAGGACACGGATCCCCACACCCATGGCCTTGGTTTCTTCTCAAAGTGGCAACTTCCAACAGTTTCTCCTCCCCATCTCCGAATGCACAGACAGGGGATGCAAAGCAGTAAAATCCTGCTTCTCATCTGGGGCAAATACAGCTCTCTGTGCCCGCCCAGGAAAACTCATGCCCAGAAACTGCCTTCAAGGTGTGATCTCCCAGGCAGAAAGAAGAAATGTCACCTAGTCTTTCAGTGGTAACTTAACCTTTTCTTCTGGGTGTTTCTCTCTTCCATTGCAGCTCTTTGCTCAGAAATTAATAGCAGAGAAAAACATCATTTTTACTCCCATGCAATATGTTTTCGTTCATCTTGGGAATTGCTCCAGGGTATCTCTGCCTCCTTCAGATCAATGACAATTTTTTTGCTGACCTCAATGGGAGTTAACACCACCTTTATTTTTTATTGTCTACGCATGAAATAGCTCAGTTCTCTGAATTCTTCTTTAATCCCGGTCTTATAATGTTTATATTTCTCTTTTTTGTGAATGTCTTGCCACTGTGACCAAAGTATCACTAAGAATTTTACCAGAGACTTCCCATAATTTTGAAAACTTCTTTGAGGTCATATCTGTGGCTGTTATTTTCCAGGGAGAATAACTCAACCCCCTTAACCTTTTCTTACAACTTAGGTTTTAGAGACCTGATATTATCTTTGTTGCCCTACAGTACATCCTTTGCAAGGCATTGTTGTGCTTCCTGTATCGCAGCACCCAGCCCTGCAGAGAGGGGTCCAGGTAAGGTCCATACGGCTCATAGCTATTAAAGATCTTCTTATACAGAAAGTGTATCACCTCTTGTTTACTGCTCTATCCCCTTGCTGATACCACTTGACGTTGTTTGCCTCTCTGCCCGCTGCTGTGCGCTAGGTTGGTGGTTTCAGTGATTTTTTTTTTTTTTTTACAATAACTCCCCAAAGCTGTCAGCTGCGGTAAGGTGCTTCACCCGGGAAGGGACAGGGCCATTTTGCCACCAGGGAATTTATGCTGAGTAGTCCTGGGGAACAGGGAAAACGTATTAGTCAAAGCGCTTGGCGAACGTATTACGGATGGTGAAAGCAATCACTGCAGAGTATGTAATGATTCTGGACTGTGAAATGTGGGGCCAGGGAATAAAAATACATCAATTTGGTGATTCCTTTTGACAAAAACAAAACTGTAGAAAGCTTTTTCCGTTATTGTTGTCTTTGTGGAGCCATTCACAAGCAGGAATAGCATCAGCAGAGTGCACAGCTGCTTTATTAGAGGTGCTGTTCAGAGGTGTTTGATTTTGAGGTTCACATAAGGTGAACAGCCAAGATAGCAGAGAGCATCCTCTGGTCCGTGAACTTGGAGAGGTGTTCAGACAACTAGACAGTCAGTGACTTCTGGGCCAATGATTAATTTCTGAGAGTTCAGGCAGAACTGTTTGTTCTTTAATTAGCTTTGAAGACCAAAATAAGCTTGGGGTTTATAAGCAGGTTACATGTTTGTTTGGGGTGACTTAAGGGGTATAGTTTCTCCTTGATTTCATAATTTGTACTGGGAAACAAAAAGCAGAATCACTTTTTAGCCCAGTTAAATGTGTTCATCTAATTATTGGACTTTAAAGAGTTCACTGCTGTCATACACGGGTTTTACTGGAGCGCCTGTGGTCCACCACTCTGTCTGCATGGGTCTCTCCAAGCAAGGCAGTAACCCACTGCTGGCAGGGCTGCCAGCACTGCCTTCACCTCTCTGCCTTTGATGGATGGTAAAAAACAGACAACTCACTGTGAAAACAGGGCAAAATGACTTTTAGCAATTACAGCAAGTGCAACTGAGATGAGGTGAAGTTTGACCTTGATTCAGCCTCAGTAAGTTTGCAGATGACACTAAGTTAGGCAGGAGTGTCGATCTGCTTGAGGGCAGGATGGCTCTACTGAGAGATCCGGACAGGCTGGATCAATGGGCCGAGGCCAATGGTATGAAATTCAACAAGGCCAAGGGCCGGGTCCTGCACTTAGGTCATAACAACATGCAGTGCTACAGGCTTGGGGAGGAATGGCTGGAAAGCTGCCCAGCAGAAAAGGACCTGGGGGTGTTGGTCAACAGCTGGCTGAATATGAGCCAGCAGTGTGCCCACGTGGCCAAGAAAGCCAACGGCATCCTGGCCTGTATCAGGAATAGTGTGGTGAGCAGGACTAGGGAAGTGACTGTCCCCCTGTACACAGCACTGGTAAGGTCCCACCTCGAGTACTGTCTTCAGTTTTGGGCCCCTCACTACAAGAAAGATATAGAGGTGCTGGAGTGTGCCCAGAGAAGGGCAACAAAGCTGGTGAGGGAAAACAACTCTTATGAGGAGCGGCTGAGGGAACCGGGGTTGTTCCTTAAGGAAGGAGGGAGGGGAGACCTTATTGCTCTCTACAACTACCTGAAAAGAGTGTGTAGAGAGGTGGAGGTCGACCTCTTCTCGCCAGTAACAGGCGATAGAACAAGAGGAAATGGTCTCAAGTTACAACAGGGTAGGTTTAGGATGGATATTAGGAAAAAATTCTTTACAGAAAGGGTTATCAAGCATTGGAACAGGCTGCCCAGGGAAGTGGCGGAGCCACCATCCCTGGAGGTATTTATTAAAAGATGGGTAGACGTGGTGCTTATGGACATGGTTTAGTGGTGGTTTTGGCAGTGTTACGTTGATGGTTGGACTTGATGATCTTCAAGGTCAGTTCCAACCTAGACAATTCTATGATCCCTTAGCTGTCAGAGGAGGAAGGAAAGTGCACGCATTTTCTAGGCTATTAGTTGACTTTGGTGGTACAGGAAGGGAGTGCAAAAAACTTCTTTGAATGACTTTTAAAATCTTAGCATGATGAAGGAGCTTTGCCCAGCCAGGTAAGAGGGAGAAGGAATTATCTGAATGAAGAGAGGGGTATATCAGTGAACACATAAATAAAATTATCATATTTATATCGTGTAATTGTCATATGTGAGAGTAAAGTCCAGCACGTGATCACTGATTTGAGGCAGTGTCTCTTGATGTACTTGTCAGCTAGCGGCATGCAGGCAAGACCACTTGGGATGGCCTTTGGTTTGCCATATTAGCTATAGATAACATTATTCCTAGATGTGACTGAGGGAACAAGTAATTTATTTTGAAAGCACTTCATATCCAGCAGTTTTTAATTTTCCTTTTTCACCCACGTCCAGTTTCATCAGCCTAGAATTTACCTCTAAATTTCAGGTAAGCCCCAACTACAAGTGTCCAGAGGATGAGTTGAAAGATGCTGTCATCGGCTACATCAGGGGTGGGCGGCCAAGTTGCATGTGGCTCTTTGCCTCTGAAAATGTGGGCTCAGCAGGAGCCTGGGAGGGCACGTAAGCCTGGCGCTGTGGGAGGAGGTGAGCAGGCGGTGTGGTGAGGGCACTGCAGATTAGGGGGGAGAAATGGGATGTTCTGAGAGCTGGTGCAACCCCGTATCATGGCCATTAGTCTCACCGTAGGGTTCATTTTTTGATTTTTGGTCATCGTTGAAACGGGGGATTGTAAATAATTTTGAAGTTAAAATCCTTTCAAAAATGTGAGAATCCTTGCATAAATGTGCCGTTTCCACATGATCTGAAGTGCTGCCCCCAGACAGTCAACAGATTTATATTAAACCATACTGTGCAGTAATTTTTAAACGTTTCTGCCTGTTGCGAAAAGTAATACATTTTGTTTCCTATTGTTGGTATGGTACTTTAAACAGCAAAGGAGAGAGGATTTAGGAATATGTATGAGCTAATGACAAATTTTAAGTACTGTATCAATAAAGACATTAAAGAGGTGATAGAAAATGAGAGGCAGGATCCCTTCTATCGATTGCCAGGCCCAGGAACGCTGTGGTAGCTGTGGGCATTGCTGTATTTCACCAGAGCCACTCTCCTAAGCGCCCACTACGTCTGCAGAGAGTGATGTGACACAGAGCTGTTATTGCTGATCCTGAACGAAGTATCAGCTGAGTAATTGGAAAATTATTATTTTCAGCCAACATATTATTGAAGAGTAAGCTATTGGATATTACCATTATTAATAACCGCTCTTTTATATTGCAGCAGAATCACTCTTTTAAACCAGGCCCTCCTGCTTGTCCCAGAGAGTTTGCGGTCTGCTACGAAGCTTGTGCTTTGAAGACCCTACAGAAGGAAGGTAAGGTAAGAAGCGTGCACCAGTCCTGTAGGCTGTGCTTCAGGCTTCCCGGGCAGAGAGGGGACCGCGGGGTCTCACCCCAAACCTTCCACAGGCATCACATCTGGCCCAGCACCCTGGCAGGGCACAGAGGCGCTCAGGGTGTCTCCTTCATGGTTAAGTAAAGTACAGGATATTCCTTGAGGAAAGCTCACTCGAGCTAGAGACACAAGTAAGGTTTTATGGTTTTTGTTTTGTGTCGTCGTCCCTCGCCACCCCTGTCTTTGTTGCTAAATTATGGGGGAAAAAAAAGCCACAAGGTGCCTGGACGTAAGTGGGCTGGGGAATATATTTTTTGCAATTCCTTTTGGCATCTATATTATTTAAAGGGTATAAGAAACACACCAGTAACCATCAGACTTGCTGCTCTTCTGTCAAATTTTACTTTTTAGTTTTCTGCCAAATTTTCTCAAAGCGCCATGTGAAATGTAATAATGATTTCTTTTTCCATGTGTCTGCTGAAACCATTGGAAATGTAACCAACACCATACCTTCCCTGAAAAGATCCAGAATAAAAGCACTTGTTTATAGTAATTCCTTGCATTGAGCTGGCAGGCAGGAAAACCTCTCAGCTAGTGGCAAGTAACTTCTTTTCTGTGCCTACGTCCAAATTCCAGGAGTCCAGTCTTGCTCCTCTCTATATGCTGTTGCATAAAAGACTATTAAGGAAACCATCATTACTGCAGGTAAATTAAAAAACAAATTAGACCTTACACAAATGGCAAATGTGATAAAAATAAAGTAAATATGTTTTTAGCTGATGTCTCCTGAGAATTATACAGATAAATAATTTACTTGGGGTTTTGCTAATTTAATTAATTGATTAGTTAATTAGATATTGTCCATAGGAAGCTGCCACATGAAAAAAATCAGTTTATTGCAATCCCACTTTTTTAAAATGAATTTCATTGCCATCAAATAAAGAACATGCTTGTGTTTGTTTCCTCTGTTTAAATTCTGCTTCCTCCTTGTGAAACTGTTAATATGGTAGAGCTCTGCTCTGAAATTGCCTACAAACTCTTAAAAACATAGTTAATTACAGATAGCCCAATTTAAACTTTACAGCATTCTTGATACATTCAGAATGTATGGAAGGTGGTTTATGCTAACCAGCAAGAAGAAACATATTGTACTACTTCTGTACGCTTGGAGATCAGGCAAGAAGGGCTCCTTCTGCTGAAAGTGAAAGTGGGGCTCACCAAATACAACTGGGAAGAAAAAAATTAAAAATTCTGGTGATACTATGGATGAAATCTTTGGATTAAACGGCAGTCTTGGTTATGGATATTCGGCTGCTACAGAGTGCAGTGCAGGGGGTCACAGGGATTAAAGCTGCAAAAAAGGTCTGGATAAAGCAATTTAATGAGCAGTGCTGTAAGAACATTGCATCATATTCTAACGGTATCTGCAAGTAACTTGCGCCCAAAAATGTTTTGTTTGCTTCAGAAATGTTCTGTGGGGTTGTTCCTGGGAGTTGTGTGGCACAGAGGCTGCAGGAAAACAGAGCCGGGAAGACAGCAAGACCGGACCACGCTCTGGATCTGCAGCAATCTTTGGCAGGTCACCCAAGATGGATTTGTTTTTTTTCTATTCTACTCTATCAAAGAAACAAAGATGATGCCTATCTTGAACGTTTGTAGATGAAAAGCATTCTGCAAGCATCAGATATTGCTACTAAATGCCTTAGTAGTGCAGAGGTGCAGCGCAGAGTGAAAAGAGTGAAGCAGCATGGTGCTGTAGAAAGGGGCAGGGTCTGGCAGCCCTTTCGGAGCACATTTCCATCACAAGAAGCTCAGGATCACAGACAACTGTAGTGTCTGAAGATCTGCAAGACATCGCTTTTGGTGTGAGATCATACTATTTTAAATTTTTGTCTTAATTCCATTAACAGTGTAAAATTGCTTAGCATTCCAACTCAGGAAAAATGATGTCATTTCTATGACTCTTCCCAAGACTTGCCGAAACTGTAAAACGTGGCCCTGCCAAACCGACCTGCAGCAGGTGTTGATAAGGAGGCCGGAGTGCGAGGCCTCTGAAGCTCTGCGGTGCTTACGGTCGGGGTGAGTTGTCTAGAAACCCGTATGCCCCCCATCAGAGAGGGGAGACCTGTGATGAACAATGGCATTTTTGATGGGTCCACCATGTCAAAAAGGCTGTCGGTGAAGGATCGCTCCTGGGTCCGTGGGTTGCGCAGAGCAAAGTGGTGCCCTCTTTTCCTTACTGCTCTGACCCACACACGCTGTCTCATTTTTCTCTCCTCTTCTGGGAAGGACAAGGAGACTTCGTCCAACACCATGCAGCCATTCCCTGGTGCAAGGAGGACGTCCTGCGACTGCCAAGCTCCTCCTGTCCCAGATGTGCTGTGTTCAGATCATCCTGAGATGCTGGAGGAGCACTGGGATGTACAAAAGATGCCACTCAAGGAGACGTGTGCAAGGTGCTGCTCTCTGTAAGAGAGGATGGGATGCCCTGAGAAAACAAGGATTGAGGCTGTGACTACCTGGAGGGACACAAACCAGGATGTTGAATGACTGCTGTTTGCTCTTCCAGGTAAAAACAATTTTGGAGAGAGGCGCATCTTGTGCAGGAACTACCTGACGTTTTCTCTAGACCTCTCAGAAGCCCTGCTTAGGAAGTGAAATGTAAAACACCCCCATCTTGTTGTATGTCATTTCCTAAGTGACAGCTGATTACGTTTTAGGAATGTTTTCTCATTTTCTGAATTAAATCAGTTTGGCATTCTGCAGCAGACAGTACTCATTAACCTTTTAAGGATTGCCAAGCTGGTTTGAAGCATTCAATGGAGGGAAAAAAAAAGGCAAAAAACCCTCTGTTAAACATCATTGTAATCTGATGCTTCTGAAGCAACAGGCAACAAAGACCAGATCTTCTCCTTGCAGTAATTTATTAGATGTGACACCGGTTTATACTATACTTGAGCAGGTTTGAAGAGGGTACAAAATATGAACCAAACTCACGACACATAGTATGAAAGACATTTATTATCTTATCAAGCTTTGATGTTAAGAATGATATTGATTTTCATAATTAATGATTACATATAGCTCTTCCAGACTGTTGGGAAGAAGAAAATATAAGTCCACATTCTAAACGCCAGGGAACACACACAGCAGAAACCAGGAGTTGCATGATCTCGAACCACTACTGCTGATGAATGTAGGAATATGTAAGTAGAACTAAATAAGAAATGTAATGCAATTCTGCAGGTGTTTGACTTCCCTTACCTCCCCCAGCCCTCAAAATACATTGTGAATAGTGAGTGGATGATATCCAAGCCATGACTATTGCTAAAAAGTACCTATGGAGTTGGTGAGTGAGGGGAAATGTTTAAAAATGCTGATATTATATGTACACTTACAATGTTTGTGTGTCTGACCAATGTCTATGATGTTTATGGTCTCTGATAGTCTGCCTGCCATAACTATTCACAGAATCACGGAATCACAGAATTTTCAGAGTTGGAAGGGACCTCTAGAGATCATCTAGTCCAACTCCCCTGCTAAAGCAGGATTGCCTAGAGCACATTACTCAGGACTGCATCCAGGCGGGTCTTGAAAATCTCCAGAGAAGGGGACTCCACAACCTCCCTGGGCAGCCTGTGCCAGTGCTCTGTCACCCTCACCTTAAAGAAGTTTTTCCGTGTATTTGAACGGAACTTCCTGTGTTCTAACTTGAGCCCATTGCCCCTCGTCCTGTCACTGGGAACCATTGCAAAGAGCCTGGCTCCATCCTCCTTCAACCCACCCTTTAGATACTTGTATGCCATATTGGTCCCCGATTCTTCAGTACAGGAAAGATTTTATAATATCCCTGTTTTGGTGAGGCTCAGTAACAAACTAAAGCTACACAAATTAATCTGTTACTTCTTTTATATCTTATATGAGTACCTTGTAAGCAGAAAAGCTCTGTAGCCACCTCTCCTGGTAATGTTGCGTTTTTTGGTGGGCTTTTAGGCAAGTAGGTTTTAAAACAAAGTGGTAAAACTTCTGACACAGCTCTCCTCCCAAGAGAGGAGACTGGCTCAGGCCCATTACTTTGGGGACCAATCAATATGGATCAATTCCCATAGCACGTTTACATAAAGGGCTAAGATGTTCCCAAATACAAACTTCTTAGCGGGGCATTGGCTTCTCCCAAATCCACTGCTGGTAGCTTTGCCGCCTCGTAACAGAAAGACGATAGCTACTCAATCATTTGGATCACGAGGAGAGCAGTACTTAGAAATTAGTGTGCTGGAGCTTTGTTATAGCCAGCTGGTCATAACGAAACCAGCCAAGGCAACTGGAGGCCAGCTGGGACAAACCACCCTTCTCTGCGCAGCTCCTGGCAAGAGGCAGTACTGTCCTCAGTACATCCAGGACAGGAGCCGTGCCATTTCAAGACATCCCCCTTTGCTTCATCTCCCGCCTCATTTTTCCTCTTATGAGGACAAAAGAAAAAAGCAAGTAAGACAGTGAAGATGCTAACTTCTTCCCCGCATTCCCCTCAAACTAACTTGGAATAGGAAAGAAAGAACGTAGAGGATACCAGGATGCCCGACTGCTCAGTCCCTTCAGCAATGTAACGGAAAAATGTGGCCCTCTGCTTTTTTGGGAGGATTCTATTTAACCAGTAGCCATTAGAGCTGTTATTTATTTAGGGTGTGTGCAGAGATTCTTTTGTTTTGCTGTGCAAGAGCCACACTACACACCGGAAGAGCAGGTAACCTTGTAATTTAAGGAGGTTTTATAGCTCTTTTAACCATGTCCTCATGAAATGGTTGAGTGGAAAAGCTTAAGATCTGGAATTGGTGCATTGAATCTTTATAGGAAATGTCCGGGCAAATAGAAGATGTTGCATTTTAACTTAGAGTAGACACAGGTATGTAACCACAGTCATTGGCGGTGGAAGTGTCGCTGGGGCTAGGGTGCTTTTCAACTCTGTTGCAGGTAATTTGTCTCACACAGTGTGGGCACCAATAGTCAGTCATGCTAATATGCACTGGGTTTAGACCAAATCTTACTGAAGCAAAATGTGGGGCACCCACCCTTTCCCTCCCCCCGCCCCCACCTTGTACCTGCATGTTGCGTGCCTGGCCAACACGGAAGAAAGGAGGAGAGGTGAGGGGCAGCCTCCTCGAGGCTCTGTTTCCTGCCCTATGGCACAAATTTCACTGGGTAACATGAAGATCCTGTCAAGCAATGACTCTTCCTGAGCTTAGGTGGAGTTTTCTGGCTACCAGAACATGTCAGCTAATTAGTACTTAAATGTCTGCGTAGCAAAGGCTGTACATGTATGAGTTTTATTGTATATTTAAATTATTTCATGCATTTTTAACCCATGGAAGTGTATTTGATATTATGTCAAGAATTTCTAATCTCTCAAGGTAAGTTTTATTAAAAAAAAATACATACATATATATATATAAGCAATAGGAATACACAGGTTTAAATTTCTCCCCCTGTCTTAAAAACCACAAAAGAATGAAAAAACTCATAAAGTATATGGTGTCCACCTGGTGAAACCAGTTAACAATTTCGATCGTTTTGAGGCAGAGGAGCCTAAAATGGACCCTGGAAGCTACTGGGGAGGAACTGAAAATCCGCGCCCACCACACACTCAGGCAGAACCTTCCACCGCTCCGCACCCTCCCCAGGGACAGAGCCAGAGCTTGCCTAAATTTCCAGAAGGCATGCCCAGTTACTCATCTAGAACATGGTTAAGAAACCAAAGCATCCTCTGATCTTGTTCCCTAATTTGATCCACCCTGGAGCTAATTTGTAGTGACCGTGGTATATCGGGCTGCCCTTTCTGGTCCCTCCTAGCCAGGGCTTGATGGTGTAGTAAGGAAGGTGTGGCTGGAGAACCATTCCTACAAGGTGCTTTTAAAGAAAAGATGGTGTTAATTTCTTAGACATGTTTCACCTCTCCTCATGCATGAGGCTTCCTAACTGGCAGCCTTTGGATTTTGTTGGTACTGGCTGCACACCTGCGCCTGTCCGTGCATTAAACCTTGACTGTAGGACTCTCGTCACAAATGAACTGTCAAATCATTACTACGTTTGATGCAGCATAATCTGTCTTGAAATTAGAATTGGTCCATCCAGGCCCAAATTTCACTTGCTACTGAGGCTAATGCGCTGTTTTGAATATGCATTCATGGAGATTCACATCCATTGGGATCCAGAGGGAGTACAAGTTAAGAGCAGATTTTCTGAATTAGCATGTCGAGAGGGAAGGGTCTTTCATTTAGACTGCTGCAGATGCCTCTCCCTCTTGTTCATTACAATTGCATTTCATCAGCTTTATGATGTCCACATGTCAATTGAGTGTGAGGATTTTGCACACAAAAGAGCCTCAGGGAAAACGACTTCACTAGCTAATCAGCTGATTATCATACCTCAAATGGGCTGCAGTATGCTGCTCCAAATACTATATCAGCGAGAGTGGAATTGAAGATTAAGACAGCAAAAAGAAAGCTCTACAGCCCAGTTTCAAGAAATCAAACAGGAATTTGTCAGGGATAGAAAGAAGCAAATGTAGTCGGGACAAGTGCCTTTGAAATATCCTGAGGCTGATTAAAAAAAACAACAAACGCCTTTCTTCAAAAGGTGTTGGGGGGTGAAAGGTTAATTAACTGTATTATCTGCCTGTTTATGCCCAGCTGTGTAAAGCTCAATAACACAAGCTCCCGCCCCGGTTTTAACATTGCATCCAAGACTCAGGACCAGTTGCAAGAACAGCCTCTCCTAATAATTGAATTAGCCCCCGAACAAGCGGGATGCTCACAGCAAAGCAGGCTCGCTCTCGCGCCCTCCCTCTACACGGAGCTGTCTCCTGTCTGGACGGGGTTCTGTAACGTACGGTTCTTAGAAACCAATTTCAGCAAACGATCAAAACAGTAATGAAGAACCTCCTACGGAGAGTCTCGCACAATAGCTCCTGGTAACTCATATATATGGATTCCTCCAGCCCATGAATATAGATCTATAAGAAGCACCCTTTAATGGTTAGCGTGGGCTTTTTCTTTTTGTCTGAAATTTACCAAAGTTTTATCCCAGCTCCCTGGAGTCCTCCCCGAGTCTATCTAAAATGCAGTTAGAGCAGAGGCTGTCTTTTGCTTCACAGAGCGTCTGCCTTATGCTTTCATCAGAGTAGTCTAACTCACACAGATGCACTATTTAACAATGCCATCCCCTGCTTTCATCAGAAGGGGGAAGGTTGCAGAGCTGAGCCCTGAAGAATAAGGGGGGCAGGTCCCCTGTGATCGGCGAAAGCTGAACATCGGTGCCAGTTTCCATCTGTCATGATAGCCTATCTCCGAACCTTCAATCTGTCAAAAGCTTGCTGCCTAGCTGAAGGCTCCAGGAGATTTGGTGCACTAAACACATTTGACAACAGCATTATCACTGCAAGGAGCCCAGCAAAATGCCATCAATGTGTTAATTGTAGCCGGCTATGTAAAATGTCACTTCCCATATCATTTTACAGCGGCTTTGCCTATTTTGCAGCGCCTAATTTTCCACCCTTTATAAATACGTGGATTGTTCATGTGGAAATGTGGTTCTTTTTCGTGTCAGCTACGGTTTGGGGATGTTATTTTTTTCTTAAATGGAGGTTTAATGTGGGTGTAATGCATTGCTTCAAGAAAGCAGCAGTATCTATGGAAAAAAAAAATAAATAAAAAGCACTCGTGGAAGTGAATTGTCCATACATTGCTGCTGTTCTAATTTTATATCTCATTGGAGATATATTTCTGGGTTTGTACATTCTTTAGTGTATAAATGATTCATTTTGCTGCTGTTGCTGCAAACTCCCTTTAGCGAGTGCAAGGTATTTTTACATTCCTGAGAGTTTTCCTCCATCATGATGTAAGAACGCTTTTGTAATGATAAACATGAGAGTACAGCATAAATAAATGAAAAATCCCCCTTGAAGGTATGAATGTGCTTTTTAGCACCCAAGTAGCTAATATTCAATTTCTGGTACAACCAGTGCCAGGTGTTAAATTTCTCTAGTTACTGTCACTAATGCAAATTAGATTCTTTTTGTGCTCGTAAAAAATCAAATCCACATTAGAAATTAGCTATAAAATGTAATGACTTAAATGCTATAGTGTTTTACAAATCTCCCTGCATTTCTGTAGCAGATAATGCTATAAAACTGGGAAGGGATAATAAAATATGGTAGAAACTTGAGTTATTTAAAGGTCTTTTGTGACTGCTTACTCAGGGATTTGATGTATTATTTTGCTTTCTTTCCTTGTTGGTTGAAATAAGCGTGCTTATGATTTCATTTCTTTAGCAGATTAGATGTAATCAAAGTCTCCTTTGAATTTCACGTTACCCTAGCTGCAAAGGCTGTTTGCGTTATTGGAAAATATCATGTGGTGAAGTTTATAATATATTTGCAACTTTTAATGATTGGAATTGTAAATGTGTCTGACGGCTCTTAAGAAAGTTGCAGTGATCTTGTTAGTGGCTGTAATACTGAGATATATGGGAACCTGTGACAATTTTCCAAACTGCTTTCCGCCCACCCCCCCTGCCGCTGCCCCAAAGATCTTTCAAAAGCAAACAGCAGAAAAAAGAAATGCTCTGCGTGGGCATAAGCAGTACGGTGTTCATTGAAAAGGACTTTTTATATATTGGGGGGAAAAAAAAAATCTTAAAAACTGATGAATGGCAAAACCCGTGTTTGTCAATATTCAAATCCTAGGAAATATTACATGCTTGCGCAAAATGCATATTTTGTCATCTCCTGCCAACTAGTTAATTTAAGGTATTAAAACAAAATTGCAGTGAAAGTTTAAGTCCTAAGTGAATAGCATATTTCCTGCATACTAAAGGAAGTTTTGATTAAAATTAACATTTCTGAATTCCTGCATTCATGTAGAGTGAATTCAAGCTCTGCAGTTCATGTTCTGCCTCTTTTCCACGGGAAGCATAAAAGAAATGTCATACCGTTTCCCTGCAGCCATTGCCATGGGATGCGACCAGGGCACGGCGCTTTCTCTGCAGAGCTCAGGCCCCCTCTCCACTAGGAAACATATTCCCTATTTTCTGTGTTCCCAAAACAAAAGTCTTGGACACGTTAAGGACTTTTGTTCCGCGTACAACCTGTTACGCATCCCCATACTCATTTCATAGCCATGAATGGGATAGTCCCAACTCAGGTCCCATCTGGATCAGAGCATAAATGTAGGGACTCTCTCAAAGACAGGAAGAGCTGAAGAAACTCCTTTCGGGAGTGAAGGTGATGTGGCTGTAATTCTCAGCCTTCACTGACCGTGGTAAAACAATTAGCTCCGTTACCTGCAGCTGGACACAAAGTTAGAGGGGGAGAAACATAATTTTGACAGCTAGTTGGAAGAGTGATGGTTTTTTAGAGAACAATTCTGTTCAGGATCGAGACTACTGAAAAGATGCTGGATGGATGTCATTAATGGTGAAATAGTGTGACAGTAACAGTCTGTTGTTGCACCTGAAATCTGGACTGCACTGTTCTTTTTCTTGAGGTCTAGATTTTCAAAGCAAGTAGGAAGAAGGAAGAGTGAGAGATGAGTTTGGGAGTCCCAGACACAGCCTTTTCAGAAAGTGCTATGGATCTTTGCTCTCAAACTCATCTGAAGTGCTTCAGGGACAAGAAGTTAAAATATGTGGTCTCTTGAAAATCATGGCACAACGATTCAGCAGAAAGGTTCAGTCAAAGCAGGGAAAACGCACCCCCATACCTGTCTGGTGAGTCTATCAAGCGCTTCTTCCCTAGTACTAGGCACGGAATTTGAATATAAAATCCATTCTAAAAGTAAACAACAACTTAGAATAAAATAAAGAGGTACTGAAACATGAAGTGCAGTACCTGCTATGGAGGTATCTCTGCTCCGTCACCTCACTGTCACATGTGTGACCAAGAGTAGGCTGAAGGGCTGATGACGGGCAGAGCGCCGCCCCGTTGTCTTTCCATTTGCAGTACCATAACCATGCAAAGAGGTAGAGAATATTTTCCCATGATTGTCTGTGGTTAGTTCCTCCAGTACAATTATTGAATTCGCATTTCTTAATTTGTATGGGTATTGTAGCAGATTGACAAATAGACAGACTTCTGCTGTTAATGAAAGGTAAGGAAATTTTAGACGAGTGCTAAAAAGATTTTTTTTTTTTTTAAATTTAAGTAACAGTAGCAGCACTCTAATTGTAAAAATTATGCCATCATAGTAAGAAATGTAAGTAACAGCATGTGATGTTCTACCCAAACAAGACGAATGGATAAGAGTTGTATTTTGAACAGCAAACCTTTTATGTTTCATTTTTTAATTAATACATACAATTTAGTGAATGACTTCATATAAGACACATACCTGCAAAAAGTGTAAGCTTTTTGCAGGACCTGACAAACAAGGAAAAGGCAATGTTCTTTGCAAGAAAGTACTTAATACGGCAAGTATTTAATTCACTGGGGTTTGACTGTTCAGTTCTGAGTTACAAAGAGAGTTAATTACCTATCATTTTTATCTGAAGTGATATCCAAATGTTCTGGTCAATCGTTCATCACCTTCTATCAAATACATTATTTACACTGAGGTAATTGAGGATAAATAATATGCAAGATGAACACATGATCAAAGGTGTGAGCTTTCTTTTTCTATTCTCCGCACCGGTATCACTAAGGGGAGTATCAGGCAGATGCCTTTGGGTCATCTAATGCTAATTTGCTGTCTGGACTGAATCAGCTGTTCCCCGCCACAGAAGGCACTGGGCTGGCATCTTGCGGTTTGGTATATATGGCATGTAGGCCTGAACTGGAAGGTTTGGTTCTGGAAAGCAAATCCTTCCTCCACTGAAGCCAATGGGAATGTCATCACTGACTTCATGGCAACAACCCGCCATTGTGGATCTTGGACAATTTCTGAATTGTTTGGAACTCCGGGGGGGAAAGGCTGACACGGGCTTTTCCAGTCTGGACCTAGGCTGAGTCATGAGGAGAGATACAGCCCTTAAAAGCAGATTTGCTGTAATTTTTTGCGGGAGTTGTCATTAAGACCTCATCTTCACTAAAATGAGATTTTTGTACTCTATCTTCTTTCACCCCTTTTTTCAATATATTTCTGCTTTGCAGGAACTGTATTTTTCCAAATGCATTAATTGATAGCATGGGGAGAGGAGATTTCTGCTTTCATACCTCCATACAGGCAGTTTCACGAGATAGCTGTATATATATATTTAGCATCGCTACCCATGTTGCTTTTTGTTATCTGCTAAGCAGAACATGTTATTTTCCCAGCAACATATAAAGCAGGCAAATGGCTGCTCATCATCTTTTTTTTTTTTTTCAAGAATGTTGTACATACAATTCTCTTCTGGCTAATAGCTCCTTCTATTGTCCATGATTTATCATTGTCAGGATTCTTTACATTTCCTCCTTATCTATTTTGCTGGAAATCTGTCCGTTTTAAAAGGACAGCCTGAATTTAATGAGCCCATGCAGCATATTCTCGTGTAGGCTAAAGCATATATTGTTTTGGAACATATAAGGATATAACTTTCACTGGTATGTTTTTGCTCCAATTCTTTCTCTAACTCTTCCAAACCACTATAAAGTAAGTATACTGGTATCCTGGGTAATTAGCCATTACAGCACTGTCACAAAGGCTTCTGCAGTCAATACAGAGATAATTTGGGCAATGGTGAATGACAGCGTTGTCCAGACTTTTGGGATAATCAAGGACACATCCAGCTGTACCAGACATCTGTCAGACCCATGAATCATTTCAAGTAGCTTTGCAATAGCCAGGCAACTCGAGCAAAGATAAACATTCCAGCAGCACACAGCCACGGGAAAAATACTGCTCCCACCAGAAAACGTTTACCTGCTCAGTGCTGCAGACCTATCGTTCAAAGCAGAAGAGGTACCACACACGTTTTTCTGATTTTGGAGGGGGCACGCATTTGTAACTTACTGTAGCAAGATGACAACCGAAATAGCATACCCTACACATGCACACATATATTCATTAGAATTACTGGAGAGAAAAAAAAAAAACCAAACCCAAGGGGAGAAGTTATTAAAAAAACCCCAAAGACTGAAGTAATCTTGCTAAATCTGGTGTAACCTCTTTGAAATAAGTCTTTGTACTGTTCATATCAGCCTGTATTTGCTACTTGTGTCTTCTAGATTTTGCACACATACGGTGAGACTGTTATTCACTCTAAACGTGCATCAAGATTAATAAGGAGCTAGAAAATTCCCTTGTACTTCCCTGTTGCTGCCACCTTATTCATGTGCTTGTACTGGAGACCTGACAGAAAACAAACCCAGTGCTGCACTTCGATGTCCTGGGGAAGACCCATGTGCTGAGTGTAGAGGTGTGGGGTTTGGGCTCCGATGTGCCACTGTCACCTGCGTGGCTGCGGGCAAGTTTCCTCCGGTCTCTGCGGTTTGGACTCCCCCTCCAATTAGGCAGCCCTTCTTTGCAAAGCACACTGACATCTATCAGTTGGATTAAGTTATTCTTGCTGCTTTGCAGGTGGGTGGGGATTGCTGCTTTGTCTAGCGCGCCGGCTCGCAAGGATGAGTTAAGATGAAGGGAAAAGAGCTGGCGAGATGAGATGAGCCAGTTTCGTTTCCCCGCTCGAGGTGACCACAGATTATGGAAGTGAGCAAGGACTGGCCCAATTCAGATTCAGACAGACACTGTGGTTTTTGCTGCACTCTGCAGGCAGCAAAACTATATGGAATTGCTCCTAATAATTCCATAAAAATGCTATAATTACACCATACAGCACAGATTTCTGAACAACTGTGAGGTATCTGTCGTACAAATATGCGCTCTAGACTTCTTTGAAATGTCGTTCTTCACTCTGGAGTTGAAATTGTTCGTGTTTTCCTTTCTACCTTTTGTACGGCAGTTGATGGGAAAGAGTGCTATTAAGACCGCAGGGTAGCAACTGGAAAGCTTTGTTAAGCTCCATCTGAGAGCCTAAGAGCAAAGCAGCGCTGGCAGAGAGGGCTCCTGAAGGCTGTCGCCGGCGAGCGGAGGGGTGGCATGGGAAGAGGAGCTGGGCTGGGAGGCGCTGAAAGCAGTCGGTGAGCTGGCGGAACGCAGAGATTGATTTGCTGCGAGTGGAGCGAATGCAGCAATTGCTTTTGGAAGGCAAGAGGAAGAATTACTGGTGAGACATCAGAGGTTGTGACTGACAGATTGGTAGCTTTCCAGTGACAGACTAAGGGTCGTTGAAGTATTTGGGGAGAAAGAGCGAGCCCACCACAGAGAAAATGCCATGCATTGAGGTTGCTTCTCATTATGAAGATGAAGAATTGCATCTTGAAAAGTTGACAGAGATGTTGACAAACTGTTGCTGCGTCCTCTAAACTTGCATTTGCCTTTGTCCCCTGCTTTGGCCTTTTTCTCTCCCACCATTCCCAGCTGCCGCTGCAGTTCAGTGCCGTTGTCACCGAGCTCTGAAGTTTGGGTAATTTAGGAACCTGGGCTCCTTTCTTAGCAACGAAGGTCTTCCTCTCATTTCCATACACGGGTATATTTCTCTGTTGTGATACCGAGTGTGGTGGATTGCTAGTTTCCAGAAATCATTTTTTGTAGACAATACTCAGGGCGATCAGGTACACTTTAATAAAGCAGCATACTTGAGCCTGTGTACTCCCACTTGATTTCGGAGTTCTTCTGGCATCAGTTGCTGGCAGTTTTGGACTGACCTACAGAGTATATAACTCCAGTTCCTAATCCAGAACGCAATACCCATACTGTTTTGATATAAAGTTGGTTCTTTCATAAGTTTTTGCCTCAATGATTAAATACTTGAACGCGCACAAAACGTATCGGATGCAGTTTTCCTTTTGTGGCGTGGTGCTTCCTCAGGTTTGCAATTCTGTGTGCCAGTGGAAAATGACGTAGCTGTTAGTGATCGCAGCATCCCTCCAGTTGCGTTGGCTCCTTAATGTCACCATTTGCATTGCTAAATAATTTGATCACTGATAAGAGGGAGTAGTTATTGACTGGAATAGGCAGCAATAACACCCCCCTCACTATATCTGCTTGATTTGTAGGCTATTTCTGCTATTTCAATTTCCCAAGTTTATGTTTAGAAAGACGCTGTTGAGTCCAAATATCCGGTTGAGGATTTGATTTGTTGTGAAATTCTTTTTAGCATCTCATAGTAGCAATCTCTTCAGACTGTCACCTACGGTGTCATCCTCAAGCTTTCTTTCAGTATCTTTATGCAACAGTTCAGACCTTTTTTTTTGCTTTAAAGTAATCTCTAGATAGTTAATTGCAATTCATCTTCTATGCGATATTCTTCAAGCATTTGCAACTTGTGCAGGCTTCCAGAACCAGAATTCTTCCTGCAGCCAAAAGCCCTGAGCACATTCATTATTTCTGTGCTGAAAGCACTTCACTAATTTTGCTGTGTTGCAGCAGGGAACCTTTAACTTTATTTGCATTTATACCTGGTTTTGCAGTTGTGTTCATTCATAAATGTGAAAACTCGCTTCTCTTACTTCCAAAAGAGTACATATAATTTTTCCAGTGGAAACCTTCTGCAAACTGTCTAGTAATTTTTAGCTCTTTCTGCAAGTTACCTCTCTTAAATACACTGCTATCTTATGATAGGTTCTCTAGGGTTGTTACTGTTCTCTCTTCTCTTGGTTTGAGTTCAAGCAAGATTACTTCAAGGCCACGGGTCAGAGTCTTTGGACGGGCAGAGACCTGTCAAATACAAATAGCTATGGTCTCATTACCACAGGGTATCCTGGAGGCCAAAATTATAAATGAGTTTTAAAAGTGAATAGACAAATTCTTAGATATTTGAGCAATTTGGTAATTATTAAATGAAGTGATGCAGAGAAAGTATTCAATACAGTGAGACCATAAACGGCTGGTTACTGGAAACTATGCTAATATAGCTGAGGAAAAACGACTCTGCATATATCTCATGTTTTATACTCTCTTCCTAAAGAACCAGAGCTGTTGGAGAGGAAGTACAGATACAAGTAGACATCTATCCTAACCCTGTTTGTACTTTCAGGCAACGCTTAAGGCCTTTGGATTCTTGTAAGATCATTTTCAGAAAAAGGCTAATCAAGGACACATTAAATCTGACCCAAAGTATCCTAAAAAATTACACGAGTTGCTACAGCAGTATGTCTTGTCTGAGCAAGGGCAGCTGAGTTACTGTGTCTGCGGCAACAGAGGAGTCTCAATAATAGAACCTCCCCTCCCCCTCTCCAGTCATTATGTGATCTCCCATCAGGAACAGGTTCAAAGGTCCGCAGGAAATGAGGGACTATACCTCCTTAGAGTTATAGCAATCTCTAACCCATCAGCACAGGGGAAGAATCTGGCCCTGCACCTTTAGCTCAATTAAATCACCTAAAGACTTAACTATCTATTATTGCTTTTTCATAATCCACTTTAATTGTCATTGATTTGTATGTTCGGGAAGTGCCCTGAGCTGACCGAAGTGTTTCGTGTGTGTTTGTGGCTGACCGCCTGCTCTGCAGTCCTCCAACCGCTCTACTCAGGGTCCCCACTGAAAGCTTTTCCTGGGCAACACCTCCGTGTTTTCCGGGCAGGATTTTGCTTGCAATGCAAGGATTACACGAGGCAGGTCCCTTCTGTATACGTGTTCGGCTGTCACCCTCTGTCACCCTGTTGTTACCCTCTTCCTGGCTTCCGTTCTCCAAGGTCATCCACGCTTATAAAAGCGAATGAACGGATTTTAACAAGATGAACTGGCAAACAGTTATTTAATCAATTATGCAGGAGCAGATTTATTACCGAGAACAATCTGGATAACTACATCCCACAAAAATCACGTTTAACTGAAAGGACATATAACTTACGGTTATGCAGAAAGAAATAACGTTTAATGGCTTGAACTCTGTGAGGAGACTACTCCAGTGGAGACTCCAATGCGATCAAGAAACCATTTAACACATGCAAATATATTTCATGTTCTACAACTTGAAACTTTCTGGTTTAGCTTACAGTTAATCTGGTGGGCATTTGAATAATACACAATTTGATGTTTAAGAAGAAAGTTGCTCCGTTTTAAACATTATTAGGTATTTTGTTGATTAAATATACAAGGTAAGTGAACTGGACAAAATTTCCGAGCAAATAAAGGAGGGACCAAAAGGGCAACAAAGTTGGTTTCTTCTAAATGTCACGTGTCATGGTGACCAGGCATATATTGGGTAGATTGAGCATGCTTCCACCGCTCTGGAAAGAAGGGTCATTGTCTCTGCTAGATCTTGAGTGAGGACAAAGCCTTGCACAACAGAGGCAGCCCCCGCAGCAGAGCTGTAAATGAGACAAGAAGATGGGTAGTTGAGTTGCGTTAGGATTCAATTTGAGTAAGCAAAAGCACTATTGGGTATTTTGATGAGACCGGCTTGTCTCAATTACCTGCAGGTGCCCTGGTGCCACCCGTGTGGTCACAGACTGACAATTCTCCGGTCGGGGCAGCTGTGAAGGGATCAGCTGGTTTGCGTCTCCATGTGCAGAGCCTGGTTTGAAACATGAGTCGGAGGTTTGAGGGCAGATAGCAAATGCATCGGTAAGTGGGACCAAAGGTAACGCACATCTCAAGAGGGAGCGTGACTGCCACAGATACCTCCTACTGAAAACTGCAGCTGGGGCAGCTTAGGTGTCTGGAACGTCATCTTGTGTGGTAGCAGATCTCAGTAGATATTTCAGATTACTTACGTGATTCCACAGCAAATATTAATTAATGCAGCTTGATCTTATTTCTGCCAGTAATGGCAACATACCAAAAGAAGGGAAACACTAAGAACAGGGAAGATTTAATGAAATTTTTTGAGTACATATCTTTTAAAAAAATGATAGCTACTCTTATGATGAAGAAATCAAAAGCACAAGTACAGAATATATAATGTCTGGTTAGATAGTAGAAAAAGATCTTGTATTTAATTAGTTCAGAGAAAGTTTACATATTAGGGAAGAATAAAATTTACAGCTCCAGACACAGAAAAACAGTAGACTTGGATGTGTAAGAGTTTTTCCCAGGAGATTTCTGAAAAAGGAGAGAGAAACATCTCTCAGGGATGATCGAGAGCAGTAGCTTCCAACATTTTGCAATTTTTACAAGTCTTCGTCACCTGATAGAAGTGTGAACCTTCATCTAGCTTGCTGGTAAAAGAGCTTGCTTGTCTTTGTTGCCTCTTGCAGGCCATTAAATAGTCTCTGGATTCTCAGGGGTCACCAGTACAGAAGCTGTTTAGACACGGCCGTAGCTAAGTGTGGTATGGCCTCAGTGCAGGGGAGTGGGATTAGGGGAATGCTTTAAGCCTCTCCCATGTATGTGATTTTATAACTGAACTCTGTTGTATCTACTTAGCACTAAACGCTGGCAGCAAAAAGAACTAAATCCTACCAAACCTGTGTGGTCCAAATCCTCGTTGCTACAGGAAATCCTGCAGGAAATGTTAAGGAGAGGGAAACTCCACACTGGAACTTTGGAGACTTCTCACAGTTGGTTGTGTTGTAAACCAGGAGGAAACTCAGCAGGTGGAAAGTTCTCCCTCTCCAATATCTTTCAGGTTAGTGGGAGGACTCCACAAGAGAAAAAGAGGATGGCAGAGGCTGCTTACGCTGCTTTTATTTTCACATGAAACGCTAAAGGGATGGGGTTTGCAGAGTAATGACTTCATGCCTCGGACGCTTACCTCTACCTTTGCATTCCACTTTGAAACATAATGGTGATGTACAAAGGTATATCCACAAACTTAGTAGATAAAGCTGCCCGAGAACTGGGAAAATGTTGCTTAAAACCCACCCGGTTTTGTTTGTTTGTTTGAAGATGCAATCAATATTTTTTAATGTCTCTAATAGTGACTTAGTGGACCTCGAAAGCACTAGTTCAATGAATCTAAGGAAAAAAAAATTTACTTTGCAGAGCGTTTTCTGTGATTATTTAATCCAAGTAGTCCTGTGGCTGTTGTGTAAACCCGAAAAGTTTGACAATTCAGAGCTGTTGTTCAGATCTATAATAATGACAATGGATTGAGACTGTCACCCTCACATAGCCTGCCAAGGACAGGTAATTCAAACTTCCTTAGAAGGAACTAAGTAGTCACGGCTAATCCTCAGCTTATAAAGCACTTGAAAAAAAGCATCTACATCTTTTGTTCTCTCCCTTTTTTTTCCTTAAATTTTAATAACTATATTTTGGTAATACAGATAGCGTCATCTCTACAGCCCAAACTGGACATGTGACTCAAAGTTACCCCATGGGCTTTAACTAATTTGTACTGGCTCGTATTGGGCTAAGATGGGCTCTGGTTGCCTGTGTCCCATAGCAAGGCTTACATTGCCTACTAGAACTATCATAAATAAAAGATGTAGATTCCCAGATTTCATTAATTTGGTAGGTAATGAAGTACTTCAGGTGCAGTGTCAAATCATGCCAATATCACCTGAATCTTCTCCACTGGGATGAGTTGAAAGTTACTATTTATCTTTTGCTCCAAATCCATGGAAGGTAGGGGCAGGGCACCCAAACAAACAAACAAACAAATAAACAAAACCACCACCACCACCTCAAAATAACTAAGTACCTCAACTTCTAGGCTCAGCTCCCCTGAAGTCCTGAAGCACCATTTGTGGGTGAAGTAGAGGGGTTTCCCGTGTAGCCAGGGAAGTAAGAATCTTTTCAAAGAATCTCTTTGAAGAAACTGCCAATCAGTTCGAGAAAGTAAATGGTGTTTATTTAACTAGGGCACAACAGGAGCTCCATGTGCACGTTCACAGGCAGGATTTGGTTTTTAATCTGTATTTGTCCATTGTCCATGGACAATACAGAAAATTAATTTACTCTGGAGGAGGACTTACTGAATTTATATGTTGCTTTGGCATGCATTTTTGGAAGCCTTTGCTCCCAGTGTACCCCCTCCTGTGAAGGTTACTGATAACACCCAACAAGAGATTGCATTTCTTTGAAATGTAATTGAGTTTTTGAATTCCTAAACACTTGCAACGCACAAAACTCTCCCAATATGTTGTCTCTAGGTGATCATCTTCTCCCACAGCAGTAACCCTTTTTTTCTGCTCAGAAAAGCCTGTTGGCTTTTACAGCATGCCATCAGCTGAAATATAGAATACCTGCAACAAATTATTTTGTGAATGAGCAACTAATCAAGAATTATTTCTCTACGTTATAGTGCAATCACTTCTAATAATGAATACACTCAAGAAGATGTTTGTCTGTTTACAGGTAGTTCATGAACTGAAAAAGAGTTAAACCGTATTTTTAAGAAATAATATACTACAGCATCTGGCTTTGCTATGGAATAGCAATGCTTTGAACATAAATTTTAGAGTTGCTTGAAAAAAAAAAAAGACAACATGTTAATTCTAAATTCTGTAGGCCTATTCTGTATCAGAGAAAGCATGTTAATGCTTTTTTTTTTCCTCTCCGTATGGACGGAAATAGAGTTAGCCCGTCCCTGTCCTTTTTACTGTAAGGCACTTAGCTTGATCTGTGAAAGACAAAGCTAAGTAATGAAGATGTTAGGAGACCCCACGGGAAAGATCTCTCGCATCTTCAGGTTACAGGTGTCTGAGGGGGTGTCTGACATTTTCAAAAGAGCCCTCTCCTCTCTTGGTGACTGGACTGTTTCTAGGCTGGTCTACCAAGTCCTGCAAGTACAGGAAGCTTGGATCTTTCTTTCACGGAAAAATCATATATGAGCCTGCTTTGTACAGAGGTATCCTTCCAGAAATTCATGCGTGTATCTGCCTGATTTACAAGGAAAGAATATGCTCACTTGTAAGCATGTACTTGTACATTCGCATTTATAAGAATCTGCCTCTGTAGGTTTCACTTAGTGTAGTGACCATTTTAAGCTGTATATAATTAATCTGCCATGGAAATTAGTTGTTTATTTATTATGTAAGTACGCCTTTTATTAAAACTACTTTGCGAAAACCTAATTGCTGCTATAGTAATATAGCATAACAGTCCCTCACATAAATACATGATTATTATGTACAGTCACTTATCTGTGAACGAGCTCTGCTACTACTTTCCTTAATTAAGGATACAAAGGGCTCCTTCATCTTTGCATATTCCCTAGCTAGGACATTGATACTCATTATTTCCTAAGTCCAAACACTGAAACTGTGTCAAGAATGCATCTATCACCAGACGGGTACTTATAGTCAGCGGAATTTTCAACTGCGTCAGCAAATTCAGCAATTTGCAATTTCTGTATGTCTGACGTGTTTTTATTGGTGAAGATCACTTTCAAATACCAAGATCATGAGAATGATTCCTCAGTTAGTCTCCTCAGCATCGAATGTAATGACAGTAATTAACAGCCTGTGATTAGCAGCCACTCCAGAAAGTCTTTGAATGTTAATTTGCTTCAACTAATATGCAGCACTTCTGTGTAATGAGATCTATGCTATAGGTTCACAGTGAAAGCAAATTATTTTCCAGCATTTAATCATACAAATGATTCTCAGTTAATCACTTGAACAGTAAACCTCAATGTTCTAATAAGTGACATTTGTTTTTCTGTCATTTGATTTATTACAAATATAGGCAATGGTATGGTATATCGAGCACTGTTTCTTCAAAAAAGGTCACGGCCACACCATCTTGCTGTGGATCACATCGTAACCAAGGTGATCTCATTTTATCTTTTCAAAGCAAGGGATCTTCAGCCTTCCCTTTACCCTACTCTTTTCTTTTTGGTTCCTTATCCTCTTGTTTTCTTCGGGGTGCCTTTCAGTACGGCACCCGAAGTGTTACCCCTGAACTGCGTTCTTTCCTTTCCGCACTGTAGATAGATTCCCAGGAAAACTAAACCAGTTGCACTTCAATGCACTTGAAGAGGGTTGAAAAGAAGCAAGACAGAATGAGCTCACGTTGCCAGTGGACGGGAGAGACCAGGAGAACACCACAGCAGCGTTAGGAAGTACCCGTGTGAATTGCTGCATTTCTTTTTGTGTTTTATGTTTGCAAAGGCTAACTATACTCTTTGCAGTTAGGAATGACCAAATTATGCCCTAGGTGGAGGAATCTGACACGTTAGAAAAAAATATGTTTATTACATGAGTGTAGGCTTGAGAGAAAATGTGTTCTCTGTTCTTCCAGCTGTTTGGGCAAATACACGTTGCGGGCAGTGATACTACAGATCGTTTTCCTCCAAGACTGTGCTTAGAAATCCGTGAGAAGAAGTATTTCGCAGCAAGACTGCACAGCCGGCCTGGTGCCATGACACACGCAGGAAAAGTACTGAGACAGCTGAGTACCGCAGAAGATGCCTGCGTCCCTCAGAGAGAGAGAGTCAAAGGGAAGGAACTCCAACCACAGGACACAGGTAGTAGGTGGCAAAGTCCATGAGCTCCCAAGAGCTGCTTGCTTTCTCCTTCTAGAAAGCTATACTGACCAGAGCCCTCTGCATCAGCATAGTCCCAACTGTGGGCCCTCCTCAGCCATTTTGTCTTCTAGTTCAGTTCACAAATGGGAGAAAAAAAAAAAAAAAAGAAAAAAGAAGTAGGTAATTTGAGAGGTGCTTTGGGTTCATTTTAAATCTACTTTTTAAAATTCAATTTTTTAATATGCAAATAAGTGCTGGTTAGTCTCTCCCCGTTCTGGATACTGTCTGTTCCTGGCAACCTTGCTGTAGTCATCTTATTCAGATCTTTTGCATGACGGGAACACCAGTAGATTCACTTTGAAGGACTTAAACAAAATCCAGTCCTGGAGTGAGTACAGCAGACACCACCCTTAGCTGGAGTTAAGGCATGTACTAGCCCTAAATGTTTTGAGAAACCTCTGTACTTTGTGGTAATTTGACTATGGGACCAAATTGCCCCCTTGGAAACAAGATCTAAAGGCAAAGCATGCGGTAACGACATAGTCTCTTTTGCCACTGCAAACACCCCTGGCATTGCAGAGGAAACTTCATCTGACACTTTGCGCATCATCTGATGCCTTGTTGGGGAAAGGGGCGAGTGGAGGAGCGCCCATATATAATTCTGCAAGCTGGCACCTGCCCCTAGGGACAGGTTTGTGGCTTTTTTTAGCATCATTCACCCAGCGCAAGAAAGAGGGGATTTTGAAAGTCAGCATTCCCGCAGATAGGTAAAATGAAGGGGAATGGATTCTAATCTAATTGTAAATGCCCTGGTTTCAAAACGCTTCTTGTCAATAAATCCTTCCATTAACAGACATGCTGACAGCCCAAAGCACAGTCAAACCAGGAGTCCGGCTCTAGTTGTGGTATCATATTTCCATCATTCAACATACAAAAATTCGTAGAAAGTTATAGATTGAATTGGCTGATTTGAAAACGCTTTCAGTCTTCAGGAGCTTCTTTTGGTAGAAATCTTAGAATTTTCCAGACTGCGGCATGTTTTTACCATTCTGCCTTCTATGTTGAACTTAACACCTAAAAAAAGTTCTACACAGAAACTGATCTAGAGGCTGAGCACAGGGTTGAAAGTGTGAGATCTTGAGCCACAATTACATTTTTGCCGCTGAGATGCTCTCTGGGCTTAAGCAAGTCATTTTCTAGTCATACAGTGAAGGAAATCATGCCCATTCATCCCAGGGATGAATAATGTTGGTTAATAATTAGTTAATATTTTAAAATATTTGGAAATGCCTATAAAGATGTAAGTGCGATCTTTTTTCCCCTACTATATTGCATCCACCACTATAAAGTCAGTCACAGGAGATGAGCTGGGTTCTCTTTCTAACAAATTTTACTTTGTATTTTTGGTCGCTGTCCAGTTTTTGTCAAGCTGCTGTCACTCACGTGCAGGTACGGAGTATTCTTAGCTTTATATTACTTTGCTGCCCCTCCAGCCCTGCATCTCCACCTTCCATTTATCTAACTTTGGCTCTATGCAGACTATTATGTCCTCTCTGGATATTGAAAACTGGTACCTCGTGTAGCTTATTAAGCTAAATTCTAAATCTGCTGGCCCTGAATGGTTACCCAAGATTAAATATACCTCTTTAAAAAACAACAAAAAAAGAACAAACAGGTTTTGAAGGAGTTTAGCTGGTACGCTTTTCATTTTTTTTTCTTCTTTTCACCTATTTCTTCTCTTCATAATCTTCTCATTACAAGCATGCAGCTCCATCCACTTGTAGCAGCATTCCTCCAACGCTATCATGAGATTCACTAGCGATGTTCTGTAAATGCCAGCCAAAATCTATCTGCAAGAACATCTGCTCAACAGTGCAAAACTGATGTAATTACCAACCATCATCTTTTATCCTCCTGCTGGGGCAACTGCTCCAAAGCATGACTTTTTGCCCTGAGCTAACAAGATCCAGAAACTTGCTGTTATGTACAAATCCTGCCACAGAAAACTAACACGGCTTATACACAAATTCTAGCAGAGTCTTTCAGCTACAAGAGGTAACAAATACCCAAGCGGCACGGGTCTCGTGGAAACATTTAAGATTTTCTATGTTCTTATTTGCTGCTTCTGCTTCATACATTGTTGCTCTATGGGATTATTTTTAATGCTTGGCAATGATCATACAAAAGAATTCCTTTCAAAAAATATGTAAATATATATAATAGTGAAAAGGGTGTTGAAGATGCTCAAATTTGACTGCAGTTAAATTATAATAGGTTGTCATATGTGTGCGTAAACAGATGATAGATAGTTAGGAGATGGATATTCTGTACATATAAATGTACACAATAACGGTTCACTGTATTTGCTTGTGGGAAAAACACAAATTCACACACTTCTATGGTACTGCTGGTGGATACAAGTTCCGTAAACCTTCAATAGATAGCCCATACCTTTCAGTGATGTTTTTCCGACAATGTACTGATCTCTTCCTCTCCGGGAATTATTTCCAACACTGCAAAGCTCCAGGAGCTTTCGATTAATTACAATTTTCTTTCTCACGGAACCTGATAAAGAAATGCTTCCGTTTTCCTTGTGCCGTAGAACTGACTTCCAGAGGAGCCATCTACCCTGGTGGTGGGTTTCACATCCCATGTCTCTAGATGACTCTTCAGTCATTGAAAGTGTAATGTGCATCCAAAGTGTAAAACTGACCACCTCAGGGCAGCAAAGCTTAAGCAGGGGCATACGTTTCTCAAATAACACTGGTTTCACCTCGTTCCTGGGAAAGGCAGCTCTCCTTCCTGAGCTGGATGAGCTCTACCTCAAGATCACATTGGGAAGAGTATGCAATTTTGGTTGCACCTGCATAACCTTGTACCTTAGGTGGTCAGGGAAAATCACCTAACCTACAGTTTTCCAGTCATGCTATTTAAAAAAGCGGAGAAACCTGTGTTGCTGAAATAAAATCAGAAAGACCCCACAAACCCAATAATATTCGATGTGCAAATGCAACGCATGCAGGATGAGGTTTCCATCTTATTTCTGTGTAAATACATTTAGAAACCGTGGCTAAACTTCTGGCAGAGCACCCTATCGATGTTGCCTGCCTAAAAATACATGCCTGTGGGACTCAAGGCAGGAGCTCCCCGTTCAGCCGTCTCTCTGCTTCTGTATTTCTGTGGCTTCCAGGCTTGTGTTCTGGTTCATAGAGATTCTGATCATCCCTTAGGTCCTCAGTGCGATGATTCCCGCATAGCTGAAGCAGATAGGGCTGTGCTAAACCAGGCTATTTTCATAGCCAGATTTAGCAGCGTCCCAGACACGCAGGTATGGATTCCTTCTTGGAGACAGCACAGGCAGCTGAATATTGGTACTAAGTGACATTGCTTGGGATGTAAATACATTTCCAAGCAGAATGGTGGAGTTTGCACATCCTCTGCTATATTCTCATTTTGAGTTACTCTTAATCAACGCATCCTAGCATTGAGGTTAGCAGGGCTACACTGTGCTGTGCCGGCAGAGAACTTCAGTCAGGCTTGGTGACTTAATTAAATACTTCAGAAAGATCTGCGGTGGCACTTATTCACCTCTTCACACAGTCGCCCCAGACTTTCTGCTAAACCTGTTGATATTTTTATTTCTTTGGACAGCCTTCCTATCGCTACACGTCTACACTTCATCATCTGAGGGAAGAAGCAATTGCAATGACAGAACTACACCTTGTTATGCTATGAGTAATATTACACACAGTCCAGCACTTCTGGAGGGAATCTTGAACGCTGGTGCTTTATATACATGATAAACAAGGGGAATTTGGTTTGTATGTGAGATAATTTATTGTATAGGCTGCTTCATGTGTAGCTGCTGCTGTGCTGTTGTTTCATGCCAAGATTCATTACACATAATGGGTTGGCTAACATCTCTGGGACTTCTTAGAAGATGTGTTAAAGAGCCCTAAAAGAAAAGTATGCAGATTATAGCTTCCCATGTTTTTCGTAAATGTTTCAGACATTTGGAACGTGCCATTAAAATTTTAACAAAAGGAACAGAAGGAAAGCACAGCGCTAAGTATTTTCTTCTTCCTACTCATTTTTTTGGGTGATGAATTTTCTGCTTATTGAAGCATATTTTGTCTGCTTTTCTTTGCCTGTTGATTAACAAAGGGCTAGAATAGTTATGATATCGCTTAGTAGAAGCAGTGTTGTGTAGCACTCAATATGTATTCCATGTAATCCTGACTCCCTAAAATTTTTGTGGTTGGTGCCTGCAGAGAGATAATATAAAATGGAGATAAAATCCTATTGGATTATAACAGTCGTCTTCTAGGTTCACTTAGCACTTCTTTTGCAGGGGAATAAATGATAGGGAAAAAGTAAGCTGGGAAAGTCAGGCTGTAGATACCGATACACTAGACAACATACAGTCCAGTTCTAAAAAGTGAGTTAAGTTCCCAGCTACAGGTCTAATATACATGACTGGTGAGAATAGCTCGGAGAGCAATTCTTAATATTTCTATACATAGCTCGCTTGCAGGTTCACTCGTTTCAAATTTTGACCTCAGTTATGCAAGTATAAATCCAGAATACCACCGGTAAACCCCACGGTCTGCCTCTGGAGTGCTACTATCATGCCAATGAGAAGCGCATATGGCAACTAGCACCAATTCTTGCCTTGTCCCCTGCAGGGAATGGGCAGCACCATCCTGAAGGGATCTGACAAAAAGCGCTGTGAAGGGGATGGAAGAACAGAGAACTGGAGAAGAACTGTTGTGAATAAGGAGAGTCTTTTGGGGCTGGACACAAGGTCACTGGTGGGTGGTGGGGCAGGGACAGGCAGGGGCATGCGAGGATAGCGGGAAGCTGGCAGAGGGATGGGGAGTCTGCATCTCCTCTGCTTCGCTCAGCGATGAGGACACCATGGAGCCTGGTCTACTTCACTGCTCTGCTGGCCCCCACGCAGGGCTGCGTGCAGCTTCCAACTACAGTTTGTGTTTGGGTGAATCATTCATCTATGATCACTTGAGCTCATTGCGTATGCAACACTATTGCTGTTAATCCCTCTGGTATTCCCAGCTCCCTGGATTTTATTTGGGTTTAGAGCTAGTGGTCCTTAATTTTTAGAGAGAGCCTTTGAGGCTCCGCTACACCACTCCTAATATGGGATTCAGTACTTATATTTTATTTAAAACACAGGGCTTGTTACTACAGTGCTTTTAACATTCTAATGTACACATAAAATTTTTATGGCGCTCTCTCTTCCTGAGAAGTCTCAGATATAAAACAATTTTTCAAGGAAAAAAAAAGGCATGTAACAGCCCTGCTTTGCTTTAATTTTGGGTCCACAAAAGTCTCTTGCTATGTGTGATTGATATCAGTGAAAACAGAAAATAAATCTCCAAGAACAAAGCATCAGAGCATTTTAAAAAGCAGCTTATTTCTGTGCTGGTCGCAGCACACTGCTGGTTTGGTCCCTTTGGTCCCACGAGGGCAAAGCTGCAGAGGGATGGAACTGGAAACATCCTGACCACCTCGCCCAGTGACCCCCCGGTGTCCCCCAGGTAAGTTTCTGGAGGATAACTGCTGCCTTTCTTATCTCAGCTGAGTCTGGTGCTCACCCCACACATCGCCTTTCCCCTATTTCAGTTTCCCACCCAAAACACACCCACCTTATCTAGAGGTGCTGCCAGAGATGAGGTGAGGTTGCAGCCCAGCTGTGATGCAAGGTTTGGCCCCGCTGGCAGGAGGCACAGAAATACCGTGCTGCTGTGGTGTAGGAGCACCAGGCGATGGAGAACCCCTTGGTTGTGACCTTGCAAAGGGGTGGGGGAGATGCCCAGGCTGTCCTTACAGCACTGCTGGCCTTCCTCCTGATGCAAAGCGAGGAGGAAACCACCATGTGCATGCCCAGATAGCTGTACGCAGCAAGAATAGTCACAGCTATAAGGTGCGTAAGAATCAGATCTTTCTGTTGTTCCTTCTGGTACAGTAGGTCTGTTGGCCCAAAGCCCTTTCCCTGAGGCTATTATCAACGTAGTGTGACTGACACTGTCACAAATTCCGGCAGGATGTCATCTTTGGGATCCATACTTGTGGTGCTCTTTATAGCTGGGGCAAACAAATGCTGCACCCCTTAAAAGGACTTCGTGTTCACTGAACGTTTTTCTTCCATATGGAAGTTCCTGCTTTACCAGGGAAATGGTGGTGGGTAACATTTCACCAAACGTCGAAAGCCCAAACGTGCACCTACCAGGTCTTCATCACCAGTTTATCTGTGATCAGCTACGAGAAGCTGAACCTTTGTTGAAACCGGTTCAAACAGAACCAGGTCCTCTTTTAATGTTCAAGAGAGTTTGATTAGCTGTTTGTTGATACACTAAAATGTTTCAGGCAGTTCTTTGGTGCTTAATTAATCACGCTTTTCATCTGTTTTGACAATATACCATAGTAAAAATGCTAATTATTACTCCCACTATTTCATCTGGAAGAGTAAGTAGCACGGGAAAGGTGCTTATAGCATATTTCCACATGGCTAAAATCAGGAATTACTGGAAATCTCCCATGAAGTTCTGCTTTTACAAGATTTCCAGACCAAAGATATTTAGATACATTGAGACGCAATTTAGAGATTTTTGTATTAACAAAACCAGGTCAGCTGCAACTTGTGAGATTTGTCTTTTGCTAGAAGAAAAAAAAAAGGTACAGTTCAAAATTAATTATGCATGTTTATAAATGTGTGGGTGAACACCCTCAAAATCTATACACAGATTAGATTTATAGAGTGCAATTCAATACTATTTTACAAAGCAATAAAAGTACTTGCCGATTCTCATGAAAAACATCAATATGTTTTAGTTTTAATAATGAAAATGTTTAATAAATAAGATCCAATTATCAGCTTCATGGATAATACAACACAAAACGTTTTTTTGTAGGTTTCTTTTGTAGTTTTTTTTTATTTTTAGCACTCTTCTCAATTCACTTTTAATATTTCTCCCTTTTTTTTTTTTGACAATAGACCCTGGCTAATTGTTTTACTCCTTTTACTTTGAACTTCAGGATGAGGAGTTTAATGCAGAAAGGTTACTTTTTTATGTGAGCGAGTCTGGCAGGGAAATGGGTGTTGCTTGGTTCAACGTAATTTGCATAACGTATGACATAAGTATTTTTATATCTCTTGGTTGAAAGACAATCTTGTGATCTACTGTCCTTGAAAGCTGTTTTCTTAGTATTTTCCTGTATTTACTCTGGAAATACAACCCCAAATAGCTATACAACAGATATAAAATAATCCATTTTTTTTTCAGTGGGTTCTCTCTTGCTTATACTGGACTAGTAGCTTTTACCTATTACTTACCATTAAATGCTGATACAGCACTTAAAGAAGAATTTATATTTCAAGGATGAATCATAGAATCACAGAATGGTTTGGGTTGGAAGGAACCTTTAAGATCACCTAGTTCCAACCCCCCTGCCATGGGCAGGGACACCTCCCACTACACCAGGTTGCTCAAAGCCCCATCCAGCCTGGCCTTGAACACCTCCAGGGATGGGGCATCCACAACTTCTCTGGGCAACCTGTGCCAGTGCCTCACCACCCTCAGAGTGAAAAGTTTCTTTCTGATATCTATGCTAAATCTCCCCTCTTGCAGTTTGAAGGCATTCCCCCTCATCCTATCACTACATGCCCTTGTAAAAGGAGGTTGTCTTTTCCTCCATAGGAGATATCATAGAGTACAACTGCCCTAGGAGTGGGCATCACTGATTCTATCTACTTTATATGTGAAGTTCAGACTAACAGAAAAAAGATTTATTCCCCTTTGCTATAAACTACTTCCTCCTTTAAAGAAACTCTTCCCATTTCCATTCTTTTTCCTCCAAGCACTGGAAGGGAGCTCATAATTCAACAGTGGCCAGACATCTGTATGTGCTTATCTAAGTGCAAAGTATTTGAAGCGAATGTTGCAGAATGTGATTCGTGGTGGATTTTAAACGCACCCAGGTACTGGAGCTGATGCAGGAGGTGTATGTCTGCCCATTTAGCCATGCACTGGCAGGACCCTTATTGACTCTATGTGGGATGCAGAAGGCCCGTTTGTGGCAATGCGAGCAGTCCCTGTTCTAAGTAACGATCAGGCTCTTCAACTTTTTTAATTTCTTCTTATGTTGATGCTGTATTTGGAAGCATGGATTAAGTTAAATCTCGTATCGGCTCACAGCTAGCGCCACTCTGCCTCCTCGCAGCCAGAAGGACAAGCGGACAGGTCGTTTTCTGCTTTGGTAAGAGATTTGAAGGTCAAGCATCAAAATGGTAATTTCAATCAAAGCCAGTCTGGTTGCTCAACAGACTAACCAGAGCTACTGTAGGATGTAGATCTGAATGCATGCAGAGACTGTGATCTAATTCTGAGCACTGCTTGTTGGGTCAGATCTGGTTGAGTCAAATTGCGATGCGTCGGCCCTGAGAGGCTGCCTCCTGCCTAGATGGCAGCAAATAAAATACCAAGAAGGAAGGAAGGAAATGAGACCTTGCTTTGCTGAACAAGCACAAATCTCTGCATTCAGGATTAGCATTTAGAAAATAATCTACTGTTCCCTGTAGTGTAATCTCAGCGGAATTACTGAATTCAGTGCTAAAGCCTTTGCAGGTACTGTCAAGTACCAGACAAAGGCATTCCTTGCAAATGGATGGGAGTAGAAAGCAGAGGCTGGAAGAAAGAGAATAGATTAATTTCTTATTGTCACTCGATTAGTCCTTCTAGTCAACATCCAAACAGCGTGATGTTGACTAAAATAGTTATATATTCATAGCACTGTAACGAATTCACAGTTTTATCCAGAAAGCAGAGAGGGATTGAAATGGCTTTTTTCCAGGTGCGAATATAAGAATTTATTCTGATAGTATAATAGCTAAAAAGGATTTTTAGGCATTTGAAGGAATAACAGTATACTTAAAACAAATATACAGGGGTGTTCAGAACCTTACTATAACCCTCCCCGATGCACAGGTCCTTGCCCAGCCCCGGCACACTAACAATAGCAGCAACAGCAATTATATGGCAACTGTAAGTGAGTAACATTTTTCAAGACCCTGTAGGTACTATATTAGGAGAAAAAAACCCCAAACAAACAAATTAGCAAAATGAAAGCACAGCACAGCACTTAATCACATAGTTGTCTCATTTAAATCAGTGGGTCGACTCATTTTCGTATAATTATGCATGTTTTTAAGATATGCTTGGTATGTCACAAGACTCTGTAATCTTATAATTGCAGCTATCCATTTCCCTTATGTTTGCCCTACCTTTGGAGAAAGGACTGCTCTTTTGTCACCGGTTGTAGGGTAGGTAGCGTGGGGGTGCAGGCTGGTGATGAGAGCTAGTAAGCGCTATGATAGGATGCACCGTAACAGCGTCTTATCCTAAAAATAATTAGTTATTGCTGAAGAGATGGTAGAATACAGAAGTTGATTGATCACAGTGATACTACAGCAACCTTGCAGTAGAAAATGATAGGGTGGCAGGGTAAACGGCTCCTGCCACCCTCGGCGTACTCTGCGAAAGTCCAAACCAGTGGAAGCCAGACCAGGTAGGTGGAATTACAAGCGGGGAGCTCTGGCGGAGATGGGGGAGTGCAGGTGGTGGGAGAACAGTAGTAAAATGATGTGTTTTATGTTACTGGTGTCCTGTCTTTTATTTACTTTAGTCTGCTGGCAGGATGTTTCTCTGTAAACATTACCACAAAACACTTAAACAGGAATAAAAGTAACTTTTATTGAAGGAATTTAAAAGTAGTCTCTGGAAAACATGCAAGGAACACCATGTGGACTCCACATCTTCTTCAAAGTAGAATGAACACAGCAGGGATCCGCTACTGTCACCAAAACCAAATCCAAACTGCACCTTTTAATATTTATATAATTGAAAGTACAAATCAAGGTTGCTGTCTGAAAGTGCTAACATTTCACGACAGTGAGAGGCAAACTTGCCTTTTCAAACTTGTAATAGAATACGTAGCACCGAATTAAGCCTGCAGTTCTGGCATAAACCAGCAACATCAGGACAATACTGCTTACCACATATTGCAAAATATAACTTTCCATTCTTTAGACTAATTAGAGAGGCAGCCAGTAGCACCACTATGGTTCTGTCAGCATTTCCACAATAAAACCCCCTTTTCAGGGCTTTATAACTTGGCTGTAAAAAATTAGCTTCAGGCTGAAACTTGGCATGCCATGGTTCACTCCGGCAGCAAGTCGAGCTGTGCATGTGGTTATGTGTGTGGTTTGTTGATTGTTTCCTAAATACAAATTTTCATTAGAATTAATTTTGCCACTTCTTGGAAGACAATAATAAAATAAACCAATTTTTAAATGACCGTAGTTACATTCTTTGGCAGTCTCTTGCAGCGAGTTAATTGTTCATGTATGAAGGTTTGAGGTGAGAAGCATACAGCCTTCTGACGCTTTTTTGTTTTAAATTAAATCATCTCGAGGAAAGTTTGAAAGCAGGTTGTTGCACTTGTATGTTGAAGTTATTCCACAGGGCGTGATCCTGACTCTGTGAAAGACACCGAGCAGCTTTGACAGAAAAAGGCCCCCCAGAAGCAGCGCACGTGAGGGCACTGGTATTCAAATAGTCCCTGGACCCTTTGGAACAACCGTGCCAAAGGGAAGATTGGGGCATCCCTCTCCGGCTGCGGGAGCATCCAGGCCACTAAACTCTCAGGTGAAGAAGCCATCAGTGTCCTCCTCCACTCGGCACGTAGTGGTGGCAACGTCAGCCTTTCCCAGGCTTGTGCCACAGATCAAATGGAGGAACCTCTTCCAGTCATGAGTGGTAAACCACTGTTTGTTAGATTTCCATGTTATGGATAATCACAGTGCATTACTTCAGAAGCCTTCACATAACCCATCTACATCCACAAATTTTGAAGTGAACTGAGTATCATTAATAACCTTACTGCAAATGCTTCTCTTTCAGCTTCACTGTGGTCTGTAGAAATGCCCAAAGAAACAGGACACTATGGTGCATCTGGAAACGCTGCAACATGGAGAGAGAAGTGGAAGTATTTGAAAGGAAATCAGAAAGACCGGTAAGACGGGCAAAGCTCACTCTTTTTTTCTTCAGGGGAGTCTTTGTCATTGCAATGCGGTTTAAATTTTGTTGCATGTTTTGATTATTCTTTTTTATTTAGTATTTTTAACGGTTAATAACTATTGGTTATTAAAAAAAGATAGGTAAAAAAATAAAAGTCACAGAAGCTAGCATTGCTTCTTGCAAAGAAGCAAATAGGAGAAATACTCTAAAAATACATAGGAGATGGAAAATGTCATCAATATGCGCTAACATATTCTCCAAATCATTCTTCAATATAAGTGTCACGAAGAAAACTAACAATCCACATCCAGTATTCTTCAATCAATGAACAGCTGAAGATGAAAATTAATATTATAGAGTAGAATAACCAATTATAAGCCAATTCAAAAATCTATTCATCATGGACTCATTTTTTGCAATGGGTGGATGAGATTTGAAAGGGAGAGAAAGCGAGTGATTAAGCAGCACTGAGCCAACTCACCAGCTCCCCGAGCACAGAGCTTTGTCACCACCCCAAAAAGAGCTGATGTCTGATGAACAAGTGAAATATTTGGGTTCAGCCCTCCCCCCTGAGTACAAGGAGTCAGCTAAGAGAGATGGTTCTCATGCAGAGGTAGGCTCAGGCTCTCCATCAGATCAGCAGAATTTCGTTCCAGCGTTAATTTTCTCCAAGAGTAGCTGCCAGGATATCCTTGAACACATAAACCCAATTAAGCCAAGCTAAACTGATCATTAGGCTTTCAAGTATGTGTCTGCTGATATTTTATAAGGCCGTAGTCTACTTAAAGTTTCACCTCCTGCAGCCACCCAAGGTTGACCCTGGGAGTCCACTGAGACAACAGGCAAAAGCTCCTAAATTTGCGGGAGAGTCTTGGAGCGTCTCACAATTACAGAGGCTGCCCAGACCACTGGGGCTCACACAAGGGTTACTCCAAATTTCTTTTTACCCCTTCCGGCTGCTGAGGTAGCACCCACTCTGAATAGCTGGTGTGACTTTGACCTACACCTCTGGGCATCCCAACACTGCGCAAGTGGGAAAGCGCGTGGAGGGGGTGTAGGAGACACACACACGCTTATCCAGGCAAAGGCTGAATTCCATTTGTCACCTTGAGGACCTGCTTCAATTTTCCAATTTTTCTCCATTTGCAATAATTGTCACGCTCTGGCTGTGATCACGCAGTTGTCGTTCAGCAAGTGCCAGCACCTAGTGGAAAGCAAGCAAGACCTAGAGCTTAGCGTCTCCCTTCTCCTCCCTTCCAAACCCACCTCCCCACCCCAGTCCCAGCTTATATAGACAGCTCACCTTTACACAAACAGCCCTAGTCCCACAGAAGGAAATGCTGGCCCAGTAACCAGACGCTTTTTCAAATAAATAAACTGAATTTGTTGAACAGAGAGGGTATAGGCCATTCCCTAATCCTGCTGCTTTCTGATGACCCTACACAGCCGGCTTTGCGACTGTGTGGTCAGAAGCCATTTTCACTGACCCAAGCTAAGAAACCAACACTGGTTCTGCTCATCCGAGCTTCGGTTTCTTACGAGGTTAGTTCACGCTTAAATATGATGCAGGACTAGGTGAGCGGATACATTGGAGAATATCTAGAGGGATTTTGTAGACAGCCTTGGGTCAAGAGCCCCAGGTCAACACCCCTGACCACAGCTAGTCTTTGCCCATCCTCATGCTTGCTTTTGCCTGTCTTATTAGAGACCTTGTAAGCATGAAGACGTTCTCCCTCTTTGAACGCTGTAGGCGTTTCTTTATGCTTTACCAGGTCTTCTGTGATAATGAGCATCTCGTACACCCTTTTGCTTTCAGAGGTGTTTGCTCCCTTTGATTCCCTTTCAGCAGAACTCAACAGCCTGCATGCTCAAGTCCTGTTTTCTTAAATTTGGAGATGTGCCGACTAAACTACATGACCAACCAGAAGCAGCCAGGAACACGTGGCCCGGCTCTTTGTGGTAGTATGCTGGAAAATGAAATGAAAGGAATCTAAACACTTTATCATCACATCCCGCTTGGAAAAAGATTTTAAAATGCAACAATTAGTGTATTATCATTCAGGAACATAATTTACAAGTGCCTTTTGTGGATTAGTAGGACTTTCAGGCCACCAACATCCATGCTATTGTGCTGTCATTGCGTAGGACTGTGTGGCCCCCACAGCTTCATGCACTGAATAAGCACTTCCCAATATTTAAAGATCTCCTTTGCCTGTTTGGAATCCCTTTGTTTGTTCTGTTTTATCTGAAAGACAATGTCTGACCCCTTTTTCTTTCTTCCCAGGCCCTGCTTGTGTTTTTAATGAATAAAAACCTGGAGACTGCAGTTGTGATTTCCGTATTTCTGCAAGAATCTCCTCTATGATTTCTGTAAGGTTCACACAACCCTACTGAATGCGAACCCAAGGTCTGCTGCCAGTGACTTTGCTGTGATCATGGAAGGGTGAAGAAAGACAAAAATCAAGCTAGATCTTGGCTCCATAATGCTGGTTACCAGAGGAAACACTGAGGATTCAAATCAGAGGTGGCGTAAGAAGGTAAGTCAGGGCAAGCACCTGTATCATAAACCAGTCTGAATTAAATGATCAAAACCTAAGATAAAGTCTGGTATCATGCAAATGGAAACACAGAAAAAGATAGGACAAAATACATTCTTTATTGCATCTCAGCTTTGAATTACCATTAAATGTGCACCTTGGGCTGAGCCTGACCCAACTTGGCATGCGCTGGATAGTTACACCCCGACTTCTGTCACTGCCTGTGACTGGTGTCACAATAGAGCAGGCCTTGAAAAAGCTGGAAGAATGGTAGTTTTTAAAATGTATATATTTGTATTTTAAAAAATCTCATAATATTCTTCGTCAAAACCTAATTATTTCAAATGGGCGCACATGGAGGATATACATATACATTCATACCTATAAGTAATATGAAGGTAGTCAATAATGCCTACAGGGCTACACTTAGCTATTACTTTCTTGGCACATGTGAAACTGAAGCCAGCTGGGTGGTTTGTACTATTCTGAGATCCTACAGGACGTCACAGAGAATGTCCCATCACAGTACTGACACTCTTGTCTGCCTTTGCTGAAATCTTGCATGATTGTGCTGTACCAATTATGCTGTCCAGAGGGCCATCACGAGTTTCTCTCTCTGTTCATGTCCTCTGAATCCTGCCAGGTCGTGCTGGCAGGGAACAGAATGACTCCGGGGAAGTCAGGCCATTGTGCTAGTGACGAATTTGGCCCTTTAAAAAGAGACCGGTATCCCTCTTTTCCCTCTCTTTCTCTCTCCAGCAAGAAATTTTCATTTCCAAACCAGCGGCTCAACACGATTCTCTTCATCTTTTTATCTGAAGCTCTTAGTCTCCCACTGAAGAGCAAAAGCTAAATTCTACAATGCAACATAAAGTGGATGCCAGTTATGATTAGGCTACATTTAATGCACTCTCCCATGTATGTTAATGCTTTACGTACAGCTATGCATGCAGCTAAAAGGACAGACAGAAAATAGGCTGAGAAATAGAAGAAAATGAAGTTCATAGCAAAGGCTGTGTTTCCCCAAATGGAAAGCATTTAAAGATTGGGAATTGCCTCTTTCTTTTACCCGTGTTTCCTTCCCAACTCCATCAGCCAACTTTCTGCTAACCCTCCCTCTGCTTTTAGTTATCAACTTGCTTTTTTTTTATCCTTTTCATAGGAAAAGAAAGCAAGCAGACAAGAATGGAAAACAGAATTAGATAAATATCTGGCAGCGTATCATGAGAAGCATATCCTAGAGAGAGAACAACAATCTAGATAAGGTTCAACTTTTCTTTTTGCTTGCTTTGAGGACAGTGTGGCAGCTCCACACTTCCCATGTATGCTTTTCAGTTTATGTATAAATGTAAACTTCCGCGATGAAACAAATAATGATGGAAAAAAGTTTGGGGGACATATTAGTAAATGATAAAAATCGTATGCATCCATAGTAACATGTTTTGCATAAAGATTTTTAAAGCAGCCTTTTTACTCTCATGTGTAGGAAACGTAAAATGCGATGATTGCTCTTTTTCATAACCAGTAACTATACAGATAGATACGTGGGGATAGGAAGGGACAAACAAACCTAAAGATGACAGATCTGTACAGAACGCTGTTAGTATGCCAGATCTTATTACAGAGCAGTGGGAGGCCTTGTACGCTACGTACCAGCTCTATGGGGACCTCCATATTTAAAACAAGATGAAAAAAATGTGATTTGAAAAACCCCTCATGGGCAGCCTTCAAAGGCACAGACAGGTTCTGACTGGATTAACATTTATTGACTGTTTAAGCCTGCTTTTTTGCTTCAGGACAGAGATACACGAGTTTAATTGCAGAGGCTGTTCTGCCAACTGATCACCAGAGTGGCAACCAAAGCTTTACTAATCGGTCCTTCATTAAAGAAAAGTCTCTATTACAAAACAAATTAAGCATGCTCTGATCCTAACCTACAGGTCCAATGGCATTACAGCAAAGTTTAAGCTGTTAGAGCACTGAAAAACTTATTAAGGTTTAGCGCTGAGATAGCACTTTTGTATTGATTTTACAATACACAGGTATTATGATTTATGGAGTGCTAGTGTCACTCTAACAAGCTGAAGGACACACAATATCATCTCCAACATCATTAAAATTCAGAAGCCTCTAGAACTAACTCATCAACCACCGTACATTGTCAAAGACTATAGAGCTGTATTCCGGTTGGAAAATGCCCTAAGCTTTCCGGACAGTTGTCTTCCTGAATCATTTAATTAGAAAGAAAAAAAAAAAAGTTTAAAAAAAAAAAAGAGAACCCCAACTCTGCGTACATTTTAAAATTTAACTACTTGCAAATGTGTCGTTCATGTAACAAAATGGCACTATTATTTACTATCACCTATAACAAAATTAGTTTTCCTGCCTTCTGTTGCCTGACTATTAACGTACCAGTATTAGGTCTATTGGAAATCGCTGGTTAATCCAAAGGGAAAGAGGGAGGCTTTGGCGCGCTAAGTGAAAGCCGTGCACTATCCACCTCGTTCTGTCTAAAGAATGCTTTATTTCAGGGAAGTTTGGGTGCCCACCCTGCTTCAGACCAAAGCCATCCCTCCCTCCCAAGTGGTTGCTTTTTCTCGCTTTTTTTTTTTTTTTTTTCCCCAGGAAAAGACAAAACCCGGCACTCCCGGCCTTCGCGCTCCTTTTACAAGCGGAGAAAGCGGCGCCTGATGCAAACAGAACACAAAGCCCGCGGCCAACAGCCGCCCGATGCGGCAACGGGGCCGCCGGCCCCGAGCCCCCCCCATCCCCATCCCCGGCCGGCGGAGAGACCCCATCCCCGGCCTCGGCCCGGCGGTTCCGCGGTGCGCTGGAGACCCCTGTCGGCTGCCGGCAGCAAGGGCGGCCCGGGGGAGCCGGGGCCGGGGGGAGCCGGGGCTTCGGCGGAGCGGGGACCGGGGGGAACCGGGGTCGCTCCGCCCGCAGCGGGCAGGAGTCGGGCTTCGGGAGGCGGCGGGGCGGGGAGAGTGAGTCCCAAACATGAGCTGGGTCAAAACACGCACAAAACACACCGAGAGCGTTCAGTTTTCTCCTTTAAAATGTTTTATTTATTTATTTATTTATTAAATTTATTTTATTTTTCCCCAGGGGTGTGCCTGCCCTTCCCCTAGCCCGGCAGCCGGGACTCTGCCTCCCGTACCCCCCCTCTGAACGAGGAACGCCAAGTTAATAATTTTGCAACCGGTGAGGGGAGCACACCGGGTAGAGGCACAACTTTGCCTTTCTTCTAGTGATGCCTAAGGGCAGGAAATCCTCCTCCTGGAATTTTATAGCTCAGCTCATGGAAAGCATGCAGATGACGACAGTGTCCATAGCGTTGGAATGGATCCGGGCTAGCTGAAGGAATTTATCCCGTTTTATTATCCTGTGCTGCCCTATTTGTAATCATAGCGATAGGAATACTCAAGCCTGCTTCTTTTCTGCGTTGTTGTTCTTGCAGCCCACATGTGGTCATTTACGCCAGCGCTACCAAATCACTTAAAAAAGGAATGTAGGAATGACTGTACAAACCACCTGAGTACCAAACCCATTTGTTTTTAATAAGGCAGTGTAAGATGCCAAGGCATTATATAATAAGCATTTCCAGTCTTTCCTTTTGCACAGTGATCACTGGTAGCCGTTATTTCCTACCTCGATTCATGGAAAGTGTCATATCGTTATTACATTTGCTGTACGAATATAATCAAATATAGAAACATGTGTTCTACTGCCGATCTTTTGTGTGCACAGCTCCCCTTACAAGCTGTGGGAATGTTGCATGGGAAAGGACCTGAAAGTCGGGCGATTGGATAGCTAAGCTTTTTAGAAAGCAGCCTTAGCTGAGGACTTGCAAACTGTCCTAAATTGTCAAAACCTTGTGATGTGCCCCATGCTTATGTCTGGCATATACACTTCCATTTTTCTCCTAAATTCTGAAATATCTAAATATTTTTTAGCTTTGAGTACACTCGAAAATGTCACTTAAAGATGCAAAACTCTTCCTAAATTAATTTTCTAAATAAACTGTAGCTGACTGATTACTTTTATCTTAAATGACCCTGAAAGCTCTTCAGATTTACCTCTTACACTGATCTAAGTCTTAATTCAACCAGGAGACGCTCCCAATCTCAAATTGCACTAACGCATAGCAGAAGTACGTTCAATGTAAACAAGATCAGAATCAGTCCACAACATGTGAAGAGCACTTGGAAGTAACTGAATGAAAACCCCCACAAAAGTATAAATGAGCCTTTCTGTCTGCTGAGAATTGCAGTACCCTCCTTTTTTGGATCTCTTACAAATCTACTAAAAATCCTGCAAGACTCAAGTGGTTCTGCAAAACGCTACTCAGCAGAGTAAAATCTGAAAGAATAAATTATTTTAAGTCGTCTTAAAATTATAATAATATATATACCAAAGGATTAGATGTTTTCCAAATGAGTGTGAATACGTATCAGTCAGCGGTCGATTAGAGCGATTGAAGTTGTTTATATTTTGTTGCTTATATTTTTAATAGCATATTATTTCTAAGGAAGGAAGAAAAGGCTTTTCTTTCCAGTATCACCAAAGACGCCTGATTGCAAAATGCAATCAGTCCTAAAATTAAAATTAGGAGGCCGGATCAGCATGAAAGCAATTGTGTTATAAGTCAGCGTTAAGATGTTATTGATAGAAAAGCTAATGCAATACATTTTCCTCTGTCACGCGTTTCTGGCCCAAAGCAATTTGCCAACTAGCTAACCACCTCAGCATAAACACCGGGGAGCCCCCGCTGGGTCCTGGAAATCCCGCTTGTCTGCAAGTGCACAATATACAAGGCAAATCTCCATAAAGCTCGGTGCCACAGTTGAATACAAACACTCCTCAGGTCCTGCTGTGACTTGGCATACCCCGCCGGACAGCTGGAAACTGGGAGGAAAGGGGCTGCTGCCAATAGCGGGTTACAAGGGATTGTCAGTGCAAAGTTTCCTGGAAACAGACAGCGACTGACATTATTATTTTGCTGGGGGGTATGGGTGTGATATATAGGATGATACACGCTTGCGTTTGATATATATTTGACAGGATATACGGTAAAGCGTAGTGCCTTTCTGATACAAGCCGTGTGCTTGGGCTAAGGATTAAACCCTGAAAAAGAACCAGACAAAATTTGACCCAACCTTACATTTTACCTAACGTAATTCTGGAAATCAGATATTGCCCTAAATGTCATTTTATTATGTGTATCAAAAAGATTTAGCCTACGAAGGGTCACGAATGTGCATCTAACACCTTTGCAGCTGCAGTTTGCTGGAGCGAGATTGCATGCACTCACTCTCTCTTTTTTTTTTTTTCTTGGAACCACTTGCAATGAAGTGCTACTGGCGATCATTAAAAAAAGATTGCTCTTTTTATGTAGCTTGAATATACAAAATGGTACTTATCTGCACTCCAGTGTAAAGAAGGCTTGAGAGACAATTCAAAGATATACATGAAACAGCTAAATTAGGGGTAGGCATACTCGATCATCGTTAGTCTAATGTAAAGAATTTTTAATGTAAAGGAGCTACGTTTTCTAACTGGGAATAAACGCCCAGCGTTCTCTATGTGTTATAATAAATTAATGCAATAAAAACAGGTACACTTATCCTGTAAAGAAGCTTATTAACCAGACTGCTAGTGCTGCAAAATTCGGCATACAGTAAACAATACCTTTTTTTTTGTTGTTAGAATAATGACGTACAGTTTATTCTTTTATACTATGCAGCACTTGGGGACCACATCCATTTACCAAAATAATACCAAATTAGTACTGCAAATATTGAAATCAGACCTTTCAGACTAACCAGTGGCCTAATTTTCTCTTCAATCTGCTCTTAATCTCAATTCATCAATAATACTGCCTTATTATAGGACTTTGACAGCGAGCTAGGGCTTTTGATAAATTATACATCTCAAGCCAGATTTAAAATTTGAAGCTCAAGTGCTAATTATCTGTACAGGCCTAGTTAATAACGAGATTTCTTGTTAAGTATCTGATCACAGCATGGGCATCATTTGTCAAGAACCTCAAGTCTACCTTGGAGACTAGCTCTTCGAATTCTCCCTTGCCTACCATATGTAAAATTGGGATCTTTGTTTCTATAATAACCTTTTATTAGGAAGCTGACATAATGATTAAGTTCGCTGTAGACACATACAATGAGTTAGACAATTACCCTTGCTGCTTTAAACTACTCAGGCTCCTAGCAAGACAAAATAATTAATATTGAATTTTAATTTGATGCGTTCCACATTTAAACCCCAATTTGCAAAGTACACCTGGAAGGCTGCCGCTGTTTCCTTGCAGTTTGTGCTGATGAAATAAAGGCTCCTGCCGTTTGAACGTAAAAGCACAGAAGGCATGATGCACCACAATCACTTCTCAGTGGAGCAAAGAATTTTCGAGCATTAATGGGAAAGGTAATTACCTAGGTCTAACTTTATAGCCTTTTCTCTAATGAAACTATAATCTCCCAGGCCTACATGGTTTAAGCGTTTACATGATTTTAACGATTTCGCTGCCATAACGGTTGTCACACGTGGTAATTTAGAAACTCGGTGCCTTAAAACAAAGACGCTAATTATATTTCTATATTTTGATTATCGAAATAAAACCGGGCTGTGCGAAGTGACAGAACCGTAATAAAAACAGCCCTGCACTGCCCGCGTGGAAGGAGGGGGTGTATTTGTTTGCAGGAAAAAAGGCGCCCGAGAGCTTTCACAACTGTACCTGTTAACTGCGCCGCGCAGTTTAATTCCCCTGAGCTTTGGCAGCGGGGCAAAGCGCGCGACACGCTCTGAGGAGCTCTCGGCGCTCTGACTTCAGGCAAAACTCCCAGTGTGCCAACTTGTGCAGTCCTTCCCTTGTTAAAATACAAATGGTTCTCAACCGTAATGGCCTAAAGGCACATCACGTACATACAGTGGTGCCCCTGGAAGGTGGAGTCCTGGAGCCCTTCCCCTGCGCTAGTCCAGTGCTCTCCTACAAGTGTTACCTCAGTCCTCATGGCAAAGCCTCCACCGCAACTGGCAAGCGCTTTCTCCCACGTACGGATGAATTTGAGCCTGAAACACGAGGGGGAACGGGCTTATTGCCCGAAGGACCGGATGGACCAGCCGTTTGCAGGGTGTATCCTGCAGCACGGTTCCAGCTTTTCAGAGCGGTGCCTCACGTGTCTGCCGGGGTGGGATGGGGCTCCCACCCAGGCCACGTCATCTGCCGTTCGCAGCTCTTGCAGCATCCCCTCTGCATCTCTCTGCTAGCCTCTGCTTTTAATGCACTAGGTGGTTTGGCTACCGCCTCGCCTCTATGTCGGACGTGCGGGGTGGCAGGGGTGTAACACCGTGAGTAAAATTGGCTTTCCCAATGACCTTAGCTCCGGGGCTGGGACCCCAGCCATCACCCTGCCTTTACTCAGCTCCGGTAGGGCCGGATGGCTTCCTCCAGCGTTGGCTTTTGTCCATACTTGAGAACCTCACGTCTCTAAACGGGCTGAAGTCATTGCTGCTGCCATTTCCAGGATAATCTAATTTGATGTTCGTCATCACGGCACAGCTTTATTTTCCAAAATCTGCTCGCATCCGCTAGCTGTGGGCATCAGGTGCGAAGTTTGGATCCATACCAAAATATGAACTTTCCGAAAAGGCAAGTGTGCTCACGCCTAATGCAGATACCGTCTGATTATTATCAGCTTATAGGCGATACAAGATGATACGTTTAAACAGAAAAATCCGAAGCCACTTTGCTGATAGGAAGTTGAGTCTCAATCTCATTTGGAGTGTCAGTGGGGAGCCGGAATTTCCGTTCTGTGGAAAATTCAGACGTTTCAGGTTTTTTCAATTCTCTACCGGAATGAAAAGCCAGGAAGATAAAAAAATATTCATCAAGATTATTTTTTTGGCAGAGTCATTCCTACTGGTCCAAATAAATAAGACTGTAAGTAGAGTCTTTTGGGTCACAAATTCCAGTGAAAGACAGTGTAGGAAGGCATCTGGTAGAACAATCTCAGAGAGGTAAGCTCTGAAAAATCCCTGGGGAGCAACGGACCTGAAGGGTGAAGCCATGGACAAAGGCGGACAACTTAACATGGTGACCAAACATGGATTTCTACTTTGGCCGCTGTAACTAGTGTTTCTCTCTTTGCATTGGTATGAGAAAGACCAGAGGAGAGCCTTGCATGAAACTGCATCAATCCTTTTAGCCTGGGGAGGAAAATACCCTTGGTCAACCTCGCACCAAAGCAGGAAGCGAAGGAGCTGCCATGCTGGGGAGGGGCACATATGTAGTGCTGGACTGCGGGGGGTTGTGCTCGTCTTTTTTTTTCCCTTTAGGAAAAGAAAGAATTAAAATCACCTTCTCTGGCTCAGCTCGAGGAGGACACTGCAGACCAGAAGGAGATCATGTGGCATGACAACATACGATGATGGAAGGTAAAAGCTTCTTTTACCAGAAGCTTAAACTTATCAGTGTCTGTAGATCAGCATTTACCTATATATATAAATTCAGAAAGACAATTTCCCAAACTTTAGGGATTTAAAATCCAAAAGGATTTAAAACCCAAAGGTCTTCTCTGATCCACCAACAAGGAAAAACCCTCTTGTAACACTTCCACAGTGACTTTTTCAGCATACCCTAAGTGTCAAAACTGCTTTTGCTTTGTTTGCATCAGCGACAGGGTAGACAAACACGGAACTAACAATAAGGCCATCAGATGCCTGTGTTTTTGTTGGCACTCTTCCATTAAGGGAGGTCATTTGCTTGTTGTCTTCGACTAATGAGCAAGTTGCGTGAAGCTACTTTGCATTTACAACAGGGAAAGGACACAATGAAGGCGGCGGGAGACATGAAGGTGCTGTGGTTTGCTACTGGTGAAAGCACGTGGTGTCCTGCTGTGGATCCTGAGGCAGCCAGAAGGTGCTTTAGTACTCCAAGAACACATCTGTGGATCTGCTCCAAATCACCCATGTCCCTGTACCGCAGGCCACAGCAGCATCTCTTCACCATGTGTTCCCAGACATGCATCCCAGGAAACCCGTAGGCGTGCGTACAGATGGACTTATTTTATTAACTGATCTACTTAGCTATGCACCTAGTGCTCATAACTCACGGCAGGTGTGTCCAGCAAGGCTGTTTATTGCAAGAAGGATTGCTGCGCCCACAGAGCTTCACAGCACACGGTACATCCCCACTCATCTACTGTGTGTGTTTAGTGTCACTTTTGGTGTAACAGCGCCAAATAGGTGTCTCTGGAAAGCAAGGCAGCTGAATGACCCTCACGTGGTGCAAGATTAAGAGCTACAAACTCCTGTAATTCCAACAAACTACAGACTCCTATACTTTCCCCACTAATTTGTTCACACCAAGAAGTGTTCATGAGCAATGTTGTTGTTCACCAGAAGATGAGTCTTCCACACAGATCCCCATGTTTGCAGCTCCTAAACTGGGCTATATCATTCAAGGGTGGAGACCTGTTAGTCTCATCTCTTAGCACTGCAAGGGAATACACCGGGTTGCTGGATACTGAGGGAGAAGCCTTGTACCCCGATTTTAAGGATGTCAGCATTGGGAAAACCAAATGCTTTATCAGTTTCATCATTAAATGACATTTTATCTCATCAGATTTTTTTTTTTTTCATTAGAAAGCATAGATTTGTAGTAATGGGCAGATGTTAGAAAAGATTAAATAAGACGGTGCATTATTAAGATGGTAAGTGGTGACAGGCATCTTCCTTAGCTACTCTGGTATAGCTATTCACTAGCAATGTTGCCTAATCAGCCTCTACCACTTACCCCAGGGAGGGGAAGCCCTGAGACCTGCCACTCTCCTGCTCCTCCTCTTCAGGATGACAAACAAAAGCAGCCAAAGCAGCTGCTCTGAGCCACCGGCTCCTTCAAAGCTGAGGATAGAATGAACTCTTTCTACTGCTTACTCACTCCTGGCTTAAATATAATATAATTTATATTATATAACATATCTGTATAATTTCCTCTCTAGTCTCTGAAACGTCTTGACTACCATTGCTACTGAATACTTTGAGTAGTAGATTCCTGTCTTTTGGAGATACTTTGGAAACCTCATGCATCATGGCATAAAAAAGTATGAAATTTTCTTAGTAGATTCCTTTCTATAGGTTTTATATAGAGAAAAAAAACATGATTCTATTAATACTGGAATTCAGAATTGGTTGTTCAGATTAGGAACTTTTTAACAAAAATTTCTCACTACTTTTAGAAGGGGGTCCTTTCAGGGTCCTGTCACAATTAAAGATTTCTTCACAGCCACAGATCTTGCTGAACTGAAAGTCAAACCCGGCATTTTTTAGCATGTATAAATGAAGTAATATTCAGGCTTAAGATGTTAGATGTAAAACAACATTGGGATAAATTTGGCTTTAACTATATGAAAAAAACAGTAGCATTTCAACACTATGCAGCAATATATGAAATTCACAAATGTTTACTAATGCACACAGGCAACACAAATCACACATCCCTTTTTTTCTTTAGACATACATTGTTTTTTTCAGACATCATATTACCGTGCAATAAAAAAGCCCAAATCACTTATCAAAAATACTGCCAATGAAAAAATGGGATTGCCACTTTGCTGGTGGTCTTAGCAGATAAAGCAAAATTGCCACTATACATCATCCTTAAAAGAAAGACAATACCAAAGGGGAAGCTGCCAGAAGGTGCCATTTTCAGATGTCAAGATAAGGGATGGACGTGTGAATTAATGCAAGACTTGTTGCATGTTGTCTGTAACAGGCAACCTGGTGCCCTGCTAAAGCAGACAGCGATGCTTGCGCTTGGATGCATTTCTAGGGTGTATAACTGAAGGAACCGAAAAGAAACTTAAGAAAACAAATACTATTCTTTGAAGTATTCCTGGAGGCAACTGCTTGGGGTTCCTGATGGTGCTGTAAGCAGTCCTTTAGGAGCTGTATGGAGAAACAATGCAGAGATTGGATCCTGGGAGAAAAAAAAAATCCACGGGAGAAATCCATTAACCCTAAGAGCATAAATCGAGAAGCCACCTTTGGCCTTGCTGGCACAAGGGCTTCTAGGAAAGAATCACTAGTGTCCGCGTTGCGAAAAGACTGTGTAAGTACCGTATTTCAGATACTGAGGGTGGGAATGTTAATGCTGTTATGCAGGACAGCAAGGTTAGTGGGCACTGCAAGAAGCAATGGCAATATTAACAGTAATGCCAAGAACTACAGTGATTGTAGAGACAGGTATTGCGTTGGCAAAACAAGTGCCCGCCAGGGCTGAGACAGTTTTTGGTATATAAGGAAGGGCAGTTTTGGAGCATTTTTTTTTTTTTTTTAGTACGTATAATTGTAATAAGCATCAAGATTACAAGGAGTGGTTGTCTACAAAGCTAGCTATACTCTTGGGAGAAAGGAAAGGACCACTGGGGAAGCTGTGAGGCAGACTTAGGTTTGCCTGGGCTAGCACGTAACATCTTTCTGAACCTTTCTTTATCTGGCTAGTGCTTAGGTTTGTTGCCTTAAATACATTAACCAAGACTATCTAAAACCTCAGCTGTGTTTAAGGGTAGATTTGCACCTATTATGGACTTCCAAAAATGGATGGGACTTAATCAATTTCATTTTGACAGGAAAATATTCTTGGCTGAGTGTCTGAGAAATTAAAATTAATATTCTTCTGGCCGCTAACTTTTCAAAGAAGTTACTCTCCAGCAACCTAAAGCCTCTCGAACGTGTCATTCTGAAGCTGAAGAGCGTGCCTATACTGCTTTGCTTTCCTATGTCTCTACCTTGTTACGTTTTCAAGTTCTTGGGCTTTCTTTCACTGCCAGAATTGTATTTCTGGCACAAGCGCGAACACGCTGCCAGCTGGTCACCCTGCGCTGGAGCCTCCTCATGGCAGAGCTGCCAGAACATGGAGTCTCATTAAGTTCTCTGTGCACCTTGTCTTATTTAGACCGACGAAGGGCCCAGAGCAGAGGTCTCGGCAAACAAGATGCCTTGGGACCCTGTAGCTCTGAGCTGCTCGTGCACCCTCTGCTGTGTCCTCAGACCGCTGCAGAGCCAGCAGGGACAGGTGAGAGTCGCTTTCTATAATTCCAAAATCAGTTCTGCGATGCTCCTGCCAACGCTGAGGCTGTCAGTCCTACAAAGCCCTTATATGTTAAAAAAAAAAAAAAAAAATCTAAAGAATTAACATGTGCTCTCTAACACAAGTGTAAATGCAGAAAACTCTGGTGCTGGGAGTTGGGGGTGAGGGAGTCTGTGTCTATACTGGGATGCCTCTGTCTATACTGGGACAACTGAAAGCAAAATTTAAATGTTAGTCGTATTCCTACACCCGTAACGTGACCGTGCTTGAGTTGGCCCTAGAGATGGTTTTAAGAAAAGAGTATTGTAGCGCTAAACATATTTAGCTGTTAAATCTTTAACTGAATTTTCACCGGTCATGTACAAAGCCAGAGTAATACTTCAGTTACGTTTCTACTGACTTACACTCTTCACAAATGAGAGAAGGTGAGATGACTTGCTAACTGGTGCAGTAATTAATCTTCAAGAGGGTAGAAGATACAACATTAAATTGGAGCTCAGGTTACAGGGATGAAATCAAACGAACAAGTTCAGTGTCTCTAATATCTTACCACTTATTCCACAAGCTGTCTAAGTACATCAAGAGATTTAATTAATTCTGAGATTCCCTGATCAGTTGCAGAAAAAAGACAAAACACAGTGTATGGCAAAAGAGTCCTAATCAGACTGACCTGCTACGTGGTACCAGAATTATCGGTGTACCCTACACGCACGCTGCAGATGATACACCGTCTCCGCGTCAGACTCTGCTGAAATTCAGACCTACGCCGCAAGTTCATTTACTCAGAAGGCCATTTGGAAGAACCTGAGAAGACCTTAACTGATCAATTTGTCAAGGCGAAAATTTTCACTGTTAAACTTTAAGTGCAAAAAGAGTTTCTTGCAAAACGCAAGACTCTCCCAGCACATACAAGCTCTTTTTACAGATTGGCAAAGACTTCTGTGCTGCCCACCCACTTCCCCAGTATAAACCCTGCCAAGGACAAGCCCTGTGGAGGAATGAGCAAGTTTGAAAGTGCTCCCGGTGGGAAAGGAGAACTGTCTTCCCTACACGACATCTGACCAGGCAGAGGGGTTTGTCCCCTCCGGAGCCAACCGCTCAGCAGAGAGCAGTGCCGCACGGGGTCGGTATCCGTCCTGCCCCAGGTACAGCTGCCCGAGCACCACGGGAGCGGCAGGGTCAGGCCTGGCATGGGGCAGCACCTTCAGGTTCTGGTTTAATTACCTGCTCTTTTGACTTCTGCGAAAGAACGGAAGCATTTTTCTGAAAGGTGCCACGTTCAGAGAGAAATCGCGGTGTGCTGGGGACTTTAAGTGAGGCATGGTTTATTCGATTCTCTCTTCTCCGCAGAGCAGCTGGGCTTCGTATCCCAACTAATTTAGATAGGAAGCTTGTTTTTATTCCATTAACTTGCAGCATGAATGTCACCAGCCACAGCTGATAGCAGTGACCACTGCCAGAAAGCCATCAACAGTTTTATGTTTGTAGATTCACAGTACTCCTTATTATGCCTGCAAAACACATAGCAGTGGATCAGCGCAATTTATCCTAGAGCAGAAGCTACTTAATGCTCCACTATGTTAAAAATGCAAAAGTGAAAAAACCTGATCTTGCCTCCATCGCTCAGACGGCTGCCGTCACTGGGGAAGGACCGAATTCAGAGTCTGTGACAGTGTTTTCTGATGAGCTATTGGCACATTAGAGACTTACCATGTTGACCTGGGGAGGAGCACACCTGTTCAGTCAACCCATGGGCATGATAACGTATGATAATCGTGCATCAGTGCTTCTGGGGACTCTGTCTTTGCACCCAGACTGCCAAGAGATCGTGCCATCTATAATGCCTACATGAGTAAACAGGGTTCTATGCGTTGAATAATGTTGGAGCTTGTTTCTTACTCTTTTCACATGCTCAGTTTGGCAAGAAGTTGACAAGATCTTGATCTAAATTCCCTGATTTCAGAAGAGCTGTAACAATCTGCAGTAGCTGAGAATTTGGTCGGTTTTCTACGTCGTGCTGGTTGTTTAAAGACCAGACAGAATATTGTTTTTTCTTTAGAGGCTGATAAGTTCAGTCCTCTGAAGAAGCTGTTGACTACCATTAGTAGTGGGTTCATTTGTTCTCTGCTGGACACTGCCAGCCAGCAGGGGTTTAGGCTGTTGTGCAGCTCCCAGCTCAATTATTTCTCAGGGCTCTTTGTTTAATATAATGGGGTCAAATTCAGACTGTAGGTGGCTGATGATTTCTGGTCCAATTTACAATAGCCTGTCTGCAAGCCCACCTTGAATCCAGTTAATCTCTTTTGTGAGATAAAGTGAAAACTCGGCAAAGTGTTCAGTGTTTTGGGCCAATATTTAGTTTTTATTATGTGAGCTGATTAGCAGTTTTTCCTGTTCAAAGTGACTGACATATTTATGCAACTCTGTTGATAGAGGAATTATTTTTATTTCCCATATTGTAATGCACTGCAATGGGAAGTCTGTCTGCTGAAAGATTAAATGAAGAAAGAAAAATACGTTTAGAGCTACCAATATCTACCATTACCCGTTTTGCACTGTTTTCATCTGATCAAATATTCCTGATCACTGTTAAGAGTGTGATTTGGTCTTTACGAGAGCAGAGTACTCTGGTTGGTCAATATATATGCATTGTAGCCGACCAGTGGGCTCTTTAGAGCAGGTATTAAGTTGCCACCTTGGCTGACTCACAAACACCGAAAAGGACTGTGAGCCTTAACTGCTCCAGCTCAGCCCAAATCTTTAGGACTGAAGGACCCAACAACTTCTGGAACATCACAGTGGGAAGCTGGCGTGATGCCTACCCTGGGGATCACACAGAAAGCTCCGGGGATTCAAGGACTTTTATGGAATAAACTGCTCCATTCATTTTCACGTTTTACGGGAGGGCTGAAACAAAAGGCCTCAGTTTCACACTGTCTAAACAGAGTAGCGATGAGACTAATTATCTTCTTCTGGATTAGGGCTCTAATCCAGACTGTATGGCACAGAAATACAGAGAACACTTGACATTTCGTGATTTTTACAACGAGGCAAATAGATAGGACATTGGGAAAGCTTTAGCAATGGTGATCCAGGGTACACTCCCGTATCAGGCTATTTCTACTGGGAGATAAAGTGATTCGGTAGGACCTGATGTAGTGTGTTAAAAATCTTGGTTTTGCTGAAACAACATCTAACTACAGAGACAATTTATGACAGATTTTGTGTATAGACCTAGTGGTAGACATAATCACCGGCTTACAAAGAAGGAGCAGGAAGGCTTTACAGTTTTCTGGCATGTAGCACCTTTTCCTCTTCAACAAGTGTTTTTCTTTCTTTAGCAGTCAAAGTAGTAGAGACAACATTCTACCACAGCAGCATCTTTGTTTAATCTGAACTGTATGTCATTACTCTTTATATTGCATTCACTTCAATCCATGCATGTTTGTTTCTTTGATGCATATGCAGATCTGAGCACTTGCTATTTGTTTTGGGGTGGGAGAAAGTGGCTGTCACTTTGATTATATTACAATTATCTGGTTTTACTTGCTTAAAAATACAGAGGCTTCATTTTAACGGTTGTATCAGGAACTTTGCAACTTAGAGACACTTTTCAAATATAAAAATGTAGTTACCAGACTTAAAATGTAAACTAATGTAAGTACAGAATTCTAAATATATTTGATTTTGTGATAAAATAAAGCAAGCTCCATTTGCTGATTCCAAAGTTGGTGGAAAAGGATAGAAAAAAATCCCCTTTATTTCCCTTTGTAGGTAAAGACATGAGAGCTGATTCTTTGCTTATGAGATAAACCTTCTTTGTGGCAGTAATGGATGCAGGTTGCAAACAGGGAAGGCTGTAAGTAGGAAAAAACCCACAAAGCTTACTATTCCAAAGGAAAACTAAAATAGATATTTTATCTTGAAAGTTATCTCACTATTGAGTAAATAAGATGTCAAAACTACCTGTTAGTTAGTGGGTCGGTTTTTGTTCAGTTCTTTCTCGGGAAAATGGAATAAAAAGTTGAAACGGAAGAAAGACTATGAGGACGTGAACAGATTCTTTAAGCTGCCAGAGGGCAGCAAGCCTGGAAAGACACCAGAGAAGTTTCTAGGTGACTTTATGTTTAATATTTATATTTCACATGTCTTCATTTCTTGTCTTTATTGTTATCCTTATTCCTTATTTCTACAGTTCTACTTTGAGCATTCATATTTAAGTTCTAAAAACTTTCAGGATTTTGAGGAAACAATAAATATTTCCTTCCTTTTTCTTCTCATTTTTTTTTCAGATGAGCATGCTTTTGTTGTCCTTTCACTCTCCTCCAGTTCCAGTTGCTAGTGCATAAGAAGTAGAATACAGTCTTAAGAAAAATTGAGAAGCCTGAAGGTAAAAAGCCTGAAAAGTCGAATGCGGGACTGTGACTGAAATGTATTGAACTAGTAGCTCGGTTAAGGTTTTGGTGGTGTGTCTCATTAAATGTTAGTTAATGGAGCATTGGTAAAAGAATAAGATGAGCAAGAAACTGGATAAACAGTAGATATTTAGCTGAGTGGAGTGGGAAAGGTATTGGAAAGAGGGTACTGGTCCAAAGGCTGATCACATCTAAAGAGTTGAAAATATGTTTTCATGATTACCTTGACCACGAAACAGGTGTGTTAATGAACTCTGCAGCTCATGCTGCATGATGGTTTGGAACAGGTCTGGAATATTATATAGGCGGAACTTAAGGGTAAAAAATTTGACATTTATCAAAACCAAATGCAACTTTATAAAGAACTCTGGCTGCAATCTGGAATTTCATCAGAAACATCAGATGAAGTGAAAGTCATCCTTTAATCAGCCACCACATACAACTCCAAGCCACCAATGCGATAGATCTGGTAAAGACCTAAACATTCGGGGCTCCCTCTAGGTTTCTGCACATTATCGTATGTCAGAACATAGGTATGTTCCGATGTGTACAAGGCTTGTCTAGCCTAGTAATAATAAAGCTGAGGAGGCTATATGATACCGGCTTTGCATATAGCAAAGAAATAAAAACAGAGAGAAAGAAGATTCCTTATAAAAACTGATGCCAAATAGGAAAGGCCCAATTTCAGGCCAATATAAAACTGAAATGGAATATTAGAAGAAGGTCCATCCAACTCACCAGAAACCTGAGTTTTAAATAACATTCTGCCAAAGGGAAGCAGAGTGCAGGGAACGTGAGTGATTTTAAAGTGGATCGCTTACAATGACATGATTGTTTGTGGTGTCAGAGACCTGGCTTCAAAGCCCTCTCCAGCAATGCTTTCTTCATTTAAAAGTTTGGTTAAATTGCAGTAGCACCTTTTCTTTGGGTGCATCTTCAGCTCCTATCGGAAATCAAAACCGACCACTAAATTCAGTATCCAGAAAAGATTGTCAAAACTCTTCAATCTTTACACTGTGGTATTAACTTTCTGCAGACTCGCAGTCTCACAAATGCAGTTCTTGAGATATCAGCTTTACCTTTTGGATCCTCTATTTGCATATCTTTGCCGAGAAAAGAGGGCTTTCCTGACTTCTAGACCTCAGTGTGCTTTTCATGAGTGTTTAGGCAAACTATCTACAAGCATGAAATGGTGGGGGAAGAGAGTACACCAGCACTGGGGAAGGACAATGCATTGCCATTAGGAAGGATGAAGTGTCACCGTTTTGCTGTTTTTCTTGTTAGAGATGCATGAGCTGCCAGACCCGTACTGCCCAGAGCTGTTCCTGGCAGGCACCAAAGAATGGCACACTGTGGTTGTACACTGTGGTTTTCCGACTCTAGGGTAGAAGACATTTCCCTGAGATTTCATGTGTTTGCCATTGGTTTCTTTCTAGCTCATTTGAAAAAGCAGCAATGCCAAACAGCCAGAGAATTTCCCGATTTTCCAGGGTGACTATGGAGTTAGTAGGCTGCACAAGGTGCCTTCAGCTTAGTAAAACCCTCGTGCCGCTTAACTGCTGGGTATCCCCTTAGAGGACCAAGCTTAGAAAGATGATATATCATCTTTTTTTTTTTTTTTTAATTGTCAGTCACTAAAAAAAAAAAAAAGCTGCTGTCCATCTGAAGCACTTTGTATGCATGAGTCACCCTTCAGGCACCTGGTGGAGATAAACTTCTCAACTGTCAGAAAAACTGCTGGACCTTTTGGTACAAAAGATCATCCTCTTAAGGATACTTAATGGCTGGGTAGCAGTCTCCTGTGTGAATGTATCCAAGTAATTATAGCTTAAAGTTATACTAATCACTCCTAATAGAGATGGACTGTTCCTCCTGCTGTGTCCCTCACTGCTCCCAGATGAGAACTATCTCAACAATTTGGGATTAGCAAAAACACTTGTTATACTATTAGCTTCATAACTTTATTAACATCTTTGATTATAGAACAGATGGATGAATCTTAATCATTCTATAATGGAAGATTAAATAGCTTAAATTATATCAATCATATTTAAGTCTTTACTTAATAAAACAACAATTTAAGTTGGGTCATCAGTAGGGTTTGAACCCAGGGCCTTCAGATTAGCAGCCAAGACTTCCTCCATTAAAAGAGTAAACCCATTAGCTGCTTGCAGTTGTACACTTATATCTGTGTACACTGGCCATTAAAATATATGACACACGCTGTGCCAGTGGATTACACATTGAATTTTGAGATTAAGAATTCCTAGGTTCCTTTTGTGCCTCTCAGAAGGAGTTTTGCCCCCTGGATAGAGTAGGCAATGAGAAATGGGTCAGCTGGTGACAGCCTTCAGTTATATTTTTACATGAAGCTTGTATAACTCTTCAGGCATCAAATGACTTTATAAAAATGTCTGGTTTGGTTGTCTTTGGTTCAGAGACACATAGGAGCCAAACATGCATATCTGGTGTACACGCTTCGAGAGACGAAACGAGAATTATTGAATCCCCATCCTGTCATTATAAGCAGAAAATAACTATGAGAATACAGTAAAAACTGTAAGGATCCATTACAATATACTTTTTTTGTCATCTACTTCAGGTAAGCTGCCTCACTGTAAACAAAAGTTTTCAGAGGATTTTTCTTCCTCTGCATCATTTTTGCTGTGCTACCTGAACCTTAGGTAACCTCAGATACTCTTCATGACCTCCCCTGGGGTCAACACTGGTTTGCACCAACCCAGAATCCAAACTGCAGCTTATCAAAGCCCTTTATCTGCCACCATATCTGTCACCTTATCAGAGACAACACACCAAACTTTACTGAAGATGGCAAGTTACTCTCTGAATATTTAATGAATGATCCAGTGGAGAGAGGCTCAACGAATCTCATCTGAAAAGGAGATTTTCAGTCTTCGATGTAAATTTGAATGCAATAAGTTTACAAAGTCAGCATTCAGCAAGCTTTGATTTCATGACTGAGAACTGATCTGCTCGTTTTTTGTAAGTAATGTTGGACTAACGGAAAACGCATGACTGTTGCTTGACACTGTTAACTCAGAGCTGCAACTCCAAGACTGAAGGTGAAGCACAGCAAATTAAATACCAGCAACTGATACGGGGTTTGAGAATACCATCTCCAAATGCAAAAAGCCCAAGAGTACACGGAGGAATGTGTTTGGCTCCAGCTTAGTGGGAACAGAAACTACTAATTCCTCATCAAAAACACTTCCTGTGTCATCATTTGGTTTCCTTGGGGGGGTCTAAAGGCAGGTTGAGCTTCAGTTAACTGAAAAGCTCGCAATAAAAGGTACAATTGCAAAGTAGCTCCATAGCTGTATTTTAAGTGCTGTAATCTGCAAACTTGGCAAGTTTGCCCATCAGTCTTCCTCAAAACTTTACATACATACTTGAGATTAAAATTTTATTCGGAGATGTCATTTCACTTTACTGCGAATCAGTACATCAGCTCCTCTATAAGTGCACTCAGTTGCTCCCTGAAGAGAGAGAAACTTAGGAGTGGTATATATATTTCCTGCTCATTACACTGTAAAAACCCTTGGAGAACTGATACATTGATTAGCACAAGTCAGAAGTGCATCTTTGCCTTGATCAATACATTTGTGTGTTGCGGACTGGCTAATGGCAAGTGTCAGAGTGCCCACCTGTTCGAAATAATTGCAGGATACAAACATTAACCTATTGAAAGAGCGCATTTATTGGGCACAAAGAAAAATTTATGATCTTCAACTATACAGCCTGTGCAATAACACTGACTGCCAAGTAGAGAAGAGATAGTTCAGCCGTATTAAAATAGCAGGTAAATCTGGAGTCTGGGGTTTGCTCCAGGTATTTAAAGACCTGAGCAGAGCATAATGAAGGAACAGATGTACCACTTCAAGCCAGTATGGTACATGAGTAGCCTCAGAGGAGCGTTGGAACACAAAATGAAAAAAGATACAACTCCGATCAAAAATACATATCTAAAGGTTCAGAAAATACGCACGCCTGTTTACAGAGAACCTCTGTATGGAGTCTTCAAAGTTTGATATAGATGTGCCATAACTGTACTTCATGTCACCCTCTGAGGATAAGGTACTTTATTATGCTCTTGTAAAATATTTTATTTCTTAAAATAGCTTTTCCAGGTGAACTGAAACACTTAGCGGTTTGCTTTTAAGTACTCTGATACTTCTGACTGGCCGTGTTTTTCATTTTAGGCCCGCAAAATGCAGGAGGAGCTTCCCTTTTTTGTTAATCCTATAAATCAGTAGATATAAAGTTCTCACTTGAGATTAGGTTAGGTTGTTTTGTTAGCATGCAGGAATTAAATATTTCCCAGGAAAGCACCAAACCACCACAGTAAGGTTATTCTAAGATAAGCTGCTTTCAGTATTTTCTGCTGCTGCTATTTTACTCCAAATGGCATATTTCGATACTCAGCAGGAGATAACTATTGCCTGGTGGTTCCACATCTCACTTGGCAGAGGTTATGTCTAACTTCTGGTACTCCAAGGCACAAATAACCATGACTTTCCAAGCAGAACAGAGGAGACTCAGAGCAGCCGAGCTGCAGAGAGCTGTGGACAAGACCTGCCCGCTTGCCTTTCTTGGAGGAGTCAAGAGATGGCTGAATGTGTCCTGATGTATAGAAAGGAAAAGAGAGTAACTTAGAATCACAGAATCAGAATAGTTTGGGTTGGAAGGGACCTTTAAAAGCCATCTAGTCCAACCCTCCCCTGCAATAAGCAGGGACATCTTCGACTAGATCAGGTTGTTCAGAGTCCTGTCCAACCTGACCTTGAATGTTTCCAGGGACGGGGCATCTACCACCTCTCTGGGCATCCTGTTCCAGTGTTTCACTACCCTCGGCAGAAAAAATTTCTTTCTTATATCTAGTCTAAATCTACCCTCTTTCAGTTTAAAACCATTACCCCTTGTCCTATCGCAACAGACCCTACTAAAAAGTCTGTCACCATCTTTCTTATAAGCCCCCTTTAAGTACTGAAAGGCTGTACTAAGGTCTCCCCACAGCTTTCTCTTCTGCAGGCTGAACAACCCCAGCTCTGTCAGCCTGTCCTCATAGGAAAGGTGTTCCATCCCTCTGATCATTTTTGTGTCCCTCCTCTGGACTCACTCCAACAGGTCCATGTCTTTCCTGTGCTGAGGGCTCCAGAGCTGGACACAGTACTCCAGGTGGAATCTCACGGGAGCAGAGTAGAGGGGCAGAATCACCTCCCTCGTCCTGCTGGCCACATTTCTTTTGATGCAGCCCAGAATACGGTTGGTTTTCTGCACTGCGAGTGCACGTTGCCAGCTCATGTCCAGCTTTTCATGCACCAGCACTCCCAAGTCCTTCTCAGCAGGACTGCTCTCAATCCCTTCATCCCCCAGCCTGTATTGATACTGGGGGTTGCCCCGACCCAGGTGCAGGACCCTGTCCTTGGCCTTGTTGAACCTTATGACATTCACACGGGCCCACTTCTCAAGCTTGTCCAGGTCCCTCTGGATAGCATTCCGTCCCTCAGCAGTGTCAACTGCACCACTCAGCTTCCAATAGAGACAGCCTATGTTGGACTGAGCTACCCTAGACAGTTCATACGGTTTTAGGGTTGAGTCTTGAAACTCTACAGCTGCCAAAGCTGCATCACTATAGCCAGGAAAACACAAATTGCAGGAAACAATCACTTGAGGGAAGCGCAGAGTCAGGTGCTGGCGCCCTGAGTGGGTGTCCTGACTTCTCTCAGAAGAGCCTGACCCAGCAATCAAGAGCTGTTTGATCTGAAACCAAAATTAGCGTTACTGCAAGAGCACGTCTTTCTATGTTGGAGCAGCTAAATTATTATCTTTTTCTAGTCTGTTTAAGATGATGTGTTTCTACAGGCCTGTCTCACCATAACATTGTGGCTGTCTCCTGGCCCAGTCAGCTGGATCACCTTACCAGCGTAGAGCAGGAGGACTAGGACTTGCACATCAATCTCTGGTTTTAGTGTGATTACAGCTCAGGGCCTAGACTAAGTTTGTCACCTGCCTTTGTACAGGTGACAAACATGAGTATTTGAGATTGTTCTCTGAAACATGATGCATTGAGGTTTTGGAGTAGTTCCACGGAGATGGTGGTAAAACCTGGGAACCTTCTTAATTATGGGTTAAGAGCAGCCACCTGAATTCAGACCCAGCACCTTGATTCATTCCTTGAAATAAGGCCAAGTGGGTAACAGTAGCCTAAAAAGCTTATATAAGAGAAGTTAGTGGGGTGACTGTTCCTCCTATTAAAGTAAGAAAACGGTGATTAGGAAGTGTAATGCTGAGTTTCTCCTCCTCAGTTTCTGCAGTGCTGAGTTTGCAGAAGACAGAATGTGCCCTTCTCAGGTATCTGGGAAGTGCTTTTAAGTGTTTCTAACACATCTGTTAGAGCCTGAAAATGCTTTAATTGCTAAGGACTAAGACTGGCAAGGGTTGGGGTTTTTTGGTTTCTCACTTCTACTGGAAACCTGATACTCTTTTCTATTCTTTTCAGTTTCCTATAGTCGTACTGAGGTTAGCTGTATAAATAACAGGAATTTGCTCACCATAATGTGTCTTTCAAAAGAGTATCAGAGGATGAGGGACTATTGTTGTCACGTAGAAAATAAATGTAATGCCATTGTTAACAGAATGTGATGCTCCTGCAATCCACAAAGGTACAGAAAAGTAAGATTTATTTTAAACAGTGATTAAAGGGGAACGCTGAATTGATAAAGCAGCAAAGTGACTCCCTTACCCTGTAGTTTTGCTGTTTACATGAGAAATTTTTTAAATACTAGTGTTAATCTAGCTCTGTTTTCACTAGCTGTAGGCTGATGCATTCATTATTAAGCAAAACCCATCCCTTTTGGAGCACTGTGGCAAGTGTCCGTGCTAATTGAAAATAACCCTTTGGGACTTGCTCTCAGTACAACAACTGGCTCTCTCGGTAAAACGGAGAGCTCCAGTATTTGAGGCAGCCTTTAATTAAATGTAGAAATGTTTCAGAAAGGTAGCGGTAAGTAGCCCAAAGCAACTATGTTCTGGACTTCACCGCTGAGCCAGATGAACCCTCTGATAAGTGTCGAAAGGACTTCTTGTGAATCCAAGAGGAGCAGCCTAAGGTAAGACACTGGTGACACAGGCTGTGGGAGAGCATTTCAGCTCCACAGATTTGTCGGCGGACTTGGTCTGGTGAAATGGTAAGCTTTTGTCTTCAGGCTTTCCATAGTGGCATATCTAATACAGAAACTGTAATACTGACTTAGTATGCAGTTGTTCATATGAAATTCAGTATTTCTGTTTGGATGTTCTGCTTTACAGTAATATCATTTCAGATGGGAACTGTGCTGTCCAGGTGGATGCAGAATCTGCCATGCATCTTCTGTGTCTCAACAGTTATCACAAACTTGTAAAACCCCCTCTGGTTATGGGGGTAGAAAGCTCTGAGTCGAAAAAGTGGGATTTTAGGTGTGTTGTTTAGTTATAACAGGTCCACCTTTTCATCAGCTAAGAGGATATGGCTGTTCAGTTTGCCCCACTCACATCCTTCCTTTAATTGCAATTCCCTGGTTGCTTCTACAGTTTAGTCTGTGCGAATGGGAATCAGGTAGTGCCAGTGAAGACACCAGCAGACTGCTTTTGGGAGGCAGCTAAGTATCCAGGGAGATCTGGCTCAGAATCCGGGCTTGGGCAAAGCACGATGTCAAACAGCGAGACGCTCATTTCAGTGGTGTCTGTGGGTGATACCTGCCCAGGGAGAAGGCAGTCCAGGGGCACGTCTTCTGCAGCCCGAAGGAGGAAAGGGTACCTGCTACCTCTTCTCAAATGTGCAGGAATACCTTTCCTGCTTGATGAGCACTGGGCATAGAAAAGCCCATTGTAGGTGATGAAGCTCCTATGCAGCTATCTATACCTTTCATGTTTACAGTGTTTCCCTGCAGTACTTAGCTGCTCATATATACCTGAAGTTAGTGTATGAAATTGGAAGTTGACGATGTACTGTAAATTTGACCCTTTTTCAGCCTGTACCATGTAATAGAATAATCCGTTGTATTACATTTGATTGCATTTTCTTACATATCTTTTACACAAAACCCAAATTACACTGGATGGGTGGTTCCCAAGGACCAAGACAACTTTTCGGTGTGCTTTTAATCTTGCTTTTATTCTGTTCACTGGGTGGGTCCATGACAGTCTGCTTGATGTTCACCTCCCGAACGGAGTAAGGAATCATTGCCATGGGGGTTTAATAGCATTAGAACTTATTACTGATAACTTATTCATATTCAGATCTGGCCCTTTTGGGACATGCCTTATGTAACAGACTCCTTCATTACATTATCTTACATGATTTTTACACAGAACGCCAGTCCCATTGGATGGATGTTTCCCAAGAACTGGGAGAAGCGCTTAATGAAGGAATCGTTGCCATAGGGGTTTTACAGAGTTACAGCTTGCTGTTGTTAATGTATTCAGCTTGGAAATTGCCTTTTTATTGTACATGCAGATAGGCAAGTTGAAAAAGGGAGATTAAATCTCAATTAATTTTGGACACCTCTGAAACGTTCTTCTTTAGAAATGCAGAGCACTTTTCTCTAAGCAAACCTTTGGAAAAAAAATGAGGCTCTGTTTTTAAAGCACTGTTTGAACCTCAGTTATTTAACCTGCACGATACCTCTGCAGGACAGGTTCATAAGCTTTATTTTCATCAATTTATACATGAGAGTATAAAGAAAGCATTAAGTGACTTACTGAGAAGAGCACAACAAACATATAGCAAAAAAAACCCTCAAATTTAAACTTGGGGCTTCCTCTTCCTGGCACGTCCTGTCCTTCTTTTTACAGATCTTTTGATTCCAGATGCGTGTGTGCGTAACGCATCTGGAATCTGCATGGTTCCCAAACTGGAAAAAATGAGAAATGCTGATCAGCAATTTGTGTTTTCATATGGAATTTTTTTTTATTCAATGAGTTACTCAACACTTGCACTGTTGCTGAAGTAACCATCAAACTGAAATGGAATATGTCACATGCAACTGTCTTAATTGTGAGATCATTCTCTTTAACATACGTTTAGAAAAACTGAATTCAGACTTTGTGGTAAATGAGCTATTCTCTGAATGTCGTCTCCAGGACAGTTGTGCAAAGATATCTTAGCATAGGGCATGGTTGTATTAATACATACATACAAGTAAGTTTAAAATTCTTTTCTTAATTTTAAGATGAACTCAAACAATGTTTCACAGCTTTTCTTTCTAATGATATTCTCCAAAACACTCTGGGTGGGAGTGGGAGGAAAATAAAAGTACAGGAATTGCCAAATGAACATTTAATTGTGAAATTCGGCAACCTATCTCTGACAGTGGCCAATAATAGATGCTCAAGTGAGAACTGAAAGAAAAAGGACAGAAGTAATCCTATCTAGCAAATTAAGCAGCACAGAGACTGTTTGTGCCAGATGTTTCTCTGATTAAAACATCAAATACTGTAAGATGCGAAAGAAAAAATTGATGCAGTCAATGACACTCTTTCTCTAACGTGTGCAGAAATAGTTATATCGTGTACAAACAGTTTCTCTCTCCTGATGTCCGTGGGTTTTTTAGCTTCTGAGCCTACAGCTGACAGACACCCAGACTGAACGTGAGACGTGGTCTCGCTCAGGTGTCTAGATCTGAGGGGGGACTGCAACAGTTAAAGCCCGGGGTGCCGAGCTCTCACGAAGTCAGAAGGATTCTCTCACCTTCCCACTCAACATAATTGACAAGACACAAGGGGCTTGTGCTCTCTGGGTCCAGGTAGGCCTGGAAATGCTAGGAGCTTAGAACCGAGAGGGCTACTGGAGGCCTATGCCCTCTCTCTCACCAGATGACTTGCTCTGGCAAGGCTAGGAGGAATTTTTAACGTGGATGAGCATACTCTTCCTCAAAGCTGTAAAGTAAAGCAGATGGGAGGATTTTGTTTTGTAGGTGATGGAGCTGACTTGTTAACGAGGTCTTAATAGTTAAATCCTGTTTTGAAAACATTCACGCCCATTCCCATCTCATCTGCTAACTTTCTTTCCTCTTTCCATTCTTTGGTGACTGGAGTGCTGTTTCCATTATTTATAGCCATGGCTAACAAGCAATCGTATCTGACAAGCACTGGAGAGAGTATCTCCTTATATTCTGGCACAGAGAAAGGTCACTTTGAATGAGGGAACCAGTCACCCAACAGAATACCAGCCCGCTGAGAAGCTGGGTTGGACACTGGCGGCCACGAGCACCCAGAGGAGCCGCGAGAGAGTGGTGACTCCAAAGTCTGCAAATGCATATACACTTTAGTCTGGTCATGCAGCCTTGCTGGAAGAGCTTGGTTCTGTCCTCAGGACAACTGTCTGCCAAGGGGATGATGCCGTTCCTTAGGAAAACTTCTTTTTCACGCTAAGATCCCTTTTAGGTCTGCCCCCTATTTTACTTTATTTTTTTTTCCGCACAAGACCATCTTCACTCTAACCGTAGCAAGTCCCAAGTAAGCTGTTTAGCAAATAGATGCGAGTAAATGTTCTCCTGCATAACCTTGGTCAGAGATACAAATTGGTAGTGCTGTTCACACGGGCAGGATTTCAGGTTGGTGCTAGCTGTTGCTGGGAATTTTCCTCTGCCATATTCCAGCGTTCCATTTCACGGCTCTCGGTTGCAATACTATTTCCATTTCTCCCCAGCATGAGAGAAACAACTAGAATCCTGGCTTGCAATCTGTCTCACTAATGCTTAAGCTGGTGTTCACAGCCCTAAGGGCTTGTAGGCAATTTAATTACATTCATTTCATAATTTCAAGTGATCGTATTTTGTAAACATTTTTAATGTATCATCATTAATATGCTAAGGAAAGAAATCTATTTCTGCCAGGAAAGAGGAAATAAATCTTCACTATCTCTTTGGTCCACTAGTTTACATTTAGAATAGAACACCTTTTCTGTAAAGCTGTTGGAGACATATGCTCCCATTATTATCTCACAGTGATTTATCACTAACTCTAAAATAAACATTATATCCAAGTTACCTGCTTGCTACTGCCCTTACTATGCCATTTCAGAATATCTTAAAGAACCAGCATATGAACATTGATGTGGCTTTGGGTTTGGTTTTTTTTTTGCCTGCACTCAGTTTTTGTATTGTTGCCACACTTATTTTTTTCAAATTGTATGAAGTAAGAGGGAGAGAAACAAATAAAAACAAAATTGCCAGCTGGAATCCAAGGCAGAGAAGGCAAACTCCCACACAGAAACCGGCACTGAAATGTCCTTGTTAGAAGGATGCTGAGTGGAAACACGTTTGTGTTCTAGGGGAAAGGGAAAGCTCGCTAAAACGTAAAGGTATGCTATATATACCCTTAAGGCCGCGAGGATCTTTTCACCTACGTGCTGGGGCTGGGTGAGCCAGTGCAGCCTTCAGTAGCTTCGAACCACGGTCTGAACTGTAATACTGCTGTCAGCTGCCCAGCGTTTCTCCTTTGTGAAATGGGGCACCTGTTCTCCGCTTTCCAGCCACTTTTGCAAGTAACAAATAGCATTATTTCCAGTAGAGTTGAGGAGAAGGTGTTTTCTTCTGTCTGGGAGATCGAGGTGACCCAAAGCATAAGACAAGTGGAACCTGTAGTCTTCTGCCTTTCTGTTAACTAATCAGAGGCCGCACCTGCTTCAGAGGAACAATGCCATTAAATTATGGATATTTACTTATATTTGAGAAAAGAGTCCAGTATCCCTCTCGGTATAAGGGCTCCTACTATGCCATAGCCGTATAACCCGAGGGTAATTAACAGTTCCAAAACAACTTCCCTTGAGTTGAGTTTAAGGAAAAGAATGTAATGAAGAATAGGGTGAAGCTGGGGGAAGTCACACAGCTGCGTGGCTACATTTTAAAAGAAAAAGCTGACTAGAAGCCACTTGAGTACTTCCTGAAGGCTAATATTACTTATTTTGGTTTTAGACGTTTGATCTGCCTTGCAAATTTTCTAGTTCTCCAGTGCTGTGCAGAATTAGAGCTCAATTAAGGAGGTTGATCACAAGATGCATCATCACCCCAACTTGAAAGATGAGGGGAAGGAGGGAGAAAGGTCAATACTCAGCCCTTCATTACTGTACCATTTTCTCCTTTGTTTCTGGTGATCATTGCTGCAGTAAAATTTGTTAATAGCCATGGAGGGAAGCTAGCCAAGCTGAAGTATCTCTGCTCTTTCACTAAAAACTTCACCCAGTGTCAGTAATTTTCCCTTGGGCAGTGGATTAATCCTGAACATTTAAGATTCTTGTCTCACTTTTGGAAAGGCTGTTTTAGACTCCTAAATGTTTCTCACTGTGTGGAACTACTAAATCCTGCTCCGTTCTGTGCTCTATTTGTTCTGAGGTTGTGCAGTGGAAAAACTGTACAGAAATTCTGGGCCGGTTATTTAAAAAAAATAATAAATAAATAAAATAATGGCCATCGGGTACAAAACTCTAATTGAGTTCAGTGAAGATTACTGCTTTAGGATTATTAGAATAGCACTTCTTGGTTGTACAGCAGGGAGAAGAATTGGTTTTTTACTGTGTTTATAAACGGATGTATGCAAATTCAAAACCTGAAGGATTGCCTATAGATATTTGCCAAATACCGTATAACTAATGCTAAGTGGTCATAGAGCAATGTTGTGTTTTACTCCGTGGAAGTAAGCCCTGTGCTGCCTATTTATTTACTTCAGATGTTTTGTATTTTTCAACATAATCTCTTTAGTTATTTTGTCTGGTAGGTTTTTAGTATAAAATATAGACATGCATCACAGAATACCACAGTAGGTTTTCCTGGCACAAACGTGTGTAGCCTGCTAGAAGACAGGAGCTGAGGTTAAAAATAGTTAGCATGAGGCAATGCAAGACGGGGGTTTGGGACTTTAAGATCCATTCTAATTATTCACTAGACCAGTATGCTTCTGTCATCTTCACCAATTCAGAATAACACTTGGAAAAAACAAGTGACCCTCACTATCATACATAATGTGGCAGCTTAATTGGCAAGAAGAGGGTGAAAAGTAGGCTAGGAAAACCCTTTGAGACTGATGGAGCGTATTTCAGTGGCTTCATCAAGGTAATGTTCCCCAGGTGATTGGAGGCAGCAAATATTTCATCAGGAAAAATAGAAAGGTGCTTCAACTGCAGAACCCCAAACAAATGATTACAAACGCTTCTTTTTTTTTTTTAAAAAGAACCTTTCATATCCTACATATCTAGAGGAAAAGTAGAAGAAAATTATTAATTTTAATACCCATAAATTATCGTGTTTAGTGCACCTAAACCTCACTGCAAATGCAAGTTATTTTTAACTCGAATAGGTTTTCAGTTGTAATACATGTTTGATTTCATCAAAGGATGGAAGCAGTCAATATGTATTTTTGTGCAGGTTAGCACATAGCACGCCCTTTTGCATGCGTGCCCAGAACAGAAATGATACTGAAGTATCCTTAATTTCATGGTCACAGAGCCTATCTAGACCCAACAGGCTCACAAAAGCTCACATTTATTCAGCATTCAATTTACGGACAAATTTTATAAAGAGCTTTTTAAGTGGAAGCAATGTAGGTACTATAAGAAGAATTTCAGATAAAAAAAAAATCACAAATTAAATGAAGACTTTTTGTTGTTGTTATGACATTCTAGATAGCATAGTAAAACTACAAAGAAAGGAACGTCTAGAGTTTTCAGTGCAAGCATCCTGATTCTGTTAAACCCAGATTTAAATAAATAGTCAAAATTTTCAATATCTATTTTAAACAAAATTCATAGCCCCATTATGACAAGAGATATGTGTCCCCACATCAATACAAGGTTAATTATTTATACTTTCTCATTAATCATTTCTGTCAAAAAGACATCATCATGTGATTTTGCTTTTTTAACGTTACTAACGTACCATGGCAACCAACATAAACTACTCTTTTGACCTAACAAAGTGCATGGGAAACTGAAAAACACTTTCTCCTATCATTACCTGTGCACATGGTTGTTATCACCAAGGGTCTCGTGTTCATATGAGCAGACTAGATGCTCTAGAAACTCTACCTTAACTTGGGTGCAGCTTCAAAATGACTTAATCATATTTGAAACGGAAATGTGCTAGCGAGTTGATAGTTGCCAGTTAAAATAATTCCTGATCAGCAGTGGCTAAAAATATTTGAGGGTGGTGGTGTTAGTCCCAGTCTTTCAGACCATGTGTTTGCATCCCAAAATCAGACATCCTCATGTATGCTCTAAGCAGAGGGTGTTGAGTAGCTGAATGGGTCTGGCCAGAGTATTTTTTATTTTAAGACAGGTCTACAGGAGACCTGAGAATGGATATTGTCCATGCTACTGGAAAAAGAGGAATTTGATTTCACATCCAGGAAAAAATTAAAACGGGAGCTTTGTCTGATACTGAACTACAGATATTTATGATCACCATGCTCAGTACTGAGGTACAATCAGGGGTGTAGTATTTATACCTTACTGGTTGTCATACTTTCCCTAATGCCTACAGCTTTGACCTGAAAGAAAACAGTGCCATTATAATGGGCCACACACCATCAGAGATGTCTCTTCCCAGAGTTAATTCTTATAAGAATTTTCAAGGCTGATACAATTTTTGTTCCTGAATCCAATAAATAAATAAAAAGCACAAGCGGATGTTTCAATTACACAAGTCTGTCAGCTTATACAAAGAACGTAACGTTTCTTAAACTGACTGCTGTGCTATATGTTAATTAGTCATCACCAGAGAATGAAGGGCTCCATTAGCAGGCAGGTGCATGCGAGATGATGTTAAAGGAATATATATATGCACAGATTCTCAAATCTAACCATCTTATTTGCAATCTGTTACTGAGCTGGAATTTAGTTAAACGTCTTGAAGATGTACAAAATAGCTTGCAGAGGAGACAGTGGCTCTTAAGTAATTGGCAGCAGTGCTAGCTCATTAGAATAGCCTCTCATCTGACATGCCAAATGTGCCCTGTGTCGAGCTGTTCAATAATCAACAACCAATCGTTCCTCTTTTCACATCACTCAGCATGACAAATCAGTGATATTAACCACACCGGTTAAGGCCAATGCCAGTCATTGTTTACATCTCAGGTTAGCCAATTCTCTTTCAATCAATACAATGTCTCTAAAAATACAATAGAAATAGACCGGTGGTGTAGTCTTCATAAAAATCACATGACTTCCCCACATTTTAAAAAGAAAGCAATAAATTATAGATGTGCAACACAAACAGCGGCATGAAACTGGCTATATTTAACTTGAAGAACATAGGGACCGTGTTGCTGAAAGGAACCGGTCACTGCGTTTGCCAATACCAGACTTGTAGGAGATACCCAAACCTAGAGTTTCAGAGGAACACGTAATAAAAAACCCACGTGGAAGGAGTCCCTTAGCTTTTCTTATGCTGAGTCAGCTTGTCAGTAGTGCATACACGCTGACAATGCCCAAGCTCTTCTTCGAAGTGATGGGAGATAAATGATGAGAAGCCCGCAGCATCCTTTTCTGCATGCGCTACTTCCCGTTGGTCAGCGCTGAATCTCAACTCCTGTTGCGCATCTCTTGTTCAGTTTAGTTAGGTTCCTCTCAACCTCACAGCCTTTCCTAGTCTTTACCAAGTTGAATAATTTAGTCATCTGTGCATTTTATCACCTCAGTGCTCACCTGTGGTCAAAAATCACTGATAAATAAGGAAAGCAATACAATATGGTCTTCAGATAGTACTATTTGCCGCCTTACTGTGCCACCGTTAGCCATGAGAGCAAGCATCTGTTCACTCTTATCCATGACATATTGTTGGTCATCCCTCAGTTCTCCCATAGAACAGCACTGTGCTTTTCACTCTTTTACTTCCTAACTTTAGCAAAAGCGTCTCACAGAAACGTAGCAATGAATCAGAGTCTAATGTTTACTTGAGGACAATTAAATCCCATATTCTCCTTATCTCATCACTAGTTTTGTAAGCAATAGTGATGGAAATCCACAAAGTACTGCGACTACCACAAATTTAAAATGCTGATAATATGCCAGTGTATGCTAAGCATACCAAATCCTGCTGATTCTGTCAGTCTGGAAAGAGCTGCAGGCTAAGTGGAGCAGGGTGATGGGCTCTGAAGCTAGCTGAAAGGACATGAGTCATAATTCTGAAGAGGGAGGCTGGAGAAAAGGATAAGTAGCCAGTAATATTAGAAATTTCTTGAGCTCTCTGTTCCTCAACGATGTGTGAGATCGGACAAAGAGGTGTTTCTCTTGTTCTGCGCGTGATGTTTGTGACCTGCCAAGCTGTGGATCTTGTCCCTGCAGCCAAGGACACAGCAACCTTTCAGCTTGCCTACTTCAACCCCTGGCTATCCACTTTTAGCAAAAGTCCTGCAGCTGGCACCTGCCATCATTTCTTCTCCAGCTTTGCTTTCACTGAGAATGCAGCAACACATGAGCAACGGAGGGCTCCTCGAGCAGTGCCTACGCACAAGGTCCGTCTGGAGGCTGAGCAGTAGCACAGCACTGGTTACCTAGGGAGAGCCTCTCACTGCGGCTCCTTCTCTCTGTTTTCTCTCTCCCCTCCCTTATTTCCACCACCCCCCACCCCCCCATTATGTATAAACATAGTAACTTGCTTTTAAAAGTTTTGATAACATTGCGTTTTGTCTGAATTTTGACTTTATTTCCTGTTTCATTTCTGGCACCCAAAGGTTTCGTTACACTACTTTTGGTGACTTTCTTTTATATAGAAGGTGGTAAAAATCTGCACACCGTGTTTAAATATGTATTTCTATAGTATAGACGATAGAGAAATTAAAGGCAGAACAAGGGGCACTCAAAAGATTCTGTAAATAGGCATAGTGGCTGTCATTGAAAGGATATTTATCCAGACTCCCACTGGTCTGCCCGGGCTCCCTTGTGCAGTACGCGCCGTACCACTGTGGGAAAATACAGTGCAGGGGGAAGTTATTTGCTTATGATGGGAATCGCATAATGATATTCATCCAGAGATGGTCAGGCTATCTATTACTGTGCCTTGGCAAGCTTGGGCATTTAAATGTCTAGCTATTGTTCTTTTTTTTAACGGCTCATTTTACATACAGTACATCATTGTACCACTGACCTTTTCTCTTCTGACTTGCGCTGATGACATCATGAAAATGACAAGATTACCAGGAGCGATGGAAATAGGTGCTTATCATGGTACAAATTAGCAAAGAGCTGGCAGCAACGGGAACGACGTGCTAGGCTACTACGTCTGCTCTGGTGCCGACAAGAAGACCACATCCCAGTCATCTAAAGTCAGCAGTGAGAATTCAGTCAGGGACAAAAGCTCCTGTTTGCCCAGGAGCTTCTCTCAGTGTGGGAGCATCCAGATGAAAAAGTCTGTTTGCCATGTATTAAAACATGCAGTTCAAGGTATCAAAAAGGCAATGTTTACCAACTTCCATAGAAAAATAACACACTTGCTACAAATATCTTGTATTTTAAATGTGGAGCTTAGTCATCTGTTCTGGGTTGAATTTCAGTAATTACTTCCACATAACAACCTCTCCACTCTTTTTAATTCCCTTATTCAGCTTTACAGTTATAATAAGCACTGACATGCTTTAACTGTATTTCATGGAGGTTTTAAAGTTCTCATAAGATTATAGGGTTCTTACCCTATCATTTGAAATGCATTGATATTCCTGAGACGTTAGTCTTGCCTCAAGTCTTGCCTCAATATAGCAAGATTATTAGGCCTGTAGCAAAGCTTATTTAGTAGATTCACACTCGTGCTTGAAGTTAAGCATGGTCTTAGTACCATACTGAACTGGGGTCTTGGAAACTCAACTGTGCACGCTGATTTACTACGATAGTGCTGTAGAGTAAGTAAAACAGTTAAATGGATGTCAGCTAGCTAAGAGATATGGAAGATCACATAGAAATGAACACTTGTGGAATCAGACGCTGGCTATGATGGGAACGAATAGGCTATTTTGAGTTGTGTTACTTAGGTGATCTGTCAGCCCAACAGACCTCCTCTGGCTTCTATTCCTATCACCACCAAAAAAAACACAAACAAAAACCAAGAAAAACAAAACTGGATGCTGTTTTCTGTTTACAAATTTGTTTTCTGTGCATTATCAGGAGTTGCAGATAACTATGAAATAGATGAGGTGCCCCCAACATAGGAAAGACATAGACCTGTTGGAGCAGGTCCAGAGGAGGGACTCAAAGATGATCAGAGGGCTGGAGCACCTCTGCTATGAGGACAGGCTGAGAGAGCTGGGGTTGTTCAGCCTGGAGAAGAGAAGGCTCCAGGGAGACCTTATAGCGGCCTTCCAGTACCTAAAGGGGGCCCACAGGAAAGATGGGGAGGGACTTTTCACAAGGGCATGTAGTGATAGGATGAGGGAGAATGGCTTTAAACTGGAAGAGGGGAGATTTAGCATAGATATTAGGAAGAAAGTTTTCACTCTGAGGGCAGTGAGGCACTGGCACAGGTTGCCCAGAGAAGTTGTGGATGCCCCATCCCTGGAGGTGTTCAAGGCCAGGCTGGATGGGGCTTTGAGCAACCTGGTGTAGTGGGAGGTGTCCCTGCCTGTGGCAGGGGGGGTGGAACTCGATGATCTTCAAGGTCCCTTCCAACCTAAACCATTCTATCATTAGACTACAGTGGGTCATTCCAGGGCCGCTCAGGTGCAGCAGGTGTTGGCACAGTGTTGCGATGACTGTAGGTGAAAAAGGGCGTCTCTGTTTTCTTAATAACGTTGTAATTTTTATTTTTTGTGGTGATGGTTGTCTTTTTATAGTTCATGAACAAGTAAATGTTTCTGTAAGAAAAGGCTTTTCTTGGTGTTTTTTTACCTTGAGACCCAGAAATGAGGGAGGAAGTGAGGGCACAATCAAATACACAGGAAAAAAGCCATCGACCCTGGGAAGGTCACAATGTAGTAATAAGGCATGTCCTTCAATAATCATTGTGACTTTAAGGGGAATAATGATTTAGGATCTTCCTCATTTGTTTTGTCAGAATTTCCTGTAGTATTCTTTTGCCCTGTGTTCCCACCACTCTTGTAGATCGTGCGTGTGGTGTTGGCACAATTGAATGAGCTGTACTGGATAGTGCTCTATGTCTTTACCATCAGAAAAAGATGGCAGAACAACATCCATTTCCCTGACTGTAGGTGTTCTGGGACTTTATCTGTATGTGCGTAGCTGGAGGCTACACTAGATCTCTTTGCTCTTGTGGTTTGGTAATTCCAGTAGCAGGTAGCTTTGGCAGCATTTCATATCTGTAATGGTATCTATGACTGTCTCTCAGTGAAGCGCATGTGTCCATTTCTATCCATGATCCTTTTATCCTAATTGAATTACTGGAGCACACTAACATCAAACATGACTCAAACTACAGACTCGGTGATGGCCTTCATACCACTGTGCCATGTCATGGTTTTCCTAACTGCTTCTAGATCTCACTGTGGATAGCAGAAGAAATCTATAGGCTCCCTGCCTGGGTCGGCACCTCCTGGAAAGGGGCTCCATGCAGCTGCTCAAATTAATTGGCATATATGGGAAGGGACAGAGCAAAGGATTTTTGGAGAGACACCAGCTTTAATATAGGCAGGCTCATCTTTTTCTGCAGTCAGTGAAAAGGGAAAGGTCTCCTCCATATTCAGTTCCTGTTTCTCAAACTATTAAATGACTAGTCTAGCAGTCTCAATTTCCCTTGAATTTTCAATATATTTTTTTAGCAGGTAGCTAAAAATTAGCTATGACTATGCAAACAACAGTGAGTATCAACAGTCTTACTGCAAACCAGACTAGTAAGACCAAACGGGGAGTTGCCAAGAATCACTGGAGTACCGTAGTTAAATACAAGGTAAACCCCAAATCCCCCAATATATGAAAGTCAGTAACTTTCAGCAAACGTGTCCCTGGTCCACTCCCAACTTTCTGAACTCAGTCAAATTTGCTGTTGGTTAAAGTGCTTAGAATAGCACATGTGGAAATTTTAATGCAGAGCACTACAGCCTTTCATTCTATATCTGACAGGAGATGCTTCCGTTTGTGCTCTTCATCTGTCTTCGGAAAAGTGTGGGCGTGAGTCTCTTCCCATCACAGCCGGTACAGGCAGCCTGGCCAGACTCGCTTCCCTGGCTGACATCAGGCTTCTGGAGATCCCTCACCGTATTTATGTCTTGTAAAGATCCTATTGCATTGTCAGCACTTAACACCAGATAATAATTCTGGAGTCAGACACTCCCATCACAGGCCACAAGTCACTTCTATTGATTTCAAATACAATGCTGCTTTTATCTCCACTCCATTCAGGAAAGAGTGTGGTTGGGTCACCCTCACTCTATATATCATTTGAGTAATACAAGAAAAGGAACGTACTGGAGGAAACTCTTGTACAAGTCCAATGCTGCTTTGTACTAATTCCTAGAATAGTACACATAAAAAGGAGGATTTTTTTTTTTTTGAAAGTGAGATAGTAATCCCAATGAAATGATAAGGAGTGTCGTCACTGCCTTAAATATGGGTACGAGATAATAAATTTTCCCCTTCAATTTGTAAGTCTTTTGAGCAGCTGGTTAATATTTATTAGCCTTCATTGACGGCAAGTAACTGATAGTTAAGTCTTAACCTCGGATTAACGGTATAGAAAATAAACAATTTCAGTGCAGAAGAGTGCCTCTAAAGAAGTCTAGTTTGATCAGGTTCCTTCACCACAATCAGAAGAAGGAGAAAAATGTATATGGAGTTAGCAACAGATACCACACCACTTCATGAGTCGGCGAGACTATCGAGGGGACCAGATTTTAGGACTTTGCACCTGGCTTGCTTTTGAAGCAATCTGAATGACTAGATGGTGGGGGAGAGGGAGTAGAAGGGACTTTTGTATGTGTGTGTATATATATATATATAAAGTTGTCATTAGTGGAGCAGTAGAACCTTAAGTCACAGACAGACACCAGGCATGGCTGCACATAGCAGGACCCAGATGTCAACATAGAAAAGATACATAATGCTTCCCATAGCAGCATCTGGCTTTTTGGCAGAGTCTACACACTTGGGCATTGATGACTCTGGATTTGCTTCGTAGTCTTTCAAACAGTTGCATTGCAGCGGCCCTGGGCAAAACTGCAGAACCTTTTCCTCCGTAGCACATCATTTCACGTAGCATTTCCCTTTGCCTAAATAAATTTCTCACCGCCAGATAAACAAAAATGGAACTGCCCAGCCCCTTAATATAAAAATATTTTAATACTGGGGGAAAAGCAGGATCTTAAATGCTTGCTCTTGTGTTTTCTTTTTTGGTTTTTTGTGGTTTTTTTTTTTTTTTGGGGGGGGGGGGGGGTTGCATATCAACCACTGATCATGACTGTAGAGAAAGAATTGGGAAATATCCAATGCAAGTGTGCCCTGCCTGCAAATAAGAAAAGGGCTTAAAGTGCATACATATTCTTGCATGTCCTTAATGGATTTAAGCTAGTAGTATGTCAAAGTAAAATACATTATACTGATATATAATGAAGCTACCTCTTAAAGCAAGTTACGGTAAAGGACAGAATCACTATATTTTCATTCTATACCTTTCACCAAAGGCTTTTACAATGATATTAAATATTAACTCTGTATAGGTTTAATCCCAAGCCACAGCGGCAGCCTTAAGGTTAATAGTCCTTTTAATTAAAGGATAAGTCAGTTATTGAACACAGAAGCTAATCACAAAAGGATTACCACTGAAAATGAACATAGTCTGTGCAATTAGTCTGATAATTAAGACTTAAGTACTGGACAGAGATCAAAGTGCTTGTAATCTGCAATAAAGTTCCTAGAGTTGTAAGGATTTTCAAAATGTTAGCTTGTGCTTTATTGCACCTTCCATTTATTGTGTACCCATGATAGCAGCAAACACATTTTCCCAATGGATATCAGCATGTATAACTGCAACAGCTGTTACTACATAAGCCTGGTGTTTCTCACAATATGATTACTCTGTCAACGACTACCATAAAAGGTGGCATCTGTATTCATCAAACAGAGTTATCAATAAATGTAAAGCCATACAACAATTAGAGATCTCCAAGGAAGAACAAATCCAACCAAAAAAAATGTCAACCACACTATTTAATTACTAAGATTGTTAATCAATAAAATGCCTTCATAACTTTTAATTAAATTTTTATTTGAACTGGATGTTTAGAGAATCTGATTCTTTGTTTTCGTTTCATTTAACAGTTCCACTACTAAAGTACTGGTGGCATCTGCGAACAACCATCCTCGGGGGGACACTTCATGTCTGTAATTGCATTTTGTCACCTACAGAGGGTGTTAAGAATCTTGTTAAAAATAAAGGAAATAGTTGGGAGACATCTCACTGTAGCCATTATTATAGTGCAAATTACCAGGTAGAGCAATCCAGAAGCTGTCAGGAAAGGTTAGTAAGAAAGAGTGTCAGGAAATCAACCATTCAGCAATTCATCATGGCCTAACGCTAGCTCTAAAATGAAAGCTTTAAAAAAAGGCATTGTTTTATGAAGTAAGGGACATTATCTTTTTTTTTTTTTTTTTACAGCAGTGAATAAAGATAACAAGGAGAGTGGTTCTCTTATGAAAGATATAAAGACATAATGATGAAAAATGTCGATTATTTTATTGCACAAATTTGCAGGCAAAGTAAAAACGAGAGAGAGGTTGTTACAATTGAAGGAGCCCATTGCTGTATATTACCTCACCTTTATTTTTATATTTATTTTGGAATATGCAGGCTGATTTTTGCAATCCTGGTTCAGGAAAAAAAAAAAAAAAAGATAGGCTTTCTGGGTCACTAGTCTAGTCCCTAAAGGCTATGTAAGATGTCACAAAACCAGTTAAAATTTGCTTTTCAGGAAGTTTTTACAAGTGCAGTCTTGATACAGATTGTAGCACAGATTGCCTTTGTTCTGTTCAGGGATATTGGAAGAGTATGTCGCCGTTTGTCTCACTAGCAAATAAATGTATTTGCCTCTTCCCTTGACTTTTGGATTTAGCTAGTTAGTAAGGACCTTCTGATGTTGACTATCAGTGATGGTTCTCCACTGCTGTAATGCCACTGATGTGGCCATATCTGTTCTCTGTTACAGACGGCTGTTGTTACGGTGCGCTGTCTGATGAACATCACCGCTGTTGTTTTGGGTTTTGTTGGTTCATGTTCATAATTACGGCAAAGCACTGGCCACGAAAGTCTATCTTCTATAAAGCAGCTAAAATTGTGCTCTCAGAGGTGGAGGGGGGAAGAAAACAAAAAACCAAACCGCCAAAAGACAATTAATCAAATGTCAAGAAAGAACAGTTTGCGTAAGCCAGTACCATTTTCCTGGTTAATTCTGGCTGGCTGAAGTGGAAAGAAGGGAGAAGAGTTTGCTGGTGGAAGGGGATAGTTCCCACAGGGCATGCAAAGAAGAAATAAAGTGTGTATGTACTACAAATTCAAATTATTGAGACAGCCCATCAGCATCAGAGGCTTAAGGAAGGTGTGTTTTATTTCATTGTGTTGCCAAAGGGCCTGAAATAGAAGACACATGTAATCAAGAAATCCCTGTGAACCGACAGGTTGTGTGTGTAGGTGTCTTCTGGTTCCAGTCCTAGGAAGAGATGAACAGTCATCAAACCATACATCCTGCTGCAGGACCTCAATAGGAATTGAAGGGGAAAAGGAGAGCATTCTGGATCATGTGATGATCCATAGGGTTACCTCAGAAAAATCAAATTTACCAAATTCAATCAGTGATAATGAAGGCAAAATAAAGTATGAGGGAAGCAACTGTAGATTACAAGTGTCACATTAAAATCCTGAAGGAAAGAAAGAGCCTTTAGCTGAATTGTGGGAGAAAGAAATCAAAAGTCAATAATCAATGAAATATTTTAATATTAATTGCTGCTTATGCCCTCTCTTTTCTAATTCTTTTGCTGTTGTAACCATGATATCCTCTGGCCTAGTGTAAAGTATAAATGTAAAAATCTGACTTCGGTGACTAGAATTTTCTAGACAAATTTTATAAATATCTGAATTGTTAGTCTTCCTTTTTTTTTCCTCACCCTCTACATATGGACACTGAAATGCAAGAAGATATTTAAAACATGAAGATAGAAATCTCTCATGATTTAACTATCATGTTTTCTTGTGGTTTTGAGGATCTATTTCCTTATGTTCAAGATTATATGAAAAATCAGAAGCTGCCTGGCAATTTCTTAGACCTTTCTCAGAAACAAATCACAGCACCTAGCTAATTTCTGATTTTTCTATCAAAAAACATCTGTAAAACAATAAAACCATGAAAAAAGAAGTAGAAAATTAATCAAATCCAAAAAGCAAAAATATCAGATTGACCGCTTGAATTGCACAATTTACCTCCTGACTTAAAGAAGATTAAATGACGTAAAAGATTTTAAACCTAATATATACATAAACACGCATGTATCTTGATAGTTTGGGAAAAATACATCTCAGATCTCTTATTTTAACTTTACTAACACTGGAATATCTATAGGCTGCTTTGTGGAGTTTTCTGAAGTTATAATGATGTGGGAAAAAAAAGCAAAATTGAATACCTTGTTTATAATCTTGTTTTATTGTTTCTGTGAAACAGAGAGGCATTGACTTAAAGATTGTAGACTTCAATCCACTTTCTACTGACATGAATGGCAAAATTGCCACTCGTTTCAGCGGTGGAGGACTGGGTTCTTTGCCAACAATTATGTTCTGGTATTTTGGCCAAAGCTTGTTACCACTAAAGCTGATAGCAACATTTTTATTGACATCTATAGGAGCAGAAGTTTAGGCAAAATACTAGCATTAATTCAATAGCCATGCTTAATATTTCGTTTTGCTATGAGGAAAAAGTAGACAAAGGCATATTGCAAGCATGCTGTTCAGAGGCCTGGTTACTTGCCAGCACCAAAGCAGATCTAAAATAGCTTTATAATACATTACTTAAGAGGCAGAAAAGAAGGTGACCAAAAACCTGTCCTTGTTCACCTTATGAAAATGTCACAAGAACTATCAGTAGCAAGGGATTGCATTGGAGTTAATAAATAAATGTTAAGAAACAGTTGTCTCAGAGTGAGGGCATCCCATAACTTTAGGTAATATCTGAAAGACCTGTGAAGATGAACAGAAATAGTAACAAGCAGAAGACTATAAGATGGCAAGTTGAAGCACTCTGCACTTTACTGAAGTCTCTGAAAGTTCTTGGTGGGCTATAGAGTCCTATGTAAAATCATGTGGAAGAATAATGCAATTATCAATTAATAGTTGGGGTTTTTTTAAATGGAACTGATTGATGATTAAGTGGCAGAAGGTTTAATTACAAGCACAAACTCACATCACGTTTGTATTGATAAAAAAGGGTTGTATTTATATCCAGCCTTAATGCAGTACAAGAGCTAGTCTTCATTGGCAATGTTAGTGATATTTACTGAAGGCTTTTCAGAACGGAGCACTCCGTTCTCATAGATATAAAAATACCCTTATGAGCAGATAATAGCATCAATTGCTTTTAGTACTTGGATGTCAGACATGTATGAAAACCCTGCTAACTTCCTTCAGTAAAGAATTTTTAAATTTACTCCTCAAAATATATATACATGTACTTTAATTCACAGGACAACAGATTAAGAGAACGCTCCTTCCATGACACGTTGGATGAGAATCTGTCTTGTTACAATGCTAAAAATTCTCAATCCATCAATTAAATGCAGATTCAGGGCACCGTCTCATATTTCCTTGTCAAATAAATTATGTCTTACATCAAAGACCACACAGATTCCTACTTAACAAAACAGGGATATGTCTGAACGTATCATAAATGTGAAATATGAAAGAGAACAAAATGAGACAGCCAATAAAATGTAAGATTTGTTGGTCAGATAGCATATACCTTAGTGTTAGCAGCACTCAGAATTTGTGATTAAAGAAGTATTCTTAATTGGTCCCTAATCTTCCCCAGAGATTGAAACTTTCTTGTAATACAAAACAGCAAACAAGAAAATAGGAAAAGTAGCAGATGAAATTGTGTTTAAATTTATACGTTAATATTTTAGTATTAAAAGACATTTCTCTTTTTTTTTCTCTCCCATTCTTTTTTTCAGTAAAACACTAAGCTGGAAAAGGATGCGTATTGCCAAAGGAGAAAGCTTGAAGATGATATAAAATTACTGAGGGTAGTCAAAACTAAAACCGTAAGTAGAAATTGCCTACAACTTTCATAATAACCATCTGGTCAATAAAATGGTGGCTAAAATTCCTGTCAATAAGGGCAAAATAACATGGAGAAATCAGCTCTAAGCAAGATACTGCTGCTGAAGAAAGTAATCTCAGCTTGGGTTGCTTTATGAAAATGTGAATTTGGTACTCCTTAGTTTTGATAAACCAAACAATGCCAAGAATAATTTGGAAATAATTTCCAAAGAAAACACTGAATTGATTAGACCTCTGATGTGCCCACATCTTAGATACACCTTATTGTTGTGGTCAGACTATAATAGAAAGTTACAACAGAATTAGGAAAAGGAAGTACAAAAGGATGATCAGACACAGAGTGGTTCCATGCCAACGATAACTGAACAAATTGGGACTTTTTATGTTTTTAAAAACTACCTTAAAAGATGGCTGAAGGAGATCCAATAGTAATCAGTGATAATGTGAAGAACAAGGTTGTTCATATTGCTTATAACAGGAAGACCAGGCAGCATACGTCAAAATAAGGTGCGTTTAAAATAGACAATAAAACCAAACTGAATTGCGAGTTCCTTGCCATGGCACGTTATACAATCCAAGAGTATAAACAGACTCAGAAAGGGATTAGACAGTTTTCTAAAGTATAAATCCACTGGTGACTCAGAAATACAACAATCCAGATGCAATCTCCATGGACACAGCACATGACAGATCACACTACGCACGTCAGGTACCTGCTCCAAACAACTGTCAGAGATAGCCCACTAGGATGGGGGAACCTTTAGTCTGACGCAGGATGGAAACATAAGTTTCACTGACAATCCTGATCTCCAAGGAAGTGACTGTACAGGGAATGCAGCCCTGAGCTCTAATCAACATAAAAATATGTTAATACTGTGCAGTTTCCTTCCAGAATGAATGTTCCTCATTTTGTTTCCAGTTATTAGGGGCTCAGCGTACTGAAGCAGCTTTTACAGATGAAGACTCTGAAGAAACTCTGGCCAAACAAGAGAAGCAGCTAGGAAGCAAGAATTTTAAAGGAGGTAAGTAATTAGATCATAATTTTTTAGTGGTCTAGGTAATAAGGTGTACTTTACACTGGCTCCTGCCAATAGACTTTCACACTGACATTAAAAATAGATTAGTGTATGCCTTGTTTTCTGAGTAAAAAGGAAGCTTCGCTGCCTATAACTGTTCAGCAGTTCATTCAGACAAGCCGATAAACATCCTCAAAATCTCTTTTTTTAATCTCAACATGGATAGACAGTCACCAACTCATCCTCTGGGAACTCACTTTAATCAGCAATGATCACAAGCTGCTATTAATCTTACATCAACCCTACGTTGATGTGATACCAGCTGGCCTTCTGGATAGAACAGGCAGTAGAAATTCTCCTTGCGATCCATGCATCAAGCCTCAAAGTTCTTGGCAAGGTAGCCTGTTTCTTCAGACTGACATTAAGCTTGATATAAAATCTTCAGATGAAGATGAATCTGCCATGTGGAAATAGTTCCAGTGTTAAAGTACCCTTTGCATTTTATTCTCACTCTATGCTTCACTGTCTTTTTTCCAGTCATTAGATCTTCCTGTGCTGGCGTCGCTAAGTTTAACTGGTTTGTAAGTATCAAACGTCTTCATCTGTAGATAATTATGGACCATGATCAAACTATCTCTTTATTAACTGTGGATAAATTAAATAGATTAAGCTTATTCCAAATCTCTATGGAAAGGTAGGTTCCCTCTTCTCAGGGCTTTTTTTCCTGGAGGTTTTCTGATAGGTCAACACACTTTCAAAGGGTAGGTACCTCCCATGCTGCACACCCTACCTCAGAAATAGACTTGATGACACATGTGTCATTATTAGAATAGAATCGTAGAATCATAGAATTGACTAGGTTGGAAGAAACCCTTGGGATCATCGGGTCCAACCATCTACCCTACTCTACAAAGTTCTCCCCTACACCATATCCCCCAACACCACATCTAAATGTCTCTCAAACACATCCAGGGATGGTGACTCAACCACCTCCCTGGGCAGTCTATTCCAATGCCCGACCACTCTTTCTGTGAAAAATTCTTTCCTAATGTTCAGTCTATTATTACCATCCTCCATAATTTTCTCGGTATTTCCATCTACATCTTGAAGAATCGCATTAGGCCTTGTCTTTGTCATTCTGAGACAACTTTTCCAGCTGCTTCTTAGCCATGGATTCCAAATCACCGTAGCCCCTACTTTCCAAGACAGAGTTCTCCATCCTTCTAACAACTGGTGCATTACCCACAGCTCTTCAGTATTTCCTTTGTTTCACATTCCTATGACTCCTTATACCTAAATAAATGTATATATATATATATATATATATGGAAAAAACCACTTCCTGCAAGTTAAAATAAATCAACGTGTGAATATATGATATTTACCCTGAGTTGTTGAAATGCAATCACAATTTCTGTGTATCGTCTCCACTACTACAAATATATCTTCCAGTTGAGAAGGAGGTATGATAGAAGGAATATAACATGAGATGGGGAAAATACTTCATTTCTTAATTAGGCTGTGAACTTTTTCTGCATTTGACAATTTCCCTCCCAAGAGAAATATTCAAGATATGACATGCTGTGCCTAGCTAGATGAGCAAACGCAGCATACATATATTCACAAACATAAAAGAAGCATATGAATTGTAATAATTATACCGTTGGTGGGAATATAAAGAGGATGGCAGTTCATTACATAGGTTCATTAACCAGAACTGTTTGAGTGCATGTCCATGGGATTTTGCAGAATGTAGCCATCTTTTGGAAACCAGACTTTACTATAAGCTTTGTGTAAGAAATGGGTGATTTTTTTTTTTCCCCCCAATCTGAGATCAGACATCAGTGATAAGGATTTTACAGCCTTTGAATAAAGTAATTAAATTAATAGCAGTAATACTGTGCCTCATATTCACAAGAATGAACAAATGAATCAAGTCGGTTAAATTGTTCAGCAGTGTGCTGCATCAGCCTGGTATTTTCAATCATATCAAAGTCAAAAATCTTTCCTCAGAAAGGCAGCAATGCACGCTCCTATGTGGCGGAGATGAAAGCGGTGGGGTATATGGGTATGTAACTTCCAATTTAGTTTATGGTATAATGCACATGTACAATTTTAGGAGCTGTCTGTCTGCGGTTTGGTCATCTGCAGCCTCTTACAGGAAGGAGGGAGACGGGGTACTCTTTCACAGAGGCTTCATTTCTGCTCTTTTGCTTTGTCTTTAATCTGGAGTTACAATCCTTGTGCTGGGAGCGAGAGGTGTTTTTCCTCTGTGGGGCAAAGTATGACCAAAATCACAACCACCTTATCGTGACTTAGTGAAAGATCCATCTCATCAGCTGCAAGGGAGTTAAACTGATAAAGAAGAATATATATAAAAGGAACTTTTCTGCAGCTGTGTAAAACACCACTTTAGATAACATCTCCTGTGCCCAGCAGCTACCAGTAAAGCTCTGAAAGCGTTTTCTTTCTCCCTCTCTGTCTCTGTGCCCATTTTTACAAGAGGAAGCACGAAGGAAATAATTTTATATGCTGACAACTGTTCAGGAAGGATGAAAAGCTGAAAGCCATGGCAAAACCCTCACCGATGCCAATGGCACTACGTTTTACCTACCCTTCTGTGAAGATCAACATCCCCCATTCATGAGGCTGTTCAAGACTTTAAGGGTAGTACCTACTGTCACAGGGAGACTGCACCACTGAAGAGGAAATGCCTCTTTATTTTTTATCTTTAAACCAGAATTGTAACCCCTAATCAGCTTTTATCAATACTTGTTTGTGAAAGAGTACAAACCCCTCCGTTAGCGCCGGGGTCGTTAGGCTGGCACGCAGAGCCAGCGGCAGTGGGACGAGGGCATGGCACAACAAGGACAGAGACAGGCTTTACTGCTCCTTGGTAGCTTGGGAAGGTACTGGAGACTCACAGCTATCTGTAACGGCCGCATTTTCACTATGCCATAGCCTCCAACATAAATGCAAGCTTTTTTATAGTTTGTTTTGTATTTGGGGCACGTCCCGAGAAAAAAAAAGGTACCGAGGTATGGCTGCTGGGCTGGCTCCTTTGGTTCGGCACCAAGGTCTGTAAGCCCCTCTTTCTGCCTATCCCTTAATTGCTAAGTGTCATATTAATGCTAATCATTCCATTAAAGTCTTAATTACAGAAATAACACAGAAATTAGAAAAATAACCCAAACACTTTCTCTTTTATTTAATCCCATTTATTCCTTCTCTAACACATATATTTGTACATCTTGGTATGTGGGCCAAGAAGAATGAATTTCCGTAAAAATCTGCTGAAATTCTAGCCCAGAACAACCCAAATGGAGGACCTGGCTGAGTCACAGACGTGACTGCAGTCTTCCATGACATACTGTCTGTCTTTCACTTTAAGTTCTCTGAAAAGAAGAGCTTGAGCCATGAACACATGATGGTGAGAAGGGATACCCAACAAAGTGGAATAAATGTTCTTTGTTGCTCAGTAGACCTGGATAAATTAATGCATTTAGGGTTGGAAATCCCTTTTTTTAACTTGTTTTTCCTTTTTTAGTCTATGTTTCTTTTGAAAGATTGCGAGTGGAAAAAAAAAGACGTATAATGCTGAGGGCTAGGAATGGAGTATTTGGATCATCCTTGCTGCTGTGGCTGAATCCTGACTACTGCTGTTTGCTTCCTTATTGTTAATAAAAGACCAAGGAGATGACAAAGAGACTGTGGTGAGAAACAGTAACTCTGTTTTGGCACCAATATCCCAGAACAATTCTGTTTCTGTACTGATGCTAAGGTATCACATAGGGAGGTTTTCTTTTGATGGAGTATGCACCAAAGAATGTTAACCAAGGAGATGACTGAATTAATAACTCCCTTCAGAATTTCGTTGGGAGCGTGTACCATTGGGTTTTTTCAGATTGGTATGTAGATTATAAGCATGATGGACTGCGATTATCTGTGTTGCTGAAAAATAACTAACGTTGTAGGTCTGCAGGGGACCGCCACATTCTTGTATGAATGCAACCAGAAGTGCAAGACATTCGTGTGCTCTCATCGTCTCCACCAGTGAGTGGGAAAGTTAAAAGCGGGAAGAGAATGAGGAGTAAAAACTATAGGCTGAGGATTACATGAGTATTCGTAAAAGGTATTGGTGTCCCTTTTTTACCCAGAGACCTTAAAGGGACAAGATGGCCCTATATGATTCTAAAGAGTGTCGTGCCTCAGGGGTTGGTATTAGGATGGGCGCTGTTTAACATCTTTGTCGGTGACATGGGCAGTGGGTGCACCCTCAGCAAGTTTGTCGATGATGCCAAGTTGTGTGGAGTAGTCGACACGCTGGAGGGAAGGGATGCCATCTAGAGGGACCTTGACAGGCTTAAGAGGTGGGCCTGTGCAAACCTCATGAAGTTCAACAAGGTCAAGTGCAAGTTCCTGCACATGGTCAGGGCAATCCCAAGCACAAATACAGGCTGGGTGGAGAATGGATTGAGAGCATCCCTGAGGAGAAGGACTTGGGGGCGTTGGTTGATGAGAAGTTCAACATGAGCTGGCATTGTGCACTTGCAGTCCAGAAGGCCAACTGCATCCTGGGCTGCATCAAAAGAAGCGTGGCCAGCACGTCAAGGGAGATGATTCTGCCCCTCTAGTCCGCTCCCATGAGACCCCACGTGGACTACAGCGTCCAGCTCTGGGGATCCCAACAGAAGGACGTGGACCTGTTGGAGCAGGTCCAGAGGAGGGACACAAAGATGATCAGAGGGCTGGAGCACCGCTCCTATGAGGACAGGCTGAGAGAGCTGGGGTTGTTCAGCCTGGAGAAGAGAAGACTCCGGGGAGACCTTATAGCGGCCTCCCACTACCTAAAGGGGGCCTACAGGAAAGATGGGGAGGGACTCTTTATCAGGGAGAGTAGTGATAGGATGAGAGGTAACGATTCTAAATTGAAAGAGGGTAGATTTAGATTAGATATTAGGAAGACATTCTTTACTGTGAGGGTGGTGAGACACTGGAACAGGTTGCCCAGAGAAGTTGTGGATGCCCCATCCCTGGAGGTGTTTAAGGCCAGGCTGGATCGGGCTTTGAGTAGTCTCTCTGCCCATGACAGTGGGGTTGAAACTAGATGATCCTTAAGGTCCCTTCCAACCCCAATGATTCTATGATTCAGGGACTCTAAGATTTAGATTTCCAAAGAAGCCAAACTTTATTAACACCTATCTCTTTTGAAATTCCAGCTCAAGGAAAAGGTGCAGTCTCCATTTCTTGGTATCTGTGTTAAGACTATATACAATGTTGCTTGCTTGATTTGATGATCACTGAAATGTGGACAGCCCTCAGTCCAGCACAGTGGAATATTCATTAATAAAATAGGTAAGTACTAATCTGTTTAAATTTTCAGCAGCCACACTGAAAAATATATCAGAAGGCTCTCATAGCCTACTGCAGTCTACTGAACTAATCACTTTCTAATTAAATTTTCCATAGCTTGTCTTTGGAAAACTATCAACAAGCATCCTTCACCATTTGCTTAAGGCATTTTTTGTTTTTCCTTTAAAGGGCATTAAGTGGGTTTTTAATAAATTATCTTAGCAAGCGGAGATTGCTAAGAATAGAAATTGCAAAGTAGTTTTCTCGTATTGCTCAGCCTTACTGTTACAGACCTGTTCCTACAATGTTTTGTGTTAGTTTGGATTTTCCTGCGTATTGACAATTAATGACAATATACCTATGTGACCGAAGTTTAAGATTGTTAAGTAGTTTGTAATCTGTGACAATATAGCTGTATTAACCAGGAGTAATATTATGTTAAAGAAACTCCATCACCTGTGGATTCACTGTAGATCACTGTCCCCACAGACATAGAAGCCAGTGAGCCACAAAACTAATAATAATTAGGACTCCTAGCCGAGGTGAAAAGCTATTGCTTCATGGAACTATTTTCCAATCATCCTCTTTCCAGCTGAGCTGGACTAGTGACACTATAAACTGGCAATTAAAAGACTCAAGTTTAAAAATACCTTCAGCTTCCCAGGTCCCACAATGGCAAAGGTTAAGTGGATTATGTGGAGATAATTCACTCAGCTCCAGGGGGAGGGTGCTGATTGCCTGGGCTGTTGGTTACCTCCCTCTCCCCTCCTCACTTGCTGAAGCAATGATTGTTCCAGTAGTGTCAACTTTGCCAACGTAAAACAAGAGGGGAGAGAAAAAGCCTGGAAAACTTTCCCAATGGACGCTGCAATTACTGATGGGCACTGGCTGATACTTGCAAACTTTACTTTGATAGAGCCTTGAAAACTGAGCCTTGAAGTGGTCGCATCTCCTTGACTAACGCCTCAACGCTGCTAAGTATCAGCCATTCATGCAAGTCTGCCAGCAAATACACCCTGTTTGTTCAAGTGAAAAGAAATGTGAATAAGATTGCTGGCCTTGCGTGGACGGCTACTCTCCCCCGTGCTCCAACCGAATTAAAACCACCGGTTACACCTCTAGTTGTGTGGCAACACCTACACGGTGTTTCCAATTAACTTTGTAAGTTTTTAATCAGTGACAAATGCATTTTTGTAAATTCAATTTGCCTTTTATTGCAGCACCTATAAAATGTCTTGCAGCATTCCGGAACTTTGTGAAGGTTTTACTTGCTACTGACATAACGCAGCTGTCGGACCTACAACAAAGGCTAAGGTTTATGAGCAACTTGAATTAGGATGTAGGTTAAGCAATTAAAGTTCAGGGAGGGGGAGGGGGAGATGGCTTTCCAAAATTTGCACTTGCCAATGTGAAAAAGCACGCCAAAAACATGCTGCATACCGGGACGGGCAAAACTAAAGCAGCTAAGGAGGCCGTACTCAGTTTTAAACTCGCTATTTTGAGAGAGTTCCATATGTGAAAAGGTCACACGGATTTCAATAGTAAATCTGTGCTGCTATTTGTTTTCTTTTTTTAATCAAACTCGAATGCATCCCGTTAAAGGGCTGAGTGATTAGATCGTAAATCTGGATGTCCTTGAAGATGATGAAGAAAATGCTTATCTGTAAAGCAATCATCATACTGCCAGTTCTATCATTTGCACGTTTTTACAGGTGCTGGAAAAATGGTTCAATTTTAAATCATTTGCTTGAATTTCTAGGTAAGAAAAAAAAAAATTCATGCAGAATTTACAGTTACAAGAGCAAATGGGTTACTTGTGACATATGGAAACAACCCATTACATCTAATCTTCTGTATCTAGATTCAGGGTATTAAACCAATCAACATTCAGAATAAACATGAATTAATATTTCATCTTCGTGAAACTCAACACTCAATACGTTAACCTCTGCTTCCAGTTATATAATACAGTACTCCTAAATTCAACAACTCTGAAATTAGTCAGTTTTAATGGGGCCTCAGTATAAATTTGCCTCACTAGGTTTTAAAAGTACAGCCAGTCCAAATAAGGTCACTAACTCTGGCTTTGGAATATTAATGCATGGAAATCCTTATTCTGTGGGGTCCAGACCAGTACATATTGCACTAACTTTCTCATTTCTTCTTTTTTTGTTATTGTTTTCCCTATATCTGGATTTTTCCTTTGTTTGTCAAGTACTTATTCAATACTTTTGGCAGTGCATTTTTCTGTTGTAAGCATGATTAGGATATTGCTGCAACTTCTCCTTGGTGCATTTGGGTCTTACAGCTGATTTGTCACTTTGTCTGAACCCAGATTGTGGACATGGCTATGGCTAACGCCAGCAGTGTATTTTGCTATTGCAGTGCTAGGAGGAAGTTGGGAAATGAATGTCTCTCTGGAACTTTATTCAAACAATGGATGTGGAAAATAAGTTTTTGGATTTATAGACATTCTTACAAAAGGAGTGAGATGTGGAGCAATATTTTGAGGTGGGTAAACACATTTTGTAATTTCTTGCATGACCTATTTCCACTTCAACTTAAATCCCATCCAGTTAGATTAAACAGAGACATTTTGACTTCTGGAGACTTTTGATCCATGGAAGTTAAGAGCTACAAGGTACACCTATCTGGCACTGATGTGAGTGCCAAAATCTGCCTCAGTGGAAGCAAGCACAGTGCACGTTATCTGATGACAGTGGAAGTGTTGCATTATTCACTGCGTAGAATGTCCACCCTGCAAAGATTTATATGTTTGTTTAACTTTGTTCTGTCTGGTTAATTGGCTCTAGTCGCTGGAGATCCTCATATGCATAGAGTCAAACATCAATCTGTTTTATTTTCAACATATTTTTAAAATCACTTGTTAGATTGTTCACTAGTTGAAAAGGCATTATGGTAAAAGCTTATTGTATTTTACAAAGGGCTAAGGTTTCTAAATTATATTTTTCCCACAGATCATAGCAAGCAGAGGGAGTAACAGCATCATTTACTTCACACAATTTTCTTTAACTGACATTTATCAACATTATTTTTTTTTTGTTACGTTGTAGATCCTGCAATCTTTTGCTCATAAACGCAAACACTAACTTAAAATTGAGTTCAGTGAGCAAGTTTTGAACTGCATGCAGAGAAGATTAAAAGGAATAGTACAAAATCCTCTCCTGGGAAAGATCAAATGGTTACTAAAATGAAAGCAACCTAAAACTGTAGCATTTAGCCCAGAGGGGGGGGTAGGGGAATTGGGCATTTAGCTATAATTAACACCTTCTACTTAACACTCTCCAGTGTTTCAAATGGATTGTTTCCTATTATGGGTAGTTGCCCAGAAATCTGAAATCACTTTGATTTTTTTAAAAAATAGAATCAGAAAAAATACTACCAACTCATATGGCTAAATTCAAGGGTTCCCTCCTCAGGCAATAGTTCTGTAATCTTCAGACATCTATAGTCAGTCATAAAGCCATCAAGCATTAATTACATATACAACCACATTGCTTCTGTGTGAATAGACGATTGCAGAGAAAATAAAAACTTTTCCCTACTTTCTAAGGAATTTGTACCGAGGTTTTGCTTGGGCAAGGACTATATTAGTTCATCTGAATCTTGAGATTAGCAACTTTATCCAGGATAAATGTCTTAGTGCTATTTCTTCATTCCTCCATTATTTCAGCCAATGTTGCTTAAACGTCTCTCTGGGACATTTTGAATGAAGGTATCGTAGCTCTTCCTTTTTTCTGTTTATCTTGATAGGTAAAGCACCCAAAGAAACCAAAAAGCTGGCAAGCTTCCCTCCTTGGCTTTCAGAGGCCTTGCTCAGTGTTTTTGGCGTTTTGCATGCTGGAATCTGAAACACAGATTATTTTCTCTCCCTCTTTTCTATTGTGTATGAACCCTTGTCAGGACATTGCCTACTGATCATTCAGTCCCTCGGTCTGGTCCCACAAAAGTACTTGTTATTTTCCCCTAAACAACAAAAAATGTGTTGCTACTTTGTATCAGCTGATTTAAAGAAAGATATTTCCTGCCTTTATGAACTTTGATTTACATGTTGCTGCTACTACACTCCTTTGGCATTTATAAATTCATATCCTGTGTAGGTTCATATCCTGCCCTTCTAATGCATTGCAGGTTGTTAACATACTTCTTCAACTGGTGGAGATAAATGCCGGTAGTACATCAGTAAAAATAAATTCTGGTTCATATATGGACTACAGAAAATATAATCTGTGTATTCCAAGACAACAAGCCAGTGGAATTTGCTTCGAAATCTTTCCCTAGCTGCACAAGTGCCTCAAAATCACCACCTCTCCTTTTACCACCTCTCCCACTGAGCTGTACAAGGAACCCGAAAAGCGTGAACAGGGTGCAGATGTATCCTGCCGAGTTCACTGTTCGCAATCGACCTACCCCTCCGCAAAGGTACGTGCTGATTCTGATACATTTGTGCATAAATTTATGCACATAGCCACATAAGACTACAAACGTTGTTTTCTGTGTTGGGCCGAGAAGACCCCGAATACCAGGAGTACTGAGGGGATACAGTAGGTATGGAGATAGCAGATAGCAGTTTACCTATTGATTTCAGCTGCCTGTGGTAGTGCATCAAGTATTTCAGTGTGTAATAGGTGATACGGTGAAGAAAGAAGCTAACAAATCTAGGGTTGTAAGATATGCTCCTTTCTCTGGCTGAGATCCATGAGATATGTAGATTTTTTTTCCCAATTTTTCTTGTTTTGACTATAAACTTATTCGAAGTAATTCCTTTTTCTTTAGATAAGGCTAATACTTTCTAACTTGCTCTTTCATGCCTAAAGGGTGTAACACATATGGCAAGTGACAATAAAATACTGATCTGACTGTACAACTTTATGTAGGGCATGTGTGCCTAAAACCTCAGCAATAAAATTTCCTTTCCTGCTCAGACAGAATTGTATATGCCTGTCATATTTTATTGGTTGTTAAATGGCACATACACTTATGGATCGCAACCAAAAGCAGACAATCTACAGTACCATTGCGTATTTGTCATTTTCAATGAAAACATAGCAGAGTTTTCTATACTTGGGCAAATTAAGCTATAGGAAAGTAAGCAAGCATGTTGCTTATGAATATGTATGCACTTAAAGCACGTAGAAACTTCAACCATTCAGTATTAGTGGCAAAAAAAAAAAATGTTTCTGATGTAGCTATGGAGAGGGACACACGCAATGATCAGAAAACAACACTGTAGAGCAGTAAATTTTTTAAGAGAAATAGTCACCTTTTCCGAATGCCGACAAAAATAGCTGATGGATCCAACAACTCAGACCTGTTTTTTAGCTATGTTAGTAAATATCATGTAATTCATTAGCGTCCGGTAACTAGAGCTACCTGATACCAAACTGGGTGGGGTGGCTGACACCCCAGAGGGCCGTGCTGCCATCCACTGTGACCTGGACGGGCTGGAGAGCTGGGCAGAGAAGAAGAACCTAATGAGGTTCAACAAAACCAAGTGCAAGGTCCTGCACCTGGGGAGGAAGAATGCAAAGCACCAGTATAGGTTAGGGGCGGACCTGCTGGGAAGTAGTTCTGAGGAGAAGGATCTGGGGGTCTTAGTAGACAGTAAATTATCCATGGCCCAGCAATGTGCCCTTGTTGCCAAAAAGGCAATGGAATCCTGGGCTGCATAGGGAAGAGTGTGGCCAGTAGGTCGAGGGAGGTCATTCTCCCCCCCTCTACTCTGCACTGGTGAGGCCACAACTGGAATACTGTGTCCAGTTCTGGGCTCCCCAGTTCAAGAGGGACAGGGAACTGCTGGAGAGAGTCCAGTGAAGGTCAACTAAGATGATTAAGGGCTTGGAGCATCTCCCTTATGAGGAAAGGCTGAGAGAGCTGGGACTCTTTAGCCTGGAGAAGAGAAGGCTGAGGGGAGACCTTATTATGGCGTACAAGTATCTAAAGGGTGGGTTGAAGGAGGATGGAGCCAGGCTCTTTTCAATGGTTCCCAGTGACAGGACGAGGGACAATGGGCTCAAGTTAGAACACAGGAAGTTCCGTTCAAATACACGGAAAAACTTCCTTACGGTGAGGGTGACAGAGCACTGGCACAGGCTGCCCAGGGAGGTTGTGGAGTCCCCTTCTCTGGAGATTTTCAAGACCCGCCTGGATGCAGTCCTGAGTAATGTGCTCTGGGCAATCCTGCTTTAGCAGGGGAGTTGGACTAGATGATCTCTAGAGGTCCCTTCCAACTCTGAAACTCCGTGACTCCGCGAAAGAGAAATAGTATTTAAGTTACTGAGTTAGAACAGTGAGCCACTCACTTGGTTAGCCTTCTGAATTCTGAAATTGTTAGTGGTAAATTATAAAAATGGTAAATAATTTTCAAAAGGAATTGGCTACAGCAAAATGGAAAATTTGAATGTGTTAAATATGCAGCAAAAGTATGCTCCAAATTATCTTTCAAAGAATTCCATGACAAAAATTAATGACAGTGCTTTTGAATATGAATGATTAACATGAATGCTTATGAATTAATAATATCACATGCTGCAAAAGAAACTGCACTTCTTTTGGGGGGAATTTCTTTTTGAAAATATGTGAACATTTAATTAGCCTAAGAATTAGAAGGTGGTTTAAGGGTGGTAAACAGAAGACATGATCCAGTTACACTGGTAATCCATCCTCTGCCCTTTCTTCAAAGGTGGCTGAAACGATATTTGTTTAACAAAATAACGCCTTATGACTTTTGCTTAGCCCATATGGCAGTACAGCACACTGAATAAGCCATTTGTAGCCAGTAACATTGACCTTTATCAGAGAAACTTTTGGTCAGGAAAGATATGAAAGTTTGAGTTCTTTCTTTGCAGGTACTAAAAATGTTTGATCGATGCACAGCCCTCAACCAAATAAGTAACCGGGAGGACCGTGCTGATCTGGATACTGAAGAGTGATTTGTCATTATTCTAATGCCACCTGAGGTAAGAAGATTTAATTTTGTCATATTCTTGACACCAATCGCTACGTAAGGACTACAAGAGTGACCGTGACATGTAAGCAAACAGAGTGGATAAATTAAATGGATTTTGGTGACTAAGTATAATTTACTTATACAACACTGTGAATGCTTCAAATATCATGTGTCCACCTCCCACATGGCAGGTATTTTAACGGGATCCTCAGTAGGTTATATAGGCTGAGAGTAACTTGCAGTAATGCTTCCTTAGGCACTTTCTCCAACAAATTGATGTGTGATGCCATAGCGATGGGGAACCCACAGAGGCTCTGAGATCCCTCACTTCTTTTCATGCAAAACCACCAGCAAAACTCTTGACCTTTTCTCTGCCTGTAATATGAAGTCTCCATAACAGCCATTTTCCCCAATTTTACCGCTGCTTTACATTCGTTAGAAATAATATAATAAAAGTCAGGCTGATGATCAGAGTTAGGTTTTCAGTTTTAGATGGCTGTCTTTGAGATCAACTGAATTGAGATGATCCTGGGCGGAAACTGAGCCGCTAGGTTTGTTTTGGCTGTGTTTATAAGCACATAAGGTTTGTAGCAAGAGAGAGTATCTTCTGTTACGGGTGCTGACAGGGTTGAAGGAAAAAAGGTTTCATGTGCACAGCCTCTTCACGAAGTCGAAAATGTCTTTGTTAGGGTGATGTTGGTTGGGTGTATACATTGGCTTAACTCTCAAATTCCTTGCTATTAAGTGCTTCTGCTGTTGTGAGAAAATATTGGAGAATACGCTTAAACGCAAGCTGACGTAACATTTTTTGTGAGGCTTTATATTACTTTATACGAAGTGACAACAATATAGGTGTTCATATTTGGTAAAGATTATTACTGAAATGGGTAAAATATCACATAGCCACCTAACATGTTTGCTGGGATATTAGGACTCAATTAGGAGTTGTTTAACAGAGGTCCTCTATACTGCTTTCCCCCAGCAAAAGCTTTAAAGAAAATCTAGAGCTTTGGAGATGAGCTATAATGCTTTATATCCAATCTTCTCTTACATGTTTTTTTCAACAGTTGTGAAGTTCCGTCTTTCTGCTAGATTTGAGGGTTGAATGAAAATGCTAAAATATCTGTTGAGGACAGATTTAACAATTCTAACACTTTTAAACACTGTCTGAAAGTCAACTGCAACAAACGGTAACTTTGAAATGCATTTCACAATCTTTCAAAATGTTAGGTTTTGAATAACTACAGTTTTCATATTTGAAATGTGTTTTCCCACAGAGCTGTGGTTTAAGTTGCAAAATGAGAAATGGAGCTTGCTAAACATCTTTGGAGCATGCCTTCAGCTCACAAGATATGATAACCGTGGTCTGTGTAGTCAGGTCTCAGATCTTATCCCAAATACCACTCACGTGTGCCATGTATTTTTCGCAAAGCCGTAAATACGGTGCTACTCATTTAATTGGGGAGTAGACAAGAGTTGATCTCGAAGAAAATATTAATATTTGAACGTATTCAAGGATCATTCCTACCCTCAGATATTTTTCCTTGGCTCCTGCTGACAGCACTAAAAGTTTTGTCTGGGTGTTTGTGGACAGAACTTGGCTGAGGGAGGATGTGGAGTGTATCAGTGTACAAAAACCACCAAGGTTTGTGCAGCTTAATCACTGGTGCTCCCTCTGCTGGTAGTGAAAGATAGAAATAAAATTACAATCAACGTCACGGGCTTGTAAGTGTTTCATAATAGAAATTAAAATATTCTCAGTTTATACTTCTAAATTAGCTAATATCCACATTTTTTTCTGTAAAACTGAGCTCTGTTTCATCTGACGTGTTCAGTGTGGCATAGCTACTGCAATGTCATGTATTTTCAACCATGATTCTTTTTATGAAGTACCATAATACCTCATGTAAAAAAAACTCATTTTGAAGCAGCCATTAGATCAAAATCAGGTTGCAAACTAGCATCCGGGAGGGATTCTGCCCAAAACTCAGTGAAAGTATGGCCAATACCCCGTTCCCAACAGAAATTGTTCAGGGGTACCATAAGCGAAACAACAAACAACTTACTCAGGAGATGTATGTGATAGTGTTCCTATGTTTTTCCATCCAAGACCACACCTGCTACTAAATCTTTTTTTAACACCAGGTGAGTGAAAGGTCTTCTTATTTTCATAATATGGATATGGTAAAGGGCCAAAGCTCTGAATTACAGTTTGTTGACAATTCTCTGAACTAAAATTCTCAGCCAAGGCAAGTGGCTGCAATGCCATATCATTTTGGCATTTAATCTGAGTATGCACGTTCCACCGACTGCTATACAAGTTGCACATGTGCATCTGAAGGAAGAATCCGAGCCGGAATTTAGTGTTTAGCACACAGCTTGTACCTTTGCGTAAGTAGGAAAGCACGTTGCAATGTACGTTTTGATCATTCGGAGACATGGAAGGGATGCTGCTCCCCACTCGTTATCCTCTAAATAGAAGAAGCTAAATACCAAATGCCTTTAGGTCACAACAAAATGTGCATCCGCTCTTACTTTGTTTTTTATGGATAAGGGAGCTTTCAGGAAAATGTAACAGCACAGGTAAAACTAAAGATCTGAGCCTACTTAAGGCACCTGAGTGAAATAGGTTTGTTGGTCTCACATCAGCGCATATTGCAAAAACATTTCAACTCAGTTGATGGTCTCCATTTAAGCCGAGCTTTTTGGACTGAAATAATAGAGATCTACATGACTAAATTACTTTCACCTCAAGAGATATTTATGGCTGTGATCTGTCAAGGATACACTTGGAAGCAGTGACATGATAATAGGAGTGCTGACTAGGTGGTTGCATGCAGGTACGTAAGGAGCCAGGCTTACATTAGTGCTCTGTGATACTAACATTAAAATTCAGTTTTGTGGCAAATACAGAAAGACTTTCCAACGTCTCAAAATTCTTACACTGGAAGTCCAGCACAAAAATATCATAAGCAGCAGTGACCGTATTTTTTAGAGGAATACAAAAAAAGCTATAGCATAGTTCCAGGTTCTTGGCTTTTTCTCTTATAAAAAAGAGCTGCTTTAACCTAATTCCAACGCTATTTCCATGTGGGCAGTGATCCTCAAGGAAGCGCCACGTTTTCACGAATACAGAAGAATAGCAGACATGAAAGAAACAGTAAGTTTAACCGAGGTTAAACTTTTAGTGTAATGAAATTTACTTCACGTGTTTTTCCAGGACAAAATATTTATCAACAACAATTAAAGACCACCACCCCCGTCAGTTTTAAAGTGAAATAATAAAAACTTGAAGACAGTCAGTTTTCTACACAGTATTTGAGCGGAATTTAGCGCAATATCGCTCAATCTGATTTCTTGTGTAACAGAAAGAAAGACAGGATACTATGGAAGTGATGTTTTTTGTCTATTGCGCTCTGGACTAAGACACTGCTTCACTGCAATTCCTGTTAGGCAGATTTTGTATTTTTGTCAACCCATTGGCTTATTTCACCGGGCAAGAAATTTCCACAGTGTTTCTAAAAATCCAGGGGAAAAAGCTCCCCAGAGCTCTTCACGTCATGCAGCCTTGCACACCTGAATTAGGTGTCAATCATGTGGGTACTTTTTGTAAATGAATAAAAAAAAGCAACTTCTTTTCCTCACCACACTAAACAGTCCACTTCATGGTAGGAGACCACCTTATCTCTTATCTCTGGAGGTACCTTATCTCATCTTACAGGGGAGGCCATAAGTAAATGCATGGAATTTTCTCCTGCAGACAAAAAAGTGAAGTATTTTCATATAGGAGACGGGATTTTCAAGAGTGTGTAGGGAACTCCCACACTTCAATGAAAGCTGAATTCCTTGGACTCTTCACCTTTACTGACGTAAAATTAACGTTTTATACAGTTCTCGAACAGCAAAATGACTCACGAGCAAATTGAAGTTTGTGATATACAGAAATGTAACTCACAGAAGCCTATTCCAGGACTGGGAGGTACAGGATATTTTGCACTCCAAGAATGATGTTTATGAAGATGAATCCTTAAAGCTGAAAATGTTCCAGCTATAATCCCACTGAGTAATGCTTCCTGAGTGAAGTCATGGTATTACTTCTGGGAATAATTCAGCCCTGCAACTTGGTCATTTTACTATTTAAGATTAGGTGAGCCAATTTCTTTAACACACTTTTGCTATGACTGCTGTTTACTTGTTTCCAAACCTTTAGTGTTCCGTTATTTCTGACGTTTGCTAAATGCCTGTTTGTAGTTAAAAAGACATCTTACATTTACTCTGTGGGAAGTTATCCTGGGAAAATAAGTAAGTTATCCTAGCAAAAAATAAGAGGACAACTCAAGGACGTAGACTCCTCTCTAAAGAAACAAATAGGGACATGCAATGGAGAAGGGAAGGCTGGCTGACCCTCTGTTCTAACTCTTGCAGAAAGGCTAGCTCGTCGTGCCAGTCCTTCCCACAGCCTGCCGGGCAGGTGAAGCCAGCAGCTGTACCTGCCCCATCATGACAGGTCTTCCTCCACGCACAGGCGTCCCGCGCGGCGTCCTACGTGCTGGTGGCCACCCATGCCAGGCAGCGCTCTGCCTGCACACTCCTTCTCTGCGGAGAAAACGATGGAGGATAATTTCTCAAACTGGAAGAAAAACTTGGCTTCCCTCTAGGCAGGCACCTGGGCCAAATTTAGTAATTGCTTTAGAAATCTAGTAATTAAATGCAAGATGATTCTGTTGTGTGACATGCATAACGACTTCAGCTTTTTTCCATGCTGCACGGGTACATTTGGTGAAGATTTTTAAACACCAGCAGCTCCTGCTAAGCATTAAAAATGCAAAGCGTAATATAAGGATAACAGGTGCAAAAGCAGTTCTTTAATGTTCTTCTGCATTCCTCATGAGTTAGGTGGATACAGTCTCATCAAAGGGGGTAAGCTGCCAGTTTACTATACCAGTGGAACTTCCCCTTATGAACTCTGACAGAAGCAGTGATACATTACACAGCTACTCATTCTTCTTTAATATCGTTTCTTCTGAGAAAGACGGATTTGCTTTGCTGTATTTCTCTCAGCTAAAACTATAATTTGGGCTACTGTTTCTCGGAAAAGCCTTCTGCATGAAAACTAAACACAAATGTCCTTCTGATAAAGTTCTTTCTTACTGTTACCACAAGGTAAAAAGATACTAGGGAGCACGGCAGATTATTTGGTATTAGACCTGTTAGTCTACTTCCATTTGTATAATTTAGTACTAAGTCTGTTGTTCGTTTGTTTGGTTTTTTTTAATTCTACCAGTGTAGTTGGTTTTTTATGATTCAAAGAATGTCTTATTGGCAAACAGATAAATGAATTGTGTGATGTCCTTAAGTAGTTATGAACAGCCAAAGGAGGTCCTTCCCATAATTTGACTGGCACAACTATATGCACTGTCCTATAACAGAAATAGCGCATTTAATGTTATTTATTAGATATGTGTCTTCCCAGACTAATGCCAGCAGTAACAAATAGAGGCAGCAGTTTGCCTCATCCTTGCAGGTGTGCAATCAAGTGTAGTGCTTTGGCCAGTCTGGTTTCCAAGGATCGAATCACAGGAATTATCCATTGTTTCCAATTTGCAGTAAAGTCCATTGTTTTGAATTTCCAGTTTGAAGTTAAACTGACAGTTCCTCCCTTTCATTAAAGTACATCACTGAACTCCCAGGAAAAAAAAAAAATTACAAATACCAACAATTTTTCCGTTATACTTATCTGTAAACCTGCATGTTCTCCACAATTTTAATAATTATTTTAATTATCTTTCCGATTTGTCAGTTACACTTTCTGGGCTTCCCAGGATTACTACCTTATCTTTAAAAGTTTTGGAATGTTTTTACCAAGTGGACATTTTGGAAGGATGCTTCTGAACTCAGGTGCCCCATATTAAACCATAAAATTAATAGATTAAAAAATAGATTTGATTATTTAGGCAGCACAAAATTATCACTGGTCCCCGGCAAAAAAGTAGAAGCAACTGTTGGTCCTAAAAAGTTTGTAACTGAAGTAAAAACATACAAAGACAGAATGTTGAAGGAGAGCAAAGTGACTACTACCTGCACTTTAATGAGATTGCAAGTTAGTCTTTTATTTCTCAGTCTGACTATTTTCTCAAGTATAGATTATCCTTTAAACAAGATTTCAAGGCTGGAAACCGACAGAGAAATAGAAAGAAATTTTCAGCATCACAGAGTAGCCACCAACTCCATGAAATTCAATGTTGTAGGTGAGAAGGAGCTCACTAGGATAAAACAAGCTAAAATCTATTATTCAGGAATAAGATTAGGATGCCTTATAACCACTCCTTGACTGTGAATACATTAGAAGCTGGTTAAAGAAAAAGAAATAGTCTATTGTTAAAATTGATAGAGAGTACAGACCAATGGAAAATATTCCTGGATGGCTCTCATTAGCCTTATTTTTTTCTAATACTGTACAGAAATATTTTAAAATGTAAATTCTAATCAATGCCATAAAGACATTTTAGTGTACATTTCATGATAGGTTCTAAGATTCCAATAACATAAATACATAAACATACATATGGTTTTCTATTCATCTTGCAGCTCACAGAAAAATCACTTTCTAAATTAAAATCAAAACCTCACTTAGGAATTTCACTTTCTTTGAAAACTATTAAGAATACTCATGAGTCACACCCATAGCTTTCTTCTAGCACAGAGCTATAATGTAAAGAAAGTTTCCTTCATTCTTTAGGGATTGGTTCTCCCTCGAAGCCTGGATAAAATCATTCCGATAGCACCTGAAGGATCTGTAGAGGATAGCGCTTCAATTACAGGCAAGAACCTGGGCCAAAAAGGAGCTCTCCTAATTCTCACAGTGCTCATTACCTTTGGCTTTCTGCCTTAACAACTGGCATATACTATATCAGGTGTATAAATGTTCCGTGTGGTTCTTATATATTCTCCACCGTTAGACTCACTTGGCAACGCTCTGCAACTCCTCCTCTGCTGCCTTCCACCTTGTGAAATCATTCTGTCATTTACGTTTACGTAAAGCGGATCCAAACCACTGCTGAATCACAAGTCTTTGCGCGGCACCCTCTTTGCAAAGGTGTGCGTGGCCACACCAGGGGCAAGGAAACGAAACTCCGTGCCCAGAATCAGGATTTCTGAGCTGCAGATGCCTCAATTTTTACAGTGCGAATGTTTTAACCCAAGTTGTGCAGCTGAAACAAATGCCAGTGAGTGCTTTCCAATGCACTCTTCATGTGACTTTATAAAAACGACCTTTGTGTCAGTTTGCCAGTGAAAAATATTTCCGTCTATCAGGTGCACAAATCTGGAGAAGTCCAGAGGATAAACAACATTCTGGTTTTGCATCTGGCTTATATTAGTCAATAGTATATAATGTGATAGTATAATAGAAGTAAAGAGCGTATGGAGGGATTCTAATACTGTTACCACATCTGTCTCTCTACATTATCATCATTAGAGTGTTTAGATGCAATTTATCTCCCTTTACAATTGAAAGATTCATGTTCCCTCCTATGAACTGGGCATCAGCCCAACCGTGATGGGTTGTGTCCGTAGGGGAACGCCTTCACTTCGACACCTGCTATTAGCCATCATCAGCCCAGCAAGCTCTATTTAGATCGTTTATATGTTTGCAATCTTTAGCCAAGCAGGGAAGGAACCAGTGCATGTTTCTCTGATACGGAACCAGGAGAGGAAACTAGGGGAGAGAAAAATAAAGGTATGTCTACTTTTCTACAGCTGACAGATTTTACAGCTCAGACATATGGAAATTAATCAAAGCTGGGCTCTGCTGCCATTTTAATTAAATATAAATAGAGAAGAAGGATGCTGCTGGAGTTAAGGCCATTGGCTAAGGCACAAGAGATCAAGAGTGAGTCACTAGCAACTGCCACAGTCTGACACTGGGCAAATCAACTTCTCTGTGTCCCAGACTTACAAAATAGCTTGTGTATTTAGACTTCCTGTTCCTTTGGGCAGGGATTGGCTTTTATTACATTTTTCCCAGCATCCAGTACCCTGAGGCCCTGATCTCAATGAGGTCATCTGGTTATTATCATAATACAAACAGTCCCATCTACATCTCTGCTCTCTGGCCGAGAGACCCAAAAAAAGCTGCATGTAAAAAGGAACCGAGGAAAAATACCTAGATGAAGGACAGAAAGTTCTCCTTTCGGGCCAAAATCTTAAGCAAAATATCATAGCTATTTCTGTTATGTTAGAACCAAATCACTTATCACTAATTAAGGAATAATGGGAAAAAACGGGAGATGAAGCAACTCATTTTGTTGTCCAAATCCCAGGCATTCATGGCAAAATCAAAAAGCACTAAGGTAGTCAGAAGTTCTCTACAACTGAGTTCCAACACTGTCATTTAAAACAAAACAAAACAAAATGGGGCGGGGAGTACCGTTGCAGCACATATTTTGTCATATCTGGTAACTTGTTTTGGAGACGGTTGTTAAAACATGCTTTGGAGGAAGGTACAAGGATCCGTATTTTCTCAGTCTTCCACCAGAGAGAAAAACGTAGGATGGTCTGCACTTCTGCTAGTCTCATGTTACTGGGATGTGTAGGTGGGTGTGATGCCTGCAGTATGCGTAGGCGTTCTCACGCGAGCTTTAATCTAGAATCTAGCCTGCGCGGGCTGCAATGACACGTCCAGTTGCAGTGTACACAGATGTTGGATACAAAAGAAGTCTAATTTGAATCAGGAGATCTGGGTTCTGTTAGTGACTCTGCTATATATTTCCTGTATTGCTCTAGGCAAGGCATTCAGGGCCTGATCCAGCCTCCATTTAATTCCACAGCAATCTTTTCTCTGGCAGCACTGTGAGCTGGATTAGACTTCTAGCCTATCGCTTTCCCAGGCTCTCCATATTCCTCGATGGTACAATAATACCTACTCGTTCCATAGGTATCTGATGTGGCTTAAACCATGTGCCTCTAAAGTGATTTGCTACTTAGGCATAGCATGAATATGCCATTGAATTAAGTTCTTGATTCAGCAAAACCCTCAAACCTCTAATAAGCTTCAATCAAGGAAACACATACTGGAGAATTTTATGTTCTGTGTCATTAGGTGTCGATATGTAGTCTTACACATGCAAGAAAATAACTAACTTCAGTGGAAGTAGTTAGGGGCCTAACATTAAGCGTATGCCAAAGTACCTTGCTCAAGGCTGTATTGTCTATCGTTAGCCATACACATGTGCTTAAAGTTAAGCATCTGCTTAAATGTATTGTTCAATTCATCCCTAAGAGCATAATACTCATACTCTTTCTAGCATAGCATACACAAACGTTTGAGCCTAGAAGATACTAAAAACAATCTACATTTGATTATACAAAATGTTCAAATTATTGCTTTCATCATTGTAATATATCTAAAGCAACACAGAAAATTTAAGGTTGTGTAGCCCACGCTAATTTCCAGGAACCTTGCTTACCCTATAACCCTTTACTTTTACATAACATTGAAATCACAATACGGATGTGTATTTTGAAGTAATTGTGTTGGTGGTCCCTCCATGCTTTCTGAACATCTAACAGTTAGCTAAGCAAACACACGTGACTGATTAAAAGAAGAAAGGGAACTATTTTTACAGGGACCATTAAACTTTAACTGCCATCTGGCAGGGAATGATTAGAGAAGATCAAAATTAAGGCAGTCAACACAAATACTGTGTGGATACCTCAGGGAATTAATGTGGATAGAAGACAGTGGACTTGTGGCTATGTTAAGAGACAGACAGAGAAGGAAGTGGTGAACACATCCTTTATGACTGCTGCCCTAATGGGCCCATTCATAGCAACAGGAGCAGAGAAAGAAGAAATCAAGAACACCTGGGAATAATCAGACGCTTGCTGTCATAAAAAAGAAAGTTAAAGCATTATACAAGAGCCACACCGTTCTTGTTCCCCAACAAGTCAGGAAGGAAATTTTTATTGTGGAGGTGTGTTGAAGTTGGCAGGTAGTTAATATTCAAATTAGCCTACTATCTTTACACAGGCATTTTAAGCAGGGTCTGTAATAAATCTTTTAATTGAATGACCTTACAGAACAAGGACCTGTGGTTGATCTAACTGAACACTGGATGTCACTATTTATACACACTATTAGTCACTTTAGAGGCATTATAAACACAATCCAGCCATGAATCCGAACAATCCAGCCATGGCTCTTTCAAATTACTGATCTTTAATTATTGGTGTTCTTGAGATAGCAGATACCATGAGCCAAAGCTTCCAAGCTGCATAAACACAAGTCACTTTTTACAACGACTCCACTGCCTGCCCTGCCTATGCTGGCGTTAGGTGCTCCCTAACAACAGTACGATGGCCGACTTCATATTTTATGGGAAAGATTTGAGGTTTGGATAGAGAGATAAGGAACTGGCTGCTCACTGGAACATCTCACAACTGAGACTCTTACCAGGCAGCCAAGCTATCATCTTATAACTGCTGTTGTGACTGGTAAGGAACAAACAAAATACAGCTCACGCAAACCCACAGCAGCCCTCACCTGAGGCAGCTCCTGGTCCGACTGCACTGGAGTAGAACCTTCTTTTCACCTCTCGAGCTATTGGGTTGGAAAACCCCTGGTCCCTCAAGCACCTGCTCTGAGGTTTTTTATTCCATGGCACTAATAACATACAGCTCTTCTGCCACTCTGCTCCCCTTCCCTGAGGAACAGGTGATTTCCAAGGAATACAATTATTATGAGGGAGTGCTTTTAGGAGCCAGAAAAAGGAAAAGGAAAAGGAAAAGGAAAAGGAAAAAAATGAAGAGTATCTGAGTCCAAGTGGTATGGAAAACAAATCAGTGCAAACAGTCCAGAAGGTCAGGTTAGCTGCCAAAAAGACTAAGGACAGAAGACAGGTGATAGGACGTAAAGATTAGGAACAATTGATACAGTAATGTAATGTGAAATGAGACTGGTTATTTTTGTTTCTCGAGCTCAGGACAGCATTTTGAAGTTTGACTTTTCAGTAGCATAGGAGAAGCACATTAAGTATGCTTCAAAGCCTATGAATTCTGGTCAACTGTACTTGATTTCATAAACTTATGCTAAACAACAGCCACAAAAAGATCAGAAATGTACACACTACTACTCTGAAATGTACAGTCACTACAAATGTTTGGTAATTTTAGACCTTGACTCTCAACCGAATTTTCCAATCTATTCATGTGTCTATTTGTCACTCTGCATCCTTGAAAATGTTAGGACCTTTAAAAATTTGACTCTTCTGCACATTTTTAAATTCACTATTCTTTCAGGGAGATGTAAAATATAATTTAAAACAGCCTTAGGTGCTTTGCTAGTAAAGAAAACAACTGAAAATATCCCTTATGATTTGCAATAATACATTTCTATGCGGGCCATGTAAACATGTCTTCCCTAGTGCTATACTGCAAGCATGCTACTTTAAAACCACACCGGGGTGTTGAGGAGGTTGCATTTTTTTTTTGGTTTCTTTACCACAGATCTGGTTGGATGGTGAAATATCTAAAAGTCAGTAATCGTGACTGGAAATGTATGGCTGGAAATTATCTGCCCTGAATCTTATTTTATTCCAAATATTCTTTTTGGAGAAATATTCTGGGCAAAATATTCTTTTGCTTAACTACAAAACTGTATTTTAAATTTGAGCATAGTGGGCTGTCCAGGTGAGGTTCATGGACAAGTTTTGCTCTTTCCTAAGCCATTTCTAGCCTTATATAGTACGGAGTAATTCTGCTAACATCAGTAATCTGCTCAGTGGTGCAAAACAGGAGTCAAGTGCAGCTATAATATATTAACATGGTACTAATGCTATATGTATAATATATTATTACAGTCTTTTATGTATAATAGATTTATATAATGATTATGTATCTTATATAGAGCATTATATAGACTATCAAGTTTAATAAGCAGTATTAATTTTGCTGTACATATATGCCACTTTACAACTAGGTGGGGGCAGAATATGCCTTATATGCAAATCCATTCAGAATCTGGAAAGGCAAAAGCTGTGGTGCAAAAAGGCAATGCTCTATCATTCTCTCTTCAGAATAGACACAAAGCAATCAAGGGCCACCTGGAAAAGCAGTGCGGCTCTGGTAAACTTGTGCAGTTTGTTGCCCCGGCTTTGATGCAGAAACCTGTTAAGACTGCTCAGAGCATATAACAGCCCATGGCTCTCTCCTGTTAACAAGGTGCAGAGCATTCATGCTCCACATGCAAAATTCCAAGCACTAAGCCAAACTGAAAGAGAAATACAGTAGACATTTGTTGATTTTTTTATAATGCCCACAAGCATCTACAGATGTGGTCCCATGTAATGAAGCATGTGGCCTTAAGCTGGAATTATTTGCAAACAGCAGGATCTCCTGGCAAAAGAGATGGCACTTGCTGTGTTATGAAAGCTGTCCCTCTAAACCCATGTTTGGTTAGCACCTATGCCCTGTTGAAATTGGCATAGATAATTCCGAGTGGGAACAATGCCAGCACGACAGATGGGAGGGAATGCAGGCATGCCAGAGAACCAGTATGTTCATCAAGTCTGAATATTAGGGACAGAGTCCTTTCCAAGAATTTAGAAATGGCAGGCTGTCCAGAGTTTCTGTACTTTAGGTATGGAATAGAAGAATATATGATCTCTTTCTATAACTGTGAGCAAAATTAATTATAGTAATTTAAAAATAGCTCATCTGAGCCATGCAAAGCATGACAGTAGTCAGCTGAATTAGAACAACTGTTTCTCTGGGTTCAGATTGGCACCAAGTCCTAGAGGGCAGAACCTGTGCCCTGGAGTCAAAATGATTCCACAGGTTTTCTGCTAAGTGGTTCAGACTGAAGAGCTTTAGGATGATAATGAATATTCTGTATTTATACAGTGCCTTTCAGCCAGTGATCCCAAAGCAATTTGCAATTGTATGAGAATTTCAACTCATAGTTGGCAGGTATGTCATTTACAATTAAGCAAATGAATCTTGCATGTATTAATGGGCTATAGTCCCATCTCCCCTCCCACCAGGGATTATGAAGTGGAACTATACTCTCTGTGGAGAGGGTGGAGGAAGACAAAACCCTTCTGCCACGATCCTGGCAGATACTTGTGTACCCTGCTTTTGCTCTTTACATGGCACAAATAGCCATAACAGATTGGTTATCCAAACCACGAATTTAATCTCCAGACAGGAATTGGTAATTCCTATGTTTTTTGAGCACCAGACAGCTACCTTTCCTACTTCTCTTTTCAGATTGCGAGCAGCCAAAATATATTGCCCAAAAAGAAAAGACTTGCCTAGGATCATTTACATGATTCTGAGAAACAGGAAGAACAAAAAAAAAAAAAAACCTAACAAAAATAGCTTAGGTACTATTGTTTAAAAACTAAGAATCTGGTGTTTCAAGTCCCCTTGCACAAAAAGCCTGTACTTCCAGAAGAGCCCACTAACAAAACATCCCTCCATTTTGGTTTTCTTCAACTTCAGCAACCAAAATTTATGGATACTTTTGGAAACACTGGCTCTAATACGGCCAAAGTCTTGGCTGCCTTTGCTGTTCTCTGGATCTGTGTTTTATGAGAAAGTGTGTATCGTATGAAAGGTGTTGTAATTGGGTTGCTGACGTTGTGTTCTAACCAGCACAGCTAATAGCGTCAACTTACAGCTGAACTCTGTTTTCTGTTAAAAATGTGTTTAATACTATTAGTAGGAATAAAAAGCATCGCTGAATTTATTTTCATTTAATCCAGTGATAGTCTGTAAACTCAAAATCTACGTGTTTGTTATCCACTCAACTGACTGACCATTTCAGGTATCAGCTGTTTTTTGCAAGACAGCAAAGAGGAAGCCTGAACCAGCCTTGGGAAATGTGTGAGGCAGCTGAGTAAGACACCGTAGTTAAGAGAGTTTATGTTCTCAAGTAATACACGAAGAGGTACTTTCATTCCAAACGTTCTGAATTTTCTGTCTATTTATAATAATAATTACTTTGATTAAACATCAGTGGATAGTTTTATTACTGCTTTCCCTTAAAAAGGAATTTAAAAGAATACTGTACATAAAAAAAATACTGTATGTAAAAAATTATGTATCTACATAATAAAGATTTTTAAATACATGAAAGCTCACCCTGAATGTGGCGATCCTGGCACACACAGAGTAATAGAAGTGAAGCATAAAGTGAAACTATTAATGAACCTAATATTTCCTTTCACTTTGAGTTGTATTGCAAATACAAATAAATATTACATTAAAATATGGAATCAAATTTTTTTAGACAATGTATAGTTTTTGCTGACATATAAAAGGAACTGTAAAAATACAGGATCGCCTTCCACCTTGTGCCATGCTGGGTTTTACAAAAAGGTGGCTGTATTTTTACATATTTACACTGTTGTACAGCTTCCTGAAGCTAACCAGCAGAACCTGAATCCTGGACAATAGGGCTCGTTATCCAAAGTGAGAGCAGCTCTACCAGTCTTTCCTGACAAGGCTGCCCTGGAGCCTTGATCTCACTCTCCACCAGAATGCAGTAGCTAGGACGAAGTTGAGAACACCTCTTTTCCATGCTGAATTTCTGCTGTAGCAGAATGGTAGCAAAAATGACATGACACATGACAAGGATTATCACGATTTTCGAGTCAGATTGCATCAATGGTCTCAATAGTATTAGTATACTTTCAGAATCTTGCTAAGTATGAACACGGTATGATGTTTGTGGTTAATACCATCCATTTATAGGACTTGGGTGTTAAAATAATCAATGGATTAAATATGAGCCTAAATTAGCTCTACTTTGTTAATTGCCTTCAGCTCTCCACTAAAAGGAGCTCTTGAGACTAAAAGAAAACTAATTTTAACAAAAAATAGCTTGGGTAAGTACTCTGGGGAAGAACGATCACTCAAGAAACAGATTGTCCCTTTCTCCTGTAAAGAAGTTTACAATGATGAGAAAAAAAACCTTTTATCACTTGCTTTCTTATAAAGCATCACTCAACCAACTCAAGCAATTAAAACTCCCAACAATACTTATGTCAAGATTTGCCAACTACTAATAATCAATAAGGTAAACAGGTATTAAGAGTGTGTTACCAAGAGATTTCCTACTTAAGGCAGTTATCTAATAATGGCTTCATTCCTTCTTCCCAGAGCTAAATTGGTTTAAATATTCTGAAGCGTATTAATTCTGCTCTATATACCTTCTTTCCACAAGCCATTGCTCCCGTTATCTGCGAAGACCTACGCGGTCCTGAATGGGAAGACTCAACCGCACAGTTGTGAATGGAAGAGGCAGGAGTGCAAGATACTCTCTGGACTGAAACATGGCCCAGGCTGTGAAAAACACTGAAAACCCCTGACTTTGTAAATCAATATCAATCAATGCCCTGCAAAGTACATCATAAATCTGGAAGTTCTAGAGAGCTAACTCTGAGGTAATAACACCACTTTATGTTTTAAAACATTTCACAAACATTAGGACAATCTCAGGAGGCCTTTGCTCTGATTTCATCCTTTGGGGCTCTTCCAACAATTAAGGGTTATTGGAATATACTGTTTTTCCAGACACATCTCCTCTTCAAAACAGATTTTTAAAAAAGACTAGTGTGAATGCGTGGCGTGCTCTGAGGTAATAATCCTCTGCTGGGAGATAAAATTTAACCTGAAGGAATAGGTTTTCATCTAGAAGAAGAACTTTTTATTTAGGCTTTGGACAACGGGATTTCTCCTGACTAGCCAAGATTTCTCCTTCAGCAAATATAGAACAGACATTTATCTTTTATAAGTTATTAATAATAAATGTTGAATTCTCACAGACCCTTTGGTGCAGTGCAATGCACTCTGGACATACTCATTTATTCAGCATTTTACAGGACTTCACTTGTTCAATTGCCAAAATTCGTCTGTACCTGGAGGAAAACCAACCTGTATCTACCAGGCAGACATGCCAGTTTGCAGGTACTGTGTCCAGTTTCCTTATTACCTGCTTTCTGGATGGAAACCTTAACAGGTATAAAGGCTTGATAGATCTTTTTAAGAAGTCACCAGAAAAATGCCATTTGTATGCAACGTCTGTTCTGCTGATACTCATGTGTTGTAACAATCACAGTCTGATATGTGTAGATGGCAATTCATTGCAGGGTTGCAAAGGGAAACTGTGTCACTGTAGGACTGAGCCATTACATGGCGTACCTAGGAAATGAGCTGCTTGGCAGTGAAGATGAAACAGACAGTTGCTTTTCTAAAAATAAGGACAAAATGACTGGGAGAACCTTTATGGTTTCAGGGGAAGTCTTCAGAGGGCTCAGGAAATCTAGGACGATCTTTCTCTTTCCTTTCTGGGAAAGGAGAAGGCCACACGAGTGAACCACAGCTGGTGGTCACTTGCTGTTCTTACCGCCCTGACACAAGGCTGGCTCAGCAGCAGGGAGCTGGGGGGGAGAAGAGGAACAACTCTTTAGGTGCCACTTCCTGCTCAAACAGCTGCACTGTATCTTCTTTGCCAGAAGGAAAATGGGGAGGAAACCTCCTCTGGCAGCCTTGGATACTGCCCACATGCAAAACTGGTCCTGTCTGGGAGAGATAGTTGGAAAACTGGGAATCTGTTCTAAGAGATTTGGGGAGTTTAAGATAAAATTCCAAGTAGAATAGAGTTTCAGAAATGTGGTAAGCAACTAGAAATTACACTGCTCTTTAGTGGGCTAATGCACTTCCTTGGGGACCTAGCAGCAGGTCAGCCAGATAGGAAACAGCATGAGATTAGCAGAAGTCTTTTTTTATAAAGATCTGCTTGAATTAAACTGAACATGGTCCCTAGAGACCAGTAAATGCTCTTCTAACTCCTCCTGAAAGCAACAGCTGAGTTGTGCATGTAAAATATAACATCAGCTGCTGTGCCTTAAAAGCAACAATAAACAAGTGTTTAATGGTGGTTTTGACATTGTTCAGATCAAACAGCTTGTGAATGCATGTTTTGCAAAACATTCCAGGGCGGGAATCGTGACAGAATAGGGCACTTTCTTCATGAAAGAAGAGGGTTTCCATTTAACATTTTGTTGAATCCATGTGGCTTCACGCTGTGCATACACTGGAGTGTTATGTCTACTTTCTTCTCCATTCAGGAGAGCTGTGGGAAGAGCTGTTTCATGCCTGGAAGTCGACACCACCAGGTTCCCGAGAAGAAAATGTCTCTAACCGCTGGGCTTCCTTCCACAAACAAGGGAATTTCTTTGTTGCAAACGGCCCGTTCGCTGCTACACTTCTTAAGGGAGGTACACTGCTTCACAAATGGTGTACTTTGTATGTCAGTGTACAGCAACACGTTACATTTAAGTCGTTCCACCAGTACAGCATCCATATTTGCTTTGATTTTCTTCATAGTGCTGGAAATATTTGTTACCATAACAGCATGTAGATTGAAGAATTTTTTGAACTGAAATTTTTGCCTAACCATTGAAGGGTTTTGCCATTGATATTTATTTCTTACTTAGTGTTTGTCTACAGAAGAACTACTTGACAGGCACTGCAGACCTGCCCATCCACCCCAGTTCCCAAACAATGCGTGTAACGTGAAAAGAAAAAAAAAAAACGAAACAAAAAAGCAAGCAACTTATAACCTCTTTTGCTGGCCTTTATAGACTCCATTTTTACTGCTCTTATTACCAAGACTCTGGATGCACCCCGGAACCAAACTACGCTTGCTGTTGGGTTTGAGGCAGGGAGCAGAAAGCTGGGAAATTGAAACTGTCCTTGACTCTCACCTTCGGACCTACAATGGGTACAACTCCACTGTACCTAAGGATCAGAAGACGCTGCATTCTAGGTTATAAAAGCAACATTACCATTAATATTAGTATGCAGCTGTTGAAAGTGCCCATTAATCATGTTTGTTGGTGGGTGTTCCAAGTTGCTGATATGGAGTACGTCCCAGCTGTGTGGTACCTGTGGTTTAATTGGGGACAGCAACATCAGTAGTCCATGTAAGTATGCAGGAGGCCAGCAGGTAACTACTAAGACACTGTGCTGTGTTCCCATCCCCAATAAAATGTACATATCCTCTTACTCATCCTTTTGGACAGTTTGTAGCACAATTTCAAAATTTAAATTTATGTCACGGATAGCATCAAATACAAACTTTGCAACAACTTAAATACAGTTTCCCAGGGTTTTACCCAAACTGTGGATTTTTCTGCATTTTTCCTCATTGGCACTAATACTACTAACAGTGGTAAATGACCATTAAAACAATGACCCCCATATCAAGTGAAAAACCATCAAAGAACACGTAAGTGATTAAAGCGAGAATCTTGGGAAGAGGTGCTAAGCTCAGGGATGATAATCTTGCTTTGATTATGCTTGACTAAAAAGGATCTTTTTCATTACTTGGCTGTGAACTTGCTCATCATGCAAAAAAGACTAATTAAATAGTAGGGACTTTTTGAAGACTTCAGGTGTTCTCAGAGGCGCCCTCGTCTTCTGTCCGTGAATCATGCCCCGTTGGCACGGAAGACGTTTCGGGTACGTTTTTGGAGCGTGTGACCGTCCCGGTCCCTGACAGCGGCACCGGTTCCAGTCAGGCAGGAACGTCCTCGGGCGCCGGGCTTTGCTCTGCCCTTCTTCACCAGGCCCGGAGGTCCCCCCGCGCCGGCTGCTCTCCGCCAATGACGCGCTGCGGTGGCGTCACGCCTCCTTCCCCTCAGCGGAGCACGCCCCAGCACTTTAAACCTCTCCCCGGAACGGGCTTTCCTTCCTCCACCCCGCGAACCGCTGCCTCGCCGGGGCGCAGCGACCGTGATCACCCACCCCGCTCCCCTTCCGCGGGCCCTCGGGGTGCTAGCCCGCGGCCTCCCCCAAAAGCGGGGTTACGGCGGCAGCGAGGGCCGCCGGGCTGGGACCACTGCGCGGTGTGTCGCTCTGGCTAACGGCTCTACCGGTCTCACCAACGGCCCTAACTGCCAGCCTGGCTCCCGGCGAACGCCTCGCCTGGCTCCGCCCCTCCCGGGCTGCGTCACCGCGGAGCGCCGCGCGATTGCGGCTGCGCCCCAGCGGGGCGGAGCCAGGCGCCGCGCGCCCCCCGCCGCTGCCAATGGAGCCCGGTACAAAGTGACCTTGGCGCCGCGCCCCGCCCCCTTCCGCCGCGCTGCATCCGGGCGCTCGCCGCCGGCCCCGCCGCGCCTGCGCACAGACGCCCCAGCCCGTCGGCTCTGAGGTGCGGCAGCCGCAGCGGGTGAGTGGCGGCGCCGCGCCATCCGCCCCCATCGCCGCCCCCCGCCCGCCACCGCGGCTTCCCTCACCCTCTCTCTCTCTCCGTAGAGATACCGGATTGTGGCCCCCGGGACGCCGCCCGCTAAGATGTTCGCCTGCGCCAAGCTCGCCACCTCGTCCTCCCTGGTGAGTGGGGGCGCGGGGGGCCCCGAGGCCTCCTCGCCGGTCGTGCCCCGGGCTGCAGCGGAGGCGGCGGCGGTCGCGGGGCACCCAGGGGTCGGGCGGGCCTCTGAGCTTCACGGTGGGCCCCTAGGACGAACCAGTACCGAGGGCTGCCCGCCCGAGTGGGAAGGGTGAGGAGGGGGGGGCGAGCTGCGGTAGGGCCGGGTTCTCCTTCCCGCCTCCTTGGCGTGGGCCAGGGCCCTTTGCCAAGGTGAGGGGCCTTCCCACAGCAACGGTGAAAGGGGAGGGCAGCGCAGCGAAAAGCTCTTGGGCCTGGTGCGGCCAGCGCCTTGGTGTAGGTCAAACTCCAGCCTGTTGCTTGTCCTATGTAAGGCCGGGATTTTTTGCCCTTGCAGAGACAAGGGACTATCCTGCTTCAAAATGTCTTCTGTAGCCTGCAGAATGTCTCGTTTTGCATGGTGCAGGCGCAGGTTTCCCCTGCAGGAAGAGCTTTGTGCAAGAGCCGATATGACCTTAGACAGCTGGAAGCCCAAGGACACACACATACAGGCCTCTTGTGAAACAGGATTCATTCATTTATGCCTTGCTAGATTTAAAAAATCTGGGTTACGTCTGTGCATTTCACAACTTTGGAATTCATTTTGATGGGTTTTATTTTTTCATTTCAAAATGTGTATCTCTGCCTGCTGGTCTTTCTGGCTTTTTTTTGTCGCTGTTTTGCTAAGTTTTCTGTTAGTATAATGCATGTACAGGTTCATTGAATGATGTAGCTATTTGTAATAACGCCTCCTGAAAACAGTGCTATCAAATTGCATGGCAGTGTTTGCTTCTGTATCGTTTATTTTATATCTAGCTGTACAAAGATTGCTGTCTTCTGTGTAAGACAAATGGCTCAGTAGATAATAGCCTCATAATTTTACAGACTATTGTATGGGAACAGCTGTGATCAAATGTTTGCCTTTTTTATAGTTTTTTTTCTCCTCTTGCAGATCCGAGCTGGATCAAGAGTCTTGTACAGACCAATTTCGGCATCTGTGTTGTCTAGGCCAGAGGTCAAGAATGGAGAGGTACCTTATAAACAAAATTCTGTATCTTCCTAAATTACCTGGTGAGCCTAAATGTCCTCAACCTAGAGTTCACTTGTACTAACTCAAAGATATATAGTGTGAAACTTGCTTTAAGTTAAACACCTAATAATGCTTGTTGCTGTTGTACTGTTTCCCCTGAGTAGTCTTTCACATTTAATATTGATTGCTTTCAGGTGGAACAGGTAACATCCTGAATTTTTTAACTCTTAGTTATAGTCTTATCATTTGGAAGAGGATGTAGACGTTGGATCTAACACAACTTTTAGAGCTGCAGAATAACACTATCAAAGTGGTCATATAATACGGTCTGTGTCTGAATATAATGCTCTTTCATGTTTTGTTTTCTTAGGGCAACTCAACACTTAATGGGGCCCAAAATACTGTCTCCCGACTAGCACTTAGAGAATTCCAGACTAGTGCTATCAGCAGGGACATTGACACTGCTGCCAAATTTATTGGTGCTGGTGCTGCCACAGTAGGTGTGGCTGGTTCTGGTGCTGGTATTGGAACAGTCTTCGGTAGTCTAATCATTGGTTATGCCAGGTAATTAATCTCTCTCTTACAAAATTCTTCAATTGCATGCACATGTATGAAACAGCACCCCCAGATAAGCTAAGTTGTAGTAAGGATGTCAGCAGTGTAATAAATTCTGTTAATAATTACTATTAATGATAGACGTGGCTAAATAGAATCATTTGAAACTGTAGTAAGTTCATCAGGATGGCTGTGGTGTTAAATTTAGAACTTTGTACACTCTGCCTGGAGAAGAGACGTGAAAGAAATGAGATCATTAGACTTGGTCAGTGTTTCAGACACTGAAGTCAAATGTTTTCAGCATTTCGTTCCAGAACTGAATTAAAAATCTAGCCTGGATCTTTTCCCATGTGAGAAGGGAAGAGAAGTCCTAAAGAGAAACTGTATGAAAACTGATCAATAGTAATATGAGTTTATATGCTTTAGACTTAGTAGTCAGAATTGTTACTTAGAAATGGATGCTTAATTCATTTTTTAAACACATACAGCTTTGCATCTCAGAATATATGTAATTACTTTATCGAATGAGTAATTGTTCTTTCTAGAAATCTGAAGGGGGTGAGGGTGGAGATTTTATAGTAGGGATGAAATTCTACAGGAACATTGTAAACTTATCTGGAAGTAGGAATAGTTCACATGATATCATGGAAGAGCAGAACTAATACAGGCATAAAAAAGCTTTATGGAAGGTTTCATGTTCTTCATTACTCTTTCAACCAGCTAAGACTTAATTAAGTCTTATTTCTTAAAGGTTTTTAAGCCCTGCTGAAGGCAAGTTCACTCTCCACTTGAAACATAAGTGTTTTCAGTAAAAAAACCTAATGTCTCCTTTTTTGAATTTGGCTTGAAGGTGCCAATAAGAGATTGTAGAACATTACTTCATAGTATTATGGTGAAGGTTTTTATTTTTGTTCTCCCACACGCTTCTTGGAGGGATAATTCATTGCATTTTTGCAACAAACTGCTGTGCATTTCTTTTTTTGCTTTAGGTGGTTTCAGTTCCTGTATTTGTCTGAGAGCTACTTAAAAAGTTACACACAAACTTTGTTGGAATGTAGTTCTAATGTCACAGATGTGAAATAAATTTATAAAGCATAGTGCTGATAGTTCCTGCATGGGAAGATGTAGAGAAGTCAAATTCAAAAGCATATATGAATGTATTCACAAAAACTGTGCTCCTTTGAAAAAGCCATATACAATCTGCATAACCTGATGCCAAGTCATTTTTCTTCAGCGAAATCCTTACTAAAAATTACTTCTGCTTGGGTTTATTGGATTTTCCTATTACAGAGTCTGTGGCAAGGAAGTACAAGGTTCTGAATCTGTCAGATGCATTAAACTGTATGAAAAACATCTTAATTGTAAAGATAAAAAGGTCTTACACCTTCGCTTTCTTTTAGAAATCCTTCTCTGAAGCAGCAGCTGTTCTCATATGCTATCCTGGGATTCGCCCTGTCTGAAGCTATGGGTCTCTTCTGTCTGATGGTTGCTTTCTTGATCCTATTTGCCATGTGAAAGGAGATCTGCCTGTAATACTGGCATTGGAATGTAACTCTGCATTTTATGGGACTCCCAAAATGTTGGTGTCATGGAAATTGATGCTATTTCCAAAGTCATTTCATTAAAGATAACAACTTTAACTGTCAACCTGTTGCCTGCATTTATTATCTTTCTCGCTAGGATATCTGGAAGACGGCATCTTGTTATTCAGTCACCATGCATTTCTCCTGGTAATGACATATTACGTAGGACCCTTCAAACAATGACTTCAAGTCAAACATTTTATTTATTAATATATATAGGAATGTCACTTGTTTGTTAAAATTAATGTGGCATATCTTTGAAAGATCAAAGGATACACAGATAAAATGTGAAAGGCTGTACTGCTGGCCTTGTTCTTCCACTTGTTTCAAACTCATCCAGAGCTGTTCCTGTGCACAATTTATGTTGGTTTGGTTTTTTTCTCAGACTAGCTGGCACATAAGGTGTTCTGGCATCTCTTGATAGACGGAGCTAAACACAAATCCACGAGCAGTGATAGGAAAGTTCCCTTTGCATCAGTTTTCAGTTCACTACAAATTTTAATCACCACGGTAAAAATTTTCCACTTGGTTCTGAGCAGTGTCCCGGTTGAACTGAACTGACTACTGCTTTAGATTGGTCCAAGGCATTTGACTGCAGCACGTTCATGTTATACACTTAGTTACTGCATTCTTGGCATCACCTAATTAAAAGGGAGAACTTCCAGCCTCCTCATTATGTAAAGTCAGCCCAGTGTTACCTCCCAAATTCTTTTAAGAGCAGTAGGATCAAAGCATTTTTAATAACAAAATATCTGCAATATCAAGCTTTGCTTCTCACGGTATCTGTCTTTTAACAATCTAAATGCATTTATGGTGTTGTCTACACTTACAGGAACGTACTCTGCGCTACTATACTAATCTGGTGGGGGGGGTTATAGCATCTCAAACTTTATTCAGAATATTAAACAATAGATTGGATCATTCAACAAATGTAAGCTGAACTTTGGACGAACGTGAGCAAGCTTGTTATGAGCTCTGTCATCTTGATGTTAAATTAGTAATTACTGAATTAAATCTAGGAAACTTTTTACTGTAAGCTGCTTATCCCTAGGGCAATGGTGAAATGATTTGGCTCTCAGATCAGTGCCAGGTGCAGGTAAGACCTTTGTTTTCATCTGAATTCAAATACCAAATTACTGTTCGTGTAGTCTAACTTGGATCTAGCATGAGAAACTACTTTTCCCATATGTTCTTGGAAGAAAATGGTCATCTTCTCAATAGGATTAAAAATTGCCATGTAAATCCTTTTACATATCTGAGGTTTCAGAATATGCAGCATCTTTAAATATTCATCTCTAGCACAGTGTCAGTAGCGCCTTATACGGCGAGGTCTGGAAGTGGGGTTTAGGGAGAGGTGAGGGAGGGGTAGGAGATAAAGCATACTGCAGCCATCTTCTATGTGGTCTATGCTCACACTGGGTTTGTTTATGAGCTTACTGTTAGTCATTCTCGTAAGCTATTCTGTTAACAGAGCTGACGTAACAGCGCATTTGGCCTGGATGAAAGGCAGATAATGATTACTAGAATTCTAGGCTACAGATCCTCTGTGTACTGCCATCCTTCTGGTGGGTGATGAACTTGGTTCTGTTCTTTCAGTACCATAGAGATCTGTGCAGGCATCTGAGGTGGCAATCCATATTTCCTAATGTCGTGGTCCAGTCTAGTGGACTAGCTTAATTCAAGCTTCAGATTTCCATACCACTGGGATTTGGCCAAACAAGGATCTTCAGACTTGCCTTGGTCAAGCCTAGCTCCAGCTCTGTTCATCATACTTATTAATTTGTTTACATATAAAATGGTTCTGCCGAGTTACAATTGTGTGTTTGGTGTGGAGAGAAGTCCTGGCTAAGCTATTGCTCCATAACCTCAATAAGAAAGCTGCCTGTCTCACCATGAGCTGCTTGAATCAGCTTTGAATAACAATTTATGGATTTACATCCCATTTTTTCCCTATGATCAGCCTTGTTTGAAAGGCAGCACACATCTCGGGTGACCCTGTATGTGGATATAAAGCCTGTCTATTTTAGTAGTAGCATCTCCCCAAGTTTGTTACTTTTTGCCTCGCTCATGGACTGAGGAACATGGGCCAAACCCAAGCAAAATTGCTATTAGATTATGCCAGTCTTGAAAGAATCGGATCTCAGTGTTACAGATAAAGACTAATCAAGGTCTTTCAAAACATGGCAACAAACCTTCATGCAGGGGATTATCCTCCTTATAGACAATAAGGGGCTTATGAGCGATGAGCAGATTTTCACATCTGAACCATCACAGGGCACACTGACTCCCTTTCTCTATTGCTCTATTTTCACCGCTCTTGAGAAACAGAGCTTGGTTTCAGTGGTTACTTGAGCACTTCAAGAACAGCTCGGTGGTCTTACAAAAAATTCTCTTGGGTTTTCCTCAAATGCTTACAAAAGAAACAACTATAGATAGGTAAAAGATTTTTTTTAAATAGTTCTTTGCAGCAATTGGGCAGCAGCAAGTTATCTAAAAGGACTCTTGATCTTCTGCATAAGAGTTTACATCAAGAAATCTTTTTCATAAGTCAGAGAAACCAGATACAAAGTTCCAGGAGGTGATACTGTAGGCTTCACTTTCCTGAAACCTTTAGCAGTTTTTCTGACATGGACCATGCTTACCTTAGAGACTGTCAGCTCGGGAAGATTCATGTTGTAGGTTCTCCAGATCCAAAGACTGTGTTCGTGTTTCAGTGTTGAAGATGGAGCCAGCTGGAGCAGAGGTCTTCATTGCCGCTGAATAACTACTCTGCCTGCTGTCCCAGTAGATCCAACATCATTCCATCTGAGAGTGATGTGCACAACACTTATCCTAATCTAGAATGAAGGAAAAGTTTATGTTACTAATTGCATTCCTAAAACGTTGCTGCAGGTAAAAATGATACATCCTTTCCATCCTGCTGCTTTCCCTCTGTTTTGGGGTTTTTTTGGCACCAATTTCAGACTGAGGAAAGGCAAAGAACTTGTAGTTCAGTTCTCTGTTCAGGACTGATGCTGCCATGCGATGGTAGATCTGAAACGTTGAAAAATACTTGTTTCCATTACAGCTCTTAGTTGCTCTGCGAAGAAGGAAGTAAAACCTCCGTTCGTCTCTTCTTACATTATCTCATGTTTGAGCTCTTTGCAACGTGCTTACTGTACAGAATAATGCCACTTTTACATAAACTGTACTTTTATGCAGTGATTTTTATCCTATCTCATCTCAAAAAACTTTGCAGAAGTGCTGTACAGTGCCCACCCAAACAATTTAGAAGAAATGAAACATACCATACTGTCTTTTGCAAGTACAAGGAAACTTAGACATAATGTAATTTACTAGAACCAATACTTCTTTTTTAGAAGGGTTGTTTGTGTTTTTTTTGTTGTTATTCATAGTCTTGTACTCTCAGGTCAGTCTCAGAACAAGACAGTTCCAAATGATACACGGACACAGAATTAGAACTTCATCTGTGATGCCAAGCACATACTCGCTGAACTGTGTTCCCACATATGATATTTTTTTTTAACTCATCCTAAATGGTAATTACTTCTGTGTTAAATTTAGGTAAAGATGCTTCCCTTCCTTGTACAGCGCTGCAGCAATTTTGATACAGCGTTCAATAAGGTGAATGTTTGGCAGAAGAATGGCTTCAGGCGCACACCCAGTTGCTGCCATGAGAGATGTGGTGTGTCGAGAGACTGGGAAACCCCAGGAATACAGCGAGTACACGGGTTTGGAGGGCCAATTATTCCAAAATTTCGAGGTGATGAGCGCATCAAGTGCTGTCACTGAGCAAAGCCTTGCAGTAGTTTATCTCCCCTCGCTCTCCTGCAGAGCCAGCACCAGAGGACCGGGCAACTTCATGCCCACAGCTCCCCACCCAGCGGGGCTGCACAAACCCGCCAGCAACAGCAGCTTGACCCAACGGACACAAGTTTGGGGTGGCTCTCCTTCCTGGCAGGTGTGTTGTCCAGATGTGGACACTAGCGGGTCCTTTAACGCCCCTAACAGCTCCTGGCCGAACGGGAGGCGAGAGCTGCCGTTAGCACCGTGCGCTGGTCACTCGGAAGGCCGCGCCTCGGTCGCCCATTCGCGAGCGGACCGAGCAGCGCCTGCTTAGCTATAGCTGCGTCGCGGCCTCCTCTCCACCCCCCGCCACACCCAGCCATTTGGCGCTTCCGGCCACACCGTCCCCCAACCGCCCCGCCGACATTGCCCAATCAGCGCTGCGCTCCGCCCTTCCGCCCCGCCTCTCCCCGCCACGTGACCCGCACCTCCCCGCTGCCCGCGGAGATGTCAGCTGAGCTATCGCGAGAAGTGACGGAAGCCTGTGGGGGACCCGGCCTTTAATGTGCGGTTCGGCCCGCGTTCCCGGGTGAGTTTGTAAACACGAGCGCGGCCCGGCCTGGCGGCGGCGGTGGCTCCTCCTCCCTCCGCGCTGCGGCGGCGCCCGGGCGGGCGAGCGGACCGGGGGCGGACGGGAGGGAGCGGCCGCGCTCGGCAGTAGGCGGGGGATACCCGGGAGGCAGTAACATGGCGCCGCCGCTCCTCTCCACGGCAGCCCCCTCCCCCACCGCGGCCTGCGGCTCCCGCCGCCCCTAAAGCCGGGGCGGGGCGGTCCGGCCGGCGCCGCGGAGACCGTTACCCGCCCGGAGGTAGGGGTCCTGGCGGGCGCCCCGAGGAACCGGGGCGGGGCGGGGAGGCGAGGCGAGGCGGGTGGGTCAAGGGGGTTGCAGCTCCCCTCGTCCGGCAGTGGGCTGCCCAGCGGGGGCATCGCCGGTGCCTGCCCCGGGCCGGGCCCGGCCCGGCCCGCGGCGGGGGGAGGGGGATGAGGCAGGGGGGAGGGCGGGAGGAAAGGGGCAGCCAGGCTCGGCCTTTCCGCCTCGGCTCCAAGCAGGCCTCTCCCTGCATCCATCTTCTGCTCTGAGGGGGGATCTTGGTCCGTACATGGTGCTGGTGCGGAGGGTGCTGAGAAGGGGTAGGGGGTGTGTGGGGGCGTTGGGCGGGAGGGTAAGAACAGCTTTTCTGCACCAGCGGGAGATGTTGGCCCGCCTGGGGTCCAGCCGTGGACGTGTTCCTTCTGGACCACTTGCCCCATTGACTTTGCCCGTTATTGTGTGTTATGCATCTCAAGTTGTCTTAAAAGCTGTCTGAATCTCTCGTGTGAAAAGACACATCACAGGCCCTCAAGCAATGATGGCTGTGTGATATTTTAGACACACATGTTTTATGCCACAGTGCGATTTGATGTTTGGAGTTAAGGGATATGTGTGCTGCCATGTTGCTTCTGCAGTCTTATTCACTCTACAACCTTTCTGCAGCCCTATTCTTTAGATGGAATCCATGAGTATGTTTCCATGTCCCATCCATGCACTCGTTTGCTTTTTATGTTACTTTCTCTGAGAAATGTTTGTCTTCAGTTAGTGATAGTCACCTGTTTCCTTGCACTAGAGTGAGAAATTCTAATAAAGCTGTAAACTCTGAATCATCGTCAGCTTTTCCAGATAGTGACCCTGAAGATGGCTAAAGTGTATTTTCTTTTCCATCTTCTAAAATAAAATTTTTGTTTTCTTCTTGTTGTATTCTACTCATGGTATTGAACATCATGTCCTAAGCTCTTGCTGAATATAAAGCTAAGGTAGAGTTAATGAAAACAAATGTTCCTGAAGTTAAGGTGGTAATATTGCTAGGTCTATGTTAGGTGCTAAATTCAGCACTAGCTGGTAGGATGAGGAGCACTTTTCCTTGGGGTCCTAGTCTTCCATAAGTGTCTAGACATGATTTCTTCAGCCTTCTGCTGAAACATTTAGTGTCTATTAATGTACATTCAGTTGCAGACCTAATTTCAGAGGGACGAACTATAGTCAAGTTAGGCGTTCATTTGAGTTCTCTTAGTGTTCATACTTCTGCATTCAGAATAAAAATCATAAAGTTTCTTATTAAAAAAACCCCAAACAAACAACCCAATAACTTTGTCAAGGACTGATTGTTTTATAATGCATCAAAATAAATGTGAAATAATAAAAAACCCTTGATGTGTACATGGAGTAAAGCTGCTTTTTTTTTAAATACATTATGAGTTTGTTTTAATACTGATGTTGCATGCTAATACTTAATCAACTAGTTGAGCCTTTGATCTTCTTCACAGTATAGTTGATATTTCTATCCTGATTTGGATTCTAGAAATATGAATGTGTTTGGTATGTCTTTTTCCAGAAACTTCTAGACTATGCAGCATCTAACATAAGGTGCTTTCAGGTCTTAAATTTGGTCATACCTAATTTTATAAATAATTTGGGGTTTCAGGCTACTTCTGTCTTGTGACAAAGTGTTGAGCAGCCTGAAATATGGTATTCTTTTGAATCTTGTTTAATTAAATTTTGGGTATATCGCCTAAAATTCCTTTTCTGTTGTCAGCTATCCTTTTTTTTTTTTTTTTTCCTTCCACTGTTAGTCAGTTTAAACTTCCAAATACACATTTATATCCAAGAAGATTTACTAACTTTAAAAGTTCATATATTATTTCTAATCTCAACTTTTTTTTATGGTTTCTTAAAATAATCTTGAATTTCTGTAAAAAAACAATGCATTAACTGTTTGCAAAGGAGCAAACATGATTTAATACTATTAACTTCTTTTGTAGAATAACGAATAGATTTCAAATTATCATTGTCCTCCTGCATAACTTAACTGCATTTGTTTCAGATCAGTAATGCACATTCTGAGGAGGCATTGGATATAGTTAGTGATAGAAATATGAGTCAATATCTAATAATTATACAATAATGATTTTTTTTCAAGTTTATGCTATATTTTTTCCAACTCTGTTCTGTGTCAGTTTCAGTTCAGCCTGAGAACTTTTCCATTGGCTTTGGTTCAGATAGGGGATTCTCTTCAGTAAGCTATTCCAAGCCATATAGTATGTTTCTCTTTCTAAATAAATGCAAATGGTCATTTATATTATTGCTTACAGGAAAGAAAAAGATCATTCTGTTTTAATGAGCAATGGGAGTCCTGTAGTGGCATATTTACGGTATATTTAAAAACTTTAAAAAAAAAAAAAAAAAGATTCTTAAATATGGTACTCAATTTTATACTTCAGGGATGCAATCTGAAAAAATGTAAAAATGTAGTAACTTTTTGTTAAGCTGTTATTTAAATTTTTTGTAAGTAATGTAGCAAAGACATTGGGTTTCTAGTGTTTGTTGATGGGCAGCATTAAGATGTTCAAACCTAGATAAATGAGCTGGGGAAGGTAAGTTCAAATATCTCTCTGAGCAAATTCTGAAAAAAAAATCAGTGGAATATTAACCCCCGTACATTTCTTTTCTGACGTTCATTGGCCTTTTGTTTACCTGCAAGAGCTGTATTCACACAGCATGAATTTCCAGTAAGTCAAAGGAAGATCAAGGTGCCTCTGAAAAATACTTAAACCCGGGGGTTGACTTAGGAGCTGCCGTATTCAGCCAACAGGAAGTGTTAGGCTTAAGCACCTTTCTTTATTCCATTAGCGCTCTCCATTTACCAGAAATGTACCTTTGTGTGGAAAAGCCTGCTCCTTCAGCAAAGCTGAAGTAACTTCATTGCTTTGTTTCTGTATATGTAACTATCTGTTCAACTGGCTTTCTTCTTATTTGAACTTGTTAAGTCAATCGTCCTCACTTCTCTCATCTCTTTCTTCTTGTCCAGATGCTCTCCCCTTTATTTATAGAATCTTAGACAAACCAAGGAAGGTATGGAATTAACTTTAGACATCAGTTACAAGCAGTTAACTAATAACATCAGCAAAAAGTGCCCAACGTTTGACTTCTTGAAAGAAAATATTTGAGCATTATGGTGCAGGCATTACATTCTTCTTTATTCTTCCCCAGAACTCTCTGAAACAGATCATGTGTCTTCTAGGAAATAGCACAACCGCTCTTTTAAGCAGTGAAGTGTGAAGAAGGAGCTCCCATTTTCCAGTTTGCAGTTTTGAGGTTTACAGGCTTTGAATACTCTGGACTATGGCTTATAGTTTTCTTGCAGAGTGTACTAAGCTACTTTCTCATGATTCCACTTTCTTTATAAGAAGGAATATTTTTATTTTTAAAACTTTTTCTCTTCCGTTCTCTTAGTTATTAGGTTTTATTTTTTTAGGAATGCTGAATTCTATGGCATTACACAAATACAGTCAGTCAGAACACTCTTGAAAGTGAACTTTAATGGTCAGGTATTAATTATACCACTTCTGCTTCCCCTTTCTTTTCCTTTATAGGAAACTGGAAAAAAATAACTGTTCCAGTCCCTCCAGGTAAGTGGAGCAATGATTTCCCCCCCCCCCCACCCCCCTTTAAAATACAAATTTTGGGTTTATTTACGTTACTTCTTTGCAAATGGCTTATTCTATATACTAACTTCTGATTTTTACGGAAAGCAAAACTTGTGACTCTGCCTCTATAGAAAATTGTGGAAATAAAGACAGGTGCAAATGTGGGAGGTGATTAAAATTTATGCAGTGCAATGCTGTATGTGAGTATTGAAAGTATAAAAGGTGCCCTGTTCATTTTGATTTACGTTGATTTGTTTGGTTGCACGAGACAGCCATCTCTTTTAATTTTGAAGTGTTTAAACTTGGAAAACAAAAATAGCTACGTTTTTTTTTCTCCTCGTTTAAAGAAGCATGTCTAATAATTCTTCTATGGAGCCAGGCAAAAAAGTAAATTCACCTCTTCAGGTAACCATTAAAAGAGTGTTACTCTTTACTGTGGCAAATATATTCAGTCCACTTGACTTTACTTTGAAAAAGTATGCACCTCAAGTAGAACTCTTAAAATTCATAAACACTGTGAAAAACTTTGACCTTTCCCTTTTATCCTTCAGTTTCCTATTGTAAAATGAAGCTTTAAATAAAATCTTAAATCTTATGTTACTTAAAGCAATTGCACATTATGGTGAGATCTACAGAAAAGCTTACTAAGAGTTAATAATTCTGTGTACAGTAAGAGTTTGTATCTTGCAGTAAAAAGGGGCACAATCCCAGATCAAATGTAAAGAATAAAAGGAAATGTTGAATAGACATGATCGGTCTTAAGGAAGTGCAAACATCCGCTGGAAAATACATCACTGATACTGTAACTTAAGCATTTGGTAATGTAAAGACCCAAGGGAGACTAGATGCTGATGGACTACTATGATTCTCATTTGTCTCAATGGCCTAATGCAGTTTTTGTCCAACTTTCTCATTTTTTTCAAACCAGAATATACAGATGTTTCTGGAGTTGGAGCCACATGTGAGTGGTCAGTCTAGCTGCAAAGCTTGGGTTTGCATCGCATGTAAACAGTAGTAGATAAATGAGCTGCTACTATAGCTGGCAGGCTGTCAGATTGTCCTCTGTGGACTCTCCAGTTTAGGGGGGGTGACACACTTGTGAAAATGTGCATCTCTTCTTCCTTGCTGGCCAGTAGAGGAATGCTGAAATAGAAAAATTTTAAGGTTGGTTTGTTTTGGTTTTTTTGTTTTTTGTTTTTTTTTTTGTTTGTTTGTTTGTTTGGGGTTTTTTTGTATGTTTGTAGTTGTCTGTCTTTTCTGTGTTCAGTTCAGGCTGTTTTCTTCCATGCTGTTTGTGGCAGCCCTGAAATTACAGGAGGGCAATCTCTGTATTGCTATGGTGCTTAGAATAAGTAATTACAGGGTAAGACTGTGCAGCCCCTGAGCAGGTTAGTGCATAGAGGTCTTTTGGCATACAGCATGCTTTGTACCTGTAGACTCTTCAGAGGCTTTAGCTAAAAGTCTGGCAAACCTTTACTATGTATGTGTGAAGAACGTTGGGGTTTTTTTCTCAGCAGATTTGGAGAGGTTTTTGCAAGGATTATCAATATGTATACATTTTAAACAGCTATTTAAATGTTTAATAGAAAAAAAATTTGAAACAAGGTGTCAATTGTGTTTTCCGTGCTCCTGTATATAGGGAATTAAGAGAAAACAGAAGAACCTTTACCAGTAAAATAAGCCAACAAGACATTGCTTAAATCAGTGTATGATTCTATTCTTCTACAAATTGTCTACAGGAAGGTATTTTAGAAGCAAGCCTCAGAGTATGTAGTAATAGTTTCCAGAAAGTGTACCTGAGATGTTTAATTCAAATCTTATAAAAATATACAAATAATTGTTGAAGCTATTTTAGAAGAAAAAGTTGAAAAATGTGTTGAAGCACATTTAGAAAGGAGTACCGCGTTTTTAAAGAGGAGTGATGCAAAATTATTTTACCTTTGCGTTGGAAGTATGGAACAAACACCAAAAAAGTGAGATTACTTTCCGATTTAAGTACTGAAGTTGATTATATTGTTGAGATTTTTTCATGGATTTTCCATGTTGAGCTCTGATGCTATTTCTCAGTGTGACTCAGAAGAGTTCTATGTATGGGTTGCTTTATGCCACTGAAAGGAATTTAGGGTTGGAAGGCTTACAGAAGAAAGTTGCAGTTCAGTGGACTGTAGTAAGAATCATTTCACTGAACTGTTTGGTTTATCTGAAGGCATAAGTTAAGGCTGGAGTTTCGCATTGATTGGATTGCTTCAGGAACCATACTTTTCCTACGGGACAGGTGTTTGCTGTTGTTGCCTGGGTAACAATCCAAGGTGGCTATAATTCATGTCTAGCGATTGGGTTAGCAGTTTACGTACTTTCTCATTTGGTTGAGTGAGTAACAATTTTGTCAAGATGGCATTTAAGTTGCTATTTTGGTTTTTCAGGCGAAGAGTAGTTTCGAAATTCTTCTTTCTTGCTGTGATATTCTCTCTTAGAGCAGTCAGTTTCCAATAATCTTTTGAAATCAGAGTGGCAATCACAAACTTATTTTCTGAAGATTTGCCTTCTGTGTGTTTGTCTTGTTATTCTTGTCAGGCGACAAACAATCCAGAAGGAAAAGAGGAGTCAAAGGATGGGGTTAGTTTGTTTGCTTGTTTTGCCTAGCAGCAACAGTTTTAGCTGTTGGGCTGTAAAGTTAACTATGCTAAGTCTTCTAAAGCTGTCAGAACATAACCCAAGCTTGGATTGTCTTTTGCTGTTGTTCATCTCTGTTTCGAGCTATGATGTCTTTATGGTATACTTCAAATTTCATTTATCTTGGATTGCTCAGAATTTCATCTACTCACTTTTAACATATCCAAGAATGGAGATTCCACAGCTCCACAGGGCAACCTGTTGCAGTGTTCAGCTGCCCTCACTGTGTGATTTTTTTTTTTTTTTTTTTTTCTTTTCCTTTCTTTTTCTTCCCCCTCCCCCTACGCTTGCTCATAACTTTCTTGGTGTGGCTTGTGAATGATGCATCTCATCCTTTTGTTGTACACTACCCAGAGTCTGGATGTGTCTTCTCTATAACAATACATTAGATGATAGTGTAAGATAGCAAGTAGATCCTTCCTTAGTCTGTCTTCTCCACACTGAACAAACTTTGTTTCCTAATACTCCTCTTGTATGTAATAGTCCAGCATCGTACCTATTTTGGTGAGGCCCCTGCTGGTTTCTCTCCACTTTGTCATGTGTCTTGAGGGGCTCAAAACTGGGCACAGCAGTCCAGCTGTAGCCTCATGAGTGCCAGATAAAGGAGAATAATCACTTTCCTTTACCTGCCTGCTATCTCTTGCTAGTTCAGCCCAGTAGGCTGTTAGCTTTCAATGTTGCAAGCAACATAATGCTGAATTGTGTTCGGTTTGTTGTCCACCAGGAGTTACAGGTTCTGCCTCAAAGCTGCTTGACAGCCACTTGGCCCTCATCCTGCGTGGTTGCATGGAGTTACTTCATTCTAGGTGCAAGCTTTGCATTTGTCTTTGTAATAGGTAAATACAATCCTTACCAATTTAGCTACACTAATGAACATGAGCCCTTTGTTTTCCGATCCTGTTGGATCTGGTTTCTGTTTAGATTTAGATTTACAATGTCCGAGGTCTTGTTGGAATGCATGAGTGAACTTTTTTTTCTAAGTGCACTAAAATTTCAGTGCTTCAAGATACTTTTTTTTTTTTTTTTTTTCCTCAGACATTAGCTGGACTCTCTTTACAAGGCATTACCTCACAAAATTCCTCGTAGCCTGCAGTCAAATAATACTACAAAGATCAGGAAATGAATTTGTCTCCAACTTTTTTTCCAGTAAGTTTGCCAGGAGGACGACACTTTTTTTTTTTTTCCACAAGGACTGATTTTTAGTTTATAAATCAAGCATTCAAAATTCACAGGCTTCACAAACCAAAACAAGGAACCAGAGAAAAACATATGCAAATACGTGTTTCAGTTATATTCCTGTAAAGGAGAAAATGAGGAAACTTGAAAAATTAATCTTTACAGTTTATGACCTAAGAAAAGTCCTGATTGTGGATGGAGTAGATTTTATGGCTGATACTATGCACTTGTTGAAGACTGACAACAAGCTATAGTAACAGAGTGGAAAAAATGCTCTACATGCAGTTATGTTAATCAAAATCTTCATCCTTTGGATAAAAAACCTCAAATATTGTAGCCATATATAACCCATGATCAAGATTTAACAAAGCAAATTCCTTTTGAAATCTAAAGGCAACTGACTCTGTTAGTTTTGGACCAGCATTTAAAAAAAAATTGACTGTTGCATAGCTGAGCAAGGAAGATAAGCTCATGGGATAGCTTTTAAGTGTTTGTTGAAGTTCCAAATAATATAAGGATGTAATAGTAAAGCTTCATTGATAAGGACTTTATTTTTTACCCTGAAGCCTTAGTCATAAGTATTCAAACTTGCCCATAACCTCGTTAAAACTCTTTATTGGTGACAGTACCAATTTCATTGTTTGAACAGTTCAAGAAATATTTCATCCCTTCAGAAACTTGAGACAGGTTATGAACTCTTTGCAAAGAACAGCAGAACAATCTCCATCCCTGATTTGCTTTGGCATCCTTTCTTTGGGACATAAATGTTTCCCTGAGTTGTCAGTGCCAAAGACTAAAGTTTCTGGCAGCCATTCATCTCTTCTTGGCTTGTGATCTCGGCTCAGTATCCTCATTCTGTTGAACGTATATATTTAGAAGTGACACTTTGGAATCTCCTCCAATCCATGTTTTGCTACTTGGTGTTTGGTGCCCGTGACCAAGGGCACTGGGATCCCCTTCTCCTTGACGTAATATCCAAAAAGTTTGTACAGTTTTTTACTGTACAGAGGCAGGCAAAAGAATCAGGTAACATGTTCCCTACAGATCTCTGAGTTATTAAGTGTTAAATGGTTTGCTTACACTTACTTGATCTGTCTTGTGTCCAGTGCTAAATGGTGTACCAGAAGTATACATTCTTAGGATGGTTAGATAGTTTCAGAAGCATTGCAACTTTTCATGACCAGCCTGCTGAGGGAGGGATGGATTTATTCTGCTTATGATCTTTAATCATAAAGACATCTTTATTCATCTTTATTTGCTTCATCAAGCTAAGCAGTCTTCAGAACTAACATTGTTAGATCTCTGTACAAATACTCATATTTAAAGATGAATGTATTTCCTCCAGGGTAAAGCCACAGATGGGTTGAGAGTGCTTGTCATCTCCTGGCTAATTAGCTAAGTTGGTACATTCATCCCTCTCCCCTCCCCCCCCCCCCCCTCACCCTCCCACCTTGTTACTTGACCTTAAAATGAGGTAACATTAGTGTTGATATTAGTTACTTTTCACTATTGGGTTTGGTGATATACCAGCAATATCTTGATTTTATGTGTTCATTGTACCAGAACTTTATTATTTTTTGTCATTGATGTCACAGCATCCACATACTAGTTTTATGCATTGTCCAGCACAGGTTGGCTCAATCCCATCTGTCCCCCCCCCGTTTCTCTTCCTGAAGCGGAGTAATGCTACCTGGCAATGTTTGTTCTGTGCTTGCAGGATGAAAGAGTATAAGCATATCTTTCTGTCTGATAGAAAGCATAACTAATTAGAGGATGTATTGAAGTAAACCATTTCTTTGAAAAAATGTTGTGTTTCATGGGTGAATAATAGGCATTATGTCATTTATCTTTACGAAATCATGTATTATTACATGTTTAACATGCATAGTAATTAATATCTTCTTTCAATTACAGTTCATTGCCATGAAAAGGAGGATATGATAGTTTGCCCTATGAAACAGGTTTATATGTGAAATCTGGCAGGTATGTGTATTAGTATGCGTGGTGAATATGCAAACCAGCACTAAATATAATTAATATCTGTTACTTCTTTCTTAAATATTTTTTAGCCTGTTGGTAATTTAGTTGTATAACTGAAACGTTACTAAAATAGATGGGTTTGTACTTAAATTTGTAACAATTTGCATAAAGGTCTATCTACTAACTTACCTTTGAAGATAAGCTTTAAAGTTTATGAAAAGGCCAAGGAATCGACCCACTTTTTCTCATTTGTTGGCACTGTATCCTTGACTACTCAGTTTTGTCTGCTGCTTTGTTCTTTTTTTTTAATTGTGGCAACTGGATCGTTATTACAATGTATTTTTATTTCAGTAACAAGTTGTCTTACTATGTTTTCAGCTACTTTTTGCAATTAATCATGTTGCTTATGAACAGAATCATAGAATAGTTTGGGTTGAAAGGGACCTTTAAAGGTCATCTAATCCAATCCCCCTGCAAAAGCAGGGACATCTTCAACTAGATCAGGTAGAATACTTTCCGACTATGTTCAAAAATTACTATGTCCCTATTGGGTTTTGTGTACCTTGCTGACAGAGCTTGGAATCCAGATTCTACTTGAATTCTGTGTATTTAGATTCTCAGAAGGCAGAAGTTCTTGCCCATGGAATATTAAAATAACCTGTGGGTGTTGATGTATTGATAATTTGATGCAATATTTGTAAAATTTGTTCCTCTCATTTTAATACAGGTAGCACAACGACCTGTGGAATATGAGTGATGACAAACCCTTTTTATGCACTGCCCCTGGATGTGGCCAGGTAATGGTCTGGCTTGAAGTTATTAACATTGATCAAATAAAAGTAAAACAGTGAAATGTATTTGTAGGGGTCAAAGAAAAAGGGATTTATAATAATTGGTAGAGAGTAGCTATGTTTTGCTGAAAAGCAGGTGACAGCAAGAATTTCTAGCATTTTGTTTGTTTATTCAGAAAATGCCATCCATGCAAGAAAAAAACCTAGTTAAATTGCCTTTCCTGAGCTGAAAAGAAATTAATTTGTTAGCCCTGCTTTATTTGCTTTCATTTAAAAAAAAAAATAAATCAAGAAACATCCTGATTTGTATCAGGTAACCTGCATTTCTCAGAATATTTCAATGTTAGTGGGGAGCTCATTGTGAAGCTTGCTTGTCACTAATCTTCACAACTATGGTGACTGCAAATATTTAATGGCATAATTTTTATTTATGTATATTTTTATATATAGGAAGATGTTAACAGTACGCATGACAATATATTTCAATTCCTATTGTAATGTATTCTGTTAAATAGTATTAGTAGATATACAGCTGAATGTAAGCAGAAAAGTGTAAATATTGAGTGTTTTAGCAGATGGTTGCTTAAAAGGAAGCCGTCTTAACACTTTAATTTAGTAACCTGGAAAGAAATGCATTTGCATTATCTGCTCTGAGATGGACATCCCTGCATCCTTTATATAGAATTTCTTAAGCTGAATTTTTTCATTGTATTAGTGCACTTGGATTTATTTAGATTTTAAGTTCAAAATATTTTCATTTTCATTCTGAAAACTTAGCTTTTATGATGAATGACAGCATTAATGTTATATTAATGGAGCCTTCTGTATTTAAAGCAGGAAAGGACTAAGATTTCTTATTATGTCTAATATGTTCAGAGACATCAAAAGTAACAGAAGACGACTGCCTTCTCCTAAGCAACATGTTTGTCCCCATCCTATTTGAATCTCGTTTCGATGTAAGCTATGTCAGAAGTGGTTTGGCAACTAAATCTCATAGAAGTTGCATCATGGGGCTAAAGCAATCCTTGATTCCAGTGAAGGAGAAGAGAGAAGTTCATGTCCCTGAAAATGGGCAAGGTTTCTCCAGGTGCCAGCTCATACTATAGAATGGAGAGTGGGAATCAGGATCTGGATCTGGAGATCCTATTCCCTCTGAAGGAGCCTGTCCATCACACAGTGGGGACAGAAAGATGTATTTAAGTCTCTTAGTGTGATAGAACACCAAAGTTTCTGGCTTATGCTGTATCTAGAGATAAGGCACAGTATCCATGGAGAGCTGGGCATTTGGAACCCTATGCAACAGAGTTCTAACAAAAAAAGTGCTTGGCCTGTTTCAGGCTGTCCCTGCATTTTTATTTTCTGTCTCAACTCCACACATACATGTCCTTTCTCATGGAAATATTCTGAAAGACTGCTCTGAGGTCAACTAAGCTTTCTGTATTGTTTTCTGAGAGATGACACTTGGTGTGTATCTGTTACAAGATATACGTAGAGTGACTTAAATTAGTGAGGAATAATCAGAAACGTAACTTAGGACTCAAATACTCACAAAGAAAAGTAAGAATTTAAATATTTTGTAAAATGTGTTCTCTTTAGGAAGCCTGCACCGTGGGAAACATTTTCTTAGATTATCCCAATTGAAACACTAACTTTTTCCACAATTGCAGATGCATAGCAAATTTCAAGTTAGTAAAAGCAAGAATATCTATTTTACAGCACCGAGTTTGCTTACTACTTTTTTTATAGAATGTATCACAGTTTGGGGGGAAAGTATGCACAAAACTGGCATACGTCTGAAAATCTGAGAGATTTTTTTAAATGCTGATAAGTTTAGTTCATTCACAGCTTTTCAGCTGTCTGACATTGTTCCAGTGTTTCCCATTCTATCTGCCTCTTATTTCATAAAGTAAATGGTCAGGGGCAGGAGCTATACTTTATTTTTACACTATTAAATACAGTGAAGTCTGTGTTTGTGATTACAGACCAATTCTCATTATTGTGGTAATACACACAATACAGAAATCAAATAGTGGTAATCAATTACTAAAGACTGTCAAGATCCATTAGTATAGCAAATGGCTGTTTGTTAATGGTTGATGAAGTCTGCAGCACTCTGAAATTTTATCTTGGACTTTTGATGAATGCAGGTACTTACACTATCATTTCCCTGATATCATTACTATTTAGTTACTATGAACATTGTCTGAGTTTTGTATTTTTGCTTGGTACTGTTGACTGAGGAACAAGATGTATCTGCCTACAAGGGTTTTCTGTTAATGTAGCAATGATGGGTTTACATGTTGTAAAAATTACTTTCTGTAGAATTGCATTGCTTTATTCACACTCAAAATTACAACTATTTCTTAAAACTTTCTGCTGCAGCGTTTTACCAATGAGGATCATTTGGCTGTCCATAAGCATAAACATGAGATGACACTGAAATTTGGTCCGGCTCGTAATGATAGTGTCATTGTGGCTGGTTAGTATATACTTTTGTAACTAGTTTGTTCACTTTTCTGCTGGAACAGGCATATATTTTATGTATTTTCTGTACATAATGCAAAGACTTATGAGAATATGAAACATTTTCTTCACTGTAGTTGTCTGCAATGTGTGCTTAGGCAATATTTTCACACTTAATTAGCATTTGTCAGAATTTAAAGCTAGTATTATTCTCCATAATAAACTTTTATTTGGATCTGACACATAACCTAAATATTTTGCACATATGAATACTTTAGTTGGTTAAATTATGTAGTAAGCATGCAGTAAGAACACACACTAATAAAGGGTATGCCTAACAGGATCTGTAACTAGATTAAACTGTATTTAAGTTTTAATTATTCGATGATATTACTTGTCTCTTAAAAAACACTACATATGTTAAAATTTACATATTATGGTGACATTAGAAGAATTAATCAGTAATTATTATTCTTTAAATGGGTAGTAGAAGACAGATCATTTTTTTTTTTTGTCTTAATTTTAGCTTAAATTCAGAATACTTTTGCTTTATATCTGCCTCTGAATTCATGATGTACCCTTGGTCAGTTGTAATTATTTTTGTTTGTCCAGGATCAGAAGTAATCACCAATGGATGCTTGGTTGCATTACAAATTTTAAAGTTCTTGAATGAAGATAGCACGTGCTGTTTATTCTAAAGTTATAGTCGGACTGGTTTGTGGTTTGGTTTGGTTGTTTTTTTTTTTGTTTTTTTTTTTCAGTGGTAGACCAGCCTTCATGAACTTCACAAAGGCTTTCAGACACTTTCTGAATTTTGTTTTCCTTATAAGTGGCTAATTTTTTTAGGACGTGCAGATTAAAAAAAAAACGTTAATCTTAAACCAGTAGTTATACATTTTAAAATTCTAAACATGATCCTTGGCAATTATACTGTAAGAAAGGCGACCTGTCAAATAATCAGGTGTTTGAGAATGAAACCATGGCAGCGTCTGTCTCTTTGCAGCCACATTCCACTGTATGAACTGTTAGTTGTAAATGCCAGCTTAGGTTAATAAGGTGCACATAATACCACTTTACAACATTTTAAATGCAGGTAATTTTGTGGCAAATGTGGTTAATTTTGATCTGGTAATGGTTGTGAAATAACAGGAATTTACATAGTACCAAAAACTTTATAGAAAGACTTTTTTGAAACTGCTTTATGCAATAGTCACCCAGATACCAGAAGTCTGATGATTCTGGCTTGACTACAGAGGCGTCATAGGAGTCAATACGACCTTGTGTACAATATCACACTTCCTTTTAGAAGTTCCATGCACTTGAAGGTAATCACTACTGTTTTCACAATATAAGAAGAAAGAAGCAAACTTTTCTCTTTTCTCTTTTTTTTTTTTTTTTTTTTTTTTTTTTTTTTTTTAACCAAGCCTTCATGTAGGCCTTATCTTTATTTGAGAATGGAGCCTGCTTGCTCAGTGAATTGATCTGCTCTGCTAGTCTTGGGACTTGAGAGTAGCTCCCTCTGGTTTCTGGACACAGAAGAAATGCTTTGATAGGCTCCCAAAACTGTAAGGGGCTTAGTGGTTTGCAAGCTTCTGTTGCTTGTCTCCAGCAGGTGGAGTATGCCTTCTGGCTGGCTTCCCTGCAGAGCAGAAAGAAGCTGCTTGCAAGACATAAGAGAATTCTTAAGCACGTTGTCTTGTTCTGTTTGCTTTTATTCTGAAAAATATTTACGATAAATAGGTTCATAAATGGTATTTTAAAAGTAAAATCGTGGGGGTTTTATACGCTTCGTTTCAGATCAGACACCAACACCAACTCGATTCTTGAAGAACTGTGAAGAAGTGGGCTTATTCAATGAATTAGCAAGTCCTTTTGAAAATGAGTTTAAAAAGGCTTCTGAAGATGACATTAAGAAAGTACGTTCAAAAACTTTTTCTTCTCAGAGCTTCCACTTTTTTGGTATCAGAAATTCCATTTTAAAAAAAGTAAACTTTAGATTTATGTGCTGCTTTCTAAGCTATATCAATAACCATTTGCTGGCTGCTTATATACATTGTATGGAGAGCATACAAATCAAAATTGCTCCTCTGAAGAGTAGTTTACCAGATTAATTTTACATAGTTAGTATAGACAATGGGATACATTGGCTTTGTCTTGATTTTTTTTTTTTTTTTTTTAAGTATCTAGTCTATATCTGTTGAAGTTAATCATTAGCTTTGATTGAAATTTCATTAGGCCCTGAATTAGCAAAAAATAAGTCTGAAAAAGTAAAGAGTTTTTGCAGAAAGAAAAAAAACGTTTGTAAGAAACTGATGTGAAAAGACTAGTGTGTGAACACTGATTATTTTGAATAGTTTTAAAATACCGATGTTATTATCAGACTCAATAGTAACGATAATGAGATTTAAATACTGACTAAATTTAAAGAAGTGTCAGTAATTTGGTAAAGTTATATTCACTATGTGTTGAAGTCACGTTTGCCTAGAAATTATTGATCACAACCTAAACATCTACTTTTTTAATGCACAGATTGAAATAATATAAGAAAAATTTGGACTGTATCTGTTCAGCAACTTCATGTTTTTATGAGGAACTTGCCGTACATTTACATGTGGTTTCTTCTATTTATTTTAGTACTCCCCAGTCATATCTGATTAGAAGCCCAAACATCTAAACACTTCTACAAATGAAAAGTTTTGTTCAATAACCCCTTTGAATAATTTTGCCTTTGGTTGATTACCTAGTTGACTTCCATATGTAATGATAAAAAAAACATATTTTTATACTCATATATAAAGGTTTTGCTAAATTAGTATCTGTGGTTTTGTTGTTTCGGTAAAGATTTTTAAAAGTGATTGTGAATGGGATGGATTATTACCCGTTCCTGACAAAGCCTCACCTTTGCTTTGTTACTTCAACTCTACCAAATCATGATTGTTTTAATTTTTTTTTAATTGGTGCATACTAACTTTTCTTAAAACACTACATGTGGTAATACTGATTCTGGATTTACTAATACCATATTTTCTATGTAATTCATCACTATCTTGGAGGAAGTTATAGGAATTGCAAAATATTTAAAAAACTTTGACAATTTGTTTAATTGATGTTAATTTTCCAAGCTGCCCTTTGTGTTTTTCTGTAGTTTTTCATACTCAGATGTGGTATGAAAAGATTCCACTTTTAACAGTCTTGCCAGCCCATTAGTAGTGTTTTCTGTAGGAAAACCAGAAAGTTAATTGAAAAAAGCATTTGGAAGAACATAAATAGAAGATGATCCTTGGGGGAAGTTTCTTCCAAAAGTATTTGTATAGCAGACTAGACAGGAATATAGGCTTTCAAATCTATAGTGTTGCTTTAAGTATTTTTGTAACTTAATTTCTTTGTGGCATTTCAGATGTCCTGGTGGATTTTATCTGTGTAGTAATGTAAAACTTGCTTTTTCAATAATTATTTGTTGTAGTAAGTTTGAAATTAATTGTCTGTGGTACCTTTCTTAATTTGGAGATGTAGTTAGGATTTTGTGCTTTGTGGCATGTGATAGAACTCTCTTAACTGTAGTTTTTAAGTGTAGCATAGTCCTCCCTCAGCTATAATTTTCCTGTGACACTTGGGAAGGGAAAACGTGAAGAGTGTTTTTAATTCCCTGGAAGAAAATACTTAGCCTGACATTGGTGTTGAAATACGGAATGTTTCTGGAGATTGGTAGTCATGCAGATGTATCTGCATCAAGATCTTCCGAACATCAACACCTCCCTGTTTTTTATAAGGCTGATACGTATCTTTAGTTGCTTATATTTTCTTGCATATTTTAATTTTTTTAGAGACTGAGTAATTTTGTTTTACACTGGTGCTCTTAGATGCCTCTAGATCTGTCTCCTCTTGCAACACCAATTATAAGAAATAAAATAGAAGAACCTTCCGTTGTAGAGACAACTCATCAAGATAGTCCTTTACCTCATCCGGAGTCTACTACCAATGATGAAAAGGTCAGAACCCTGTTTTCTGTTGTTTTTTTTTTCTTTCTGGAATTCATTTTCCAAATCTTCCGACAATCTGTAAGTTTATTGTACATGATGATAGCCATACTACTTAGCTGGTTGAAGGGAAAAGAATTTTCATTTGCCTTATTCCTGTGGATATATACTTAATTTGTTCAATTCTTTAGTTAGCTTTGCTCACAGCAATTATTTCTTTGCCTCATACTGGCCATCCAGTAAAGCCAGAAAGAAAATCTAATGTAACACTTATGCTATGTTAGAAAATGCTAACAGGGCTCTTATTCTCTTTTATGCTTCGTTGTTCATGAAAAAGCAAAGAAAGTTCTGTTTCTTTGATTATTATTTTTTTTAAATAATGTCAACAGTTTGAGAGTCTTCATGTGGATGTTTTTATGTTTATCCTATGTCTTACCATAAATTGTTTTGTAGAACAGCAGGGATGTTCTACAAAAATGTACAGAGATGAATGGGCTGTCGTTCAAAGCTAAGCACCAGATAATTTTGTTTCAAATTTTATACTTTTTAGGCTATAGCAGTGTGTTTAAAAGTGGTGATCTCGGGCATTTGCTTATCTAGCATTTACTTCAGTACTTCTAGAAGACTGAGGTATTGTCTGTCACTGGAGGATGTTGCAGTCAAATGAGTTTTAGAACTATTGCTCTAAAGAAGAAATACATGGTTTAATAGTAATGATAACTTCGATATTTGACTTGCGTTTTCATCATTTGGAGTTCTCTTCAAGAACACAAAGCAGAATGCATGAAATGAATTCATTATTTCTATTCCTATGTCAATAAATAAAAATATTAGGAGCAGAACATAATAAAGCAATGCGGTTGCTCTCGTCAGTCTTTTTTCTATGTGCATCTTCAGTGGGCAGTCTGCATTTGAGGAACTTAGCCACCTTATTGCCAAAAATCAGCAGGACTCTTTAGGATCACAGGGTAATTCAGGTTGGAAGGGACTGCAGGAAGTTCCTGGTCCAACATCCTCCTCAAAGCAGGGGTTAGCTCTGAGATCAGACCAAGTTACTCAGGGCTTTACACAGTCTGGTCTTGAAACATCTGAGGAGGAAGGCTGCACAACCTCTCAGTGCAACCTGTTCCAACGTCAGGCTGTCCATGTAGTGAAAGTGTTTTCTTTTGGACCTAGTCTGAATCTCTCTGGTTTCAACTTGCACCCCTTCTCTTATCCTGCCAGCAGGCACCAGCATAAGAATAGCCTTAAGTGTGTGACAGAAATTTAAGAGACTTTCAAATCAGATTTGTCTTTACAAAGCTTTGCTGGGTTTTATTAGTTAGCAAGGAAGAGTAATTGTAGGTAATCAAGGCAATCATGTAGTCAAAAATAGTTAAAGTAGTTTAAAGGAATGCATGTAAAGAGCTGCTTCGATTAAGCACATAGTAGTCTAAATCTTAAGTCGTCTTTATCTTATTTCTTTATTTCAGAGGTTACTTTGTTTTTTCTCTGCGGATATTTATTCTAAGTATTCTAATTTTGGCAGGAGATAATATTAGTGTCTTTATACAGTAGTGGTTCAGTACCTCATTAGCATCATTACAAGTGAAAATTATATCTCAGTGCTTGGCAGTGCTTATAAACTTCTCATTCATGATGTAATTTCAGTGTTGTCACTGTAACAGTGCTGAAGTGAAAAGCTGCTGCTGCTCAATGCTGCTCTGATATCTGATTGTAGAGACAAGCTGAGCAAGGATGAGGGTGCTGCTTGGAGGGTGCTGCTGCTGAATGTGGCCTGCAGAAGTTGAGAAATGTGAGCAGAGTGTTGCTGTTTTCTCAGTTAAATTTTTATACTCTCCTTCTATAGATGTATTGAAGGAGGGGAAGTTGTTTGGTTGCTTTGTTCTTTTTTCCAGGGCATAGCTGTTTTTGAAATACATGCCACTGTAACCATTTATTATTTAACCATATTTTAGTAGCTTTAAATGATTACAGCCTGTTAATGTATGTGCAAGACAGTTTAATTTTCCTCGTAGTGGTCAAAGGAATTTCTTAGAGGCTTTTAAAAAATTATGCTCAATTCTCCTAGTTTTCCAAGACTTTCCTGAGTTCTATTAGGCTTCAATAAGAGTTGATCTTCTGCTTTGAATAGACCAAGATATCATTAGAAGTATGTAAAGCCTTTTAGCCTTAAAATAATAAGAAAGTGAAACCTAATTTATTCTTTGAGAGTTTTCAAACTCATTCTTGTTGCTTATTAACAGTACTGTAAAGTGACCCTCAATAGTTTTGCAAGTTGCTTAGTTGTTGTCAGTTAGCTAATTGCCTAACTTAATTATTTTAAACCCAATTGTTTTCTTACAGTAATAATGAATTACAGTATCAGTTCCGGCTGTCTATATTTCTTGTATAAAGAATTCTGTGTATTGATTGATAGCATTAGGAAGTTACTGCATGATACTTGCTCTTAGGTACAAAATACTAGCAAATAAGCATCTCTGAAAACACTTCCTACAGAAAAGGATGGTTACTTTATTTTAAATATTTTCCATATCAGTGGTTTTTAATTTCAAGCATAAAAGAGTTGGAGAGGTCCTTTCAATAAGTCTCTGATATCATTGAATAGGCTTAAACTTCTTTCCTATTAAGGTAGGTAAAGGTGACTAATGACTTAATCTCATGGTTGCAATTTCATCTCTATTTTTCTTGTTCTTTAGCAGAATATATTTACAAACTGTTTTTATTTCAGACAAAATTTATACTTCATTAGTGCAATGCTTTGATGATCAATTAGTGTATTCTGTTAGACTGGTGTGCCTATGGTTTTGTTTTTACATGCTAATAAAATGTTGGTTTCCTTTAGATCCATATTTCTTAAATCCACAGCTTATGTTATTGTCACATTGTTGCAGTGACTAGCACATGCATGTGTTTTTCAGTGTAGCACAGAGCAAATTAGTATAAGAAGTAAAGAGGAAGTTGAAAATGCTTTGGTTTCAACTGTACAACACACTCCTCTGTAAATATGTTATTCCTTTAATGGTTGAGGATCCTTTCTGATCTTTTAAACAAAGCACAAATGCTGTCTTTAACACACAGAAATAACTGTGCATGTGAGCTTTCTGTTTGCAGAATTTCATAGATTTATTCAGAATTTTATGCATTAATCTTCTGACCATTGCTGAAATCTGATTTCTATAGGGCATTCTTCCTAGTAGGTTATCAAGCCAGGAGGAGACCCAGTTTTACAGTCAGTATTTATTAGAACAGCCGTTAATTAAGCTGTTGCTATTAATAGCCAATAAGTATTCACAGAGTGTCATAACTAACTTATACATGGTTGTGGCAACAGTTGGGAGGCCAATCCCAGCTGCTTGCTCAGAGGTGGAAGGTTGTACTGACATGCCAGTGACTTCTAGGTAGGTGTTTAGAAAGCATTCGAGGTCAGGTTGGATGGCTCTGAGCAACCTAATCTAGCGAAAAGACATCCCTGCCCATGGCAGAAGGATTGGACTTGGATGATCTTTAAAGGTCACTTCCAACTCCAGCCATTGTATGAAAGTCCTTCAAGGGGTCCGTTCTTTCATCAAGTGTATGTCTATAATCCTGTAGTCTTTGTTCGCATATAGCAGCCACTGTGGTTTTGGATGTTGTCTGAATTGTACAGCATGTTCATGCTAGCATAGAGATTCATCTGGTGTTCTGAGTTTACGAATCGTTGCAAATTCAACAGGTATGGTTTTCTCTGGAGCTTATCTGTTCTTGGGAGACTTTCACACGCTCAGCTTCTCGGCACTTCTCTTCTTGGCCTTCTGTATTTTGGTAGCTTTCTTCATCCACATGCATGGGTACTTACAGAAGCCACTCACACAAACCCATACAGTTTGGCTGTTATGGCGTTGCTGTTGAGAATGTGTGAATATCTGGTTAGTTTACGTTTTTTGTATTAAAGCTATATACATGGCTCCATGGCTGCTGTTAGCTGACTGTCTTTTTCCCCTTTTTTATGGAAATTAGGATTACTTTGCCATAGCTATTTATTCTGTGGTGTTCATATATCTAAATTTATATTTATACATATACTTATATTAATATATATATATGTGGTTGCCATGTATGAAGATGTTTCAGGTGAAAGGAAGAACAAGAAAACGAGCTCTTACATCTCTCTTGGCTAGTAGGGGCAAACATGGGTATTCCTGTGTCAGATCCCTACCATGGGAATGGACTTTCTAGTGGCTCCTTGCTCACAGTAATGAGACAGGTAAAAATGGCAAACAGCAGGAGGGAAAGACTGAAGTTGAAACCAGTGAAGAATGACACAGTATTAATTTCTGAATTGACCATTGCCAAAAGATTACTGGGGCAAGTATTCTCCCCTTACGCTGTCCTCTAATTTTACACAGTCAGGCAGTTCAGTCTCCTTTATGCTTTCCCTGTGGCTCTTCTCACTGAATAAGATCTGTATAGCTGTTATACCAAATTCCTTATTTGCAAAGGAGTGTTTCATCCTGTCCTAAGAATATGCATTAGTCAACTCTTCCCAATTTTTTTTTTCTGTTTCTTCAGTTCCATACTGGATGTTTTCTTCTTTTGACTGAATGCTCATCTGTAATTCTAGGTATTATATTCCAATATTACAATGTTCATAAATACTCCAGATTGATACTAAAGAAAAAATTCTTGCTTTCCTCAATACAGCTCACTCTTATTCTCCAAAAATTCACATTCATTGTAAATAGACTTTTAGATCCCTTGGCAAAAAGCCTGAATGAACTAATGAAACCCTGATTACAAATCTAGCCTCTGAGCTTTTGAAGGGAGAAAATTTCATCAACTGAAGTCTTTTCTTTTTGAAAGCCTGCTTACAGTTCTGTGAAGTGCTCAGAGGAGCACACATTTCGCAATGGATGTATAAAAAGAGAAACAATCTGTAAGACAGCTAAGACCTTAAAGCTTTGTGGATGAGTTTTAAAAACTTAAGCTTAATTTAGAGCCTATATGACACAAGTATGAGATGTTCTTTTTGAATTACAGTTTAACAGTGGAGCAACTAAAGTCTGCTGGTCTTGAGTGTAGTTTTATGTGCCGTTGATTGCAGTAGCTAGTGCCAGAAGAATAAATAACTTGGAAAAATCCTGTCTGAAGGTAAATCTGAAGTCTGACAATATCCAGGGTTTCTTGAAAGGAAGGCATTGGTTACTAACGCACTTCTAGGTTTTCAGAAACAGCAAATGCAGGTACTAATTGATAATGTACTTTACCTGATTTGCTAAACTAAGAACTATAGTCAGTTCTGTCTAATATTTACTTGCAACTAAGGAAGTTTAATTTCTATGCTCAAATAATTTCTTCTGCAGTAGGATACACCTATATTTTGCAAAGCTATGAATGTAACACTTCCAGTATTTTTAACTTAGTTAAGAGAAGTACATGCGTAAGGGATAAAGGCTTAAAAAAAAGAGACAATTCCCCCCCCCCCCCTTGTTTTACTGAACCATAAAACTCTTTTGTTTCTCTTTTTTAAATCTGGAACAATGGACTGAAACTGAAATGTACATAAGGGCACCATAAAATGTTTTCCATATTCAGAGTGTGGGTAGACATGATGGTGCTGATAGCACCATGTCTTTCTTGGCAAAAAAAAAACCCCAAACAACTTAATACCTGATCAAAACTGCATTGTAAGTAATAGTAGCCTTAGCATGAATTGAGCCAGGGTTTATCATAAAATTAAAATCACTGTTGTTGGAACAGTTTTATTTTGGTTCAAATGATTCATCCAAAGGGTTTTTTTAAAAATGTTTTTAATTGTATAACTGATTCTACTTGCATAATGTTCTAGAAATTCTGATTTGTTCCATCAGAGTGTGTTCACATAACAGTTGGAATTAATAGTCTTTACTTGTAGTTTACAAACTGATTTAAGTTTTGTTTTTCCTCAGGAAGTGTCACTGCAGCAGACCGCACAGCCTACATCAACAATAGTTCGTCCAGCATCGCTACAGGTTCCTAATGTACTACTTACGAGTTCTGACTCAAGTGTTATTATTCAGCAGGCAATACCATCACCAACGTCTAGTACTGTTATTACACAGGCTCCATCCTCTAACAGACCAATAGTGTAAGTTACATAAATCTTTGTAAAATGTTTTATTACAGAATTTAGAAATGTTTTGTTTACTTTCAGTTACTGTTTCTGCAGTTAATGTATGAATTTGAGATGCTTTGGTGTAACATGGTGCTTTACTACATACGAAACATACAACTTTCACAACATGTGAAATATAATTCCATGTTCTCCACATCACTAAGTTCATATTTTTTATCTTCAAGTAAATATTACATTACAACTGTAAACAAACCAGTTTTAAAATGATGTGTAAACTTGTTCTCTTCTCTGGATAAGTTTTCTTTTATATAGTTCATTCCTTTTTCAGTCCAGTTCCAGGTCCTTTTCCTCTGCTGTTACATCTTCCTAATGGACAAACCATGCCTGTTGCTATTCCTGCATCTATCACAAATTCTAATGTGCATGTCCCTGCTGCAGTTCCAGTAAGTAAGCATGATGCTGTATTAATTTGAAAGTGGAGCAGATTTGCATAAGTGCAGCATAGACCTTAGTTTTAAGCAGCTTGATAGCTGTTTTGGCTTCAGAGGGTAGTGCTGTCATATGCTCTCTATTATGATAACATACTCAGGTTTTCTTCATTTTTATACTTTATCTGGTCAGCTTGTTAGACCTGTCACCATGGTGCCTAGTATCCCAGGAATCCCAGGGCCTTCCTCCCCACAGCCAGTGCAGTCTGAGGCTAAATTGGTAAGTGAAAAACTCCATTATTCCTCAAGAAGAATAACTTGAGAAATTAATTAAATTCTATTGCTTTTTAAAACAGCTTTAGTTTTCTTTTGTTAGACTAAATTCTGCAAGTACAAATTTAATAAAAACAGAAAAATAACAGGTGTGTTTATTTTACAGTTATTTCAAATTCCAGCCTATGTTAGTTCTGTTGTTAATGGTCATTTTGATCTTATTTTCAGTCATTCTTTTAAATGAATTAGATTTTTAACTAAACTCCTTCTCGGTCCTTGTGTTGGAGGATAGGAAACGTTAGTTGGAAGAAAGACAAGATTAATAGCATGTTAACAGTGACTATCACTTTCAGAGAAGCAGAATATGTTTCCTCCCACAGGATACGCTATTTCTTAAAAAGCTAGGAAAAGAAAGGTGTTTTTAACAATGTTTTCAGAATCTCCACTGAATATAGTCCTTTTTTAGTTTCAGTCCATTATAGTTTTGTAATTAGATATGTATTACTGACATAGTTAAGAAGTTGTTTTGTTTGGACCTTTTCTGTTGTGTCCAGGCAGTTTTGGGGCCTTGGGAATTATGTGGGAAGATCGTGAATAAAAGAAGCAGAAGACACTTTTTTTTGGTTTTGTTTTTTGGTTTTTGTTTTTTTAAATATTAGTGATCCAATTATGGTGGTAGTTTGAATTAATCAATATCTTGAAAAAAAAATTCTGCAACATTAGGTAGCTCCTTCTCTTTTTTTGCTGTCTTGTTTGTTTGTTCCAACTGTTCTAAAGTAATAGAAAATCAATTATTAAGCAATAGTTAATCTATTTATGTATTTACAAGATGTCTCTGTACATAGTACCTGTCTTGTGAAGTAGTGTTCCTCTTCTGACTTTGTGCTAAAAAAGAATCGGGAACACCTTCTAGATAAAATATATTTTTATACATCAATATTGATAACTGGGAGGATGCCCCTAACATCCTTTGATATCTCATTTCTCTCGACCTAAACCTGTGGACTTTCTTTCCTTACCCATTTTCTCTCCTCAAACCATGATATGAAAAACAGTGAGTCTGGCAACACTAATTATTCTGCTGTTTGGAGTAATGGGATTCCAGTATAGTGGGCACACTTTTAAGCGTATGGCTGGGTGAATTGCTTTTAGAAAGCTTTAAAGGGGGAAAGAAATACATGTATGTGGTGAAGACTTTGATCTCATGTTGGAACAAGCAATCACTCAGATGCGAAGAAAAACAAAGATCATTAGACTTAAAATTTAACAGTCTCATTAGTCTTCTCGTTAGAATTTAGCTAATATATGCACTTCAGTGATTGCTTATCTTAAGAAAAAAAAAGTGAGACTGTAAAAAGGGTATTTGCAGTATTCCTTTTTTCCATTCTTGTCGCTTAATATAAAGCATGAGCAGAATTCAAGAATATCAGAATTATGTATAATTCTTATGTGCATTTACTTTTATATAGTGCCTATTCACAGAAATAAAAAACTTAATTTCTTATCACTCCTAAAGTAAAAGCAAAAGGAATTTAATGAGAAACATAATGTTTATGTAGAAAAGCTTCCAACGGGAAGACTAACTCACTATGCCATGTGATGCATTGTTGGCAGATAAGTGATGGTTTATCAACTGTAAAGTTCCATTTAATTTTTAAAATTTAAGTCTTTGTGCTGCAAAATCCCTTCTTTTTCATGTATCTCTTGAAAATAATTTTGCTTGATATGTACTAAATTCTGCAAAGGTATGGTAATCAGGTTTATTTTTCCTGGTTAAGCCAATGTAAGACTTAATATTTAGTTTTACGGCTACTTGTTTGCTTTTTATTTCATTAATAGTTCACACTTAAAGTTGAAATATAAGCTATTACACTGAAATGCAATAAGTGAACAGTGTATGTTTTATCACAGTATGTTTCATCTATTAACAGTATACTGCAATTTGTGGATTTATTGGTATAAGTTAGCAGAACGCTGGGAACACTTCCTTTGTCCTTTTGCCTACTATAGCCACATTTCTGCTTCATGTTGGGGTGAAGTCTGTTGGCCCAGTATTCGTAGTGTCTTTTGGGCAGAAAACTGGATGAAGAGACAAATCTGTGATGTTCCCTTCTCAACAGTCAAGGCCCAGGAGTCAGGATTTTTATAGACTTCTGGAATTTTCTTGGCTGTAGCTTTTCTTTATTTATTTATTATTTAGAGAAATTTTTTATTGTTCTTTATAGACAGACCTTGCAGTCTCACGGATTTTTTCATATTGCATTATAAAATGTAGAACTTGAATGCCTAGCAAATGTAAAAAAAAAAAAAATTTCAAATAGTTTCCTAATATTGCAACTATTCCTCAGATATTAAAGTAAATTTGGTAGTCTGAGATGCAAAATTTGAAAAGTTAATGTGTTTGTTTTTTTTTTTTCTTTTTTTCCAAAGGCTTTTGTCACGTATGCTTTTGGCCATTGTTGTTTGAATTTTTTATTCAAAGACCATACTTTTTTAATACACTATTCTTCATTTTCTACTATCATATATACAACAATACTATTTCAAGGTATTCTTAATTGACACAGATCTATTCTGTGTAGAAGGCACAACTCCTTATGTTTTAGATGAAGTACCTGGCACAAACCAAGACAGGAACCAGGCACTTCCCTTCCTTTGTGCTTTGTGCCTTTCTTTGCCACGGCCATTTCTGCAGTTCATTTCTTGCACAACATTTCAAGGAACTAGTGTATTCTAGAGTTTTGTAATAAGAAAAGCACTTTGCTCTGATTTCATTCCTCATCTCAATCATTCGTTTTTCTCTTACCTGGTTTCAAAAGGCTATTGTTCTGTAGACTTCCTTTTATTTTTTTTTTTTTAAGGTAAGGTGAGAACTAATTTGAGAAAAATCAAATTGGAGATTGTAGTGCCATCATTTCCTAATGCTATGGAGTTTAATTATTTAAATATGGATCTGCAGAACTTAATTTCTGTATTTTTGTTATTGTGAAAACAACATACTTTTCTTCCATTTTGATGAATACCTGTTGTTTCCTTATGAGTTGCATATTGTACATAGAGCATCATATATTTCTTTAAAATCATGAATGAGCTTTAGTAAAAGAAACTGACATTTTGGTATTTTTTTCCCCACTATGGACAGCTTTTGGAGACCTCTGTTACGACATTTGAAAGTATTTTTATATTAGAGCATCAAAGCTTAATGCATAATAATCAGAACTGTATATTTCTGTATTTGATAAAATTTTCAGTCTGAAGTGTCAGACTCATTCAGTGTGGCAGTTTTGGTTATTCATGTGAAACAAGTTACTGAGATGTCACTTCTAGAACTCTGTTCTTTCTTTGCTGAAATGCTCTTTTCTCTGGTTACCATTAAAGTTGCCTGACACTAAATGATCACATGAATTCCATAGACCAACAGTTGGATGTGAGAACAGGTTCACTGAGTGAAATAGCAGATAGAAAAATGTGTACCAACTGCAAGGAATAATGACTGGGAGGAAAAAAGAAAAGTCGTAAACAAAAAAAAAAAGCCATGAAAGACAAAAATAAAAAATTGGCTATGCAGTGAGCCAAATCCTTGTGATTGGTGACATTATTGCAAGAGGCTCTCAACTGAAAAAGCTGAAATTTAGTGGAAGCATGTGTTAAGTACAATCTTAGTGTCTGCTTCAGCACTGAAACGTACAGTGCTATATGTGTTTCAGTGCTCTGGGATAATTACATGAAATTAGATCGCATTTTAATTTTATTGTCCAATATTGAAGTTGCTGTAGTGAACATAGCTGCTTCATTCACACCTGTGAAAGGCACTGTTCCTGTACTTTTGAACATTCTTGGATCCTTTTTCTCCTGTTGCTAGAACTGAAGTGAAATATGGCTAGAGATTTGATTGAGGCACAAGCTGTCTTCTACTGATATTCTTTTGAAAATATCCTTGTATCTTGTACTGGGAATGACATTCAATAAGAGTGTAAATGAGTTCCAGATTTCTGTGGCACACTTAATATAAATCGTCAGTTTTTTTGATGTGACTCCGTATTTGTTGTTATGCTAAAGAAACTGACTTCGTACATAAGTAAAATCAAATGCATGAGGCAGTTTTGTGGTATTTTAGAGGCTTAGAAATAGACACGATAGCTGTGTGTTGTGGTTTAACCCCAGCTGGCAACTAAGCACTACACAGCCACTCGCTCACTCCCCCCTGGTGGGATGGGGGAGAGAATCAGAAGGGTAAAAGTAAGAAAACTCATGGGTTGGGATGAAGACAGTTTAATAGGTAAAGCAAAACAAGGAATTCATTCACTGCTTCCCATCGGCAGGCAGGTGTTCAGCCATCACCAGGAAAGCAGGGCTCCAGCGTGTGTAATGGTTACTTGGGAAGACAAATGCCATAACTCCAAACGTCCTCCCCTTCCTCCTTCTTCCCCAGGTTTATATGCTGAACATCACGTCATATGGTATGGGATATCCCTTTGGTCAGTTGGGGTCAACTGTCCTGGCTGTGTCCCCTCCCAGCTCCTTGGGTGCCCCCTGCCACCTTGTTGGCAGATCAGTAGAAGCAGCTTAGAAGTCCTTGGCTGCTTAACATAATAAAATTTTAGTTGTTGCTATCAATGTTATTCTCAGCCTAAATCCAAAACATAGCACTAAACCAGCTGCTAGTAAGAAAATTAACTCTATGCCAGCTGAAACTAGGACACTGTTTAAAAAAAAAAAACAAAAAAAAAAAAAACAAACAAAAAAAAACACAAAAAACAAAGAAAGAAACAACAACAAAAAAAAACCAAACAAAACTTTCCTCACTAAGATGCATGATCCTAAATATTGCAGAATTCTTCTGCTCTTTTTGTGAGAAGATCTGTAATTGTACGCTTTCTGTATATGAAATGTGAGCTGTGAGTTAATCCTAGTTGTAAACCATTGGTTTTTTTGAGTGTACAGCTTGTGGATGCAAACTTAATGTTCAGGCCTTTCTGCATGCATTGCAGAAGTTTCTGAAGAACTTAAAAAATTGCTTTTAACACTGAATGTTTCACTCTGTCCCCTCCTACCCATGTAAAACCTTTTGTCACAATCTGAGAAATACCTTGCGCACAGTGGGCAACCAGTAGGCTTTCTGCAGGAGTTTTCTACTGAGAAGTGACAGAGGGCAGCTTGGCAAATGTTCAGAAACCGACATTAACTTGCTGGAGCCCGGCATGGGACCTTGTGTTCAGCAGAATTCTTCTGACCTGTCTCTCTGCGTGCCGAGCTAATCAGCAAACACCTAATGAGCCTACTCTAAAGAAACAGACCCTCTCACAACCTACTTCATTTTCATATGTTCTCTGGGGGTGGAGAGACAAGACTTCATAAGGACTGATGATGCTGCAAAGACCACAATAATGATAATTAACTTGCTGAATTTAGAAGATTATGCTGTTAATTAGTTGCAAAATAAAGATAAGTAATAGAGCAGCAGATGGTAGGATAACACCCAGGAGAAGGAGGGTTATTACTCTGATGAGCTTTTGTGGCAGATATGAAATATGGATCTGAGTTTTTCACAAATTGTTTCTGGAGAATATTATCTTGTTTCTGTGAGCTCTTGATGGAATGATCTAGTCCTACCAAATTTTGACAGATGCGGTGAGGATTTGTTTTCAAGGATATACATGAACAATAAAACCTTGCTAATAAAGACTTTAAAAGCTATTAAGCTATTTGAAAATACCAGTTTTAGTTTGCCTCTAATAACCAAATATTCTCAAACAAACCTTGGTTGTCATCAGGTTTCCCCACATAATGCTTATACGTTTATTCTAATACCTGTTTCAACAGACTTGATTTTTAAAACAGATCCTCATCATATTTGTGGTAACTATCTCTCTACTCGCAGGAAGGACAACATTCATGTAATATTTTACTCAGCATTACCTTGAAACCTTTTAAACACGAGCTGGATATCTCCTTGTGAAAATCTGTAGATATTAGTCAGATTTTCACAATATTTCTGCGTTTGTGGATAATTTTAATCATAACTATTTGAATTTCAACTTTTAAACTCTGTAATATAAAACTAAGCCCAATGCTTTTCTATTTCTGTTTCCACAGTACCTTACATTTAACAATGTAATTTTCAAAAGGAGTTTACTTACAAATTTACAAAATGATAATGTTTAAATGTTAGCATTACAGTTGGGAAAGTTCTACTTTTGACTGTTTGCACATCCATTGTGCCTCATGATACATCTTTTATAACGTAGATAGTATTGTGCTATTTTTCTCACTTTATACTGCCATTTTCAAATTAAATGTAAACTGTACAAATTTAATAGCAGAAACTTATTTTCTTTTTAGGTTAACTCTGCAAATATTTCTTTAACACAGAAATGCAGAAGTAGAAAGAATGGAGCTAGGCAACAATAACTTGCCTTATGTTCACATTGTAAAAAAGTCAAAAAGAAAAACCCTAAACCCTAATTAGTTTTGTTTCATCTCCCAGATCTTCTGAACTTGGGGTCTCTTTCACTATGGATATGCTAGTGAAATTTTTTCTTTAAGTAACCAACTTTAAGTAAACACTACAAAGCATATCTAGGAGTTCACAGACTCTGTTGTTTTGGGGTGTTTTTGTGGGGGATGCTTATATCAAGATTTGCTCATGCAATCACGAGCAGAGATCAGACGCTCTGGCCATACACATGCTTACTATGTAAATGTTTATGCTCTGCTGCCATTAAAATTAGAAGTTAGCTTGTTATCACTGAATTTACATATTCACACACTTGAGTTGGATAAAATTAATCATTTTTACTTCTCGTGGCAGTGGAAGAGGACTATATATATATATCTGGCAAGTTGCTATGTCTTGGTTGAGTAATTTTTGAGACAGTAACTTTTAAAAATCACTAAGTATGGCGGCTTGTAATAAAAGAAAGCATGCCCTTTGAAACCTCAGCAGAAGTTAAAATAGACACATTGTAACTAACTTGTTACAACTAATTTGTACTGTCACTACTGTCTTAATTTTTGGCTGCTGAAAGTTTGTCATATGCTGCTAAACAGCAAGTTACGATTCAAGAAATACTTCTCAAGCAATTCAGATAATAAATGGAAATACACTTTGAAAAAGCAGATGTTAATAACCTATGTAAAGGATATTGGATAAAATTGTCGTATTAACATTAAATACTTGCTACTTTCTCTAAAAAAATATTTTTTAAAAAGTGATTTGACAGTGGTGTGTGTAATGACCAGGATTAGTTAACATTTTAAAGGGGGTGGGTGGAAATCATCTTGCCATCTTTTTAGTTGTTGTAATTAGATCATAGAGTTTGGGTTTATAGATTTTTAGTTGGACAATTAGGAAACACTTAGGCCTTTCTGTGCCTGTGACTGAAATTTTTTTGTTAGCTTGTCTTTTCCAAGGTAAGTTAGGAAGGTACGAGTTCATTCTTGAGTTTGTTTTAATGCTGTAAAGAAAGTGTTAAAACTACTACCTAAGGGCTTAGGATTTTCAGAGTGCTGTACTTATACCAAGAATTATGGGCATGTTATCTTAAAAATTTGTGTCATCCTGCCCTAATGCCTGCAGGTATTTTAAATTTTTGGTGTTAGAGCTGAGCACTGGGGAAATTACTGTAAATTTGTTTTGTGTACTTTTCTGAAAGCACCTTCTTCATTCTGGGAAACTTACAAAGTTGATACAAAAGTGAGGTGGGGAACAGAACTTCATTAACACCAAATTTTTATGTACACTTGAACAGTCCCTTGTTGGGGTAATGCGTGCTGCTAATTCAATCTAGAGCAGTCACTACAGAAAAGACTTACTACAAAAGTCACTGGCTAAAGATTCCTTAATAGCAAGCCAGCAGAGGAATGTTGGAGTTTCTCGGTTCTCTTTGTAGTCCTCAAATAGGATATCTGCTGGTGGTGGTTAGATGCTGCAGTCAGCTATATCGATTTGGTAGTTGATGGAACTTGTCATATTGCAGACCTGAAGATTTTTTTCAGTTCTGACAGAGGTGATCTGCAATCTGTTGCTCTAACTGTAAAACAGGGTCTGGGAAAAGTAGGAGAACGCTGTCCGTATACTCCAGTGACTTAATTGCTGAGAGATGTTGGATACTACAGTTTATAAAGAATATCTATATAAATAGGTGCAACTTTTTCTGCTTATTTTGAGCTGGTCAAATGCAGCCTAGCTCCAGCATTTTTAAGACATTCTATTAATATTAGTACTTTGGCAATACTTTGTTTGCACTCCAAAATATGATGAAAGAAGTTATCGGAGTTTTCATAAACTCTTATGTATTAAGTCATTAATCTGTTCTTAAACTTGTACTGGATTCTTCAAAAACCCAGTGCTCAGTAGAAAAACGTTCTCTAATACCATTTGTCTAGTTAGGTAAATTTTTCAGTAAATCTGAAAATTTCATGATAAATTATACAATGTTCATGAAATTTTAAGAAAGGATCTGGAATTATGAGCAGTTGTATTTACTGAAATTTAGTGTGATGCTTTATCACTTAAGATTAAGAATTTGTTGTAAATTAATATTAATATTTGTTGAATATACTATCTGTTATAGTTTTTATAGATCTCACCAAAAGTTGAGTGAAATAATTTTCAAGAGATAGTCAATAAAATGCTTTAAAATAGTTGTCGTTAGCTCTTGAATGTATTATATACAGCTGAACTTTGAAGTTTCTGTTCTTCATAGTGGCTGTGTACAATAAAGGAAGAACTTCAAGCCTTTTAGCATTTTTCTAATGTAAAATAGCATGCTCTAACAGTTACCTTGCATATTTGTATATAAATTAAAGCTAGTATTTACATATAATTTGAAACTCATGATTATGTTGTGCATTATTGAGATATTTCAGCAAAGACCTTGGCTTTTATCTAATTACTCATAGGGAGGATTTTGGAGGTGAGTATTTATAAAGACCATGAAAAAGCAGACTCATAACAAACCATTTAAAAATGGATGGAGAACACCACAATTTTTAAAAGGGAAAGAAGTTTGTGTTCTTTTCTTTACCTGTTTTCCCTCATGTGTGGTTGTTATCTTTCTGGTCTGTGCCTTCTGTAATACCAGCCTCAGCAACTGTTCGTTCATGGCCTTCCAGTCACCTCTTTATGGGCACAGTTCATCACGAGGGAGGCTTTCTGTTTCCTTCTCCATACAGCTTACCATCCTTCTCTTTCTGACATCCTGTGTGAAGCCTCATTGCTATTGTCATGCTCGCAAGAAATTGTCACCTGTTAGTAGGTACATGCCTAGATCACCGTTGAAAGCCTATAAAAAGAAACAGGCATTTTAGAGTTGGAGTTCCTGTTTCCAAAATGGAAGTAACTACTAATGTAAATAATTAATAACTCCTCAAATTAGCACAATGGAATATTTCCTTTTTATTTTCTTCTTTTTTTTTTTTTTTTTTTTTTCTGCTCTCAGAGATTGAAAGCCGCCTTGACCCAGCAGCACCCTCAGGTAACAAATGGAGATACTGCCAAGGGACATCCAAGTGGGTTGGTTAGGACTCAGTCAGAGGAACCACGACCACAGTCACTACAACAACCTGCAACTTCAACGACTGAAACACCGGTATGACAACAGAGTAGACATGTACTTCCTACCCCCTTCTTTGTTATAAAAAAAAAAAAAAAGTCTTTTTCCTTTACTCTTGATTTGTAAAATAGAGGTTAATGTGCTTCTTGGAGTCAATAGTTCTGTAATAGCAAAATGTTTATAGTTCTTACATGTTCTTAAATGCTTCTAGAATATATTACCTGAGATGATAGGTATTCTCTATCTGATCAAATTTAAAACTAAGTCCTCCTGGTTTCTGGAGTTTAACAGGAAAGTCTGTGGTAACTGAAAATTGTACAGTTGGTTACTATATATTTGAAAAAAACTAAGTGCTTTTCTTTTGTATTTATACTGCATCTGCTTAATATTTTATATCATAAACACTCTTCGGAATTTTTTTTAACTGCATCAGGTATCGTGCTTACGTTAATTTGCTTGAAGTAGCTCTTCTGGGCTGCCACAGGAAGTTTCAGCTGTGTGAATAAGCGTGCTGTGTCATCCCTGGTACTGAAAGAGGGGGTCTGAGTTTGAAATGGTGGGCTGTTCCTTTGGGACGATAGATGAGAACAGGGGAATAAAGGGCAAGACCTCCGAGTCAGACTGGAAGTGTGAGTGCTGCTAGAGGAAAGAGATACTTTCCTGGGTGAATCCTGGAGGATTGTTGCTGTTCTACTTCTAAAAAAAACTTGTTAGAATATGTTTTCAAAATGCTTTTAAAAAAATCTCTGAAAGTTATTTTCAGAATTCATAACATAATACCAGTTTTGTAAAAGCTACATACTTGGCCCAGAACCAGAAGTACCTGTAGCTGCAATGAAAGCACTCAGATTCTTAGACTGGCCGGTGAAATTAAATAATGTATCAAAACAAATACGTTTGGAGCAAAAAGAGGAAAAAGGGTTACCCATTGTAAAATGGTCTCCTCCTTAGGGCTGCTGTTCTCCCATACTACCATAAGTTTTGAAAAGAATATTTTCATAATATCACGTAACAGAATTTTCAAGATTAAAAGCTTGCTGTTTGGTTATTTTGTGGTTACTTCAGAATTAGTATTTAAAAAAAAACAAAAAGTGTTTCATTCCTAAAATGCTGATTTGAGTTTCCAGGGTTTATTTTCCTATTAGCTATCTAGAATTTATGCCAACTGATACATGTTTGGTGTTTTTAATTTAAAAATAAAACTTACTGTGGAAGCCTGAATGTGCGGATGCACCTGTCATGCAGACAGTTATATTCTATCTGTCTTATCACTTTAAAGTATTTTAAGATCTGTTATATTGTTACCGTAATTAATTAAATTTTGCCTAGGGTTTGTATACAGCTGTGAAAGGAGTATAATGTATAATTTAAAATATTGAAATACTTTGATCCTGTCATAGTATGTCGGTGCATGTAAGGGAAATTGGTATGCAGCGGTGGGAAACACATCAACAAGTAGGAAATTGCTACCTGGAGATCCAGGGATCAGTGAGCATCAGCACTGACAGCGTTTGTCAAACAGCTTCTATATATTGGGCATAAACAATTGCCTAGTATTTCAGCTGCGACCATGTTTGTGGAAGGAGTATTTGGGAAGGGTCAGAAGTAGAAAATTTATTTCCTGCTAAATGTAACTTGTAAAAGCTGTTTTGGGTGGAAGAGGTTTTAAAGTTTACCTCTTGTAAACACTTGTCATCAGAATCGGTAAAAGTGTCTTGAGAGTCCATCTAAACAAGTATTGCTTCCAAGCTTTATTTGGTTGCCAAATGTAAATTTCACATAAATTTAACTCTGAAGTGAGTGGCTTCCCCTAGTGCAATTTAAAAACAAAGTCAGAGCCGTGATTAAAATATTATATTAACATGTAACATGGTAAGGAGTGTAAATACAGGTTTTAAAACATAGCTGTAGAGTTAAGTGACGTAGCTTTCCACAAAAGAAACATGTACAACCTGAATGTATTTAGAAATGTTGTGAATGCTTTGCCCAAGATGTGATGTGTATTTATACTAGTGCTGCAGGTTAAGTCATGAATAGTATTATACTGTTAACTTCTTTAATGCTTTTTACTGTTTTCAGGCATCACCAGCTCAGCCTACACCACAAACGCCAAATACAGGTGGTCGGCGAAGAAGAGCTGCCAATGAAGACCCCGATGAGAAAAGAAGAAAGTTTCTGGAGCGAAACCGGGCTGCTGCTTCCAGATGCCGACAGAAACGGAAAGTCTGGGTGCAGTCATTGGAGAAAAAAGCCGAGGACCTGAGCTCGCTAAATGGCCAGTTACAGGTATACTTTTTTTCTTCAAGTAAAAATGAGTAAGTTTTTCCATTCTTTGACAGGGATCCTGGATCGATGCAACTTAAAAATTTGCATGAAATCTGAAATAGAAATAGTTTAGTAACTGGTGGCTCAGGTCAGTATTGAAAATTCAGCACTAGTTGCATATAGCAGTAAAATAAGAATATAAGAGAATACTCAAATTTTGAGATGTGTAAACTTTAGGGTCATACCCTTTTGTCCTTTTGTTCCATTTTAAATAACTTTCAGACTGTGATCCTAAACAAGGATGACAAGATGCATTGGACTAAAGGCTTATTAGCAAAGTAATAGCCTTACCTTAAAAACTTCTTGCTCTTAATCATTTGTATCACAGCCTGAGGTTATTTAAATAAGATTTGGTTTGATTTCCTTTGGTGCTTCTTAACTTCCCTTTTTTTCCTTTAAAGTGAATGTAGTGCTCGTGAAAGGTGCCAGATTGACATCACTGGAAACTGAAGGCCTCTTTTGTCCACAGAACAGGTACAGCACAGGCAGTGGCAGTGCAATTTTCACCACACTGCCCTCCCAGTGTGCGTAAATCCTATAGTGAGGGAAGTATACTGTAAGAGGGTAGCCTAGTGTATGTTGCAAGTAATTTTTCCACCTCATCTGAGGTTGTCAATCTTGGAAAGTTGCCATGTGGACTTTTCACCCTGTAGGAGCAATCCATGACCCTTTTGTTTAAACTACTATTAAACTTTAAAGCATGCTTTCTTAATGTTTTCCAGCAGCACATGAGAATTGGCTCAAAGTATTGTTTCAAAATGAAAAATTCAGGAGCTTTTTGAAAATTACAGAAAGGAAAAATGATGTCATTTCCTAAATGAAGCATTCATTTAGAAAATGCAATGGAAAGTATTTTGATATATTAAAGTTTCACCTCTTTTTCTTTCAGCAGAGCTGTTTGCGGAGTCAAATTCACAGATATTTTCCTTTCTCTTAAAACTCCTCTTTCATGCTGTTTGATAAAGAAAATGGCCTAGTTTGACCACCAGGAAAGTAGGGCATGTTGAGATGACTTTTTATCCTGTAATGAAAATTACAGTGTATCAGTTGTCTTCGTGTTCATATCTTTAAGAATACTCAGCATCCCAGACTCTAAAATGTAAGAAATTCCTACCTAAGCACACAACGTGGAATTTTTTCCTGTGCACCAGCATTAGTTACATTTCTTGCAAGTATGTCATTTTCTCATACTTTTTCAGTCTTTAGACATGTTCCTTTAGTGGAGTCACAGTCTCACTGTAAAACCATTAATTACAAAACGGTTTGTAGCATGATAGCTTAAATAATCTAAGAAGCAAGTGAAAGTAAATCTACAAGAAGAAAAGCAAAGAACAAAAAAGATCGGCTATATTTCAGGGTTTTTGGTAAAATTAATTTCTGGTATTATGTGAACTGCCTTTAACTTATACATATCAATTTTTATAACCAAAAATTATGTAAGTACCATAACCAAAAGACTTCCAGATTTCCAAGAGTTAACTCGGTGAATACAAGAAAAAGGATTTTCTTACGGTCTACCAAAAGCAAAATTGTTAACTGTGAAGAACAGAATGACTTGTAAAGAAAATTGAATGTCAGACAAATAATTATACTGTACTTTATGTGAAAATGTTAATCAATCCTATATTTCCATAATAATTCTTCACTTGACAGGCTAACACAGCTGATCAGCATAGTGGGCAGTAATGACCCATGATTACTTACTTTATATTTAATAGTAAATTTAATAAGTTTGGAGTTTTGCCTTAGTACAGTTTTATAGACTGAGTGTTAGGGTTTAGTAGTTCATATTTTGTTTAATGTCTAAATGACCTGCTTAGCTGAATTTATCGAGATGTCGCATTTCCAAAAGCAATACCGAAATGACTACATAGGGTTGCTTCATGTAATAATTCTGACTTCTTTCAACACAGTTAGTAGCTTTCTTGTAATGTCTGTGTCAAAGCTTCTAATGTCAAGGTTTTTAAGACTGGAAACTCTCTAACAGTACTTACAGATTTTGAAGAGATTCACTTGGTTGATGTATATATTTTGCTCCATGGTTTTCAGCTTTCTGTAGATTAACTTCTGCCTACTTTCTTCTTTTAACTGTTTGAATGTAATTTGTTTATGAAGCATTATTTTTCAAATTTTTTGCTTAAGGGAAAATTTCCATCTACTGCATCACACCAGTAACACATTTAGGTTAGGCTGGCTGTCTTTATTATATGCTCTGCTATGTAAGTTTTTTTTTTTTCCCACGCTTCCAAACTTTTAAAGTTTATTTACTGTTTGCTTTTTGTGGACTGTGTTTTCTGCTAAGGTGTTGATTTGTTTATTGATCTTAGATTTTACATACCACACTGCCTCTGTGCCTTGCACAATACTGCTGGGTATGGTATGCTATATAACATGTTAAGGAAGTATTGACAGTGTGTCCCCAGTAGCTGCTCAATCGTATTGCAGGACCAGATGTCAAAGTTCATTACGTGATCTGTATTTGGCCCTTGTTTCTCTAATAATCTTAGAGGGCAAAGTATTAGTAGAAGAATGGCCTGTCTTCCTCATGAGGTCATTGCAGGCTTTAAAGGATCAGCAATCAAGCGGTGGTTTGTCCTAATGCTGCAGAAGCTGCTTTAGGAAGGTTAAACTATGAAAGAAGTGCCCAAAAGTAAAGGCCCTTTCCTATATAGGGGTATCTTGTTGAAGTTGTCCAAAAAGAAACGGAAAGAGTGGTGTTTAACTCAGCCACAGGCAATCCCCTACCCTGTAAGTCACATCTGCCTGTCTCTGATGAGAGTTTTGGTAAATACACCTCAGAAATACTGTCCCACACCTTGCTGAGTAAGGGTTAACCTGGTCCCACTATTAGATACATATTTGGGATCCCAGGAGAAATAGGCAGATAGAGAAGAACATATTGTACACTGCGTGGTCTACCTTCGTAAGAATATAGAAGCGAATGTATCTTTTGAAAAATGGAGTGCAGGTAAAAATAGATATCCTTTCCTCCAGAAACCTGCTTTCTAATGTTAGCACATTTTGAAATGTGGGAACATAAAAATTCTTCTAGACAGCATGTGAGGTATATTTCATGCTTATTTAAAGAAATGTTGATGCCTACACTTGACTTGCTATCTCATTAATGAGGAGGAACTTTTCAGTGTGAAAACTTGAAATAATCTTTCTTCATACCAACTGTTTATTCCATGTGTTTCTTGTTAGCCTGTTTTCAGCATGTTAACCACATGTTAAATGACTACCACATGTTAACATGTGAATGATATGAAAAGACTTGCTATTGTCACATACATGATAAGAGTAGTATAGGAGTTGGTTCTAACAACCCCCCTTTATTACCAGCTAGAAGTGGATCTTGCTGGTAATATGTAAATGACAGCCATGGATTGCCTTTCTGTGACGTTCCACATAAGTGTCTAGCAGACATACTCTATTCTACTTTTGGGAATGATTTGGGCACAGCACATAGCACTGTTGGTGTTAATCACAATGCTAGCTACGTATTCAATGAGACTACCTTAACTTTTTTTTACTATAGGAATGCTGTTCTACTCTTCAAAATCTGCTTTAATGTAAGATAATATATTTGCTTTTCCTATTTCTGTTAGTGAAATTTAGTATTTATAATACAACTGACAATCTATAAACTGCCTTTTCAAAAATTTTTCATAAACGTTAGCTTTACTTACACTGATAAACAGTGACTTCGTACTTATATATGCTGCTTGTGTATAAAATTCTTCCTTAAAATATGGGACATGAAGGTAGAAAATTTCTGAAAACCTTTTCCTGATTTGATCGCTTATTTTGCTGACATTCCTTTGAACTAACAGAAGTATGTTTGATATTCTTGGACATTGCTGCTTCGGTAGATTATCAAGAAGGGTCTCAAAATTACATCAAGGCTTTTTTTTTGTCCCCCGAGCTATGTCAGTTCTGTGCGGCTGCCTGCTTGGCATCCAGATTTGTGGCTCCTCAGTAAACAACATGGTGAACTAAGAGGAGACTGAGAGCTGGAGGCAGAAGTAGCGTGCTTTCTTAACAGCCCAAGATTTCAGGACATGTAATGCCAGCTGGTAGAGAATTTGTGGGGGCTTTGGTTGGGTTTTTTCCATTGCAACCTTTTTTATTTCTAATCATATTTTTCTTTCATGAGAAACATCCATGAAGTCAGATTTCTGGCTCGCTTTCAGCTCTTGATTTTGTTTTAAATATAAAGTTTCTAAAAGAGGTATTTGACACAATAAAATGACTGAATAGAAGAGTAGTCCTTAAGAGTTTAAGAGGATTTTGCAAGTATAAAGGCTTGAAATTTTTGTCTTCTAAGTGGAGAGAGAAGCTGCAAAGAGGAGCTTTTCTTTAAAAAAAAAAAAAAAACCAAACTGGTATTTTAGTTACAGTATTTGTAAGCTGTGTTACTTAGTATATTTAAACCTAATAAATTCTGTTCTTAAAAATTGTTTTTCCTTACTTTGGAATCCTTTTAGTTGTAATTCATCTCTTCTCTGACTGCATAGCCTTATTTCTAGCTTTCAAGTAAATAGGTTGACTTTCTTGTGTTTTATTTTGTCCAGATAATTTTAGTTGCAGTCCAATTTTCCTGTGGTTTTTTTCTTTAACTTGCTCTCAAATGTAACCGTATGCATTTACCAAACAATATGTCATGCGTGTGGTATATTATCCTTATGTGCAAAGGTTCTTATAGTTTAAGTAACTTCAAGTATCAATGGAAAGGATTTTTATTGAAAATAAAATAACCCATGGAAAGTGCATATTGTGACAGGATATGTTGATCACAAAGCGTTACAGATAACTTGATTCTGTAGATATATAAACATTTTTCTACTATTTAAAGTGAAAATGCATATGTCAAAATGCCGTACCACTTTTAATTTGGATTGTCACATATAATACAGTTATGTAGTGTTTCTCATCTGTAGGTATCAAACTGCTTTACAGGGATTGTAAGTATCACTTGTCCTCCATTTTACAAATGGGGAAATTGAAGCACAAAGAAGTAAAATGACCTTGCTGAAGGTCACCCAATAGTGGAAAGGCACAGCCTGGAAATGAACCCAGTCACTAGGTTCTGCAGGTGCTGTCTCCTAGACTACACTCTGCTTTAGTGACATAAGCTGACATTTCAGGATTTTGTCATTATTATCAAGGATTCCTTCATACAGCACGTTTATGTATGATTGCCAAAGAGAAAATTCATATGGAAATCAACAAACACTAAATGATTTTCCAGTAGATGAGGTTTTCTTTTTCAAAGTCCACATACAGATACAGTCACCAAAAATAATTCTGCATTGGCTGTTTGTTTTTGGTGTGTTTTTTTTTTTTTTTGTACCTTTTTTAATCTTGGCTGTGGCATCTGTTAAAATGTGGGTAGTTAAATGTAGGTTTACTCTGATTAGAATTAATCACAAAACCTTTCAGAAGAGTTTTACAGTAACTGGATCATGTAAATGAGACTATGTGTAGATTCTGCATCTGCACACTGAAAAACATATGTTGTATTTTCAAAAAAAGCATTCCCTAGTTTAAGAAAACCATAAAATAAAGTTAGCCAAGTTTCAGCTAATATTTACATATTCTGAGATAGAAGAAATGTATACATTTTTGCAATATATACCAAATGGAAACTTCATGTATTTTATCTACCTCTAAATGAACAACTGAAAATCCTATAAAATTTAATACTTACCTTCAAAATTTGTGTAGTTTGAGCCTGGTAAAGTATGTAACTTTCTTCTCCTTTAGAATGAAGTCACCCTGCTGAGAAATGAAGTGGCACAGCTGAAACAGCTTCTTCTGGCTCATAAAGATTGCCCTGTAACCGCCATGCAGAAGAAATCTGGCTATCATAGTGAGTAATGTTCCATTACCTATAGCCTTAGGCTGCATCCATGAAATACTGCCAAAGTGAACTGAATGAACATTAAAATTGAGAGGTGTAGCTCTAATATTACATCAAAGATTTTTTTTTTTTTTTAAATCTCGAAGGTTATTGGAAGACAGGAATGGATATGTGATATTTAGAAATATATTTTAAGTCCTTTCAGTTGAAGTGCTGTGTAACATTGAAGGTTTTATGTTGGTTTAATAAACACATATAATAATTAGCATTTAAGGACTATCGGTTTCTACACCTGCTTTGGAAAATATAATTAAAGTATTAAGAGCACATGATAAACCATTTTTTATACTTTATCTTAGCCTAGTACAGTGAAAGGTCCTTGTGGGTTTTTTTTCTTCGTCATAATGAGATTTCAGTAGAGGTAATATAACAGCTGTCCTCATTTACCATAACATCCAGGATCAGTCAAGCCGTTAAAATAATCAGATGCAGGTTCATGGCTTCTACTGTACGATGTCTTCTAGATTGTTTTGATTTCCACATTAAGGGACTACTTTTCTATAAACAAGATATTTTAAAAGCAATTCTAATACTGAAGGGAATACTGAGAGTTTCGGTAGCATTTTTTTTCTAATACATATTTTTACTTGTAGTTGCTCGTTTGATTTTTTTTTTTTTTTTTTTTTTTTCATCCTTCCAGCATTTTAAAGGTTAATTATGCTTTCCTGACTTGTAACTTCCTTTTTGGATATGATACACAGTGCCAGAACCAGCTGCTGCTGCTGTAGAATAAATGGCCAATTTTGTCCATTGTACACAAATTTGTTACAAATAACTGAGCTGGGAATGCATTAGGCAACATTCATAATATATAACCCACAGCTTTCGTTTTTATGATTTAGTGATATTTCAGGATATTTGTAAATGTGAAGATTGTTTCTGCCATATGTAGCCACTTCATTTTAATTTGCCAGTGTCAGTAATTCGGGAGAATAAAGGAACATTTTGTATTGCATGCAAACAGATCCTCAGGTGCTTGCGATAAAACTTAATGGCCACCATCTTTACTTGTAGTCATTGTAAGCAATTTCATCAGAATGGGCAATATTTTTTAATTTAAAAGATTCAGGAGATTTAGCAACTCTCTATTGCCATATATATTTAGAATACTGATTTTGTCAGTTCTGAGCTTATAAATCTTGGTCCTTTGATCTCCAGTCATTTTGACAAGATGGAAAATAGCATCTTGGAGTAAATTGGAACAGTATAGAAATATGTTTGGGATTTATATTAACAATGATTGCTGCAGGGATGAGGCCATTATGGCTCCCATCTGACAGAACAACATAATTTCATACGGAAGCTACTAGGGGATAACATTATGCATGCAAGGTTTTTCAAAAATAAACAAAAAAAAAACCCTGTAGGTTTCTTGAATTTTGATGTTTTGAGGAAGCCTCTTCCTGCATTGGCATGAAAAATATTTAAATGTAAGTCTTAAACTGGCAAACTAATTACATGCTAAGGATTTCTTTGTTGAAGAATTAACAAATGGCCTATTTAGTAATGCTTATTTTCTGCCCTCAGAAAAGGACTATAATGTTCCTGATTTACTAAAGAATGCAAAATGAATAAGAACTAAAGTACTAAGTGGTGGGAAAAGCCTACATTTGAGGAAAAAAAAAATAGTAAGGAAGCAGATTAGAAGCATAGCTCACCTAGTTTCTTGAAAACTCTCTTGAAAGTCAAAGTTCAACAGGAATGATAGTTGTAACACCATCCCTCTGAAAGGATTTTGTCACATTATCTCCGTGTGAGTATTGTAAGGAAAGCATGTTGGCTAAGAGACGTACCCTCCGTACAATTTATGAGAGGAAAAAATGGTTTCAGTTAATATGTGCATGAAAATGCTGTTCATATATGAAGTATTTTTAAATAAACATTATGTTCATCAAGTAATCTAAGTTGAATTGCTTCAAAAACGTATTGAGTGTTTTAACAGTCTGTCTCTGGAGAAGAAATTGAAGAGGCGAGATTACAGAGCTCCTGCAGCGCTGAATATTGTGTACTGCTGAGACAGTGCTAGTTTGTACCATCTTTTAACAGCTAAGTCCACAATTTAATGGGGCTTCATGTGTGATGCGCTTAAATAGGCACAAATAATCTATTGCTTTTCAGGGTATTTTTGGCACTTACTTTTACACATCTTTTAAGATCTTTTGGATTTCCCAGGGACATTTTTGTCTCAGGCCAAGTGAAAAGCACGACAGTGCAGATACCCATTTCTTTTTCTAAGACTGTTTTGGGGATCATATTTTCCTTATTTAAAAAGTCTTGTGTCTGGTTAAAAGAGGATGTCATCAAGACAGAGAAACCAGAAAAATTGTTATTGCGCTTTGAGGCAGTATGGATGAATTTCTGTTGCAATGTTTGAGTTTTCAGCCAGTTTACACTTTTTTATTTCCCAAAGAAGGATGCTATTGGTTCTGAATGCATCTTTAAGCGTTGGGGGGGGGGGGGGGGGGGGGGGGGGGGGGGGGCGACGACACGACAGACAAAAAAGTGCCCTGTATAGGAGAAATCTAAATGCTGTTCATTTATTTTTCATTCTGGCTCTTCTATACCAGATTATTTCTAAAAGTCTTCTGCAATACTCCTGTATTTTCTCAGGCTTTTTCTTGACTTGGAGAAGGAAAAAGGTGAAAACTTGTGAGAAGAAAATGCATTGTGAAAATTAGAGCTGTAAAAATATTTAAAAAAAAAAATGTTTAAAGGGGTGTTTTAGGTATCCTTCCATATTTTTCAAAAGGACATCATAGCATTCAGGAACGTTTGTACAAAACTGAATATAAAGAGAGATAAATAGAGGCTGCAACGTAGGTGTTGTTTAATGAGGGTTTCTGTGTTCTTTCTCTAGTTTTAAAGAAATGGTAGAAGGTGACTAAGCAGTTTCAGACCTCAAATAATTTGAACCACTCAAACCACTATGTTCCTACAGCCTGCTGTGGACAGGCAACAGTCCTTCAGTGACCACAGGGAATATTCACAAGGCCAACTCACTGGAAATGAGCATTTTTAGGCTTGAGTCCCTCTGTAGTCCATGGATGGCCTGATGAGAATTACCATGAGGCTTCATTTCTAGTGATTATCAGGGCACCAAAAGGCAGTTCTGGATCACATGCCAATGCTTGCATACTCGCTCCTGTTTGGTTGGGGGGTTTTGGTGGGTTTTTTTGGTGGTTTTTTTTTTTTTCTGAAGACTGAAATCTCTCTTTGATTGCTTACCTTACTGAAAGCTATTGGTAAGCAATGCTAAGAAGCAAACAGCAGCAATGTTTGACTACTCTAAAAGGGTACTTTTTAGTAAATCCTCAGAAGTCTCCTCTGTGCTTTCTTTGGTATTTTTTAAATCTCTTCTGTAGCTCAGTGTAGCCCATGTTGTGTTCCATTACCAAAATATCTCGCTCCTTCTCATGATGCAGCCTGTCTGGGAGCTGTATAGCCTTCAGGAAAGTTCATGTGATGTAGGTCTGTAAATTTTCAGTATTCTAATGTGTAGCATGCATTACTCCTGTAAATTTATTTCTAATTTGGACTGTTCATTTTCCTTGGCTTGAGGCAAAGCCGGGGAGCCATTAAAAACTAAAATGCCTCGGCTTTTTTCTACATTGTTAGCTGCATTATGATTCTGGTATGTATCAGTTGCACTCTTGAAACCACAGTCCTGTGCCTGGCAATTCTCTGGTCAACTAAGAAAAAAAATCTGTTGGAATTTAAATATGACTTTCCTGTGTTGTTCTAAAAGCCTTTGTTCTTTATCCCCAGTCTTCAGGCTTAAGAAAACAAGTCACCTTTGTAGTGAGGTGACTTTAAGTATCTTCTGTATTCACTGAGTAGATTTTTTTTTTTTGTTAGGTTTTAATTCTTCAAATGGACTTCTGTATTCAGTTTTTGGCTGCTGTTCCTGTAAAGTTGGTGTTATATAAGGAAGGATTTTGAAGAAAGTCTAAATAGCTATTCTTAGGGTGGTACCTTATTTCTAAATATTACTTTGTAGTTATTGCAAGGATTTATGCTTCCAGTCAAATTTATTACCATGAACTAGTGTTAGGTTTGTATCTTTATATAATCACCTGCCTGCTGTAAGCCCCCCGCTCTAGCCCCTGGAATCTGAAAATACCTGATTCACGTGCTTGTGTCTCTTCAGCGCAGTATGTTTGTTCCTCTGCTCAGTGATATGAAAACTTCTATTGTACATTGGGGATGATAAGTACTCTCATAACTGCTTCTGCTATTGCATATATGGTCTTCCTGAGCCCATCAACATCAGAAAAATCAAGCCTTTCTCATGTCCTTTAACACTGTGATATTATTACCGACATTTCTTTTGAGTTAACAACGTTCATGTTAAGGGATACAGAACAATGGAAGACCTTCCTTCTTTGGCTGAAAGATAACGATCTGCTTCGCCTCTATCTCTGGTTTGTAGCATTTAAAACTAACTATTTTTCTGGAGAATAAGGAGGATTTGGCCAACAAGGAAATCGGGTATCAGCAAAAGAAGCATAATAGGAAGACTGAGATTCATAAAAGAATAACAACAACTCTGAAGAGGAGGAGCGGGTGACGCAGCAGGGAAACTGTATTCAATCCATGTCGTGCCACTTGCTGCCATTTCATTCTGTCTGGGGGGGAAGACTATGCTACTCTCAGAATTTGGTATTTTTCAGGAAGTGGCACTAGAATTTCTGTTTTTAACAAAGTTTGCACGTGTTCCTTCTTTCTTGTTCTTACATGGGATCTTGTAGGTGAAATACTGATGAATAGTGTTAACTGAATTGGCACTCATTCATGTTCTTTCTGTTCTTGAATGGGAAAATTCCTACTAAGGATCACAAATGTCTTTCAGAAGTGTTTTCTTCCTCTTGCTATATACAGTTACCATGTAACCTTAGGATATGTGGTAATTGTAAGCAGACCTCGCTCAGTATCATCTGTCTCTATCTCTTTTTAATGCTTGAAAGATCCGTTTTTGAAAAAATGCAGTATCTGTAAAATAGTTTGCCTTATGGATAAGAACATTATGATACTTTCAAACGATTATGTCCATGCTCTTGTAGTAGCGGTATAAGAGAAATTGCTACCTTGGTTGTGTAGGCAGTATTTCTTAGAAAGAAAGCATTTTTGCTTGCTTACCCATCCTTTTTGACCATACCATTCTTTTCCAGAAGCAGTCGATTAAAAAAACCTTGTTTTCGGGCTTTGAAGAGGGGTGTGTTCTTAGTATGCACGGTGTTGCTCAAAGATCTTTATATTGGGAACTTGAATTGCTAATTTAGTGAATTTTCTTACCCATAGCTAGTATGTCGTATAAACCTCAGTACATCATAAACTTCATCTCATCATTGTTTGTTCATGCTTAGTTTTCCTTTTTGTAGCTGCTATTAGCCTGGTTTTCTATGGAAATGAGGCTATGATACCACAGTGGTGTTCATCTCTTAGTGTCATCCCGTCTCATCCCTTCACCTCCCCTGAGTAACTTTTGAATTTGTAGGCCAATCTCAAGCAAATCTGAAAGGGATTGCAAAGACGAGTCTAGAGAAAATCAAGCTTTGTTCCATTGCTATGTTACAAGCAATAAATAGTTCCTGCTTCTTCTGGCTATGTTTGTGTGTATCTTTCTATATTGTTATGTTATACAATAGTCCGTAGTGTTTTACAAGGGACTTCCAGTATTCCATCTGTTTACTGGGTTTAAGTCAACATATAAAACTATTGTGAAAAATACTTGAAAACACAAAGTAGCACAAAGTGATACAAAAAAGTTATAATGAAATTCAGTGTTGACCCTTTTAATTTTGAGTGAAAAACAATAGGCTTTTTTTTTTTTTTTGTCTTTAACTCAGCTTTTTGCTTGATAGTGTTTGCATAATGCTTTGGCTAACTTTTGCAACCCGGGGAAAAAAAAGGATGATTTTTAGCATGACTAGGATGTCTGCAAGAAAGATATCTTAGATCATGCTCACTTTGTAAATTCTAGTTTTGCACAATGAGAATTATCTTTCAATCTGTTTACCTTCTCATGAGGAAAAAAATTATGCAACTGTGTGGCTAACTCACTTCAGTTTTGTGAAGAACACCTGAAGTATTCCTGAAGATATTTTTTAAATCAATTTTAACAATTTTAAATCTTACTGAGAGGCATTTGTATGCTAAAGAAGTTACTGAACTTCACTCTGTTAAAAGAATGGGTTAAAAACTTGTAGAAGCATCACCCAATTAATAGAGTGGGGTAAATAATATTCTTTTCAGATATCGTATTCATGATCACAAGCATTAATTACTGAACGCAGAATTGTTCTTGTTTCATCACTAAGCAAACTCGGTAACCGGCATACATTAAAAATCTAAAGCCCATTCATATAGCACCAAGAGATCTGGTAGCATTTTTAATCTATAAGTAGTGCTTATTGACATGAACATTCATCATTAGAATTAGGCATGGTACCCACTAGTGGCTTTACAAGGCAGGAAATCAGACAATTTTTAATCATGACCTTGAAGATGTGAAAATGTTCTTGTTTCTTTAATATTTGGTACCGCAGTCCATATTTTTTTGCTTACAAATTAGTATTTTCTTTAAAAAAATGAAAATGAAATTATTTTGCAACTTTTGCTGCGTTACACCATGAATTCTAATTATGTAGGGGATGATTGCTGTTAACCTGGGACGTGGTGGTGTGCATTCTGGGAGGGGAAAAAAAAAAATAATTAATTTTTCTTCTTCAGCTGCAGATAAAGATGACAGTTCAGAAGACATATCAGTGCCAAGCAGTCCACACACGGAGGCTATCCAGCACAGCTCTGTCAGCACTTCCAACGGCGTAAGCTCAACTTCCAAGGCAGAAGCAGTGGCCACCTCCGTTCTCACCCAGATGGCGGACCAGAGCACAGAGCCGGTGCTTTCCCAGATCGTCATGGCGCCTCCCTCCCAGTCGCAGCCTTCAGGAAGTTGATTAAAAACTTGCGTTGCATCAGTTTCTTAGATATACATTTGTGACTTTAAAGGGAAATCAACAAAAGACCAGTCTCCATCTAGGAGAAACTGTAGCTTAAAATTATTCATTTTTAAAAATCCAATTTAAATTTGGCTTTAACAATTGGCAGGTGAAGATAAGACAGAACACCAGTTCTAGTCTCTCTGCAAAAGACTTTTTTTTTTTTTTTTTTTAAGTATTAGTTTTACTAGTTATTTTTTGTGCTTAATGTGTAAAGTGTGTGTACAGTACAATGTGGTTTATTTCATTTTTAATTTGGTATTATTTCAACAAACATTGGGGTGAATTATTAAAGGTCATCCCCAAGACTGTGATAGTAATGTTATGTGACATTTTTATACCAAAGTTCTGCATAGTCCCTATTGACTTTGTACCTTGAGCAAGGTCATAAAGCACTAGGCAAGAGAAAGACAGTAACAGTAAATTTGCTTTTAGTCTTTTTGCCTTTTTGTTGTTTTGCACATTATGAGAAGAAGAACATTGGGAGAAAAATGTTGGGGTTGTTTTTTTATGTATAGCATTTTGGTTGGCTTTTTAACTGTTGGGGTTTTTAATTTGTGTAATAGGGCCAGTACAGTATATGAGATACAGTACTCTTATGCACATACCTATCCTAGATGAGAATCATTGCTAAATAGATTTGATTTTTTTGTTTGTTTTAAATCGATGTCAGGTGGGTTTTTTCCCCTCCAACACTTTCATTCTGGGGGGAGGAGAGCTTTATTTCTCCGATCAGAATAGGTCTCTATAACTACTCCACGTTGCTAGGCTGAAACCAGTAAGCATATTGTAAAATACAGGGTTATCAAATACGGAATACTTAGTATTCCAAAGTAAGTTGATATTTTGTGGATTTTTGAGTCGCAGACTAAGGAGTTTACTCATGGTTTTGGATGCCAGAAAAGCCTAAAATCCTTCTTCAGACAACTCAAAAGACTTTTTTTTTTGTCATTGTCTTGTATTTGCAAGCTAACTTGTACTTAATTCTTGTGTAAGCACTGTCATCTTTTAGTAGCAAAAATTTTGATACCTTTCTTGTGGGGGGGAGGAGGGGAAATCAGTATCTACCGTATCTTGGAAACAATGTAATTATAATGTGGTGTGTGTGGTGTGTGCGTGAGAATGGTTCAGTAGTTAATGCCAGCAGTCTTTTGCTTGAATGTTTAAAGATGCCTTCAATGTGATGCTGGCTGATAGGTGATTGCAGTTTTAAAATGTTATTTACTGTGCGAACTTGGATAACTAACATTCCATGATGTAGTTTGTTTCTGATGAGATGATTGTAGGTACACTTTTTCTCATTATCCAGTCATCTGTAGGATACTGAGTTTTTTAAATGTGCCATTATCTATTTTGATTCTGTACTCATGTTCAAAATACAGTACAATATTTTACAATAGATTAAGTTGTTTAAAAAAAAGTAGATGTGTGCTTTCAAGTCGGAAAACTTTGTATAATAGCAAAAACAGATGCATAGTAGCAACTGGCAGTAAAGCAGGATTCCATTATGTATATAACAAAGATTTAATGCATTTATAATGGGTTGTGTAGTTCATTTGCTCTTCCTTCTCCACACTATACTATGTGTTTTTTAAGTGTCAGTGCCATCAAGTTTCTATTTGATTCAGTTTTAAATCTAAAAATGTAATTGATCCACGGGAAAACCATAATTTCTGCAATATATATACAACCATACTATAATGAAAACTGGAAAAAGAAGTATCTAAGTCATATATGTATCATTGCAGGGCTTTAAGCATGAAAATAATAGGGATTCTAAATATTTTGTATTTTAAAACTAAGAAAGTTGAGTTGATAACCTCATGTGTTTAAAAGTCTTACTTTCCCAGTTTCAAGATAAAAAGCTGTAACAGTTATTGAACGTTTCCAGGATGGTGAAAGGCAATGGACCTCTTGCGAGAAGGAAACTAATTGCAAAGGCACAAAATGGAAATTCTGCACGAAAGCTATACAGTCACTTTTCATTGTAGTTTTGGTGGACTAGATAAGGCCTCATTGATTATTCTATAATTTGCTCTCCTAAACACAAAGGCTTTTATATCTTATATAAATAAGTGGAGTTTTTTAATAACAAAACTGTCGCACTTGTACAATAAGTCTGCATAAGTGTATAGGAGATGTGTAAACAGTTAATGAATTTAACAGTGGGGCTGGAAAAAGAACCATTAAAATCTGTGTTCAGCAAATAGAGAAAAGTTATTAGTCGTACTACCATGGATTCCGTTTTGAGACGTATGTCACACTACTTCTGTACTTAGCATTTTGGGTCTTTACATTTGACATGTTTCACAAACTGTACTGGTTTCTTTTCTGTGCAGTTTGCATGAGTAAATCATCAAAGAGAATAAAATCTATCTTTAAGTTATGTTCCTATTTTAATGAAATTATAATTGTTCTAAAAGGCAGCACCGTCTTCAGACTTATTTCTTCATCCTTGCAATTATCAGCGTTTTTCTGGAAGTTGTTACTATAATGTCAAAGTCACGTTATGTAAATAAGAACACCTATGGTTCTTTAGAAAGTAAGTCCGATTCCATTGCTCTGCAGTTGAGCTCCAGCAGCTTCCGAGGAACAAGCCTCGTATCGTTAGTTCCCGGAGCCCAAGGTAATCCGCAGGTAAAGAAGTTCATAAACATAGCGTGGTGATTCCAGATGTTGCTCAGCCATTTCTGGTTGCCCTGTGTTCCACAGCAAAAGTGCTGTGTGTAATCAGAATTTCCAGCTAACTTCCAGGTATCTTGATACAAGTGAAGCCAGGAAATAACAGCTGTAGTTAGATGAACTGCTCCCAGTTGTGTGGTGAAAGGTTGAGGGGAAAAACATCATGCCCTTGCGTTTGATTTTTAGAATATTAAAAATGGTCTGGGCTTATTTATGAATGTTGGAAACAACAGAATGTGCCACTCCGTATGTATCTCATCACTTGACAAGCTCTTGACAGAAGCCTGATACAGAGGCTTTGGAGGAAACTAAAAAAGTAAAGTTGCTGTGTATTTGCATTTATTGCACGTGTTGACCAAGAGAAATTAAACTGCACGCAACTTTGAGCCCAATACGAGAATAATGCCCGAGGCCTCCGTAGCTTCATTATGTTCTTCTGACTATGAGTCATGCTTGTCACTCCAAGGGGAAAACCACGCAGGCTGTATAACGGGGCAGCTGCGGGGGGGAACCAACCCACATTTTAATGTCTACACTGTAAAAAGATGCGGTTTTATACCTAACTGTCCAATCCAAGTAAGCTTTTTCTCTTTAAAATGCTAATAGAGGCTGAGCAAAGATACTACACTGATGGAAGGAGATGGCAGAAGTGTTGGATGAGTTGCGATTTCAGCTACCGGAATTACAGAAGTAATTTGCTCGGAGACAGACACAAACATTTTAATTGGTCATCATAAATGATAATGAGGAGAAAACATAGTGAAATTAAGTGCATCCTAATAAAGTAAGGTATGTTAAATTGCACTGAAGGAAACTTCAGCAATGCTGCTTGACATGATTAATATACTCATGACAATGTGTCTAATGAAGGTTGTTTGCATTTATATGCTGCCTGTTGCTTCCCTCAGTAGAGAAATAATTTGAACCGCGCTCATTTGCATTGCAGAACAGTGCATGTAAGATTGGCTTACAGTAGTCTTTTGCCTTTACATTTGTTTTCAACCACTGTATCAACAGGAACACGGGTATGATTTATTTAACCCATCTTGCGTAACGCTGTGTAGTGTAGGTCCAGATGACACTACTGTGGAATGATTTGGATTTTCAAAATTTTGTATTCTTTAATAGTAAGACTCCTGTCCTTTTAATATTAATTTTAGGTTTTAATGACTTTTTTTTTCTTCATGGAATTTAAGATCGTGATCTTTCTTGTTCTTCACTTTCTTCCTTTTCATAATGTTTTTCTTTGTGTAATGAGCCCCTGAAAGTGCTAGTAATATATTTAGTGTGGAATTTCTTATTGCATACTGCTTCCTCCTTGATTGCGTTAACTCTATAGCAAGCTTTCATTTCAACAAGTTAGTAGTCTGGAGCGGAATTTCTGCACACTGTTTATCTTGTTTCTTCAGCTGAAATAGGTATGAGAAGCTTTTGAAAGCTTGACATTTACATCTTCCTAGAACAAGATATATTACAGAATACATATGTGGGTCTGGAAGGACATCCTCAATCTCCAGTATGGATTTTTTGTGTTGCGAAAACTTTCATTACAGATGTTCTGCACGGCTAATGAGTGCAGGTTGTGTGCTTCATGCAGGCTTCATAATTCTGCAAAGTGCAACTGCCTTCAAAAAGAGTTTGTAACTTCCTTGGTGTGGGGTTACTTATCTCCTGACTACGTGGCTGACAATAGGCTAACGGGACATGTAAACTTGATCCGGTCTGTGTCATTATTCTAAGCCTTGCTCAAAGTCTCTATCCCTCTTCTATTACCATGCTTATAATCGTGATGTATGTTGTTCTGAGCACCTTCTTCCTATTCATTTTGGGGAAGAAGAGGGGAGAGAACCTTCTTAATTTTTTAAATGAACTACCCGTAACAGAATTAACGAATACTTAGTCTGAAAAGCATTGTGAAATGATTATGCAAGTACCTTTATTGTTTTTAATCCCTAAAGAAACAGTAGCTTGAGCTGCATAAATTGATTGGAAATAGTTACAAGCATAAAAGGTACCAAACAGTTCGAAGCAAAGGAAAGGATTCGTGCTTTTAGGAACTTCTATTTGTTTTTAATACCAATAGTGGACAGAGTAGTGAGCGGGCAGTATTTATAACCTCTTTGGACAGTAGGGTCTGGTGATACTCCCGCTTACAATTAATAAGCTTAAAGGATAGTCCTCTGTAGCTTAGGGAGAGCTGTCAGTGGTAGGCGGAGAAGATGAGCTTGAGGAAGGAGCGCGCTGTCACAGAGATGCCTTCAGAGGGAACGGAATTACAGGTAACCAGGTTTTCCTCGTGTAACTCTCGCCGGGGGTTAGCTTGATACATCGAAGTACAAACAGGAGCTATTACAATTCCATTTAATACCATCTGGCCCCGGGTGGAATGAAAGCAAGTCTGATGGGTGTGTTTAGCTACCTGTAAGACAAAAGTTAAGGTTGGTTTTGTTTTGTTTTGTTTTTCTTTCCCCCACTGCCTAAAAACTCCCCGTGCTTGTTTCGCTGCAAGCTAGTATTGGCATGGTAGATAAATTGTATTTCCCTCCCTTTAGCTGAATCGCTTGTTCTAGACCGTTACAGAAGGTAAAAATACTGTCCTGGAGAAATCGCTGGACTGATGCATTCTACAAATGGAATGGTTTCAAAAAGCCTGCATATTAGTTTGTTTTAAAATAAAATGGGAAATTGCATCCGCCTCCTACATCTAGGATCCCAATCAGGGGAAAAGGGAGACAAGTAAAGAGAGAACGAGCCCTCTGCTTTAGCAACAAACAAAATAAATTTCCTTTCTGAATAAATGGAGAAAATGAAATGGAGAGGAAAAAAAGTCCGCACCGTTTGCCCACTCTTTCCTCTGAACAAGAAGATGCTGTGTTTCACATCTCAGTCACGCCAGCCCTTTTCTCGGACACTCACTCTGACGTGAGGACACTTTCTGTGATGATCTATTTCTTCCAAATGTTTACAGCGATGTTAGAAATGTTTTGCTCTCACGTGAGGTAAGTAGTATAAACATCCTGTTATTCATGACTGTGTGTTGAGAAAGGTACTCTTAAAGGCGATATAATGTACAGTACAGTCATTCCAGTTGTCTATAAGATGCCAACAAACTTTATAGGCAGCATGGTTATGATTTCAAAACAAGTAAAAGGCTAATATTTCAGTTTTCTAGTTTTCCGTCCTCCCCTTCAGAAGAATTGCTTTAAAGGGCTAATGATTCCTGCTGAAAAAATAGATAATCCCTGTAAATGCCAAACAGATGCTGTATATTTCACTGGGTGATAGGAACATTTTCAACACTTGATCATTTGTTGAATATTTAATGAACCCCAAGCTAGTAAGTTTACAATTTATGACTTTCACGTATATGTGAATATATAAAAAGATTTTTATTTTTTTTTACACTGTCTCTAACGGTTTAGCCAAACTTTTTGGAGCTCTGATTCTAATAGGAGTCTCTCTTCCATAAATTACACAGCGCACTCTTGAATGCTGCATGAGCAGGTTGCTGGCCATAGATCTTTTAGAGCTCCATTTCCAGCTACCACACACCCGAAATGCTGTTTCTGAGTTGTCACAGCATAGTTGTATTTGCCGCTTCTGCCCCTCATGTGGCACAGCATTGGCTTCCTTGGGATGGAAACCTGTTGTGCTGACTTGTATGTTTCCCTTCTATGGTCTCTTTAAACCGTAAGTACCAGTTTGTTATAAACTCTGGCCTCTGCCTTGTGCTAAAGGTCCGGCAAAGTCATTTTGTTTCGGGAAGGAAATGCATGATCTTTACCTACTCTTGTAATTTCACATCTAGTTTAGATTTTGTTGTTGTTGTTGTTCTCACCTATTGGATAAGGGCACACCCCCCACTTAATGTAACTGCCCTTCGTAATATAGCAGTCACCCAGACGTGTGTGTGAGGGCGCATAAAATCCTGCGGGGCTCGTCGAAATCTTCTTAGGTAGACACTTTGGCCGAGTTAGATTGTCATAAGCACAAACTTTTATAAATCAATAAGCATGGCAAAACAAAACTTTACAATCTCTAAAAGTCCAGCTCATGTTGCCAGAGAACATTATTAAGCTAAATTTAAAAAAAAAAAAAAAAAGTGTCTGTGTATGGTTACTAAACCAATACAAAGCCACTTAAAATATTGCAGTACACCATTTTTTTTAATATTTGGCTGAAACCAAAGCAGCTTTCCCACAATGACAATTTCAAAGAAAACTGTGGCTGTTTTGTGAAGAGGCGAAGATTAGTCTTACCCTAGTGAAGTTACATTCCTTCTATAGCGAGGCTTTCCCGAGCAAGTATGAGAGCAGGTTCTGGTTTAGCCAGCCGTTAGTCACCATCGGTGCTTCTGTCAGTAACAATAAAGCAGTCAAAGAAAATCTGAGTGACGCACAGACTTTCTGTGCGTCGTGATCCAGCAATTATTTTATTTTTTCTTCTACCTCAATGCTGCATTTCTTTCTACGGCCCAAAGTTACTCCTCAGAAGTCGCTGTCATACCTAGAGCTTAGTCGAAGCTGGGAAGCTTTTGTCCTGAATGTTTTCTCAATTTTACTCTTCAAGCGCTGAGAAATCCATTACATTAGTGTTTATGGGTTATTTGAATGCCGCCCTAAGCCTCCACCCTGAAAGATTTGATAATTTGTCTCATCTACCAGCAGCCATCCAGCCCCTCGCCTGCGGCTAGCAGCAACTACCACTGCTGCCGCCAGCGGAGCTGAAGACCCGTTAAGAGCAAGAGACCTTGGTGTGAGACCTATGCTTTAGATACCTTGAATATATATTAAAAAACCACTTGGAAGTGAAGTATTTCTGCAGCATGTTGGTATGCAGTTTGGTATTGCTCAAAAAGCTCAATTGTTTTTCAAAGACCATACTTGGAATATCTTTTGGGTTCTGTCCTGGGGTTTTTTGATTTTTTTTTTTTTTTTTTTTTTCTCTCTCAGAATTTCAGTGGGAAGTGAAGTTATGTGAATATTCCGATTGTTGAATTTTCCTGTGATGAACTGTTAAACAGGCTGCTATATGCTCAGAGCAGCAGTATTTATGATGGTCTAATGGAAAAACATCCTTATAGTATCGTGTATATTTGCATACATGCAAAATTAAGTGCATTTTTTGAAGGTGTTTTGGCTTTCTGTAAGTAAGAGTTAACTGTACTCTAGTCTTTTTTTTTTTTTTTTTTTTTAAGGAAAAAGTTAATAGTTCACTTAGTTTCCCATTTTGCTGCAGACTAAGGGAAATCCTCTTGCTTAGTTTTAATCTGATATTGAGAGGCTTATGGACGTTAAACAAGCTACCTACCTGTCACCCCAGGATGTGCCCAGCAGAACCTCACTGCACCTCTGGGTACGACACATTGTACCCTGCGAAGGTTAAGAATGGAAACGTCATCTTGTAGATCGTAGCTCCTACAAGCCGAAATTAAAACGAACTCCCGCAAAGTATAATATTAATAAGTGAATATTATGAAAATATTTTTTTTCATAATAATCAAGTTGTAACCGCTCTATTCCTGAACAGGAATTTCTTTTTGTGCTGCAATCCATATTAAGGGTTTATCCAAAAATAACACAGGAAATACTGTGCACAGTTACTGGAGCAAGGCATTTCTGGCAGGTTCCCATGGCGTGCGCAAAGTCTGAACTGGCCTACATTTGTCTTTCATTTAAAGATGTGGAAGGACTTTTGGTAAGTGCTGACTACAGCTTAAACCCGTACCTCCTGAGCAGGGGGATGAAGAGTGACAAGCTATAGTTACATAAAGGAGATTTATAAATTTGCAAGTAAAAGTGTCTTGTGTTAGTGATGCCTTGCTTATACAAGACAATGGATAATAAATTATTGACCGAATGAGGTAAGTAATTCCATTTCCTACTGTTTCCTGCTGTCTGTAACAAGTAATTTGAAACCTGGGAGTTCCTAATTTCTCAGGAATAAAATGCCATCTAGTGGTAACTGCTGAAGATTTTGAGCAAATACATTCTTTATATCGACATACAGTTTGTAAATATTTTTTTTTTTTTTTTTTGTCCTGATATTCTATGTTTTACACCACCTTAAGCTCTTGAGAGAAGACGACAGAGAGGGTGGGGAAAGGGGACAGCTTCCCCAGGTCTGCAGCGGCTGGGATGCTGCGCTGCCCGACTGCTTGAGAGCTCCATCCCCTCCTCTGCCGCCAGCCTCGGGCACCGGCAGTTTTCCCCTGCTAAGGGTTGAATAAACTTTCAGAGTTGGCAGGCTGCCCCTTACTGTTACTTGATAATGAAATACAAAAATGTTAATTTGGCCAGCGCTGGGTAAAGAGAAGCGGAGAGCCACCACTGCTTCACTGGCTGTTCATCTGCCTCTCTTCTGTAGGAGGCTTTTCTCGCTGGTTCACCCGTTCTCTAAGGAGATAAGGGGAAACCATTCCCTCTGCTCTTCTGATGAACTGCCAGGGAATGGTACAAGCCTCTTCATAGCACAACTTGCCTGCTCGACTCCTTAGAGAGGAATATAAACTCTAAAAACAAACAAACAAAAAAAATCAAAACTAAAACTTGGCCTCTGGAATAGACTCCTGAAAAAGTAACTGCCATGAACTGGCTTCTGGAGCAGCATAACAGACTTTGCTCGTACAGCAATAACAAACAAGAAAATGCCCCCTGTAATTATATTTAAATGTATTCACCAATGTAAAGTGGGGATAGGAGACAGCAGCCACACCCTGAGTGTGATTTGAGCCCACTGATGGCGCTACTCCCGCTTCAGAAACAGAGCTGACTTGAAGGGAGCTCTGCCGTGTTTCATCTTTCTGTGGTTTTGCACTCCACTGTGATGGGGGTTTCATTGTTGTTGTTTACGGGTCTGCTTTTTCCACGCACTATCTGAATTTCTCCCTCTACCGATCCCTGTTACACCATTCCACTGCAAGGCGCTCCCAGCAGCGGTCGACGGGGCTGTAATTAGGCTGAGGGTCTCTGACAGGTATTCTGCAGGCTGGTGCAGAAATCGAATCTGCCCTGGTGATGCCATTGTAGAAGTGGATGAAGATGCCACGACACTGGTTTGATGGGCCGTGAAGGAGTTTGTGGATGGATAAAAGAATCCTTCATTTTGATTCTTGTTTTGTATGATATTTGAAGTAAACTGCAGCAGACTGAAGAGTCTGGTTAAGAAGAGCGCTCCCAGCACAGCTCGCCATGAGGGTCGTTTGAGAGTTGGTGCTGCTGTGGGCTCACTGCCCTCGCTGGGACGCCAACACTGGCACTCGTGCGCTCATCCGCCCCTCTGGGATGTGCTTGGTTGTCTCCCCAGGCCGTGGCATCGGGCAACGGCCACCACAGCTGCAAAGAAAGAGGAGGGAGCGGAAACAGGACTAGAGCAGCACTGGTTTAGGTGGGAGTAAATTTCCAAGGAAGCGTTTTTCTGTAGGCAGAGGAGGAAGAGTTTGGGGAGTGCTGCCAAATGCAGTCTGAAAAGCATCAAGAAATCTGTCTTGTTTGTCCTACCTAAAAATACATGAGGAAATCCCTAGATCTGAGACAATTTCTTAAACAGTGCTAGAATAGTGCCTTTCTCTGAGTAACAACTGTGGTCTCGCAGGTGGTGTGGCTGCATCTGCCCCTCACTCTCAAGTTTTCGGAGCAGCGGAGCGCTTTGAAGAGGACACGATTCTTCACAGGCGGCGAGAAGGTGTTCTGTTGTGCGCATGGGAAAGAAATGAAATCTTAAGAGCAATTGTCCATACGATCAAACCTTTAAATAAAAGGGAAAGAACAGTGAAAACAATCTGATTAGTAATGCTCCACCTGAACTTTGTGTGTGTGTTTCCTGAAGCTATCAAGCTAAATCCAAATGTAAGTGAACCGGCATGCAGTGCCTACACAATGTTCTTCATTCCTTCAAAGAACTGGACAGAGTACAGGTAATGTTACTTTTAATGTTTTTATATGGGTAATGATTACACGCTGTAAAAAAGAACTTTAATGCTGTATAACATGATAATCTGGATTACTGCTTTTGATATCGATACTCTCGGAGAACAAACTAATTGGATTTCTTTGTGCCGTGTCCCCTTAAAACATGGTACAAATTTTAAGACACATTCTTCTTAAGAATATGTCCTTCTAGGAGCAGAAAGGAGAGCAGTTTTCCCTTGGTGGCCCAAAGAAGCTGTTTTCGAAGAACAAGCAGCAAATTGGCAGTTGAGACTTTGCTGCAACCCACACTGCAGCGGTGAGGCCTGGGTCCCCCTGCTCACGCGTTTGCCCAAGATCTCTACTTGGTTGCATCTTTTCAACATGTATTTCGTTGACTTACTGGGGTTTAAGGGAAAAAAAAAAAAAAAAAAAAAGCTCTTTGGAAACTGCTCGCTCCCCTTATCAGTGACTTGTTGCTGCAGATAAATTCGGAAGTTATTGTATTCGCACAGGTTGAAAGCATTGGTATCGCATCTCTACCACGTGTAGAAAACCACTAGGAACTGCATTTTGGAAGGACTAAACCAGGAATTAATTTCCTATATGTCTGATTGGGGATTGTGTGAGTTTACTTGGCACTGGTGAGGCCGCATCTTGAGTACTGTGTTCAGTTTTGGGCCTCTCACCCCAAGGACATTGAGGTGCTGGAGCATGTGCAAAGAAGGGCAACGAAACTGGTGAGGGGTCTGGAGCACGCGTCTCACAAGGAGCAGCTGAGAGAACTGGGGCTGTTTAGCCTGGAGAAGAGGAGGCTCAGAGGAGACCTTATCGTTTTTACAACTATCTGAAAGGAGGTTGCAAAGAGGTGGGAGTCGACCTGTTCTGTCAAGTAACAGCTGATAGAACAAGAGGAAATGGCTTCAAGTTGCACCAAGGGAAGTTTAGATTGGATATTAGGAAGAATTTCTTTAGTGAAAGGGTCATCTGGCATTGGAACGCGTTACCCAGGGCAGTGGTGGAGTCCTCATCCCTGGAGGTATTTAAGGGTCATGTAGATAAGAGTGCTCAGGGACATGGTTTAATCGTGGGCTTGTCAGTGTTAAGTTAATGATTGGACTAGATGATCTTACAGGTCTTTTCCAATCTAGGAGATTCTGTGAATATGTGAGGTTGAATTCCAGATCTGAGGTTGGTGCAGTGATATGCAAGTCGGATTGCAAGCTCAGTTGTGTGATCTCTGAGTTTTGTTTAAAATAAAACTGCTGCGTGCACAGCTAAAAAGTCACCAAGTCTTAGTAATTGTCTCTGGCATTGTCAATTTAGGACCTGGATATCTACTGATTTAGTTTTGCTTTGTTGAGGGGCTTTCCACGTGTCTTGGTTAAAAATAAGCAAAATGTGCACAACCACGGGATGTAGTTATTTTTTTATTAAGGAAAAGGGAAATAACACTTTTTTCCTCCCTTCCCCCTCCCCTTCTCCCCTAGAAAAAAACAGTGACATCAGGTACAGAAGTGAGAAATTTCTCTCTGTGGGGACCACATAATGAATTATTCTTTTTGGCACAAATAAAAGGGCTCAGAAGGGATCAGATACTTTTGTCCTTTCATAAGGAATCTTATTGTTGTAAATTTACAGTTCACTAAAACTATTGTGACACTGGCAGATCAATTAATGAATAGTGAAAATCTCAAATCCTAATTAAATCCCACTATTTCTTCCAGGATTGGTTTATCTCCTCTCCAGGAATACTTGATTTAAACAGCTTGTTTAACAGGAAAAGCTATTGATCCCTTCAATAACACTTCAGAATCATTAAGAGGAAAAACTTTAATCTCCTTCAGCTCTTTGAAGTTGCTTTGGTTAATGTCATCTCTCCGCAATCCTGAAGAGCCAATGCTGGTCTCGAAAGATATTTTCGACATTATTCTATGCCACTTTTCACACCGTGCTGCTGCCGTTACCTGCCTGCTTGCGGAGTCAGCTGTGGTAAGTGCAGTAAAGTGGAAAGGTACCACCAGTGCATGTGCTTCCTTGCTCGGTTTGGGAGGTTTTGTATCCTCTTCCAAAAGCCTTCCTGCTGGAAGAAAGCACACCTCTCTCAGAGATTCGTTGAACTGCAAATTAGTTACCCATCGCTTCTGCTTTCTCGACACTTTGAGATTTGGACATAAAGGCATCTTCAAGTCATTAAAGTTCATTCTACAAAGGCACTCGATAACTAGATTGTGTATGTCTATACAGCAGGAAATTCTCAGAACATCTCCAAAGTTCAATTCTTATTCATATAGTCAATTATCTAAACTAGCGCATAAAATTAAACTTTAAATTTGATGCAGTTTGCCTTACCGGGACCCATACACCCTTGTTGATATAAAGCATATTATTGAGCTTTAAAATACCTCTGAATGTTTCGGGTGCTCTAAAACTTGGACATTCTTTCAAAGAACCCTAAATATCCTACAAGATACAACTCTGAGAAGCAAATTGCATGAGGTAACTAATAGCCTCGTTAAAAACATTCTTTTTTTTATTTTTGAATGGCTTCAGTGACACATACGTTGGCTTCTCTAAGAATTTAGAAATCACTTTGAGGGCTTTGCTATTAGAAAATAAAATAATTGCACTAAGAACATGCAACTTACAAATGTTGTCTTCAAGTAGTCAAAGAGTAAACAGATCTTTTCAGCTTTTATTTGGAATAAAACTGGCAAATTAATTAAAGAAGAGCTAGTACAAAATCTCTTTTGTGGAGGTTCTATATAGCATTTCAGAATTACAGATTTGGGTTGCTTTATGAGAAGAATTAATTTCTTTAGCAATTCTTCAAAGCCACCTAGTGGATCTGGAAGTCCTAATTGATTGCATGAAGAACCACCGCCAATTCTGTGGCACAGCTTATGGCCTCAAGTAAGAGATCATCCGCTCATGGTTAGACATTTTGAAAGGCAGGACTAGAAGTAGCATGCAGATTTTTATATTTTTGATGGCTAGCATGTTCTTAGTTTTTAGTGTTTATAGATGAAATTATAACAGTTTATTCCTAAGACTGTTTTGCCAATGGCTTGCCTTCTGTTTTTTAACTTGCAATTACCAATTTTTTTTTCAAATATATACAAGCACTACTTCAACTAATGTCTTAATACTTATTTCTAAGCATGGTGTAAAAAGAAAATATTATGAAAGTTAAATAGAAGCTATAAGCTGCATTTTACAGCCAGTATAAACACACTTGGGTGTTTTATAGCCATCAGTATTATCTCCTTTGACACTTGAGGCTTGTCCCCAGGAGACAGAAAGCAGAAACTTCCTGGAATTTCTTTAATTAGCCTGTTCATTTCACTTAATAAAACAAGCAATCAAAAACATATTGTGTTTCATATGCAGGACTCTCAAAAACATAACTTAGAGTACGTAGCTCTTACATCTGAGCAAAAGTGTAAGCAATTTTGAAATTTCCTAGTAATTTGATTAATAACTGATCTCTCGTTACGAGTCTGTGCTGATGGGATATGGTGCTAAGTGTACACACAAGCAGTAAGAAAGCTCATAAAAAGTCTGGTGTTAAAGTATATTCAGACCAGCTGCAAATAAAAGCGCCCTTTTGCTGTTACAAAGAGTTCGGTCACTCGCCTATTTTGATATCGCTTGCTCTAAACATCACCTGGAACCTGTTGGGAGAGGAAAGCTCCGAGTGTCAATATAAACCCCAACACGCTGAGCGACCATGATCCACAATGAGCATTAGGGTTACCAGCACCTTGTTTGCGTGCTCGCACCCTCGGGAAGCTCACACCCTAACGGATGGTAAGGCTCGCTTAGTTCTGGTCAAATCTAGTGATTTGTATGATAGTGATTATAAAAGAAATTTGGGTAGCTCCGGATTTTCCCTTTCCATAGAGCACACTTCATTTTCTAACCATCTTCCAGCCTCCATCCTTAAACGTGTGGGAGACAGGAAGACCAGTCCGTCCTTGATGCAGTTGTAGTGCTGGAAGCACCTGTAAATTTGTTTGAAAGAATCGGAGGAGTTTGTCAATATTTATTAAATAATAAGGTAAAGGTGAAAGCTTGGAAGAAAATAGGAATGAAGTGATGTCCTTGACGTGAGAGACAGGGCAGGACACCTGTTGGAGAACCTGAAAGTCATCACCTAATTCAAAGCAAAAGAAAGCATATTTCATATGTACCGAGCCCAGCATTTTCTGTTCTCCAGCCTACTTAGACCAGCAGCAATAGAACAGATATGTTACCGAGGGGGGGCAAAGGTGGATATTCTTGGAAAGTGCTGCTGGTTTTATCTGTTGCGTGGGAAAAACTGGCTAGAAAAAGTAATTCAAGTGCAAGTTTTCTTTTTAATGGAAACTACATCAAAGATTAAGACCGTGTGATTTTGCCAAGATACATAGACAGCATCTACTATATCCTATCCATAGTACCTGTTCACTATGTAATTCTCATCACATTTATGCGCATCTTGGAAATCCAATTAAGTGGGAGACATAATGTATAAGTCCTCAAGAATCAGTTTAGAAAGGGCTTTGCTCAGGAAACATAGCCAAGAGGGAGCTTTTTCCCTTCGATGGCATAATGTCTCATCAGTCTAAACACAGCGAATTGTTTAGATGTTAAGCAAACAGTTTTAATTTAGTTTTAAAATGAGGATTGTGCTGGATTGTGCTGCTGTGCTGCTTCCCCTTAGATCTTGTGGCGTTCACTTCCAGTGTAACCAGAAAAAAATCTAGCTCTAAATGTTGTCGTTGTCACTTACGTCTGTTAAACATATTTTCATGACCCAGAGAGCCAAAAGCAGGCACGTTAAGCCCATTTTTCATTCCATTGGTGTACATTACCTACTGTGTACTAAGCTGCTCTAAGTTGTTATGGGATATAGTGCAATTCCTGTGATCAGGATAGGATGCCAAATGTGAGTTTATAACGTGGTAGCTGTGATTTAAAACAGAAGGTATGGTGGATATGTAACACGTATCTCTCATTCTTTGGCAATGATCATCAAATCCAACATGCAAGTTCCTCCTAGTAACTGTTACTTTGCTAGTCTGTACCCTGTAGATAAAAGAAAATAATAATAATAATAATTACAACCGCAATCTACAGACTAGAATAGATCCCAGTAAAACACTGATTATGTCTGGTTTAAAAGGTTGCTCATAGCTGCTGTACTTGATGCCGGGATTCTGTCTCCCGCTATGCCTGTACAGTCTTGGGTAATATTGTGTTTAAATGACTTTGCCATTAATAATGAACAACAACAGCGTCCGAAAGATAAGCTCAAATGCCAGTTCTCTCATCAAAGGGAGAAAAATTATCCAAAATGCTGGTAATGTGCAATGATAATTCTGGGTTTGATGATAGGCTTGATGTCATGTTCAAATAGCTGTCATCTACATAAACATTAATTTTAACTAGCAGGCTTGGTAGTCAGTCTTTAAACTTTTTATTGATGACTTTTAAATTAGACAGAAGAATTGAATTTATCTTGCTGAAGAAGTAGTAGAAACCTGCCTCGCTGTTTTCCAAGCAGTAAATATTCCATTGCAAATAGCGTGAACTCTGAACCTGCTCAGTAAGGCAGCCCTTGGCTGCCCCCCGGCTCGCCCCACAAACGCCCAGCGATTACGCATTAGAAGCTAAATTAAATTCTGCACGTGACAAGGCTTCTACGATGCTGTTTTCCTGCTGTCAAGGGGCTCTGTTGCAGGAAGACACTAACTGCGATGAGATGCTACCCCTATTCATCAGGTAACATCTCACTGTGTCTTCACTTTTACTGTTTCCCATTAGTACAGGACAGCTTTAATTTATGGGTTTCTTTTCTGCACACAGCATTATATTTACTAGCTGGGAACCTTTCTTTACAGTTGTGTATAAATCTTTAAAAATGTCAGTGATTAATTTTAAAATCTCATTTATCACTATATGATTAGTGAATTAGTTAAGGTTTGGAGAATAAATGTCAGGTAATTAGAGACAATTTTGTTACCAGACCCTCAGACAAGGTGATGGATCAAAGAAAGGCTACTGTGGAAAACGGGACGCTGCTCCCGCAGCGCTCAGCACCCAGAGCCAGGGGGCAAAAGGAGAGAGGCGGAAAAAAAACCTTAACTCTAAACGCTGGAAACCAACCCCTAATCCCAGTAATGAAATTTTACATGAAAAATGAAGCAGTAATAACTGGCTGCAGTATTTATAGAGCCTTGAGGCTTGGGACATGAGGCTGAAGGACCACAATCAGGCCAGAAAATAGCATGTTACACATATGCATATATCTCTGTCGCGCTCTCTATCTTCTGGAGACTTTACTCTTAAAGTACACCTGCCACGTGGCAAGTATAATAATGCTTTTTCTACAGCACGTGATGCTAACAAAACAATTTTGAAAAGGAAGGCTTTTCAAGGGCTAAAGAGCCAGGGGAACAAGACACCAAGCTCATCCTTGCTGCCATTTAAATCAATGGCAAACTGCCTCGGGATCCTCGTTTGTGCTCTCCCCTGCAGAAGAGCAAACATAGGAGCTGGGGTCTCCGGCCCGGAACAGCCCCTCTGGCCCAACTGTGCTCATTGCTCTGGAGCATCCGCGTTTCCTCCCCTTGCCCCTGCGCAAGGGTTAGTGCTCGGTAAGCTGCAGCTCTCCTCCAACGAAATTCCCAGAGTTGTAGTTAAATCATTGTTATTGCTGGTGCGCAAAGATGTGCTGGCCTGATAAGGCATTATGTAATTTTAAGATAATGATGTTGTTAAAAAGAAATTGCCGTGAGGATTTTAGGTCCATTCAAAAAGCAGGGTGTGGGGGAAGGGACCTTCACCTAGTGAACTTCAGGCTAATTTTTTTCCTGATTTGCACTTTTGATTTCTTCCTGCTGTGTCAAGGCTATCAGCCTCTGTAAAAGCCAGCACTGCCATCGAGTACGATGGCACATACCACGTACGGCCACTCTCTTTGCCACCCCCAGCAGGTTTCTTGGGCCACCACCTGTGAGGGCATGTCGAGAGCTATGGGTGTGAGCCTGCCGATGAATGAAGTCCTTTCAAAAGCATGGGCCAAAACATCCTCCCAGACCAAGCAAATAATCTAATTAGAAATAATGATGGAGCTCAATTTGTTTTGAAAATGCAGATCAGCTCCAGAACTCTTCCCGGCATGGTGGAATACGATTCTAGTAACTAACTGTGAAATGGCCAACATGCTTCCCTAGGTTTCAGCCATGACTGCATTAATAGCAGAGGCATTATTTGACAATTGAAATGACTAATCAAATCACTCAGACTGATCTTAACAACTCCAGTATTGATAATACCTATTATGAAAAATAGTGTTGCTTTCCCTGGACAGGAAAACATTTCTAATGTAAACATGCAGTTCAGCAGATAGCAAAAAAAGATTTTTGGAGTAGTGGAAGAGTAAAAGCTGGCTATTTAATTGAAGGAAGTTGGAATGAAAGCTTGGGATTTAATTCCAGGAAATGTAAGAGGAAAAAAAAAATCTCTATAAAGATCCAACTTATTTCCAAAAAGCAAAGCAAAACACTCCTTGCACACAAAGGTCAAATCATGTAGGCAGAATGGCAAAGATTTTTTTTATGCTGCTTTTTTCCAAACCATTTTTCATCTACTTTTAACCTTCTTTTAGTCCTGCCATTAAAATATTATTCCGTAGTAGCCCAGCTGCTCAATAAATTCCTCCACTTTATACATGCAAAATGAAAATGTTTTGTGAAATTGGGTCCCTTGGGCTAGAATTCATTTGGGAAGGAATAAAATGGAGGAAATGATCACTCTGGGATAAATTTTTTTTTTTTTAACTTTGCACACTAAGCAAAATACATTAACATAAAAACCTATGCTTTGAAACATTTGACAGACATAACAAAACACCATGTTTTTCTTGTGGTATTAAACAAAATTTAAATATATCGAAAACTTTCCCACACAATCTTTCCCTTTTGTTCTCTACAAAAAGATTAGGTAGAACTCGGAGTATGAGAACTGGTGTGCAACTAAATACATAAAACACCCTTTTTTTTTTTTTTTTTTCCTAACCGTTTATGTTTTAGCTGCATTATTTAAACCTTTATGCGTTAGCTGCAATATTTAGCTGTATTTTATGTACTTGCTGACCCCCAGCTGCATTCACCCAACAGGAACCGTTAATTGCGGCGGCTGTAGATGCTCTTCTTCCTCCATCAGACTGTCCTACGGCAAAACCCTCACCCTGAACACATCCCTCACCCTGAACACATCCCTCCCCCTGCGTACCCTCTGTGGCAGCCACCCCAGTGCCCCAGGCCAAGGCGCGATGGGCTGCGCGACGCTCCTAGAGAGACACCTGCACCATCATCGGCCCGTCCCGGCGGATGCTTCCCCAAACCTCTGCGGGTGGCTGTGGCTTTGCACGGCTGTAACGGATAAAAATTGAGTGAGTGGTTTGTGGCCATCGTGCTCGGGCTGGATTTGAGTCCTCGGCAGACACGGCTCGCACCTGAGAGGCAAAGCAATGCTCTCGCAAGTGAGAAACTACTGTATGCCCAAACAAGGGGGGAGTCAGGTTATCCCACCTATGATCGGCCGAGTACTAACCAACCTCTCCTTTAAATAATCTGGTTTTGGGTTAAAAACGTCAACCGTGGAAAAGAGTTACAGTGGGCGCGACGCTGTCTTTTCAATTAAACGCATTTGGCTCTGAAATTTACAGTCCTGGACGGGGAGAAAGGACTGAAATCCTGGCTGGCTGAAATCACTCGCGCCAAAACGTTCTGGAGGGGATTCCACAGTTTCGCTCTCTTCATGCTTTCTGACATTTCACCGCAAATTTCCTTCCCGCTTTAACAAAAAAAAAAAAAAAAGCCATGTTCCTCACAAGACCGTCGGTTCTCCTCCTGTACCAGGTAGGTTCAGCCCGGCCGAGGCTGAAACGGCACAGGCCGCCCGCTGCTTTCCACAGAGAACCCCCTCACAGGAGAGGGGTCGCCCGGGGCAGCCCACGCTGCCGGTGCAGTGAGGGGATGGGGGGGGAGCAGGGCCGCCGTCCCCTCCCGCGGCCAGGGGAGAGCCGGGCCGCCCGCCCGCCCCTCGCGAGGAGCCGCCGCTTCCCTTTGTGCCCCGGCGGGCGGCGGGCCGGCCGCGTTGCCATGGGAACCGTCCCGCCGGCTGCGGCGGGAGGAAGGCGGGTCGTGTGGCGGCGCAAGATGGCTCCCCGAGGCGGCGGGCCGCAGCGTGAGCGCGGGCGGGGGGGGGGGGCGGGAGTGGGGAGCTCCTTACCGTTCCCGCGCGTCCCCGTCCATCCTCCCCCGGGCCCTCGCCTGCTCTCCTCTCCCCTCCCCTCCCCTCTCCTCCCCGCCGCCGCGGGCTGCGGCCGCCCCACCCCGCGGCAGCAAGTGGCAGCGGCCGCCAGTGCCGCGGGGCGCCCTGACAGCCCGGCGCCCAACTTGTGTTTGCAGGCGCGCCCCGCCGCTGATGCGAGAGCTGCCGCGCCAATGCCAGCCCCGCACCGCCCGGCCAGCCCCCCCCGCCGCCCCTCGGGCCCGCCCCGCCGCCGCGATGGCTCTGACCTTGTTCGGTGAGTAACCGCCGCCTCAGCCCCGCAGCGGGCGCGGGGCTGCCGGCCCCCATTGTCTGCCGCACGGCAGCGCCTGGGCGTGGGCGCCGGCCCGGAGGGCTGCCGCAGGCCGGGGCCCGCCGCACCGCCCCGCGCCCCGGGGGCGGCGGTGGGGCAGGGCGGGGGAGATGAGGAGAATAACGCCCCCCCCCACCCCTTCCCCCCGGTGCCGGCCGCGGCGTGGGCTCGGGCTGTGGGGCGTGATAGGCGAATAAAAGTTACGGTGCCTCAGCAACGAACCCCCCCTTCCCCGGTCACCGGGCCAAGCCGCGGGCGAGCTAGTGAGGGACCCCCGCTCAGCCGGGAGCCTCCGGGGATGGGGCTTCGTGGCCCGTATAGCGGTCAGGTGCGTTTCTGTAATTGCGTGTAATAGCCCCGATTGGGGAAGGGACGGTTGCAGCAGGCTGCCGGGGTTGGCGCGGGTTCGGGCTGCCAGCCGGGGACGGCGAAGCGGGAACCAGCGTGTGAAAGCTGGAGTGCGAACTGTTGAACATGTGGGTTCCCTTAAGTAAGGTTATTAAGCTTGCTTATGCTTAATGTGCTTAATTTAGCTTGCTTATGCTTAATTTTACAGTGTGTGGGGGGGGACGCGCTACGAACTGCGTCTAGCAACCTTAGGTAAATGCAACAATGCAAAGGAAAGCAGAAATTAGCGTGACTGACATCAGTACGGAATTAACAGGATAATCGGGATGCTCTTTCTCATAAGAAGCTCATGCACTAGGAGTGATTTCTAGTGAATAGGTTTATGTGATGACACGAAGTCTATTCGTAGTGTTTAGACTGTGGATTTTGCTTCCTGTGTAAACAAATAATTTGCTTTCATTCATCTCATGTTTCTAGCGCTGGCACAATTTCTTAAAAGAATAAAAACTGTCTCATGGGTTTTCATAAAATTTGACACCTGTTATATTATATTATTATTAAGCCCCATCTAAAAACAAGTTTAGCACATGTTGCGAAATAGTTCTCTGTAGATAAAATCTATGCAGTATTGGATTTAGCTACAGTGCTGTCACTTAAATTTATATTTCCTGCCTGAGTTTTTCAGGATGCAAAAGGTTGTAAATCATAGTTCAAGTGGAGCAAACCGTCTCCGTCAATATAGGCGTGATCTTGTTACTTGATTCATGTGAGCCCCTGGATTTCTGGAGGAGTCAGTGCAGGTACGGGGGACCCTGCGCCTTGTCAGATGCAGGGTGAGTGTTAAGCTCTTAAACTTACAGGCACAAGTGAACGTAGAGAGTGTTCAAATGGCAGATTGGCTTTTGTAAAATAACCTACTGTGTATATTACATTGTATAATTGTAACTTCATCTTGTTAAGAAAAGGCGTAGGTTGTTACACAGGCACTCAAGGTAAATATTGTAGTTGTCCTTAACCAAAAATCAAATTTTTGGCTATTGAAAATACACACTTTTTCCAAGGTGGGTAGTTAATGTGTCGTTACAATCTTTGGCTGCAAATATTAAGATTTCTTTTTAATTTCAGGTTTTAAGTAAAGTGGTATTCCTAAGTCAGGTACTAGGGTTTTTTTAAGCTTATGTGATTCTTTTTTAATTCACGTGTATTCTATCAATTTAATGACACTTTTCTATTAATATAAATTTGCATTACAAAGTAAATTGAATTAAATGTTTTTGTATGCTATCGCGTCTGTTGTTAGAGTAGATTACATTGATACATGTAAAAGATAATGAGCAAAGAGAAGATAGACCGGGCTACTCTGCTGTGTGTAGGTTTTAAATAATATCTTGCCAAGGGTAAAGCTTCAAGATTTAACACTTTTAAGGACACACAAAGCGTCAACAAATGAATATCGTGCCTTTCATAAATGTAAAAGCTTTAGAGTACGTCTTAAACAATGAATGCAGGAGTGTGAGTGTGAGTTGGGTAAATGCAGAAAATGCACAATGTGTTTGCAGATGAGGTTGTGATTAACTTACAGTTGAGTTAGCACAGCTTAGTGTGTTGTTGCGTGTCCTCTGAGCTGAGGTGGCTTGCCACCATTTGTCTCTTAGCGTGTAACAAAGACGGACCACAACATGCTTGCTCTGAACTTCAAGAACAGCGTTCAGCCTTGATCTTGATTTTTGGCTGCATGTGGGTAGTCACATTTTCAGTTACTGCACCACAGTTGACCCATAGTAACTCATTAAAAGTATAACTCACGAAAGAGTGTTTTTTTTATTTGTTTCAATGTAAGCCCCTACCAAAGCAACATCAGCAAATCTGGGGAAAGGCGCAGAGTAAATGTGCCTGAATTAACATACCTGTTTTGAGGGATTAAGCAGCTATAATTGTACTATTTTAAATTTACACCTGTTTTATACCAGTAAAACTGTCCTGAGCAGATAGGCCCTGAGGGAGGTGTTCGTTTTGGTTCTGCTGATTCACATACATTCTAGGCTCAATATTGCATTTTTTTTTTTTCCTAACCCATAATGGTATATCACACTGAACCAAATTTTGCACGTTCCAGGGCTGCTTCTAATAGGATGTGCTACAAAGCGTGCAAAACTTGAGATAAATTGCCATGTCACCTTGGGGGGGGGAATCCACCAAGTTTGCTGAGTCCCTTTCAGTTAATGTGTGCATGTGTGTGAGCACAGCAAGAAAGAGGAGAGGGATGGGAAATGTCATAACATGCTTTCTCCATGCTCTTGATACTGTTTTATGGCTATTTTGGTGCATAGTCCAAAGACTGTACTAAAAGGGGACAGGACTAAAAATACGGGTGATGTTGTGAATTCTGTATTACAACGGACATGCGGTTATCAGGCAGTTGAAAGGTCGGATATGTCTTATTTTTTTCTACTTGCCAGAGTGGTTGGGATTTTCCTGTTCCTGTTGGAGCTTGCCTTTTGCCGCTGTCCTCAGAGCAGCACCACGTAGCGCTGGAGCACTAACTGCAGTTTGCGCCTTTGAGGTGGCACCTTGAGACTCTTTGGAAAGTTGGTTGGAGAAAAGAGCTTCTGGTGTATATCAGCAGCGTTTTTCTGCTACAGAAAAAGGCTGTTAGCCTTGGGCTTTATGTGTCTCCTGACTTCTTATTCCTTTTCCATTACAGTTTATTGTCCAGGTCCTGATGCAACATTAAAGCACAGAGGAGGAAAATGTTAAGCCTCTTCACATTCTCAGTCTTAGTTATTTTAAAATTCTTTTCTTAATTTTGTCATATTCTCCCAGTCATGACCTTCCAAGGTATCCCGTGCTGACTGTTGGCTATATGGAAGATGGTGGGGAGCTGCCCATGTTCCCAGAGTGCAGTGGTACAGCTGATGAATAAGGGTGTGGTGTGGGTTATGAAGGAGAGAGGAGGTAAGCTGCTCCACAGAGATGGGGAGGAAGAGCAGCCCCTGTTGGAAGCAATTGAAGATGGGAGAGCATGGAAGTTGTTGACTGAACACATACTGTTGACTGATAACATATCTATCAACCGCGATGACCGCTTCAGGCAAAAGTGTCATCCCAACAGAATTCATAGTTACACAAAGTTACAGTGGGAGAAATGGCCTGTTGTGACCATAGGTCGTCACCTGTATGTGACATGGCTTTTTGCGATACCAGTAGAAGTAAGGTTTCAACAGTATATTGAGTTGTATTCTAGTGGCCAAGCACTTAGAGTCCAGGTTTGATCTACCAGGGGAAAGCAGATCCCGTACTAGGACCGCATTGGCAGAAAACTGGAAGACAGTTGATATATTTAAGAAGTGGAAAAAAAATGCTGCCTGATCCTGTTGTTTGTCGCAAATAATAGATGCAATGAATTCGATGTCCATTTTCATGAATGGCCTACCAAGAGTAGGCAGGGATTTTAAAAATGTCTTTGTCCACAAAGCAGCGCGGATTTTCACACCTGGTGTGTATAAATGTCTGGAACTTGAGCAGGTGTCCAATTGTAGTCCTGTTTTTCATCTTACAGCAGATTCGCGTTCCCTTACCTGTGGCAATTGCAGGTGTATCCTCTTTTTTCCTCTCTAACCATTTCTTTCTGCCTGCTGCAGCAGCTGGAATGGCATATAAGCCGGTGTCCTCTGCCGTTGCAGCACAAAGTCCAGTGGCTTCATGCCCAGCCTTAGTGGAGCTGGGCTGAAGCCACTTTCCTGGTTTAGCAGGGAAGCAGTTAAGGATACCCACCGGTTCTGCTCTGCTGAATCCCTGTGAGGGGTAGGAGCTTCGCAGAGACAGGAAAAGCAATCAGTCATGTTTCTATGGCTAGACTTCCTAGCGCCCGTCTGTTAATACCCTAAGCTGTGAGATCTGGCGGTGACACTGCTGAGGTGCGTGCTGTCATTCCACTTGGATGACTCAAGTATCGGAAAGATAACAAACAATGTAGAGGAAAAAGGAGGGGAAGTGTTAAGTTACCCTATCGCCATGGCTGTTTTCTTGTGTCTTTGAATGTCCTGGAAAGTGTTTAAAGAAAGTCAGCATTGTACTTTGAAAGAAAGATGTTTTTATGTTATGTTGTAGTCCTTATGTTTTATGGATTCCCTTTCTGTTCATTTGTTTGCTCATCAACTCTCTTGTGTGAACAAAGAAAGACATTTCAAAAGGGCCAGGAGAGATCTTCGTGGACATATTTGTCATTAGTTATTCATGCTCTTGCCTTCTTGCTCAGAGCCTGCGAATGGATGAAAACTCACCCTCCTGAATATTGGTTGTTAAGAAATGAGAAGTGAAGCAATTCTCTTTTAATCTTTGAAGTGCTTGCACTCTGATGAGTGGTTACAGATGAATGGGATCAGAGACAGAGCTGTAGTCAGCATGACAGATATGGTTATTTAAGGAGATGATGAACAAGGGCAGTTTTTAGAGAAATTTGTAGGGAAAATACCAGATGAAAAGAAACAAGCAATATGCTGCTACAGGCAGTGAGGGTATGGACAAAGAAACCAATTATACCTCAATTTCAGGTATCCATACATTGTTGAAAGAGCACGCAAATATTAATTTGCCCACTTAACAGAATGCCTTTCCACAGCTGTGAGCGCTGGTGTCATACTGCACAGAAGTAATTTTCTATGAATCCATTTACTACTACGGGTATGAAGCAAACCTTTTGAAATAAGTTCTTCCATACTTGAAATGCTAATTAAAAAATGAGTATTTTAAGTTCTGTGCATCTGTGATTGCTATTCTCCATGCAAACTGTACTTACTGTCTCACGGCTGCTTCAAAAAGTAGGATATGCTTATATTGGTACAAGCACGTATTTTCTAATATGACAGTCTTATAGAGAAACAAAATAAATTTGTTGTTCTCTAAATAAGTCTTTTGCTTGCTTAGGGAAGGCTTTTAAATTTTAGAGTGCTTGGTTAGCTTAGTCACAGGTACAGAGAAAGTAAAATGTAAAATGGCTTACAACCAGGTAATGCCTGCGGATTCTCTGCAGGGTAGGAAATACTCAAAAATTAATCTGCTTATTTCTTACGTGCAGAGCCACCTAAGAACAGGAGGTAAACAGATCACCTACAATTAAAGTTGTTCTCCTCTGTATTTTTATACATGGCCCTGAACAACGCTTAAAACTTGTGGCTGGCTGTGATGGTAAAAGTTTACTGGCAGAGCCCCTTAACTAAAGAGTCAATTTGTGCCAGAAAAGTGGTTTTTAAATCTGTTCCTTAACTGAAGTAGGTAATGGAAGTTTGCTCATGAAATTGGGGCATTTATAGTAGGGCTTTTGTCATTGCAAGGAACACAAATGTGGAGTGCTATAGAAATGGTACCCATCACTGATTCTTGGCCAAAAAAATGTTTGAAGAAGTTCATTGCTCATCTTATGCTCTTGAATTAGTTTTCAGAGTGAATACATACCCTGTGTTGCACTGCCTATGCTAGATCTTTTTCACTGGTAAAGCAGTGAACTCAAAGTGATCTTTTTAACCAGGTTACAGTAGCTGCTCTTGAAGTGTTTAGCCCTTGCTTAAAATACCTGGGCTTCATTCAGTACTGACTGACACAGGCTAATTTTAAAGGAGATTTAAGCACTTCATCATCTAGTCACAGTAGGAGCTTCAAATGGTCTAATTAGACAAAACAATTTAGGGACATTAGTACAATGTTTGGGTTTTTTAACAAGATTTAAAAATGAAGGTGATTTGTTAACAATGGAAACCACGTTAGAGAGAAATTCAGTCATCGCGACTCCCATTCAGGTATCTGGGAGGGAAAGTGTCCAAGTGCTGAGAATCATAAGATTATTTTCTCCTAGGTGCTATGCTAACCTTACCTAATTTATAGAACCTAATGAAGCAAATAAGGAGAGCAACCTTGAAAAGGTTTTGCTGGCAATGCAATCTCGAGAAAAAATTGAAAGGAAAACCTGCATAGGAACTGGGAAAAGAAGATAGACCTATTAACTAGTAAAGTGGTATCAATTGATCAAAATATCAGAGAAGTGACACTAACACTTATAAACGAGGATGAAAAAAATTCAGTAATGGCTTCTCAGCTTAGTGTTTAGAAGTGTGCTTCATGCGGTGGCTGGTATAACATTGTGTTTTCTATTAATTGTGACTTGTATAAGAATCTTAAGAAATCAGAGGTCTGAGTATTGTTGCTGAAGTTGGCAAGGGCGGGTCCAACTGTGTGCATGAGTAATGAAATAAGATGAGGTTTTGGAATTTTCTCCAGAGATATTCTCTTGTGATATCATCAGCTCAGGCACACCATTGAACGACAACATCCCTTTCTTCCTTGGCATCAAGTGACCTGCTAGGAAGTGGAGACAGTATGCGTAGCACAGAATCTCATCCAACAGTGTTAAAGTGAAATATACTCTGGATCCAAGGATCCAGGAAGAGTGCTGATGCACGCTTCATGTCAGCCAAGGACTGATGTTTCAGGTGTGAATTGGAGTTTTCTTCTATTTGTTTTGGAGTCGGCTGATCCTTTCTGCCTTGTTGGGTTTGGGGACTTTATTCTCTTACTAACTCTCTCGAAGAGTTCTTAACTGTTTTTTTTAGATGTACTAAAAGATTTCTGTGTGATAGAAAGCATGTCTCGGTGTCAAGAAAGGAATGTGTTTACATACAGTGGCAGTATGATAGTTATGACTTAATACTACTTTAATCAGTAAACTCAAAGCATAAACTTAATACAAGCCTTTTGGAAGACTGTGTTATTTTTGACAAATAAAAGCACATTAATCCGGATCCTCCAAGAGTGTAGGCATAGGTAACTGCTTCGTGCAGTCTAAGGGTCAACTGTGCATTGTTAGACGATTATTTTTCCTTCTTTTGCACTTGGGGCTTAGCAGCTGCATCTCAGGCTATTTAGCTGCTCCACCTTGTGGACAGAGATTGTACAGTTCTGCAGAAACGTGTCTTCAGGTGAAACGAAACAAAACAGACCCGAGACCTGGCCCAAGGGTAGTTTTGTAGTTATTAGCAGAATATGAGATGCTTCCTGCTCCCTGGTAAAATCGTAATCTGGCTTGGTTGTCATTTCAGTGGGGTGGCTTGTATCTGCCTTTTATGTCTTCATAAATGACAGCAGAAAATTAAAACCCCCCAGATTTTGCATTTTTGAGTCTGTCCGGAAACAAGGAAAAGTGTAATTTAAAATCGCTGAAATATTTGATCTTCTAAAGCATTTAACAATACTGCTAGGACTTTGTAATTGCATGGCGTCTAGGCCTCAAGCACTCTCGCTGGCCAGATGCAAGAAGATGCTGGGAAGAGTTCCTGCAGTTCTCCACACTGTTCCCGAGGGTTTAGCTGTATGGTGGAGAGGTGGGTCAATGTCCCGGTCCTAGTCAGGTGGAGGAGGGTTGATCACACCCAGCTGGGAAGCCAGGAGTGTTTGCTGTGTGTGCAACAGCCTCGGTGAATGTGAAAGAGCTGATTGACATCTGACATTTCCAGCACTCAGAGTATTTGTTCATCTTCTTCATAGTTACTGGAAAATATGCTTGTAAAATCTTATTTATTCCTGTGGGAGTCTGATTTCCATGATATATTTTGATACGTTTGTCCCCAAATTTATTTTCGTGACTTTGTTAGCAGTTCCGTGATAAGCATCATGGAGAGACTGTCAGGGCTGGTTAGGGGTCTGTTTTTTCACATGACCAATTCTTAGTCCCCTGGGAGAATGCATTGGGAAAAATGCATCCTCTGGTTGTGCACCACTGTCAAAGTTGCAAGCTAGACCTTGCTGCTCACATTGAGCAGGTAACTGTGCTTTTGGTCTCAGTGGTCTCTGTGAGGAAGCCCACAGTCACATCCACCTTTGGTGCAGGTGGCAGGATCTGGCTCTGTAGAATACATCACGAGGTCGGGGATGGATGTTCCTGGTGCTGATGGGAGGTGGTGGTTGCCTCTCTGCTGCTCTCCTCCGCCCCATCTCCGTCTCCTTCCTGCTTCCTTTGTTGCAAGAGCAGCTGTTTACAGGTAGCCTTGCCATTTAAGAAACTGAAATAAAAACATAGTTTCTGACCTTGATCAGAAACCGAATGTCCTGGGGCAGCTTGCTTGTGGGAAATTCCTACTCCAAAAGTAAAGGTAAAACACTGTTTCCTAAATACTGGAATTGTTTTGTTGCCCACTGCATGGTGCTGTGCTACAGTGATCAGCAGAACCACAACTGCAACCACTTAAATTATATAGCAAGTACAAGACAGCATCAGGTAGCAAAGTGGCTGAGTACTGCTGCAGCAATGGAGAAGGAGGTATGGAATTATTCCTTGTGCAGAGTAAATAGGGGACTGTGAAAAACAGAGGAAGAGTACAGTTCTGACAGACAAACCCAGTGCTTTAGTGCAGTACCTAACTGTTCCTTGCTCTCACATTGGCAGGGTACAAGTCAGTCTCCTCAATCCTGAATTAGTATCTGATACATATACAGTCCAGACCAGACTATAAAAGTTGCTGTTAATTATTTGGTAGGGCTAGTCTTCCATACTTTTTCATCTGTGCTTTATGGTTTCCATACGAATCTGTACACAACGCTTCAGTACAATCTTGGATCGTTTTTCATTAAAAAAAAACCCAGCAAACAAAAATCGACTCACAAAAAAAAAACCCCAAACAGGATGTAGCTCTTCCTTACCTCTGCCTTACTGGCTGAACATGCACACATGGGTATATCCTTCCAATAATGGAACCATGATTTTGACACGGCAATTAATTTTACTGATTTCCTTTTCAGTTTTTTTCCTAACTTTCTCTTCTGCAGGTTCAGAAATTGCAGGAGGTGAAACGTAGCTCCTGTGTTGCTGCCACCCCAAAGCCTGGCAAGTGCCAGAGTGGGACAGAGAATGCTGCGCTCCTGGGAATGTAACTCAGGGGGATGCCTCCAAGCAACCTCCGAGATGAGTGAGTTGCAGACTGCTCTGTCTGAGGGAGAGCTCACACTGGCTAACTCAGCTGATAAGCTTGTTGGCTTTTTTTTTCTACTTAGTAGAAAGGTCTGTGAGAAGCAGGAAGAGCTTTTTTCTGCTGCTTAAATGCTTTGTCGATGGGGTAGCCCTGCTGTTAGTTGTGACTCTTAAATGTAAAAACTCTGCCATTATTGGAAGGCATCTTGTTTCTCCCATTGCTGTGCAAGAACAGCCGCGGAAGACACAGGCGGGACTTGCCAGATGTCAGAACTGTATTAGCATCTGCCTTTATTTCTGTATGGAAATCCTGTGTATCAGAGTCTCTGACAATTGTTACCGCAGTCCCCATCTAGCCACGTACGTAGGCCAGGAACATTTTTAAACTATAAACTGGATTTTTGCTCTGTCACATCCTACAGCTCTCCGTATCTCTGTCTGTATGTGTTTTCCCATCCTGCCAGTTGCCATGACAGGGTTATTTTTATAAAGTCAAAGTAGAGCTAAAGACACCGAAACTGCTGTTACCCAGAGAGGCAATGCTGCCTGGGGGAGTACTGGGTTGGAAAGACTTGGGAATAGAGATACTGATCTCTGATCTGTAAGATGACTTCATCTACATGGGTCTCTGCTGCTCTTGCCAGCAACTGTTCCTATTTTCTGTTTAGACATGACGTTCTGTAGGACGAAGTCTGCTTTTCACTTGTGGACATTCCCACAGGGTCTCAGTTCCAGTAACAATCCATCAATATCCCAGAAATGCGGCTAATAATTGCTGATAAACTCCTGTTTAACACAGTGCCATGATAAAGTGAGAGGTAGTAAATCCAAGTTTCCATTATTTGCGGACCAATTTGTCTTTCTTCTAATTAGTGGAAAAAAGGACAAAGAACTTCAAAACAGAGACAAGAAAACCATCTGAATTAATTTCCTGGGGTTGGGGGGGGAAGTATGGAGTTACCCAGAAAAGAACTTGGAGGTTATCTCAGAGCATGGATCATATCGAGCTTTCCGGCCAACTCTCCTGTTCCTGCGGGGCAGTGACAAACCTTTGTGTTCAGCTCTCCTTCCAGCAGCCTGTTCCCAGCTCCCCTGCCTGCAGAGCTCTGCTTTCATCTTCCCAAAATAGAGGGAACTGATGACAAATGGTGGGCCCATGCAGAAAACCTTTCAGTGTTTGCAAAGCTGCTAAACCACCTTCAAGATGATTGTTCGGCTGTTGCTGCAGTCCCACAGTGTGAGGGTTGGTGCAGGAGTGGACTCTGAGCACAGCTTCTCCACATGCTGGAGCTCACACCTGCTTTTTCTCCTTTCTCTGGTTCCTGCCTGGTGCAGTAGATGAACTTGCAGAGGGGGAAAAGAGTTATGAAAAAGATGGTTTCAATGCTATAAACAGGGAGAGGCTGGTGGGTGAGTATCTTTCACCGTAGTTCTTTGACTGCAATTACAATAGCGAGCCACAGAATTGCCAAAAAGCAATGTGAAATTTTTAGCTTTTCTACCTGGAGCATCCTACTTTGTGCCTTTGGAGGCCTCTTGGATGTTTTATATGAGAACAGGAAGAGGTAAGGAATGACACTTGCAGCTTTCAGATTGGGGAAAAGCTCACAGCAACTGGAGAATGACTTTTGGAATGAAAGCTTAATTCCAATTGAAGAAAAGGCATCCCACCACATTGTGTCCATTTCCCGTTCTCTGACCCTGCCAATAATGTTTTTTAGGAGTTTCCTTCATGATGCTATAAAAAATGATCACGGTTGCAGGCAAGGGTACTTTACTTGGTAGTCTGTCCTCCTTCCAACCACAAGTGTTGATGTATTGCATCTGTTCTGGAAATAAGGACGTAAATACAAGCCATATTTTTGCACAAGCAATGGTGTGTGTTGTTGATGACTGTTTTAGAAAATGAAAAATCTGTTTGTAATAAGAATTGTAATAGGTTTGTTATAACTCTGATGGTCTAAGAATTTAAATGGGTCAAGTTTGGGGAAGGAAGGAGAGGCAACAGCATCTATTAGACCATCTGACACAGAGAGAGATATGTGCTTTGGAACATGTGAGTCCAACTTTAGGCCAGTTATAACAGCAGTCAGAAATCAGATCTGCTCTTAATTTTCTCCAGGTGACTCTGATTTTTGCCTGGACTGCTAATGGGTGGTTTGGTTTTGTTTTGTTTTTCCCCCAGGAGACTCATGAATGCACAGCAGCTATCTTGGTCTAAAATGCAAGGGAGGACAAGTTCTCAGCAGATGTTTACCAATGAATAGGGGGGCAGGGTCAGTGTTGTGCTCTTTTGTTGTGGTTCAGCTTTTGGTAAAACCACAACGCTCTATTTAAAAGGGGATTTTAGAGCAGGAAGGTGAATGTATGTGCATTGTCTCAGTGCTGTGTAAAGGAAAAAAAAAAAGTAACTTAAAGCAGCAGTGAACGGTGATAAAACATGCCTCCCCATTCAGCAAATTAGGGTATTATGCAATGGATAGAGGAGTTGTACTTCAAAAGTGCCTGAAAGCTCGTCCTTTATTTAGGATCTCTTCTGCTCAACCTTGTTTAGGATCTCTTCTGCTCAACCTTGACCAGACAGACTTCTTATTCAGGGCAGGGGATAAATTTATAACTAGAAGACACTTTTATACCATATCATGGTGTTATTTTTCATTATTAGGGTGACTGCTCAGAGTATTTGTGTAGTCAAGCTCCGATCAATATTCCCTGTTAGATATGTTACAGAAATCATGACAAAAACATATTTTTGTGAATGCCTTGAGGCTGTGGCTGTAACAGTTGTCACTGGCTTGAAGTTACGGTAAAACTGATGTGCCCTTGTTGGTATTATTAATGTTTGGGAGAAGTAAAACGAGTGGTGGGAAATGAGCTCAGACTTTTAAAATAGGACACAAAGAGAAGGATTTGTGGAAACAAAAAATAGGAAAGGAAATGTCAAAGGATAAATGTTTTCTCCTGCATTATCCCTTGCCACGGTCGGAATGAGAGCAGTGTAAGAGCAATAGCCTCGATGGGTATTTCTCCAGGCTTCCAAGCAAACTTCACTGACCATGATCGAAACAGTGTCTCCAATGAAAACCAGTCTGGATTTAAACCAGGGAAGTTTTATTACAGTGTTCAAGCTTATGTTACCTGATGTTACTCTGAATTGCTTCAAGACTTTACTGTACTGATATAGAAGATACTTGGACAAATTATCTGTCAAATCTAAAAGATGCAATTAATCCAATAAAGGCATATTTCTGTCAATTTTGAACTTGCAAAATTAGTTTGCAAAAGACCATTCAAATAACCCTTAGGGAAGATGTGAAAATGCCTAACTCATTGATCCAGCACTTTGGGGCTGCAACCAGCCGCAGTCAGTTTTGCCACAATGAATTTGGAAAAAAAAAATAAAAAATTGACAGGCTGTTTTTCTTCAAAATAGATAAATTGAAGAGGCATATTTGATTTTGACAGCATTTTCAGTTGGAAGGTGTTTACTGTGTAAACCAGACATTTTGGGATACCGTTGAGTTTGTAGAGCTCCTATAGCGAGATAAATCGGAGGGGTACAGACAGCTGGTGGCCTGACTCAGTTGTTGTACCTGCATCTAACCTGCAGAGCCATGTCAGGTAGTAGTTCTCATCGTGTCTGTTTCTTCTTGGGAAGCGAAGATAGTGTTCCCAGAAATGCTGAAAATTGGCTGCAGCATCTTGTCTGAATGCTGTGATACCCCACTGGAACAGAAAGCAACATTAAATTCTGTCTTTGTTAAATGCCCACAAGGTGGCACTTGTCATCTTTTTACCTCTCTGAGGTCTGAATTTCTATACTTGCAGCAACACTAAGAAATAATTTTAGAGGTTTGAAACTTTTCTTAAACAGTAAGCTAACTGTGCTTTCATGGGAGGGGTATTTCCTGCTCCTCCCTTAAATGACAGTCAAGAGAAAGAGGGCAATAGCTGTGTTATCGTGGCACATGTGAAAATTCCAGCTTAAAATTAAGAAATAATTTTTTTGTTGTTATAAAGGATTTTTAGAGTTTTTATTTGTCATCGCTCATGGAGTCAGATGCCACTATTTATCTGGCAAAGATGAGGAAAAATGAGTACTTGCTTCCCTTGCTTTGGTTAAATGAAAATCTAGAAACAGATCATTTGCGACCTGGTCTAATCAGTTAGAAGATGAGTTCATTTAACAGCAGCAGTGCCTGTGATAGGCAAAATATTACTCATTAAAATTTTCCCATCATTCACAAAGAGGCAGTAATAGTAGACCTGCTAATAAATGGCATTGAACTCTAGCTGGTTTTGGTGGTCTCCCATTAAAAGCATTCCCACAGAATTTATTGTTGCCAGATCAGACATTTGTGGAAACCAGGATGGTAGTGCGGTCTTTTTTCTCTCTCCCCCTCAAGACTGATGCAATAATTCAGGGATGCCCTTCTTTAAGCCTCTTCGCTTCTGCTGAAAGTGCTTTCTTGCCTCCCACTTGGTCACATCAGAGAAACGGCAGTAGCCCTTGTAGTTTTCTGGGGCATTGTTTACACTAGCTTTCTCTTAATTATTTTTACTCCACTAATAATTAGAAACCTAATTGTACTTGTTTGGAGTGGTATAAGCAAAACCATGTGAGGATGAAAAAGCAGAGAAAAATAAGTTTTTTTTCCATTAAAAAATTCCTGGGGCACAATGTGTGTGATGTTGTGCCATCCTGCAGCCAAAGGGGTACTTTCATTATTGGTGCATGTTTTCACTGGTTTGTATCTTTCCCTTAGATTGTATTGTACTCTTGTTCTCCTCCCAGGTGAGAATGCCTTTGGAAAATGTGAAGAAAATACATTCAGCTGTTTTTATTTTCTTGCTTTGTAAGTCAAATACAGTTTAATTTTAAAAGTCTAAAGCTGTCTAGGTGCATGGGGTTTTATGGGCATTAAGGAGTATGACTACCTTGAGCCAAAGGTCAAGGTAAGCGTAAAACTTTGTGTAAGGAGACTTGTCACTGGTGACTGTGCCCTCTGCCCGCAGGCTTGGGCATGTCACTGTAGATGGATGGCTATAGTGGTGGAGTGACGTTCTGGTGTGCCAGCTTTTCCAGGGCTGGCCTGGAAACAGTTGGGTGCGGTTGAGGTGGCTATTTATTGAACTCATATATATGTTCCTTCTCTGGGCTAGAGGAAGGTGGCCTGTCCACCTAGTCATAGCCAGCAGTTGGTATCACCCGGTGATGCGTCATGTTATTGTAATCACTATGAGGTCCCAATTCATACCACCTTTTACCTGCACAGCATAAATTAATTAAAAACAGGCATAGTCGTGTTGTTACAAGTCACAGCTGACATAATCAGGTCAATATTGTACACATATTTGCTTGTAAAGTGCCCAACGGCTGGAAGATCTTTTCCGTTCACTAGGATAGGTGCTGGTGGTGATTGTGGCTCTCAATGAGGGGCCACCCCCTCACCCCCTGACACCAAGCCATTAATGTCACAGTCCACATGAAGGTTGTCCTAAGTCAGGCAGCCCACCCTCAAGAGCTCGCCCAGCAGTGCCCAACTTTAAACCTTGTGGGCCAAGGCCCCAGGCAATGATTCACTGAGCATATTGCCAGTTTTGGAACCTCTGTGTGTCACTTGCTGTCCCCTGGCAGGAAGCGAACTGCCTAGGGTGGCAATAGCTCCCCGTTCCACCTAGAGGCCATTTGCCTCTGTGGTCAGACTGGGCTTTAGTTTAGCACTGAACAGCTGCCCCACTCCAGCTCCCCAGCAGAGTGGGTTGTGTCAGCAGCACAGCAGGCTCGGAGCAGGGCGTCCTCCGCTGGGAGTGTTAGCTGTCTGCACGCAGCTGGGACATGTGCTGAGATCTTGCATCTGCCTGCATGTTAAAGTGGACACCTGTCTGGTGTCTTTTCTCCACCTGGAGAAGATGGTGGTTTATTTGGAAGCATTTGCGCTGAAGCGCCTTACACCATGCAATGGTGTCTGCCTGCCTGAGGAAGAGCCTAAAAGTTTTCAAAGCTTTTTTTTTTTTCTTTTTTTCCCCCTCTTAATTCAAAGGAAATTGTGCGCAAGAATAACATTAAAGTAGCATCAAAGACTCAGTAACAGTCTAGAAGTATCAGTCATCATTGCTGAGTGTCATACAGTATATCGTGTATTCAGGAATTGAGAGAAAACGTGTTGCTTGCTGCCTGGGGTGTTCTCAGCCCTGCAGGGATCTTTCCATAAACAAAGGAAATTCTGTGATGCCCTAGTTGTGAAACCCCGCATGTTTTCCACATGGGCCCAGGCCATGTCTGTCATCGCGTTCTTGTCATTAATGTCTTTGTTTTTAGGGACTAATAGAGCAACATTACTTTTGGATTTATATTATTTATGCAGTCACTTTTAAACCCCAACATTTTTTGTAACACAACAATATAACAGTTTTTATTTAAGAGAAAGGGAATATACCAAAAAGTTGCTTGACATGTCTAAAAAAGTGTGTTGTAAGCCCGTGCGAGATATTTGAGTCAGAAATAATTTGTTACCCTGATGCTATGGAAAGGCAAAGACAGAACAAGACTGAGCCAGAGGATCATTTCCCTTTTTATATTCATGTGGAGGACCCAAATGCCGAAGAAGTGTTTGTTCCTAAGAAAACATTTCATGCAAGGCTAGAAATGTTGACCACGACTTTCTCTCTTGTTTACCGCACACCAGCTGAAATGAACATCTCGGCAGCCTTTGGCAGCAGTGTGCATGGTACCCTGCTTGCTAGGGCAGGGATGGGTTGGTTTCTGCAGGACCTTGTGTTGATGGGCAAGCTAGCCATGCATGGTGCTTCTTGTTCTTTTAATCAAGACTCTGCCTCTCCCCGTCACCCCATTGAAGATTGTCATTTAACTTACTGGCTGCTGATAGCAGGGGTGTAGTGGAGGGGTGGAGAGAGGCTTTGTGGAAAAAAATCATAGAATAATAGAATGGTTTAGGTTGGAAAGGACCTTGAAGATCATCGAGTTCCAACCCCCCTGCCATAGGCAGGGACACTTCTCACTAGACCAAGTTGCCCAAGGCCACATCCAGCCTGGCCTTGAACACCTCCAAGGACGGGGCCTCAACAACCTCTCTGGGCAACCTGTGCCAGTGCCTTACCACCCTCAAAGTGAAAAACTTCTTCCTAATGTTCAATTTGAACCTGCCCTCTTCTAGTTTAAAGCCATTCCCCCTTGTCCTACCGCTATGTGCCCTAGTAAAAAGTCCTTCCTGAGCTCTCCTGTAGGTCCCCTTTAGGTACTGGAAGGCCGCAATAAGAGCTCCTAGGAGCCTTCTTTTCTCCAGGCTGAACAGCCCCAACTCTTTCAGCCTCTCCTCATAGGAGAGGTGCTCCAGCCCTCTGATCATCCTCATGGCTCTCCTCTGGACACGCTTCAGCAGGTGCATGTCCTTCTTCTGTTGGGGACTCCAGAGCTGGATGCAGTACTCCAGGTGGGGTCTCACAAGAGTGGAGTAGAGGGGCAGAATCACCTCCTTTGACCTGCTGGCCACACTTCTTTTAATGCAGCCCAGGATACGGTTGGCCTTCTGGGCTGCGATCGCACATTGCTGGCTCATGTTGAGCTTCTCGTCAATCAGCACCCCCAGGTCCTTCTCCTCAGGGCTGCTCTCCAGCCATTCCCCGCCGAGCCTGTATTTGTGCTTGGGATTGCCCTGACTCAGATGTAGGACCTTGCACTTGGCCTTGTTGAACTGCATGAGTTTGGCCTGGGCCCACCTCTCCAGCCTGTCCAGGTCTCTATGGATGGCATCCCTCCCATTCAGCGTGTCTACCTCACCAAACAGCTTGGTATCATTGGCAAACTTGCTGAGGGTGCACTCGACCCCACTGTCCATGTCGCCGACAAAGGTGTTGAACAGTGCAGGTCCCAGTACCGACCCCTGAGGAATGCCACTCGTCACTGGTCTCCACTTGGACATCGAGCCGTTGACCGCAACTCTTTGAGTGCAGCCATCCAGCCAGTTCTTTATCCACTGAGTGGTCCATTTGTTGAATCCATGTCTCTTCAATTTAGAGACCAGGATATCATGTGGGACAGTGTCAAACGCTTTGCACAAATCCAAGTAGATGACATCATTTGGTCTTCCCTTGTCCACTGCCACTGTAACCCCTTCATAGAAGGCCACCAAATTTGTCAGGCATGACTTGCCCTTGGTGAAGCCGTGCTGGCTGTCACCAATCACCACCTTGTTTTCTACATGCCTCAGCAGAGTTTCCAGGAGGATCTGCTCCATGATCTTGCCAGGCACAGAGGTGAGACTGGCCTGTAGTTCCCTGGGTCTTCCTTATTTCCCTTTTTGAAAATAGGGGTTATGTTTCCCCTTTACCAGTCGGCAGGAACCTCACCAGAGCGCCACGACTTCTCAAATATGATGGCTAGTGGCTTAGCGACTTCATCTGCCAGTTCCCTCAGGACCCGCGGATGTATCTCATCAGGTCCCATGAACTTGTGCACCTTCAGATTCCTCAGGTGGTCTTGTACTTGATCTTCACCTACAGTGGGCGGTTCTCCATTTTTCCAGTCCTTATATTTGCATTCTGCGTCAAGGGTAGTGTGGCTGCATCTTTTGTCCTTGCCAGTGAAGACTGAGGCAAAGAAGTCTCAGCTCTGTCTCTGTCCCGGGTAACCAGTTCTTGCGTATCCTTCTGGAGAGGGCCTACAGTTTCCCTAGTCTTTCTTTTCTCACTGGCATACTTAAAGAAGGATTTTTTGTTTGTCTTAATGTCCCTGGTCAGATTTAGTTCTATCTGGGCTTTAGCTTGTCTAACCTGATCCCTGGCTGCTCAAACTATTCCTCTGTATACCTCCCAGGCTACCCGCCCCTCTTTCCACTCCCTATAGGCCTCCTTTTTCCTTTTGGTCATGTCCAGGAGCTCCTTGTTCATCCGTGCAGGCCTCCTGGCTTTTCTGCCTGCCTTCATCTTTGTAGGGATGCATCGCTCCTGAGCTTGGAGGAGGTGGTCCTTGAATATTAACCTACTTTCTTGGACCTCCCTTCCCTTCAGCACTTCATCCCATGGCACCGCACCAAGCAGAATTCTTCAAGAGGCCAAAGTCAGCTCTCCCAAAGTCCAGGGTGGTCAGCCTGCTGCGCACCTTCCTCGCTGCCTCGAGGATCTCAAACTCGACCATTTCATGGTCACTACAGCCCAGGCTACCCTTGAGTTTGACACTGTCTACCAGCCCCTCCTTGTTGCTAAGAACAAGGTCCAGCATAGCTTCTCTCCTCGTTGGCTCCTCAACCACTTGGAGAAGGAAGTTGTCCTCAATGCAATCCAAGAACCTCCTGGATTGCCTATGCCTGGCTGTGTTATCCTTCCAACAGATGTTGGGGTGGTTGAAGTCACCCATGAGAATCAGGGTCTGTGAGCGTGATGCTGCCCCTATCTGTCTATAGAGGGCTTCATCCACTTGGCCTTCTTGGTCGGGTGGCCTGTAGCAGTCCCCCACTGTAATGTCCCCTGCTCCCGATTTCTCTTTAATCCTGACCCATAGGCTCTCAGTTGGCTCTTTATCCATCCCTAGGCTGAGCTCCATGCGTTCCTGCTGCTCCTTCACATATAAGGCAACACCACCTCCTCGTTTCCCTTGCCTGTCTCTTCTGAAGAGCCTGTAGCCCTCCATGGCAACACTCCAGTCATAGGAGTCATCCCACCAAGTTTCTACGGTGCCAATGAGGTTGTAGCCTTGGAGGCGTGCACACATCTCTAGCTCCTCTTGTTTGTTCCCCATGCTACGTGCGTTTGCATGGAGGCACTTCAGCCATGTCTTCATTGAGGCTGACTTGGCTGGAGCAGCTGTAATTACTTTGCGCTGCTCTCCAGGCGGCATTCCTATGCCATGTATTAGCGGTGCCTCCCCATTGGCTCCTGTTGGTCCAGGAGCTCCTGGCTTTTCTGTGTAAGTCTTTGAGCATGCTGCAGTGTAGCCAGCACATATTGGAGCGAATGGCTGCAGGCCCTCACCAGCACCCTGTTCCTCTATCCTTGGTACAACATCCCTTGGTTGGTCACAGGCAAACCCGATAATACCCCCTTCCCCCATCGAATCTAGTTTAAAGCCTTGTTAATAAGCTCTGCTAATTTTGGGGTGAAAACCCTTCTCCCCCTTTGAGTGAGCCAACCCCCCATCTGCTGCCAGCAGGCCTGGTCTATTCCATTGTTGAAAAACCCAAAATTATGGCGGTGACACCAGCCACAGAGCCACGTATTAACAGACTGAGCTCGTCTGTTCCTTTCAACGTCTTTGCCCACAACAGGAAGTAGGGATGAAAAAATAACCTGTGCTCCTGATCCTCATAGTGACTGTCCCAAGGCCCTGATGTCTCTTTTAATCATCCTCGCACTCCAATCTGCATATTCGTCTGCACATGTGGATCCCAAGGTCTCATCTAGGAGTGACAAAGGACCTTTGATGTGTGCTCTTCCTTCCTCGGTACACATGCAATAGACAGGGATATTTTAGCCGTTCTCTGCACCCTGCGCCCTGCAACCGCCTCTCCGGGAACCACCTGCCATCACCATTAGCTTCCCCTCCTCCTGCTGCCAGGAGCACAGGGGCTTCTGCAAAACGCTTCCAGCACTCCTGGGTGCTGCCACAGTCAGCGATCAGCTTCTCATATTTACCCTGAAACCATAGTATTGCAGCCCATCTGTTTTACTACCACTGCCTAGGGTGGTGGCTGTATTCATCCTTTAATTACCTTAATGCTGTTTGAGTTTTATTTTCGTTGGAGTGCATAAAAGCCCTAACTGCTAGGGTCTGCTTGGCTGCTGCTTAAAATGTTTCGTGATGGCTTGAACATAGTTTCTGAAATGCTGTTGGCACTTGTACTCTGAAAAACAGAGATGAAATGACGTTTTCTGTTCAACTGCGCTGTTTTGGGGGCTTGAGAATCTCACCAGCAAATAAATGATGGCTTTATTTTTGTAAGTGGAGTGATTTTTATGTGCATCCTTTGGGCACAGAGAAGGTGCTAATAAGGAAGATTTCGAGGCTGAGGAGGAATTTTCTCGAAGTTGTTTTTCGGGCACAAAAAGGAGTCTGTTGTATGGGTCAGCAAACGGCCACATCTGCTCCTTGTGCATCTCTCCAGGACTTAAATTTTGACACATGCTGCTGCCAAACAAAGCAAGATTAGCATCTTAAAACACATGTTAATGCTTACTGGTTACTTCCTAGGACATAGCTTACAGAAGAATGTTTTATACTTTCTTGTTTATGACTTAGACCATTCTTTGGTCCTAGATCAGTTCAGAAAACATGAAATTAGATTTTCTCCTGATCATATTGATGTTTGGTCCGCATGGCTAAGAACTGGCCTCTTCCACAGGTTTCACCACCTGAGGCTTCACCTGGGTTCAATGGGGATATTGCCAAATAAAATCAAAGTTTGGGGCAAGAGCTGCTGTGTCAGCAGATAGTTGATTATTTCCTCCCAGACAGCGTTAAACTAATCTCCAGCATGATGTTACAGATCACCGTGCTGCAGGGAGTGACGTACGGTAAAAGAAAAATAAAACTGAATTCTCTACAGGGGGTTTTGCTTTAATTGCTTTATGGGGTTACCGTGCGTCCTTAAGCTGCTGCTGCTGCTGCTGCTGCTCTACCCTAGACCTGGCTGATCTTCAGTGGGGAGAGAGAAAGAACCATTTCAAGCAGAGGTAAACATTTTTATTCTTTCTATAAAAGGAATACACAGAGACAAGCAGTCTAAACAGTATGAGGCAATAGTAACAGTTTTCATATCTGCAGTTAAAATGAACACTCTGAAAGTACTACAGTTGTCCAGATTTATATGAGGGATAAAATGGAAATGGGTAAGGACAAAGGAAAATAACGAAGGGAAATGCTGCGTTGTAATGTCACAATTAGTCACATTTGTGTTTATGGAAAAATCTGAGATGCTCTCCTAGCGTTTCTGTCTGTATCTGAACTTCTAAATGGCTGTATGATTTTCTATTGGCAGAAGCACTTTTCTGTGCAAGCATGTATTTCTGATGATCACTCTGTGCTTTTCACTATGTAATTGCAGACGGTTTGCGTGCAAGATGCATAGTTTCCTTTTTCTTTCATTAGTTTGTGTGCTTCAAGGAGGGTACACTGGGCCCAGAAAGCAACTCTCCTGCCCCCCTGTGACATTTCTGCCTGTAAAGGGGCTGCTGCCAGAAGCTGCCTGTTGTGCTGTTCTGGGCTTTTCTGCCTCTGTTTTCTCTGCATTTGAGCAAACTTCAAGGAAGCCATGAGCAGAGATGAGATGGCTTGAGAATGAGATGCTGAGGAGATAGAGTGAGCTGGGTGGGTGAGTCCTAGCAGGACAGCAGTGGGGAGCAAACCAAAGCATTGCTCAGGGATGAGGGGAGAGGTCGTGTGTGCAGATGAAGGTTGCTAAGGCTGGGGGAAGGCTAAGTCCTGGAAAGGATAGGAGGAGAGTGTGTTTGGGAGGAAAGAAGATGACCACAAGAAAGTGGTGAGTATTGTTTAAGAAATAGAGATCACTTCTGTTCTTGTCCATTGGAGAGAGAGATGGGCTGGCAAACCTTTGCCCTTGGAGAAGCTGAGAGGCAGATAACCTATTATGTAGGGTACTCAAGAAATGCAGGTCCGTGCCTGAACTAGAGGCACCAGCTGTTACGGGTCTATGATAAGGTGCTTGCTTTGAAGATGAGTTTGATTTTGCTCTTGGTTCAAGAGCAAAAACTGATTCTATAGGGTAAAGAACTGTGAATGTATTTTCATGTGTCCTGGAGCATTGTTTCCCCCCACCCCTCTACCTTGCATATAACTTTGGGTCTCTGGGATTTCAAGCGATGTATCTGTTTAAGACAGTCTTACTCTTTTCTTTACGCATACATATGTATTTATACTATGACAGATCTATTTAGGAGTTTAAAAGTACAGGTTTGGGCATACAGCTGTTTCTTTTCTAATGTATTCCAGGCTGGAAAATTATTAGATATCAGTATGGATTCAGGGTAGAGGATTTGAAGAAGTTCCATTATATATGTAAAAATAAAACTTACACAGATACCCTTCTAATCAGTGCAAAATTCTGAGGAATTAAAAAACTCATTGCTTGGGATAGTGGGATATTACCAAACATTTTCACTTTTAAATATTAGGAAGACTAGAAGACTATTCAGCACCAGCATCTGTCAGTTTGAAAATGAGCTGAGTTTGAAATTGCAATTTATGCACACGGACAATGTGCCCAATCTAAAATGTACTTGCTGATGAGATTGCCCTCATGCTGGCAAAAGGATCACGGGCGTTGGTAGGATCAGTTTATGCATTTATGTTTTCTGTAGTGCTCCAGACCTTTGGAGAAGAGCAGCTTTAAGCTGAATTGCATCTCACTTAAGGCAGAAAATACAGTTAAGATAAAACAGGATGCACAGCTTGTAGAAAATTATTTTATTTTATCATGGAAATATTTAGCAGAGCTGAGATACTGTGCTGATGGGAGCTGTAGAAAATCTGAGAACTGACAGCATAGAGTTTATTGCGTTAATTAGAAAGTGGTGCAGTGTTAGTGAGAAAAGGTATTTTGGGTTCAGCATTTTCTGTGGGTTTTTTATCATGCCTTAAAGGGCTTTTCGGGTACTTTGGATGCCTAATTGGAGATGCTGTATGTGGAAGCCTGTGCTATCTGAAAATCAAGCCCTTTACCTAATAATGCATTTCAAAATACTGATGATGTGTTAAATGGGACCACATCGATTAATCTTTAGAAACGAATAACTAACAGACTGGTCTGATGTTTATGCTCATTCTGTTTTATCTTTGTGTAGTGGATTGGTTTTAGCGATAGAAACATTCTTGCACAGAAATAAACACTACAAGCCCTCTGCTTCACTGTTGTTACTGCACTGTATTTGCTGCTACAGTATTTCAGTATTTTATATCACATAACTTTTTTTTTTTTTTTTTTTTAATCACAATAGAAATGACCTTTTGTTTTTTCATTACCTCATGTGGGATGGCCGGAGGGTATTCTCACACTGTAAAGGCAGTAAAGCTCACCGACAGATTTTTCTAACCAAATCCTTGTGCACAGCTGCATAACATAAATCATTCCCTCCAATTTCTGAAGGTTAAATGTTTGTTGTATGAAAGTTACTGCTGTTGTTGCCTGACTTAAACAAGGCTTGGGGTTTTTTGTTTGGCACAAATATTGTTGCTTTTCAGTTTTATAATCATGCTGCCCTTAGTTGTAACAATTATATGGCTTGAGTGTGAGCAAGTATAGGTTAGACTGCCAAGATATTTGTATTTTCATAACAGTCAGCTCGTGTTTTACAAATGCGGTGTGTGTTGTCCTTTACTTAAAGTATTTATTTGTAAATTCAGCTAGTGCATATATTGCCAAAAAACAGACTAGAGCAAAAGAAAACTCAGCTGGTGGGGTGAGAGTTGTCTTCTGGGACTAAACCCATTATTTTTACTTGCAAGTTTTGCCTTTTTTCCATGTGACATTGCAGTGCTAAGGATCACATTACAATGCTTCTGGAATGAATCGACTTGCACTGCCTTAATTAAAGGTATCAAAGTAGAAATGAATAACCGCGGCTGCATCTGTTGCTGCTGATTTTCTTTCACTGCCATAGTATAGCGCGGGGCCACTGAAGGTCTCTGTGCAGATTCGAGGTGCTTTGGCCGATCCCCAGGACGTGGTAGCGCATCTGCAGGACCTTCCAAAGATCAAACCCCATCATATTCTTGGGGGTGGCAGTTTGACTAAGTGCTGCCTTAATAATAAAGTCATAATGAAATGTGTTTATAAAACCCACTACCACTGAGGTAGTCCGTAAGGAGTGCACCCTCTTCACGCATAGTGCTAAAATACAGGATAAAAAATGGAGCAAAATGATAGCTCAGGCAGGGCAGAGAGCGTGACGGGTAGGTCTGGGGAGGGTCTGGGCTAGTCTGTGCCAATTAAACTGGAAAGTATCTCATTCCTCTAAGCTCTAATTTAGAGATATTTTGATATTACTGTATGTGGGAGAGACGGACTAAAGCAAGTATCTGAAGAAGGCAGATTGTTTATTCTAAGGAGAGTCAAAACAAAATCCTTTCCCAGCTTCAGGCTCAGTTTTGGAGGCCTTAAGGACTCTCAAGCGGAGGTGTCACTTGGGCCAAAATTCAAGCAACAGGTTCCCAGATTGCTTGATCTTTACATAACCTTATAATAAAAACTAGGAATTAGGGTTTTGTTGGATGCAGCAGGTAGTCCCAGTGAGCAGACAATTGTAAAATGAGCTCAGAAATGAGTGCTGCAGTGAGAAAAGGTTGCAAACAGCAAGGCTGGCTGCGTGGTTGTCTCAACTGGTGACCCTGTGGTGTAATGAGTACTGAGTAACTCCCACGAGCTCCAAGGCAGATAAGCACGGCATCTTGGACAAAGCCTTGGTACCTTGTAGCATCAGAACTGAAGCTGGCCAGGGTGGTAAAACAGTGGATCAGAGATGAAGTTTGCAACAGAGCCCTGAGCTCAAAATGTCAGATCAGTTGTCAGGAAGTCATAAGGGTGACAGAACTCAGAAAACACTGGGATTGTTGTTTTTCTTTAATTTTATTTGAGAATTAAAATTCGGGATTAGAAATATGATGGTACTTTTAATACATACTGACTGCTTCCAAGTACAACTTGTACTCAGTATTAAAAGCCTCTCTTCCCCCCCCCCCCCCCAAATATTTCCTAGTACTTACATACTCTGATTTTATTTTAGGAGTTGTTAATTGCTACCCAGAAGAGTAAAAAGCTAATAGCAGGAATAAATTGGATGAAAACTGATTTATCGGCATATAAATTGAGATTAAAAAATCGTTCTGGTGTAATTGAAAAGGGAACTTACGGATATATACATAGTAAAATGATGTGCATTCCCCTTCCCCCCCTGCCAGTATTTTGGCTTCTGATCTGCATGTTTGCCATTTTGCAAATGTATTTCTAGAGTTTTTATTCTAGCTGGCTAAAGAAAATACCTTTTCATATTTTCAGTTGAAGTAAAAAGGGGGTGTTTTATACTCAGCGAAAAATTATTTTAGATTATTTTAGATGTAATATTTATCTTAATAAATCTGCAAGTGCTTCTGCAGGGTTATTTCTGTGTTAAAATGTTTCCAACACAACATTAAGTTTTGTTGTTTTTCTTTCAGATACTGATGAATACAGACCACCTGTTTGGAAATCTTACTGTAAGTATCTCAACAGATTATTTTTTTTTCCAAGTCGAGCTTAAAATGTTTCAGTTGGGTGTTTTAAAAGACTCATTTTTCTTTTCGTTAGAATGTGAGTTTAAGAAGCATCAAGGGGTTCATTACTATTTAGAGATAGGTGCAGATGTTCATCCTCAAGGACAAGTGAATGCAGATTATTTGGAGGAGTAGATTCTCTGCACTTTACTAATATAAGTGGTCCCACTCCTGTGTGGGTCTGACTTATATTGGTTTGGTTGCTTAGACCGGGGCTTACATAAAGTGCATCCGTGCCTTAAAGTTGGTATCACTTGCAAACTTTTAGGGCTCTTGTGCTCTAGCACCTTGCATCACTAGAGTTGAAACTTGAGCTGGTTAGAAAAACTCAAAATAAATAGTTTTCCCCCAGAATTTGCTGATGTAGTAAAATGAGAGCATTTGTTTGGCCTGGTGTCACAAATCACAAGCAGGTTTTTTGAAGCCCTGACTATAAGGGCCTCTTTTCCTATCAATCTGCCTGCTCGAGTTCTGCAGCTCTTCGACGCGCGTGCCCTAGCTCAGAGGAAGCTGCCCTTGCAGGCTGCCTCCGTCAGGTGTGCAGGGCAGTAGTCCGGGTGCGTTGCCCAGAGATCAGAGCACCACTTCCTTGGGAATTTCACAACTCACTGGTTTTCATTCCTAATTAAAAAACAAACAAACAAACAAACAAAAAGAAACCCTAAAACCAAGCACAAAACCAACAAAACAAAACAAAATAAAATAAAATAAAGGCAAAAGCCCTTACATTTTTAAATAAAAAAAAATAATCATATAAAGGAATGACCTGTTATTTGGCAGTGCTGGCGGACGTTCAGGAAGACTGAAGAGAATACATGAGACAAATGGCAGCATAGCAAAGCATCGTAGCTACCCACAGTGTCTCACCTCTAAATTCTAATTCTTTGTAGATAGAATAGCTAAGGTGTGAGACATTTTGAGACTCGAGGAACCGCAGCAGGGAAGAAGAGTCTTCTGTTAAAAGCAGATTTTGAAAGCAGAATGTTTGTGTGTTTAACACACTTAACAGTTTAGGGATGTCAAACCTACATTTACTTAAAACTTAGCACATTATTTAAACTTAACACATAAATGTAGCATTTGTCAGCAGAAAGGACTTGTGATCAAATGAGTCAAACCTCATTGGGTAAATCAATGTGTGGTCTTATTACCTGAAGAAGGTGACAGCACGTGCTATTAGACCTTGGTGTTAGTACTAATGATTGAAAGATAATTTAATTTTAAAAGATTACAATTTCCAAAGGTCCATTTCATCAGTTCTAGCGTACTATTCAAATACTAATTTAGTGTTGACAGCCTCATTTTGAAGGTGACTTGCGAACCAAACTCTTTTTGGGATAAAAGTTGAAAGTCACTCCTTTGGTATTATACTAGAAAGTCCGCACATTAGTACCATTAAATTTACAACTAGCTTCTAAAATTTATCCTGGCTTGATGAGGCTTGTTTAAAGAAAAGAAGGAAAAAAAAAAGGGGGGGGGGAGAAGATACTAGTAGGTCTATGTCATAATTTGGGCCTTGACTGTTTTACCCCGCTACTCAATTCCTGATGTCTTCATGTCAGCAAATGCAAAAATCACTTTTTTCTTTGTTCACAAAAGTCATCACTGAGCAGTGGCAAAAGCAGAGGGTTTGATTCTGCAAAGTTCTGAATGATTCTTGTAAAGTCTTGACATGTTTCAGGTGGCTGAGTGTGTGCTCAACATGGTAGGATGGGACTCCGTGTGCTTACTGCAGAAAGTCTGACAGCAGCCTGATTTGGCATATAATAAAATTTAATTTGCATTTATCATTATTCCTTTTTTGATCAGCTTGGTGGAAACTTCACTGGTCTTAACTCAGTGACTCCCTAGTACTTGATCAATTAATTGTGAAGATGATCAATAATCCCAGTTTGGCTAGCAACATTCTTTTTCTGACACTTGTACGTAATTTTTGAGACCTTGATATGTGTATCCTCTCATTAAATCTTGCAGAAAGTCTTCTTGTCTTTTAGACAGAAAAATTTAATGTTAAAATGCCTAATTTGTACAATGATTGTGTATTAATAAGAAGTTAACTTCTGCCTTCTCTCAGTGTATCAGTTGCAACAGGAAGCTCCCCATCCTAGAAGGATAACCTGCACTCGTGAGGTGGGTATTACAAAGTTTTATAGAGTCCAGTGATTTCAAGTCTATACTTATTGTTGTCCAACCCAAACAATGATTCCTTGGGAGACTTGGCAGTGTGATTAGAGTAAGTAGCCTTGGGGCCAGTAGTACCTGGAAATCCATTTGATCTAAAAATTGAATTTAAATGCATTTTGAGTATGATGTGTATACCTGAGAATCATTTACTGGTTTTTGATCCTTAGATAAATAGAAACATTCATTTTCTCCGCCTTTTGGGGTCAGAAATTCACAGAAGCAAGAGCAGAGCTGTAGAGGGAAACTATGCACCTGCACACACATCACTGCTAGATGCGTGCAGTAAATCAACAGAAGGAAGACTGGAACCTCCCCTCATGCTGTTATTTGAGTTGTAGTACTTAAGACTCATGAATACTAGCAGCTAAGCTATGCAGAGCCCTAGCTTTTAAAGATCCAAACAGTAACAATGGGATCCTATTGATATACAGCGATACAGAAGCACCTGCTCATGGGGACAGTTGTTGAGGCAGACCCTTGATTGCTAGTGTGCCCTGAGCTGCCGTCCAGCAGAGCAGCACCTCTCCAGAGCTGTGGTACTGGAGGGTTTAACTGATACCAAACATGGATGACAGCAAGATTTTACTCATAACTGCATCTCTCTTGCAGCTTCAGTTAGGAACCTGGGAAACATTAATTTCAATTTCAAAAATGCTAAAATGTTAGGCTTGACTTGTTAAGGAGTGTTACAAAACACAGCTCTTACTGAATAACTACTGAGAGTTATTACATTGCTGCAAGAAAAATTAAGCATTTTTATCATGTGCCAAGAGAAGGAGATTAATCTTTGAAATATGTTAGTCACTTTGACTTAGAATTAAAGACAGAGGGACATAACACTGTCAGGAACATTAATAGCTTACAGTGTAGATCACAAGGAGGGTTACTTTACAGAATTAAACAGGCATTTCTCTGTCGTCTTTTCAAGTAGCCAATTGTGATTCTATAAAGTAGTCTGTCAGTTTTTAAGATAAAAAGTAGAGATTTAACAGAAGCGAAATACTGTGTTTAGTGGAAGCACTCTTGTTTTCCTTTGTTAATTTGATATATTTATATTTTTATAAAAGGGATAGCTACAGCTGATTGCACTTAAGCAAGACATAGCTATAGAAAAGAACACCACGTGAATTTTACAAGAAGCATAGTAGCAAAAAAAGTTTTGTTTTAACCAGTGTTCCTATTGTTAATGAGGGTCCAAACAAGGGGTATTCTGGTTAAGGTTGTTGTGCAGATATCTTAGGTACATCAGATAAGGTGGGATGGAGATTTGAAGGGAGAGATCTATAGAAGATAAGATCTGAGCTGTGAAAAAAATGGGAGGTTTTCCAGTTTTTTATTCCCGTTACTACAGTATTAGGAAGGTTCTCTGCGATTTTGTGTGTTCTCTATGACAGGGTTTTTCATTCCATTAATATACAAAATACCTGAAGTCTTGTAGGAGCTTAGTCTTATAATAGTGGCTTGTGATTGTACAGAGTGCTCACTTGGATAGGATGAAGTATTTTATGCCCTGCCTCCAATGGATTGTGTTGATTGTTGCCAAGTGTTGTTGAATAGATGCTTTTTCCTTCCTCTCCTCAAAAGTATTTCACTGGTGGAAGAAGTGCTAGTACATATGTAGGTATATGTATATATGCATATTGTAAAACGTATGAGGGATTTTTGGTAGCCTTCTGACACTGTTCATTGGGATCCTGACATTATGCCTGTACAATCACTGCAGTCTTTTATTTGCTGAGTCTCATTTCGGAGCCCTGCTATTGTTTACTCATCTAGTGACAGACTTGGTGTATGCTCATAAAGTTGCCTGACTCTTGTGGTGATGAGCAACAGTTCTTCAGTTTCATCAGTGAGATGCTTTGAGAGCCTCAGTTGTGAATGTTTTCATTCTTACAGAATTAAAACCTTAATTTTTTTATATACCTTTTGTTTGGTTTTAAAAAACAAAAAACAAAACCACAGAAAATCACACAAACAAAAAGCAACCTCCCCCCCCCCGCCCCCAGAAATGTAAGGAGTGGGAAAGTACCAGCACAGTTAAGAAAATCTTACAGCAGATAACATAATGATTATAAACGTTTTGCATGTCAACTGCACAACGCTTATGTATGCTGTAGTCAGGGAGAAACTAAACTGATAAAGGGGTCCAGCATATTCAATAACATCTGTTGGCAATATATCCCATGCTAGTTTGACTGCAGAGAAGTGCTTTGGGGTCTTTTTGTTCTAGGTGATTAGAAGTCACAAGCAAATTTTATACTAAGTTCTCCTTCATGGTATTTCTTAGAATACTATTAGCCTAGTCAGTCAAATAAGCAGAGGTATTAATATATATTCAGTATCTGAGAATTAAAAATGTCTCCTGCCTCTGGAATGCTGGAAATCCTTCAGCTATTGATCAGATCCAGATTACATTCTTTTTTAGAATAAAACGAGAGACCTACTCTTGTCAGCCAAATATAAAATCATCTGTGTAAAGCTTCTTTAAATATGAATCACACTGACCACTATAATTTTCTCATCCGTGTAATCACTGAATTTTAATGCTGTTAATTATAAAATTTTATTAGCTATTATATGGGCAGCAAATTGAAAAGTTGGACTGTTTTACAAAGGAAAATTTGCTGTGGGTGGGTGATGTCCTGCATGAACTAATTATCCAAGCTGTTTGGAGGGTATCTGAGCTTACTGCATCCCTAATGTAGAGAGATCCTCCCAGTCTAATTCTATAAACAGGTGGTGTGTTAGAGTCAATGGGGGATTAGCCAAAGTTCCACAAGCAGTTAAAACACTCTGCTAAGTCCTGTCATCACAGAAGAAAGAAATGCAACACATTAGTTTATATAATATCACATTTCTACAAATTTATTCCAAAACAAGATTATAACATATGAAAAACTTTCAGTAAGTGTAAAACTTCCCCTGTGCCAGAGGGAACAAAAATAGAAGACAGACATTCTGTGTTTTAAAATACCTTCATCCCAGCCCTTGAACTGCAGAGTAAACCTGTATCTGCACCATGAACATTGTTGTAGAAACTGAGAAATAAAATCTGCAGTTTTTAGAAACTAGTGAGAATTGAACTAAATAAAATAAAGCTATGAAAGAATCAGTCAGTTTGCAGGTATTTAGCTGCAGAACAGAGCATATTAGATACACATTTTCTCATTAAAGAACCCATTTACCAAAAAAAAAAGCTCTTTGAAGCTTATTTTTACCCAATAAAGGTAAAATTGAAAGAATACATTATCAGTGTGCATTTTCCTACTTCTGCATTAATTTGTTATAATGCAGATAAGTGTTTTTCATTATAAGTATTGAACAATTTTTGCAGCTGAGCCAGATTTAAAGTGAAAATATATTCAGCGAGCAATAACTTGTTTAACCTTTCTCTCTGGTCTCAGCCTCTCCCGCTAGTGTTGAGCTTTGTGATCTGCTCTTTCTCAGCTGGGTTTCTATTAGCAGCCATGCATGAGTCAGTGGGGAGCAGAATCTTTTCCTAAGTGGTTGAATTATTCAGCTGTATAAACAAATTCATAAATATTAGGATGAGAATTTTGGTCCAGAGAACATCAAAGAGGTCAGTGGGAGGGAACAACATGTAATTTGGTAAGGTATTAGCACGTAAATTGCTCCTCTTGCCTTATTGTATTCCACTTGTTGACATAAGCAAGAGTGACAATTAGGAGGAAAAGCACTTGTTAAAGAATAATTGCAAATCACACCATAAAAAAAAAAAACACCTTTTATTTAAGGTGCAAAGGCATGTGTTGTACAAGTGCTGATATTGAGAGGTATATTCAACAGAGTGACCTACTTAACATGAAATGCTTCTCAAATACAGAGAATTCAAGTTTCTGCTCTGTTACACCACTTTCATATTAGAGCAACACACAGATCAGTGGAGTTGCACTGAGGTAAAAAGAGCGTCGCATTCATTTGGGATTTTTTTTATTGTGAAGGTGCAACAGAGCCAAGGTTTTCAACACTGTATGAAGTTCAGTTGTAAAGTTGATGTTTTCATTACATTTTAAGGATGTTTGACTCCTGCATGAGGCTTACATCCAAATTGTAATGTTGTTTGTGCAGTTAATATTGTATTACCTCCCTGGAATTTGTGTTTGTTGTGCATATAATCTTTTATATACATGTGCAGTGTGCACGCAGGCATATTTAGGACATCCTTGACTGCTCTCTGAAGGCACTCCATGATAAATTTTAAATAACTATGTATGAAAAAAATCAAACAGACAAACGATGGAGATAATTAAAATCACTGGCATTTTCCGTCCTATTACAAGGCTTCACCCTAATTCAGTGCTAGTAGTTAACGAGCCTGTTAAACAGCATCTCTATGTAGTCCTGTGAAAATGGCCTCTGTGAGTAGTCATGAAACATAGCATAGACTGGGCATATATAACATACATCCTTGTGACAGCTGTTCTCAAAGGTGGCTTTATCGGTGTGTGATTCACCCAGAATTACTTCCCAACTTTCACGGTAACTAAGCTCTTTTCCAAAGGAATGGCTCCTGTAAGGCACTTGCCAAGTCTGCCCCATTTGCCTTTTCCTAAACTTGGTTTCGTTGGCTTCACACCTCAGTTTGAAAAAATCAGAAACAAAGCAATTGTGGATACCTCACTGACCTTTGTGTGTCTTGTAGGTATCATAGTGAGACCTGACTCTTTCTTGTGGCCTCTGCATCAGTGGTATACAAATAAGTACATTGAAAACAAATATCTCACAATTCTTTTTTCTTTCTGTAGACAGTAAATTATCCATGACCCAGCAATGTGCCCTTGTCGCCAAAAAGGCCAATGGAATCCTGGGCTGCATAGGGAAGAGTGTGGCCAGTAGGTCGAGGGAGGTCATTCTACCCCTCTACTCTGCACTGGTGAGGCCACAACTGGAATACTGTGTCCAGTTTTGGGCTCCCCAGTTCAAGAGGGACAGGGAACTGCTGGAGCGAGTCCAGCGAAGGGCAACTAAGATGATTAGGGGCTTGGAGCATCTGCCTTATGAGGAAAGGCTGAGAGAGCTGGGACTCTTTAGCCTGGAGAAGAGAAGGCTGAGGGGAGACCTTATTATGGCGTACAAGTATCTAAAGGGTGGGTTGAAGGAGGATGGAGCCAGGCTCTTTGCAATGGTTCCAAGTAACAGGACAAGGGGCAATGGGCACAAGTTAGAACATAGGAAGTTCCGTTCAAATACACGGAAAAACTTCTTTACGGTGAGGGTGACAGAGCACTGGCACAGGCTGCCCAGGGAGGTTGTGGAGTCCCCTTCTCTGGAGATTTTCAAGACCCGCCTGGATGCAGTCCTGAGTAATGTGCTCTGGGCAATGCTGCTTTAGCAGGGGAGTTGGACTAGATGATCTCTAGAGGTCCCTTCCAACTCTGATAATTCTGTGATTCTGTGATTTTTTTTCTAAGTTAGAAGCAATTGTTAAAACTCTGCCAGACACAGGCTAAACAAACTGCAATAGGAAATTTTCCCCATAAATAAAAAGTCCTGAGAAGTCAAAAGATTTAGCATTCAGCTGATCTTCACTGGATACAGAGAAAATGAAGTAGCTAAGGCTGCCTTTACTCATGCTCAATCATACTTTGGTCCAAAAATACTACAAATCAGAAAGAAACTCTGCAGAGGATAATTACACTGTGTTTTCAGCTAACAGCTTTAGTTAAAATGACCGTTTTCTTGCTACTGCTTTGATTTTATTTCAAAATGTATTTCCTTTCTTAGGTGGGTTTTAGTTCCAGTCCAGATGGATGTTTTGGTTTTGTCTCTTTACGGCTGACTGAGTGTGAAAGTCAGGCTAATGATGCTTCTGAACTGAACTGTTTTGGTTTTCAGTGCTCACATGCAACTGGAGGATATGTGGGTGCCTGCGTCTGTATGTAGCTCAGCTAATTCTGAGTGAATTAGAAGGCCCCTGCTGAGTTCTGACGGAGCTGCCTTAGAGTCTAAATGTATGCATTCGATCTAGATGTCAAAACCTTCTAATATTATCATAAATTTAAAGTTACTAAAAACCCCAAGACACTGAAAACCAGGCAGTAGGACTCAGTGAATTAGGGTTCCAGTCATACTGAATCTTATAGAAGCAGTGTTATACATGAACATTTATACTGAAGTTTTTGCGAGCTGGTAAAACTGATCAGTAGAGACTCGATGTTAACAGAAGTGCTTATTTTCCTCTTTAACCCATCATCCACCAAGATGAGCTACAAACCCAGCTACCATTGCCTGGAAGTGCAGTGGAGCTTTTCTCTGATGCTTTGCTCCAGTCACCTGCCAGGTCACATTTTCAAATGTTTGCACAAGGAGTATAATATTATAATTTGTCTTGAGGATTTGCAAGTATTCTGAGGATGCCTTGTCACCTTATCAATCCGTTTCTGAAATGGAATGCTTTTGCCTATATAATTTTTCCAGTTGTGTCATATAAATTCACTGTATTGAGAAATATAAAATCTCAACAGACAGACTATGAAATCTTATTCATGACGGGATTCTTTTTGTAACAACTGCCTGACACTATTGTCTTGTCTTGAGGGTTTTAGTTAGGAATTGTTGCAAGTTTCTATAATAACAACAATAAAATGTTTTCACTTTTTCTCCATTCATGTTGCTATCTTGCTATTGAAGAAATAGCATACATTTAACAAAAAATACGTAAGACTTTTTTAATTTTCTGAAATGATCCAGTCTCTTCAGGCCCTTTGAAAACGGTTATCACACCGGTCAACAATTATTTGCTGTTATGTAGGAAAAGGAAATCTTCTAGAACATTATAAATCTTTCCAGCAATGGAATGATTTTTCAGAAGTGATGAACCATCGCAATAGCTTTTTATTTGCTGGGATGTTATTAGACTGTACACCAGGATGTATTTTTTGTTGGTTTGGACATTTGAAATCTTTATTTATACTCCACTGAGATAACTGCAGAGAAGAGCCAATGTTAATGTTTTTTTTTTTCCTGAAAAGTTGGAAAAAAGAAACCGAAGTGGCAGTTTATTCTGAGTATTTTGTGTTTTATTATAGCTGGATCGTTTTATACTCTTGTAGTTTGGGTTGTATAACCATTGAATTTTACTCCCCAAAGAGTTTCCTTCTTTAAGCAAGGAGGCATAATCTGGTGGTTTAGATTATTGAGCTGATTCCTGGGAGGTCTGCAGTTCCTCGCTTGTCTATAAGCTGCCTGGACAATTGCAGATGAGTTCCTTTGTCCGAGATACTTGGCAGGCAAATTGTGTTCTGACACCCTTGCATGTCATGTGCATTTACGCTGTATGGTCTCTGGAGTACGGACGGGCTGGTGTTACGCAGTATATCTGTTGTTGAGGTCTTTTAGGTAATGCTGCAGATCACACAGTTTAGTGAAGTCAAGAAGTGCAAGACTTAGGCACTTGATCATTTAATCTACCACTTGCCCCCACTCTGAGGTGATATGGTAGTGGCTTTATTTCTCGCAGCAGTGGCAACAGCAGCTCTATGGTGGAAGACAACTTGTAAATTTAAGAGTTTTGTAGATGTTTCACCGTATTACTGCACATAACAATGTAGTACACTTAAACCCATGAAATGAATCTTTTGTTTCCCCTTTTTGGCAGTTTGTACAAGCAATGCTTCATGCCATCAGTTTGTATTAGCAGAGCCCTGAAGATAACGTGATTCAAGTGGCTCATCATCATTTCTCCCTCCATTTTAAGCCGTTCAGAAGTGCGATCTTTCCCGAAAGTCTACCTTTGCTTGCCCTATATTCCACCCACAGGGAAAATGCAGTGATAGCAGATGATTTTTGTCTGTACTTTCACATTATGTCCCTTTCTATCTTTAATACCATGTTATGGGCAGTATGCTTACTGTATGGATTCACTTGTTATGAACCATTACAATTTCTGTTATTTCTTCTAGGTGGAGAACAGACCCAAATATTATGGAAGAGAGTAAGTAACATACATCTCTGAAAGTGGTTTATCCAGACCTGTTGGTTGATACCAGTTACAGAAGAGGTTGCAAGTGTTTGCTCTGGGCCCTTTGTTTCTTCTGTGTGCTTTACAGCAGTGTGTCTTTCTCACCATCGGATTATCATTGCAGTACCATCACTTTCATCTGCCTAAAATTACAGCTGCATTTTCTGATGGATATGTATTTCATTGAGTGCTACCTTAAGTGAGAAAAACACATGTTTCTGTACTTTCAAAGGGTTGTCTCTTTCTACCCCCACCTCCAGTCGGCTTTTGCAAAAGATATTTGTGTGCAGGAAAAAAAAAAAGATTAGGATCACAAATGTAATATAAGTGTACAGTATATATGTGTCTTCTATTTCAGGCCGCTAAGGCAAAGATGGTTAGATTTAGTGTGGGAAACAAAGCAGATCTCATTTGTGTTTATTTTGGTAAAAGATATGTAGTATTGCAAGGTTATTACCCCAGTAAGTACTGAGATTATATGCAGTCCCCAAGATTTTAGCAAATTGCCACAATATCCCTGAATGCTGCTGCAAAATGTTGGATTGCATGCCACTGGCACAAAACATATGAAGCCAGCAGGAGAAAATGGATTTATTTCTACATATTAAATTGGTAGATGCAGATTTAAAAAGCAATGTACTTGTTTCATAGATATTGTTTCATAGAAGCCTTTCTAAACTGTTTAAAGTGACTTCAAATGCAGGCAGAAAGAGAGATTAATTTAAGCTGTAGATTCCTGCAAATCAGTCATTTTTATGTTTGTTTCTTTTTTAATTACCGTGGTTGGTGTTTTTTAAAGAAGAGGAAAAGGTAATTTAAAAGTGAAAAGGCGTGTGCTTCAAAAAGTCTTTGTTCCTTAGATTCCATGGGATGATCTCAAGGGAGGAAGCTGACCAATTATTAAGTGTTGCAGAGGGAAGCTATCTCATTCGTGAAAGCCAACGGCAACCTGGAACCTACACTTTGGCATTAAGGTTGGTAATTAATATTTCATTTTTAAATTTATAAAATATTCAAAAGATTGTACTGTGTTGTTGACCTTAGTGCTTAAACTTCCTTGTGATGGTTTTAATTTTTTAAAAAAATCATGGTCAGCATTTAATGAACTGTTACTTTTTTACCCTAATTACAGATTTGGTATCTTTAACCTTCCCTGACCCTTTCTGAAGTGGTAACATTACTTATTGTTTGCACCATCAGGATAACAGCAATTGTATTTTTGCTGGTGGTGCTTCGTTTTGTTCTTGTCCCGCTACGTTACAGATGTGACCCCATGTAGACACTGGGAGAGCAGGCAGTCAAGAAATAAAAGGCATCTTATGAGTTCACGTGACTAGTCTACTGTGTGGGTTACTTACTAGCTAGCTAGCTGTTGCTGAAGAGCAATTAATTCTCTCTAGTCCCTCTGTGGGATGGCCAATAAATCAGGAGGGTTTTTTGTCTGAACACCTGTTAGCTAACAACATTTGCAGGTCTGTTTCCTCACTCTGCGAAATTCTGGCAAGTCGATCAGATATAAATAAAAAACATGAAATAAAAACTGAAATAAAAAATAACTTCAATAGTTTTAAGTTTTAAATAGCTTAATTACTTAATTACTGAAAGTTTTATATGGGTAAAATAAGATTATGATTAAAATAAGAATGTCTTGAAATAATAGGTTGTGATGAATTAGTTTTCTTTTTGGGCGGGGGGAGGGGGGGAGGATGGGGTATATCTTACTGAGATATTTGTTTCTCCTAGTAATAAGATTCCAAATAGAAATGTTACTGACATTTACACTGGTTAGCATTAACAGTTTAAATAAATTGGTGTTGCTTATTAGGGTCTAATATTCCATTTCATCTACTTCTGCTCTTGCAGTATTCATTTAAAGCTGAAAAGAAAACAGTTGTCATAACACCTGGCTTGAAGACAGAACTCCTGTCCCTTGCTTCTGGTGGTGCAGAAGGCACAGGGCTGTGAACAATGAAGCTGCTGAGCATCTTGCAGGATGTGTTGATATAGCTTGTTTTACAAATGCTCCTCCAGCCCAGCAAGTCAAAAGATGGGACTTTCTAGGTTTGCTGGTTTCTCTTTCAAACTGGAAAACCTCTTTGAAAACAATAAAATCTGGTTTTATACCAAATAGAAAAGAGAATGGATAGCTGCTGGTGATCAATTTGGGAAACAGTTTCAAATGATACCGAAGCTATTATCATTGATTTATTTTGAGGAAATTCAGCATTTAGCAAAACACCTCAGAATCTGAAACTGGAGCATGTTGCAGCCATTCATCATGTTTAAGCGCTAGCTGGATGACTTGTATCTTAGGGGCTGCTTTCCATCCCACAGCAAGTAATGCTGTGTTGTCTTGCTGTTGGCCTTTAAAGTATACAACTGAGGGTCTTTTCTCTCATACCTTAGGTGAAAGTTGTCTGTGAACTGCAGCGCTGTGTCTTCCACACATGGGAATTTTACCACTAGGATTTCTTTTTGTGTCTACTAGAAGTGTAACAAGAGTCTGCGTTTCCATTGACTGGAGGCAGAGTTTTCGTCAGTTTCTGTTTTTCCTCTCCCAGGAATTATATATGCAGAATATACCCATTAGTCAATATTCCCACTCAGTGTGTTGCTGACGTTGTAGCATCTCTTAAAAACTAGGTAATTTCTGCAGTCTGCCTGTTCATTGTGACTGTGAGAAGTTTGCTTTGATGCCATGATGAGTTTATGTAATTTTACCTGTAATTTATATCATTTTTTGAGACCATCATTTGTGTTTGTGTCGCTACACTGCCAGACAGCAAAGGTAGCTCTGTCTGCAGCTTAAATAATCCCAGTAGGAATTTCAAAATGTCATCTCCGTGGCCAGAAACAGAGCTTGTCAGTAGGGTGGTATGTATGGGCAAATCCTTTCCAAATTCGATGGAAGACTTTTGATTGACTTCAGGGTCACCAATTTCACCCTTTCTTTTCTAGCCGTGTGAATCAGTGTGATCTTTTCATGTTGGGCTTAAATGCCACTCTGTCATCAAACAGTATGTTAATTTTAAGATCACTTCTGTATGGTTTTTGCTTATCCTTCTTTACCTTTTTTTACCCTTTAGAAGGTGTGGGAAGAAAAAAAAAACCTGTATAAAACTTAGTTTTATATAAAGAAACAGACACAGAACAGGTTTCACAGCATTTTACAAAGTTAACCCAGCGATGCTGAAGTGGTGCTCTAATCCTGCAATAAATAACATAGTGACAATACATAAAATGGAATATTCATGTTTTCTGATTGTTTTTCGGGAATGCTTTGGAAAATGAATGGAAAATATTGAGTAAAATTTAGGTGCTTGAGGGTACCCATTGACTCTTGACATAAATACTTGGTTCCCTCTTTATTTCTGTGTATCTGCTCAATCTATCTCTCACTTTGAATGTTTGTTGCCTGACGTGTTTGTCTTTGACAGTCTGTCAGTTGTGATTAGGACAAATTGGTAACTCCCTATGAAGTGTGACTGCATCATAAAATCCCAGTTCATCGAGAGCTAACTGTCTTGTGGAAACATTGGTTAGGATCAGCTGCTGTTGAGACTGAGACAGGGTTGTTTCCTGGCTTGTAGTTACTGGTTCTCCTGCTGGGGCAGGCGGTTTGGTAATACAGACTGCTCAGCACACCCAGCTCTGGCAGATGTCTTCTTCCTGCGATTGTGTCAGTGTGCCTGGGAATCCTGAAAAGCCCCGTGCACCCAGTCGTGAAGAGCAGTTTAGTGAAACAGGATCATAACCTTTTCTGTGGCAAGGTATGATGTCTCTGTAATGAAATATTTCCAGTCTTCATTTCTGCAATGGAAAAAACAAGCTTTTCGTGTTTTGTCCTGAGGATCCAAACCAGCCAACTCCTCAAATCATCATGGAACAATTTGAATGCTACATTTGATTCCACATCGAGATTTTAGACATTAGCTACAATAGCTGGTGGAATCGAATGTTCATACCAACCATTGGTGAAATTCTTCTGGAATTTAGTTCCAATTTTAGTTCTGTTTTGTCAGATATTTTGGTTTGGTGTTACTAAATTAAGGGAAGGCTCTGCATCCTTGGAATTCGAAAAGGAAGATATCCTGCTGTTTGATTTATTTATTTTATATTACAGTTTATTTAATTGACTTCAATATCAGGTATCAGTTGTGTTGGTAGAGTTTCTAACGTAGTTAAATTGGAAGTTAGAAAAAACACTAAAAAAAACCCTTTGGCTACAAAGCAAGCTAGGTGAGAGACAAAGGTAGAACTCAGAATCCTTGCTACGACTGCCCAAACATTGTACTTTTGAATATATCATCCTCTATGCTGCAAATCTGATTGAGATTAATGAACCCTAGCTCAATTTTGTAAAATGAGTATTTATCTTCTTCTGGAATTATTGAAGAAGATCACCTCACAGAGGGCTATATTATAGAAACTTTGTAAAGTGAGTATTTATCTTCTTCTGGAATTATTAAAGAAGATCACCTCACAGAGGGCTATATTATAGGGGAAAAACAGCGACATTCTCTCTTGTTCTGTCTCTGTCCTCACTGCTCGTTCCGTTCCAGACTGACTTATAGCGGGCATCTTCCAGAGATGCTCAGATTGTCTATGCTCTGAAGATTTCCACTTGTTAAACAACTTAATCTTTCTAGAAGAATAAACTGTTAACACCACAAATTGTAACTCCTTTGTAGGCAGACAGAATTCACAGTTACAAAAACATGTTTTTGTGAAATCTGGAGCAGATTGGACAATCACACTAAGCTACAGCCTTCAGCTACAGCCAAAATGCACAGAATGCAAATGCAGTTGGTGTGTGAAGGTTCTTTTATGGACCATTGTACTTCTAACACAACTCTTCCACATCTCACTTCTTTTTAAGTTACTCGAAGGGATGCCTTAAGTCATCATAAAATAGGCAGATCTGGGGAGAGATCTGGGTAATTGTTTGCAGAGGGTTTCTCCCCAGTTATATGTCTCTGTTACTGTATTAGCAAGTTCTCTGTGAACACACTGGGTCAGATAAAAGGACTAGTTCGTAGTCCAGTCCAGTATCCACTCTTCGGTAGCTATTAATAGCAGACATTGAAAGAAAAGTATAAGAACAAGATGAACACGTAGTAGTAGTTCTCTGGTGTTCTCTCCCAGCCTCTGAAAATTTGCCGTTCAGTGGCCTCCAAGCAGAATTGTTATCTTTGCTACTTTTTCATGCTTTTGATGGAGCAATTTTTTATTTTTGTCTAGTGGCTTTCCAAGCACGTTTTTGAACCTTCGTAGACTTTGCTGTCTGCAACTGTAGCATGAGTTCCGTGCCTTAACTAGGTTTTATAGGAAGCAGCATCCCTTTTTTGAAGATTCCATCTTGCAATTGTATTGGATGATCTCTAGTTTTTGTATTATGAGAAACAGTGAACAATTGATCTCCATTTACATCTCCCATGCCACTCATGTCCCCCTTATTGTTCTCTTTACAGGTCGCTAAGTCCTAGGCTATACATTCAGGTTTTGTAGTGAAGCTGTTCCATACCCTTCATCGTCTCTGTCATCTTCCTCTGTGCCTTTCTGTTACTCTGTAATGGTCTTTTGGAGATGAGGGGACCGGGACTGCACATCCTGTTCAAGATGAAGTGGGCCATGGAGTTTTCTTTCTTTGTCCTCTAAACCTTTCTAAGTGAATTTTTAACTGCTGTGGAGCATTAGGCTGTGATGCTTTTATAGAACTAACTTTAGTAGGTCTAAAGATCTTGTTCCTGAGCTGCAATAGGCATAGCCTAGCACCTATTAAATGACTAAATATAGGACAGGATAAATAATGGCTTTTGCAGGCTTAACCGAGGCAGTCAAATATTCTTAGTGCAATGTGGTGGAATAGTTAGCTGAGTTCAAAGTGAAGATTTTGAATATTTCTTCTTCTTTAATAAGGTAGAAAAAGTCATTCTTACCCCAAAAAACTTCTCAGTTATTAAGGTTGCCGGTGAGTTACAGTAAAATCTGCTTTCCACTTATATAAGAAGCCGCATTTTGATCATCTTCTGATGAGCTATTTTTGTCTATGTTCATCCATTATTGTGCAATTAATTGGCATCATGACTTTTTTTAAGACTGACTCCCTTTTAAATCTAAATTTGAAACAAAACCATTTTTGTTTTCAGAAAACAAATTTCTCAGAATTTGTAACAGAGGTAGAAGTATGGTTTCAGGGAAAAAGAAAATGATAATTTAAATGTTTTTTAAGTGTGTGAGTTTGGCTAAATACTCAGAGCTGTCCTTCAAATAAAATTGATGTTCAGAGTCTAAGAAGGCCTGTGAAATTGTATCAGTTCAGATACCGGATAAAAGAGAATGAAGCATGAACACAAATGAGAGCAGCAAATCAGCACCCTACTATATTTAATGCCTGTACTTAATCAGGGATGTAGTTTCTCAAAGCTTATTTAAAAAAAAAAAAAAAGAAGAGAACAACAGAATTCACCAGTGTTTACTAATTAATTAATCAGAGGATGCTACTGAATATTTTTTTGCAACTCTGAGGATTAAAAAAAATTACAAGAGAAAATTATGGTAGGTATGTATGTATGTCCATACATATCAGCAAGTCTCTGTGACAATAAAAATACATAAAATACATTGTGATGTTAATTAGATGTTCCAAACAGATGAAAAGAACTGAAAATTCCTAATTAACTCCTGGAGGTATTAGATCTGCTTTTAAATTTGGCGAAAGACTAGTACAGTGCTTAATGCTAGGACCTGCAAATGACAGTAACAATAAGACATGGTTCGCAATGTAGCCTTTTGTGGTTGAGAGCTTGTTTAATAATTAGGATGAGGATAAAGAGGAAATGGGTAGAGATTGTACTAGTGGTAGGCGTTGAAGTGTGATGGTACTGCATGTTCTTTTGAGCAGATATCTGCTGTAGCGCGTTTAGTTGGTTACCATGGTTTCCCTTCCTGCAAATTCTATTGTTGTGATACTGAGAATGAATCGAAATAAGGTTCTGCAGCATGATTAAAAAAAAAAGGGTAATAATGTTAGCCGTGATTATGAGTCATGTTTTCTTTATGTTTTGGAGTTAAGGTACATTCAAGATTATGTGGCATCAGAAGAGAATTCTTGAGGTGAAATAAATGTCAAAAATTACTAATCCTTAGGTTTTTTGACCAACTGCATGTATTGTGCAAGAAATTGATACATATGTTCCCTCTCCCCAAATTATGAAATTGCCTTAAGAAACTAGCCACTGATATTTTAAAAGGAGACATATTTGGCAGGCTATCAGAGCATAACACTGAAAATGAACCTTTTTAATTTCAGAGGACAATTGCTTTCGTAGCCAAATTCTGTTGATTTTCAGTCGGCTCTTTTGGGACATGTGTAGTGCTCTTCTAGGACATGCATTGTTTGCCCTGGGATTACTTACACATGTAAAATCCAACATCTGCAAAAGGCTTCTTGAATTCAGAGGTTAAAAGTGTGCATCTGCATTCTGCTGGAAAGCCTAGTTGTACAGGCTGGGACATGGGAGAGGAATTGTGGAAAGAGGAATTGTTTGAAACAACTTTCTATGTGATAATAGCTGAATTATGGTGTGGGTTTTTTAATTATGGCCATAGCAAAATTTGGTCATACTTCATCCCGAATCCACAGCTGATCTGTAAAGTAGTCAGGGGGAGCCCAACAAAACAGGAGCTGGCTGCATCTCTTCACTTTATCTTGGTAACAGTATTGTGACATCGTGTTAGTTGGTTGGAAAAAATCGTAAAGACCATTTTAAAGACTAAACATTGTGTATCTTTCTACCTGTGTGTCTTTTACCTGATTTGCAGCTCTATGCGAGGCACTGATCAGCAGTAGCAAGGGCTGAATTCAGTTCCTAGAAACCTTTCTAAAATATTTGCACAATATTCCTTGGTTGGCAGCTGAGAAACCTGGGAAATTATATATACATATGTGTGTACAGACACATGCATGCACCACCTTTAAAGCTTACCTGGGTTAAGTAGAATTGCTCAAAAATGTGATCAAACATACCTGTAGGATAAATATATTTCAGCCTGACCCATTTTGATCAGTTTTCTTTATTCTGCATGAAATGGCAAAAGAGTTCTCCTTCCTCTGTGGCTGGCTGAAGCTCTCGGGAGGGGCCTCTTCCTTCTCCCGCAGGCTTAGCCTGTCACACTTCCATAGGCGTAGAATTCAGGTGAGTTTCAAAAATTGGCCACTCAGGTATCTGCGGCTTATTTTAGATGAAAGAAACATTTCATGCTTAAAGCTATTTTAATAGGCTAACACACAACAGGTATGCCAGCTAATATGCTCGGGTTTTTTGTTTGTTTTTTTTTTTTTTCTGAAGAGCAAAATATTTCTTTTATGGAGGCTTAAATTCTGCTCAAACTAAAGCTGTCATTCTTTTGGCTGGGTGCATCACACAAGCTAGTGCTAGCCCCAGGGGAAAGTGTGCTGATAAATTTTGGAGCTTGCTTTTCAGCTTTCAAGTAAAACAATTGGACCTCGATTTAAATGATCTTCCATGTAAAATAAGTTTATTTTCCTATATAAAATTTCATACTAAATAATCTACTCTGTTACTTTGTCAATAATGCGGAAGGTTCAGCTACCAGTAAACAGCATAGGTGTCCTGCATGTCATCTGCCTTATGTGAGTGCACCTGGGCACTACTGACATGGCTTCGCTTAAGTATTTAGAATAATAATAAATAGCTACTAACCTTAATGAGTAATTAACTGGCTACCTAGGCGCTCCCACAGACTAGAATGCATTTTTCCTTATGGTTCACGTCTCCTCGCTGTGTTCCTGTTCTCCTTCCCTCCTCTTCCCATCTGTTGTTGTTGTCAGCTCTGTTTTCTTTTGGCTAGAGTGTCTAATTTATCTTTGGCAATTCAGTTTGCTGCAGTCTTTCTCCTGCTCGTGTAAGTTCAACACTTCTCAGAGGAATATTCTCTGCTTTGGTGGTGGTGTGAACTTTTTGGTAACTTGTCCAAGAGCTGTCTGTGCTCAGTGCATATAGCTCATGTTCATTTTATGCCGTGTCCTTCACCTCTGACTATAGTTCCTGCCGTGCCACAAAGATCTACTGTAATCTGGTGCACAGCAGAGGCATTGGGCTTGTGGTGAGGCACTGTGGTGGAGCTCAGAAAATCTGGGCTCACTTCTTGGCTTCATATATGACTTGGCTCAAGGCCTTTAAGTTTTCCGTGCCTCATTTCTCCATTAGAGAGGGTATTTTCTTTCCCATATTGTCTCACATGCCTGTTCAGTACAAAAGTCTAGGATCTCTTAAAAATGACCCAGACAAACTGAAAGTTGTACCCCATCTGTCAGACTATTCCCAGTCGCAGCTCCTGAGCAGGAGCTCTGTGTTGTACTGTGCTACTTTTATGGTGTATAAGGTCACCTGGTTTGAAGCTTTTTGGCACTGTGGAGCTGAAGTAGTAAAAAGTCAAATTATAATGCAATCAGTTGATAATTGATTTGTGTATATGTGTGCATAGCATACATTGCTCTCTCCTCTTCTCCCCTGTCAAAAGGATACATATCTTTTCTGTCTTCTGCAGGTTCTACCGGAATGCCTTTTTGCTCTATTGCTTTCAAAAAATGCTAGTTAGAAATGTATCTTCAAGTTAGTCCTTTTGGTTGGCCCCTTCTTTTATATGCTTTTGAAATACATATTTATAAGTCTTTGTGTTCAGAGAAACAACCTTTTTCCTGTACTTCATCAATAACAAAGAAGTCCTTCAGCTGTAGATACTATGGATACTTTATAAATATATTTCAAAATAACACACAATAGCCTCATACTGTTGTTTAATCTCATAATTGTTTTTATCAAAACATTTATGAATTATTCAAACAGTAAAACAACTGACAGCAATAAATGTTATCTGGCCCAGTTTTCCTCTTCCTTCTCCCTCTTTTATAGCTGATGTAGCTCAGCTGAGTTAAGTATAGTTCCTCCTGATTTGATAGGTGCTAGGAAGAGAATCAAGTTAACTTTTTTTTCCTTTTATAGCTTGAGATGAGTAAATGAACTCTAATAGTTTCAGTAATAAATTGACATCTGCCCCACCTACTGCTGCACTTGCACGAAGGAAGAAATGGTATTCTAGAAAAACAGAATATAATAATAGAAAAGCTATTGATCTTTATTGATCAGCTGATAGTAGCCCCCAAAATTATAACCATGCATATTACATGTGCAGGAACCATTCCATTTTGCATTATTATGCATGTATATTGTTAAGGAATGCAGGTTTTAGGAAAAAATTTTTTAGAGAGCAGGAGTAGTATGCTGCTGATTCTCGCTGTTAGCAAAAAAGTGGTGAGTCATTCCTAGAAGATCAGAGGTAGAATACATTGGGAAAACAACTTAAGTAAGTACCAAATTGTGTAATAGCTTTAAATAAGTTAAGTAAACCTGCATTGTAAGGTTGGGATTAACAGTGGTTTAAGGCAAATCAGATTTAACAAAATCTCTCTGGGACAGAAATCTTACTGTGGTTATTTTTAATCTAAGGGAAACTTTAAATTTATTTTTTTTTAAATAAAAACTTTGAGACCTTTAACAAGAACCTGTAGAGTGTACAGTAAAAAAAAACAAACCAAACCAGGAACAACAACAAAACCAGTGTTTCCCACTCTGCTCTCCAAAAGCCCTTTTTGCACTTGCAAAGCTATTTTATGATAAGGATATTTCTTCGAGTTTTCACTCGATGTCTTCCACTTGGGTTTCCTTGATATATTGAATTGAAATCTGCATATTGTCTTAGTAAGATAAATTAAGAGCAAGTTGCTTTTAGCATGAGAAAACCTGTAGAAGCAAAAAAGAAATGTGACAGTCATGAGTAACTTAAACCCTTGTAGGAAAAGCTGCTTTAAGTGAAACAAAAATTAACATGTTTGAGCATTATGCTGTGGCAGTTCTCTCTCCATAGTGTGCATGGTTGCAGTGGAATTTCTGTTACAGATCTGATGTTGTTCTAAATTTACCAGGAAAACAATGTCTCATATGACCTAAAATGAACATGTTACACATAGACAGAGTAAAACGTGCACACACATTTTGAAGTTTGCTGAGCAGACATTGGTGAGGGTTGATAACTTAGTTTAGAAGAATTAAAACACAATTCTGCTTTAAAGTAACATGAAATATCTCAGTAGCACGAAGTCACGCTGTAAAATTAACTCTTGGAAAACATTTCTTCAAAATGTTTGGTAAAGAAACATAACTATTTGCTTAATATGAAAATCTGAAAGTTACTAACATTCCTGTTAATAACATTTCCAGAAGGTATGTTGACATAGGTTTCCAAATACTGCTTTCATTTAAAGAGAAGATATCAGGCTTTTACTACTTTCCCATGTGTATATAGACTTCAAATGTGTCTTAATGACTAACCACACTGAGTCTTTTCCCAGGAAGCACAGAGGTTTCATCGGGTAGAGAAGGCAGTAAAACATTGCCCAAAACATTGGTATTGATTCTGATTCAATCATCAAATCAATTATATATTTTTATTTTTATATATATAAAGTTTAAATGGAATACGGCACACAAGCACAGCACTAAGAAGAGGTAATACATCTGTACACGAGCTTCTTTTCAGAACCAAACGTTATTTTCCAACGATCGATCACTGATCAAGAACATTAAGAGTGATTTTAAGTGTTAAGTGATCCTACTGCATATTAACAGCATACATGGTCCCTGATCAACTGACGTTTGTTCAGAGTCTGAGATGGTGAAAATCAGCTTTTAAAAGCTTAAAATAGGACATTGCGACAAAAATAAGTCTTTTCTTTTGTTAGATTTATTTGTGAAACACATGATTACAGGTACCAAAGGCTGATAACACTTTGAGTCGTCGTTGTTTTCGGCAGCTGTTACCCACTGTTGATGCCCGAGAGCAGTTGTCTCTCACTTGTGCTGTCTCTGACAGTGCTCAGGGTGCACAGGAAAGTGCCATTGCTCTGGTCCTCACTGCCTGTTGTTTGCACAATACTGTTTCCCTCTTGGACAAGGAAGTCTGGGCAGTGATGCAGGTCTTCAGCCTCAATTGAGACAGACTGCTGGAGGCTGTTGTCAATGATAACAGCACCAGCTCTGTTGTTTGTTTTTCCTTGATCCCGATTAGACTGGGTTGTGTCTGCATTGGTGTAGGGTCCACGCGTTACAGTTCCAGCTGTGGGATTTGTTTTCTGTTCTGAAGGATGCCACACTTTTTCCATGCTAAACTAAACTGTCACGCGTTCAGCCAGTGCATGGGTCTGATCAGGTTAGAGATAACTTTATACCTAATTAATGTTCATTAAGCAACAGTCAGCCAGGTGGCCAATGCTGCCCTTTGAAATGGCAGAGGAAAACTCTCTGTAGTAACGGTACTTTGGCACCTTTCTCAGCTGTGTCGGGCAATGAGGATTTTTTGTCTCCACTTGTATAAAGTGCACCTTTACTTTCGATCCCTAATGCATTTGATTTCATTTATGCATATTGCGTTCTTGTAAACTACTGCTAAGGTTCTGGAAATGATGCTTTTTGTCAGCCAGGTACTCTGGGAGGATGGGAAGTTCCACAATTCCCTGGCCATCCTCAGAAATGCTGTTGCCATAAAAAAAAAAAAAGAAAACAACCAAAACCATAGCCGCTCTCATGAGTTGGAGATCTTCAGGGATAGCTGTGTACAAGAGGTTTTGGCTGCATGCAAGACTTGTGTATCTTTGATAAGGAAATGGGCCAAAAGAGGATCTGCAGAATAATTTGTTTTCTTTTACATGAGCACAAAATGATTAGGAGACATTCCTGATTGCAAGATTGCTTATGTTTCTGTGGCTTTTTATGGAGTGTCAAGCCTCTAGATTTAAGTGTCGGTTGAGAGCTTTCAGAAGTTAGAGCTGAAATTCTGGCACCTAAATTTAAGTGAGACTTCTACCTTCTGGCCGCAAAGCGCGTTAAGACACCTTTTATCCAAGGGAGGATTAAGTCCAAGTGACCTTCAGGCACATGTACAGAACTTAAGATTTCCCAGCTCAGTGTATGAAGATGCTTTAAACTAATAAGGACACAAGTAGCCGCGAGGGGTGTTAACTTTGTGGTCTGATTGCAGCTACACATTTTAAATAATGCCTTTGTCTAGGTACTCTTCTCATCGTAAAATAGCCTGTGAAAGAGGTGAATAGCTACTGGACAATTCTGTATGTGGACTGTTAAATCCATCTTCTTAGATGGTAAGAAAGTGCGGATGGGCTCTCGGTTGTTCACTTCTTCCTTTGTTTCACCAGTGAATGCTGCATACAGAGTAGGTGGCTGAGTCTGAAGCCTGTCTCTCTCATGCTATGATACCTAATTCAACTCCTCAGTCCTTTATTACTAGCCACATTTGCTCTACCATTTAATCCGTTTTCCCACGTTGTTATCCACTCTGCCCCACTGGCAACCAAAGGGACTAGACAGACTGATTGCTTTTCAGACAACTTGGAATAAAAAAAGTCTTTTATCTGTAGTCCTGCTGCTTGCAAACAAATGCACAATGGACACAATGAGACTGTTTGACATGTCAGAGGTCTATTTCTTTTTCTTGGAAAAACATCTAATGTTCCCCTGTTTAAACCAAAAGAGAACATACATTATCTGTGTCCTGCTTTCTATTTCTTAAACAAAAACCAGCTGGTACTAGTGCTTGCCTTCAGGAAGAGACCATCAGGAAGTTGAAATATCAAATCTTGGCTCTGCTTAGTTGCCACGGTGATGTATAATTAACCAGGCTGTGGTAATGTTATAGAAAGTAAACATAAGGAAATATTCTTGCTAGTGGAAAATTTAAACCATAGTTTTAAGTAAGACTGAAGGGACTGAAGATTACATTTTAATTGATCATTTGCAATTAGACACGTATGTTTGCATTTATATTGTAATTTGATCAAATAGTATCATTGTGTGGTCAGAAAGAAACTTAAATGAGATTGAAAGAAATAAAAGAGGATTCCGAGATACATTATCGATAGTACAGTCTTTCTAAGAGATTGGCGTTTCATTGATTTGTGAGGATTTGGGGTGGGGTTTTTTCCTCCTTGTTACTAATAGGATTTTATTTGAAAAACAGTACATTTCCCCACAATGTATCCAATAAGAAATGAATAGAGAGAAAAAAGTTTGATTTGGAACAAATGGGAAATCAGACCAAGGCAAACCATTTAATGTTCACCTCCTGCAGCTGATATGCCTTAAGCACCTTTTCCAAGTGGTTATGACACAGATGCACAGTAATTAGTTTTTCTAAATACCTTTCTTTAAGTGGTGATTGTTAAATTATCCTAATGTATTTTAAACCGAGAAAGTTGAATGTACCTTTGGACGGCCACTCATGCCAAAAGAAATTGATGTGCAGTTCCTCAGATCCATATAGGAGGAAGTTTCAGTCTGTTTGTGAGGTTTACGAGAGAGATGAGTTTAGGTGTGGGGTGCTGTTAAAGAATTAAAACTGTGGAACGTTGTTTATGAGATACTCATGCGCTGAAATGTGGGTCAGGAGCAGTGGGATAAAGATTATGTACTTTTGGGAATCCTATTCCTTGTAGTATCTCTCAAAGACACGCTTTATGTGCAGCAGCAGTCTGAACAGATGTACAGCATAAGGGCTGCTCGCTAAAACGTAGCTGGGCTAGAACCATGCACCTACTGACCCTGATGGGAAGAGGATTAATCCTTTAAGAACTTTCATTGGTTCTCTGCATTTGGCCATCTTGTTCTTCAGAACTTTGTTTTAGACTCTGAAGGATGTTACTAAAATCGAGACACCGTGTGTACTTAGTAATAGGCCCTGAGAAGCTTTTCTGTGCCTTATCTTCTCTTGATAAGATTAGTGTAATACTTTCTCTTCTAGAAAGCTAAGAGCAATAAGTGACCTCCAGCTTGTTTAAAACTCTGCTATAAGTACTGTCAGAGCATATGTTACTGATTAGAGCAGCAGTTCACCTGCCACATCTGTTAATAAAAATAATTCTATTGCATATTGTCGTTTAAGGGCCATTAGTCTTCACCTTCCAACTTACTCGGTTCTCTTGTCAAATTTGAACATCATAGTGCTTGTATGCGCTCCGTGTGCATTATCCCACTGACTCAGGCAGAAGACAGTGAAGGTTGCTCACTTTGGCACTGCAGAGTGCTGAGCACTCTTGGCACGTCTTGATCTCTCTGATGGTGGAGGGGGGTATGCAAGGAGTACGTCTCACGGTCAAGGCTTATTTGCCACACGTTATGCTGAGTAGAAAGATGCTATGAAAAATGAGCCGGAACGTGTTCCTACCCATTCTGCTGTAACTTAGGGACCCCATTCTGCTGTAACTTAGGGACATGATCTTTCTACTTTCTGAATGACTTGTATTCACTCAGAATTGCATCTCGTGATGAAAATAGCATTGGGTAAAAATGTATTTTCTGTCGTTTTGTAATTTCTTGCTTTTCAGTTTGTTTCAGTGACCTTTTAGTTTGTGTGGCATAAAAATGGGCATAGAAGTACCAATTCCTTTCCAGTCAAATGCCCAGGTAGTTCCTACGCATCGCGTCCTCTTTTCTTACTGAGCAGGACGTGGATTCCTGAGGGCCTCCTCACGTTTGAGCGTTGTGTAAAAATAGCAGCTCCTGAAGTTACAGTCACTGTCAGATTATGGATAGGGGGTTGGGAAGATTTGGCATCTTGATTCAGAACACACGAAAAAAATCTACCTCCCAGAACAAGTGGTTTTGCCTATATTTGCAAGAAGAGTGCAGTATTTCACTTGAGGCAAGGTCTAAAATTATGCTTTCCCCTGTTTGGCAAGGCCCCGGTGAAAAGGAGCCACTTCAGCAAAGCACCAGTGTTTACTTTGTGCCTTAACATCTCCTATGAAGCATTTGATTGTAAAATGAAAGCAATCCATCCTTTCAAATTTAGTTTTTGATATTTATTTGGCAGATCTGACCTCACAAGGGGGCCCAATACCCTGAGCAGCCACCCTTGCTGCTGCCTGACCGAGGAATAACACTGGAGTGAGCTGTGAAAGCAGCTTCTTGCCTCCATCTTCCCCGCAGGAGAACAACTTGGCTGTTGCCAAGTGCAAACACTGGTGTGTTTTCACATGTTTAGATTGCTTTCAGCCAGAAAATTGTTGCCGATTCAAAGTAAAGTTTTTGGTTTTTTTTTTTTTTTTTTAAATATTCTAATATTCAGGTAAAATTGGCATTCTTATGGTTGTTAAGAGGCTGTATCGAAATCCTATTGCACCCTGACTGTAGAATTGCTAGCAGCAGATAGTTTACACGTTATATATCCTGTATATTACAAAGATTTGCTTGAAGCTCAGGACTTAACAAGCATAACACAGAAGGACTTTTGTACAAAGCTTGAAGAGTTAGTCCTTGGCTTTTGGCCAGGAATAAAGAATGCTTGCCCTTGTGCCATTTTGTCCTGCGCTGCTCCAGTTCTGGCAGCGGTTCTGCTTCAGTGTAATTGTTGGCACTGAAGCTGAGCTGAACCCTGAATGGCCTCTTCCTGCAAGCAAGCAGGGGCGCAGAGGTCCGAGACGGCATCAAAACTCCGTATTGATCAACTGTAATAGAGGACTCTATTATGAGAACTCTTCATATCAGAGCCAAGCAAATTGACTACGGCGATGCAGTAGTAAAGTACTAAAAAAAGCCATAAAGAGTGTGAAGTAATTTTCAGTTTTTCCATGGGATAATGGAGGGGCTAAAAGAATAAAAGAACAAACAGCTCCTACTGGGACAGTCACTGTTTTGGCTATCTATCTGCAGTTGTTGTTGATCTCGCCTTCCTATCTGTGCTAAGTAGTAGTTGAGTTTTTCATTCTCATCTGGACCAGACGCAGAGTACAGTCACGGCTTTAAGTGATAAAGTGTGTTTTATTGTTTGCAAAGGCTTGCTTACTCTTCTTTATTCTGCTTACTGTTCTTTAAAAAAAAACTTTCCCGTTTCATTGAGGCAGATTTGGAAGTCAAACCAGAAACTTCAGACTCTACTACGATGGAAAGCACTTTGTTGGGGAGAAACGTTTTGAGTCCATCCATGACCTGGTGACAGATGGATTGATTACTCTTTATATTGAAACGAAGGCAGCTGAATACATTGCCAAGATGACAATAAATCCAATTTATGAACACATAGGATATACAACTTTAAACAGAGAGCCAGCACACAAAAAACATATGCCAACCCTGAGAGATGAACATGATGGCAAAGAGTCTACAGGAGAGGATGAGGTAGCAGAAAAGAGGGTAAGCAATTGTTAACCCACACTTTTTTTTCTGTTAAACTTTTTATTTTGTACTTTTAACCCTCCCTCTCTACCATAAAGTGCTAAAGGTATCTGTAGATATTTAGTCTACATATTTATTTCCAGTATTGCATTAATAGTAATATTTAAACTGGTTATGGAGGGTGTTAATAGTAATTTTTGCTTATTGCAAATTTCTCTGATTTGGAGATTAGTTATTTATCATTGTGAGGTTCCTTTCTTCAGGTATTTTCACAGTTATAGATGTTACCATTAAGCTATGCCTTTATTTCAAATGGGGTAAGAATATTTTATCTTAAAATTGTTTACAGAGTCTAAAACAACTGCCCTTTGGTCAAAAATTGTATTTCTTAATATATTGAGCATTCCCCAAACAAACGCATTCCATAATCTATTCAGCAGTCTGCATACAATGACAGTAAAGTTGTCCACGTTATAAATAAGCCTGTTCATTAAGATGATAAAGTGTTAAAACATTTCACTTGGCTAAGTTCAGCCTGTCAGAAGCTGACAGAGCTATTTTTGGCCTCAGCCAGACTTATGAAGAAGGATTGCTCTCTTCAGAGAGTTGCAGTATCAGCTGAGAACTAACTGCGTCCTGGATTATAAAAGAAAAACGAACAACAAAGAAATCTTAGAAGCGGTGAAAATAGAAATATTAAAGGAGGTTGGGAATGTATCAGGCAGACAAAGCAGCTGCCTGAAACTTCATTTGTGTGACAGAGACTAAACTTAAAAAGAAATCATAATGTATATTCAGTCATGTTAAACTAAATACTTTGTTTATTGAAAAGCTGACATGTGAAAGCATTTTTAAATTGTATTTGTACATATGTGTAGGTGTTAATGCATGTATAATAGTATGATACACTCCCCTATTTCACAAACTTCAGAATGACATTAGGAGTATCTACTATGCTTACAGTGCTTAGAAGAATTGCTAACCTTAGTTGGGATCATCTGTTTGTCCTTCCAATCAGAATTTTGTCTGTGATTTCAGTTTTTCTTGAGGCGGAGGAAAGGTCTCACTGACAATTTCCAACACGCATGACCATTATAGTGAAACTAAGCTCCATACGGAGTCCACAGAGAGAGGAAGCTCATAGCTCTGGTCCTTCAAATCCTTCTGCAGCAGTCTGTCATCCTGCACTGATTTTGCTGAGAGATGAAGCACCCAACTTAGCTTAAAGTATGAATCTTCACTGTTATCAGATCATTTTGACAAAAGAAATACTGCTGGGGATATTGATGCTAGCTGACCACGTTAAATATCCAATTTCTTGCCTGTTAGGTATCAGTAGTAGAAGGCTGAGTTATCAGTTACAGTTCCTGACAGTCACTGACTTGCAGCGTGCTGTTTCGAAAGGATTTTTTTGCATGTCATCACAGAATTCATTATAATGCAAAGCCCGGTTAAAAATAAGAGTTCTGGAAGTCACCGCTTTGGGTTTCTTTGGTAAAATTAACTCTTCCTGCATTTAGCATCTTTCAGGTGACGACAGAACTCTGTTGTGTCACAGCGGTTTTTAGACTGATGAAGGAGTTTTCACAGTAAAGGGATTTTACTGATTTTGTTGAAGAATGATGTTTTTTCCATAGATTACATGGTGTTATGTCAGATTCATCTACAGGGTGTGCCTGTTGAAACATTTTTCATGAAATAGCTCAAGAACTATTCAATGTTTCTCACAGGTTGAAATTTTAGGTGAAAAACCTGTAGAGGTTAGTCATGTAATTGCAACATCCCGCCCTGTTTGTCTGTAACTTACAAGCAACTAAAGTGGCTATATCTGCAACATAGTTCAACAGTGATGCTGTTTACTGGCCTGAAGCCCAGTTTTTGAGCATTTTCTCTTTATTTGTCTTGGAACCATGTTGTTCTGGACACAATGAGGCACACAGACATCACAGTAACAAACGGGGAGATTTCAGTTTAATTTTCAACTCATTATCCAGTTGGGATTACTACCCATAGCTGCACGGGAAAGGCACGGTGTGATCCTTTTTACAGTGGAGTGGTGCAGAGGTGACATCTTTGCTGCTTTTACACCTCTCAGGGCCTTTGCTGGAAGATGACACAGAGTGTCCTGAGTGTCGCTTCACCCAGCAAATCTCCAAGGGGAATAAAGCATTCAACCCCATGACCAACACCTGACCCCGGTAGCAACCTCAGCATTTGGAACAAGCCCCAGCGTCCAGCTAAGGCTTGCCAAATCCTTTGTCCCTCCTCTGTAAGTCACAGGATGTGGGGAGCATGGGAAGGGGGAGAGAGATGGTGGTGGCCTCGCTGAATGTCTCGTGGCGGGGGGCGGGGGGGTGGCTATGTGCAGTATAGGAGTGGCAGGGAGAGGAGACCTTGGAGGGCTTTCCCAAGCGTCTCCCACCACCGCCTGGGGGACTCGGTTACTTGCACACCCACTAGAGCTGTCACCTTGACAGTCTGGGAGAACTATTTCAGGTTCAGGGGGGTGAACAGAACTGACTGGCTGGAGGACTGTGCAGGCAGGTGACCAAATCACATCTGGTGGTTAATTTTATATAAAAAAAAAGCATTGAAATCATGAGATACATACTTGTTTGACAAATAATTTGCATTTAAAGCATGAGTACTGGATGACGGGAAATATTTCTCTAGCTTTTTAAAAAACCTACCTACTATAAAAAGTTAAAATGCTAGCACAAGGAACACAGGAGATATTAAATCTCCGCTTTAACAGAAGACACAATCTCTCTGCTAGTTTATAAGCTTTCTTTGGTAAAATAATAATAATAATAATAATAATAATAATAATAATAATAATAATAATAATAATGTCATATGGAAAATATATGTATCCACTACTAAATTGATCAGAAGGTAATTTTACCCTTTTTGTGTAGCCTCCTGCTTCCTACTGAAATTTACTTGAGAACTTCAATTAATAATAGCGTAGTATTTACCTTATTATGAACCATTTAACCATGATCCAAGGAAGCTTTCTCACAGGACACTTATAAATAGGTCAAGCAGTTTTTCTTTCTCTTCTGATGGCAGAGTGATTCCTGTTGTCCAATATAAAGACAATATCACTGCATCGATATTGACAATTCTAACAAAGAATGCAAATAAAATTGTCCAAAATCCAGAAGAAAAAGCCATTGTTTTATGACCCAAACAAAAATCCGTGTGCCACAACATCAGCCCGTTAGCCCCATGGTGAGGATGAAAATTTCTGCAGTGTACAGTATTTGGCAATTAATGTATCTTTATCAGTTTTATGCTGTAGCCACACAGCTTCTCCCTGCACTGTATGCTTCCTCTTCCGTAAAGACAGGGAAAAGTCTGGGTCTTGAACATTGATCACCCTGAACCAAAATAGATTCCCGGGCTTGCAGACTCTGAGGCTGTTCAGATCCGAGTCTAAACTTTGTGTCTGTGACTGTTGCCCACTCCTGTGTGGGTGGTGTATGAAAGATAAATCCTTGAGAAGAAGGAAAGGAGAGACACTCAGGCTCTGACTTGGGAACAGCCGGTGGGAATGTAGTTTCGCTTTCTGTCATAAAATCAAATAGAGGAAATTGGGCAGCCAGAGAACACACCTCAAACTTGAGAATGAAATATCGAAGAGCACTTCACTTAGCCTTCAATTTGGTGTGGGGCAGTAGGAGGGAACGTCACATATTTGTGTTAGATGCCTCCCAGCGTGCACTAATAATACCTTATTTGTTCCCCGCTCTTTTCAGCAATTAATTTATAGTAGAAGAATTCAGCATGTGTTGGGTGACTTGTCATATGCAATACATTAAAAATGAGCCTTAGTAAAGGGGAAGGATTTAAAGACCATAAAAGATGAAAAGACAAAAATTCTGCAATCGTTAGATGAGGATTGTAGGACGCAAATCACAATACTCCAAAGTACTGAGTCCTGCAAGACACCATATTGTGGTGTGATTTAAGATGCAGTTTTTAATAGGAAAAGCATGAGAATATAATCCACTGCGCAGCATGTGCTTCCCTGATTATGAGAAGGAATATGACTGTTTACCATATACAAGTATATATTAAAATTAAAATTCCTGGTTAATGATTTATGATTTTCATAACCTATGAAAGAATTAATAAATAATCAGAGATAACTGGAGGAGTGCAGATTGAAAACAGGAGAGTGCTTGTCATGCTCAAATGCCCTGAACAGTTATTTTAGCTGCCGTGCCAAAAAGGTAATGCGGGTTCCCAAAACAGTCTGCAGATTGTTCAGAACTCAATTGTGCAGCCATCGTGGTCTGTATGTTAAGAGAGGGCTAAGATTCATTTGAAAGAGGGCTTCCCATGTGGATTCAGTCTGTATGGCCTAGTGTGGAAATGGAAATAATACCCAGTATCACAAGATTTACTATTCCTCCCGTGCCTTGAATACTGATGGGTCTCTGTACATTCTCTACTCTCAAAGATAATTATGGACTTGGAGCAGATGACTTGATTCAGTTAAATACCTTATAAAAATGGTAGCTCTCAGAAATTAATAAATACCTTGATATATATATCAAAGTCCTTCTTGAAAGCCCTGCAAAAAATGATTTTATTTTCATTTTGACATGCTTTTGAGATATGAATGTGAGAAGTTGTATGAGTGATTTATTTAAGTTTTGATATTTGTTATGAGAAAATGAAATAATCAGTTATGAGTTATCCCATCTTTCAGAATGAAATGCTGAGATTAATGTTAGGATAGCAACTGAATCACATTTATTAATGTTTGCTTTGGTGATAAGTGCTATTTCTTCAAGAAACCTCAGTGGCTGCATATCAATTAAAGAGCCTTTCTAGACCGTACTATATTCAGTTCAGTTCCTGCAGTCTGAAAGAATTGAGAGGAGGTTTGTGGCAGCAGTCACCCAACAAAAGCCCTCTTTTGTTCTATTTTTAATGACATTAGTGGTGATACCATTTTTTCCTCCATAGTGGTGAAGGCTGATTGTCTGCAACCCTGTGCAAGGAGATCTGGAAATGTAAATCTGTGTCATTTTAGTGGGAAACATGCTTTTAAGCCTGCCTCTGAAGATAATCCAGATCACAAAGTTAATTGCGATCTCTGTGTACGTTTCTAACGGATTCATAACAGCCTCTGCATACAAAATCAAGGGTCATACTTATGGGTGTATGCAGAGGGACCAGTCTCACTTTGCAACCTTGAACTGACACTGATATTTTCATTAATGACACTACTGCTTTTCTACTTTTGCTCTCAGTCAAATCTGTTAGTAAGATCTGCTTTAAACCTTCCTTCGCCGAAGCTCATTTTATCTTTGGTGAAAGGACATCAGAAAATGTAGCCACGGGAGTTACAGTAGGCTGTTGTAGAAGCATAAGCCCCCTTAGCAAGGTCTGTGATGGAGCAAGACAGCTTTGAACAACACTGTTTGGTGCCTAGTAATGCCAATACTGGGACTGATAGGAACTAAAAAGAAGATGTGGTCTTAATAATCAGGGAGGAAAATGTGCTTTGAGAGTGAAGCGATCTTGGTGCTGAAAGTTGTATATTTTTCCATTTACTCAAATTAACTTAATTTTATTAGAAAAGATGGGTGTTCAGCGTATAAAACTCTAGACAAGCCGTAGCTATAACAAGGGTAGCAACAAAGCAATAATGTTTTTTAAAGTACAACTAATAAATGTTTACATTAAAGTACATTTAAAGACACAGGAGACTGAGCACTGAAGAATCCCATGGGTTAACTTGAGTTGATTGTCAACTCTTTTCTCACAAATTTTCCTTTCCAGTCCCTGCGCGGGTGTCCATGACAATCACTCTGTATGTTTAATGTAATTTATAAATAAAACATAGCTCTGTGGAAGGCAAAAACTTCTATTTATTTCTTCTGGGTTTAGCCCATCTTTCAGCACAAGCTTCAAAGCACAGACAATTTTGTCAATACCAAGAAAGTTCCTAGCAGGATGAAAGACGAGCCTACTTCTTAGGTAGCTGCTCCAGTGTATCTGTAAGATCGTACACTGCAGAGATTGCCGCGGCCTCAGTCTGCATCTTCCCTTTCTGTCCATTAGCATTTATGGCGGTAGGGATCTAGTGCCATATATGTCATTATATATGGCACACACAGTTCAAGCTAAGACTGCAAATGATTATGATGCCTTTTTATAAGCATGTAAACTTTTAACTTAACTATATGTTTATTAAGACCTAAGAAATGTGAGCTAGTCGCACGTGCTGTCCAGTGTGCAGATACCAGCACAGACAAAATTACATTCTCCAACCTGGAGGGTGCTTTTTCTACTCGTAATCACTGAGAGTAACCTAAGCCCTTATTTATGTTCAGTGTGGCAGTAAAATTGATACACTAAAAAGATTATATAAACTGATCTTGTTTTAAGATTCAGAGCTTCCAAATGAAGCATAAACTTTGCTAATTTAATCCCCAGGTCACAGAATATCTAGTTTTTCTCTTGTTGGTATCTCATGCTTACAAAGGATAAATTAGCAAGCAGGATTTGTTTTTTTTTAAGGGTTTCTCTCTGGACTTGCAGCTCAGCTCCAGTGCTGAACGGGGTCCCATAACTCTCCTGTTTTTCCCAGGCCAAATTCCTTCATTTTTTCTCCTTGCCAGGTCTGGTTGGTGCTCAGCTGTGCTCTATTAGCTCCTGCCGGTTACAAACGGTGTCCGAGCTGATTGCAGTTAGCCTCCTAGGACCTCACCTGCCTTCCTCTGTGTGTGTGCGCCTGTGCCTCCAAAGCACGTTAATTTACTGCTCACACAATAATGTGTGGGATTAATGTGAAATGAAAGTGGCATGCTTGTGTTGGTAGCCTGATTGCATACTGCTGGTCTAGTATTGCAAGGTTCAAAACAAATAAGGCTCCACAAACTTCAGATAGTGAGGAGTGGCTTAGGTCCGGTTGTATTTCAAATGCATAGCACACCTCCCATCACGATGCTACTCCTGTGGACAGGTGTCCCCTGTTTTGTAGGTAAGCACAGTTGAGGGTCAGCATCCTGCCTCAGCCTTTTGACATGGGCACGAGTCACTTGGCTGCTCGCTGAGATGACTTTTCAGGTTACCTTTTGCTTTTTCATGCAAGTGTGGCTCTTCTGTGATCTGGCATGCGAGATGTATACACAAAGATAGAGTCTTCAGAAAGTCCAGTGTCCAATTATACCGAGACAGGCAGCTGCCATTTGAATTTTGGCGGGGGGGGGGTGTCTGGTCACTCAGACTCACAGACCAGCAAAAGCGTGGGGAGTAATTACCCTGAGTATATGCCCTGTGCCTGATCAAGCTTTTTGTAAAATGAATAGTGTACATAACTATTAAAAGGGCTGTAAAGCAGTACAGTTGCTGTGCAATTAAATCTGAAGAATACTGGTTGTGTTGTTACTGGTGAAGTGAAACCATTAGCAATGAATAAGCTATTATTCTTTTCCTGTGTTTCTCGGTGTTGTGAGGTAAGTCGGTGTGAAGGCCTCACCAGCAGTTCTTTCCAGAGTTTCTAATGCATGGTGGTTTGGATCTGGTTACATTTTTAATGCCCTTCAAAAAGTATACCATATAGCTTTAGCTTCTCTTATGTGTACTGGCAGAAGTTTCCTTCCTTTCTAACTGGAATAGGCTAGCACGAGGATCACGGGGAGGGAGGAAGAAATCTCCCTTAGCCAAAGAGGATACCTTTCTTTGGACGCTCTTCAGAGGGAGGAAAGATTTTTCCCAACCTGGTGGACGTTAGTAGGTGGGACACAGAAACACAGAGGTCCAGCTCAACTCCTTATGAGCAACGGAGAGCTGTCACGGCTTCAGTCCTAACAAGCTGTAGGAGTCTGCTGCTTACCTTCCTTATGGGCCTTATACTTGAAGTTTCCAAAAAAGGCTGCCTAGATGTATAATGGGGAAGCTTCATAGCTGTGTATAAGGAAATTATAATATTTGTTTTTCTTTTGAACTATGGTTTCCCTTGACTTTTTATGCCTTCTCACAACTGAATAATCCATGCAGTGGCCACAGTAAGGAGAAGGTGGGTCTCCTTCAGAGCAGTCTCTAAAGCAGGCGCGTGACTGTCATTTATTGCTTATGCAAAGAGCTTCCCGGACGGTGAGGGACTGCGGTGGGTTGCTAGCTGGCAGCTCCCTCGTTTGTTGTTCTCTTTCCTTAGCTGTGTGAGTTTTGGGTCTTTTTTTTTTTTTTTTTTTTTTTTTTTAACTCCCCCTCCCATCTGGCATCTCCTAATTATTTTCTATTACTAATCACTTCTACAGGAAACAGGCTGGACTGTTGAATTAAGAGCCCTGTAAAAGGATAATTTTGTTATTTACAAGTTTCTTACCTCACTTAGACTTTATAACGTGACACTGTATAGCTGGTGATAATCACCTTGGGCTACGATTGTGTCTAATCTCATAAACTAGGCAGGGTCAGGTCTGGTCACTAGTTGAACATGAGAGGCACAAGTTAAAACCGGGGCTGCAGGAAGCGGGGTTTGTAGCACCTTTGTTGTGAACTAATATCCAACATGTCTTGTGTTTATACCCTCTGCAATTCTATGTAGCCTGCGTAAATCTGTACTAAGAGTGTGACTACCAGGGATTTTCCCCACTTGCCTCTATCGTTATTCAGATAAGCTCCTTCTCCTTACTGGTTGCAGGGGTTGGGGGGGGGGGGGGGGGAATTTAGGTGGGAGAGGGAAAAGCATTTTTCATTGGTCACTGTTTACATGCTCACAAGTACAAATACATGTTTTTTGGCTTCTGTACAAAGATGGAAAGGACGTGGAGCTGTGGTGGTCTGGTGTGTTGCCCCTCACTCGGTTAGAGAATCCCTTGATAGGCAGGCACATCTGCTCCACTAATAATTGCCCATTCATAAGTGGTTACCAAACCCTTAAGACCCATGAAGAGTGAAATGCTTGTTTTAGAAGTGGTAGCAGAAAGAGGAGTAGTTAGAGGATCCTAAATGAAGTATTAGACTATGAAAGAAAAAAAGAACAACGATTTATCCTGCAGTTAATGCTTGCAGAAGCTGGTCTGTTCTAGCCCCTGTTTCTTTCCTTTTAATCTTTCACAAGAAAAAAGATATTTTCAGATAAAACTTCTCATGCTTAGTTTTAGTCTCCAGCAGAATGTTTTTCTTTTCTGAATTTGAACAAAGTCAGGAGAGCCGTTTTGTTACTAAGCTCAATAAACTGTGTGCTCTTATTACTTCAAACCTGTCACACTCGTCATCAGTGAAGACAGCAACTCTTGACAGCTTTGCAAAGTCTTCCTTTGATCATTAACTTTTAGAACATTAAGCTTTTCCATATTTAACCTTTTTTCTGCATGGCATCAGCAGATAGAAACAGTGTTGCTTTTGGCATTCGCTGTTCCTACAGTCCTAATGCTTAAGCAAGTGAAGCAACATCGTGCTGGAAAATCTGATTCTCAGTTGATGAACAGTTGTTGCTCTAATCCTCATCATTTTAGTATTGATATTCCTCACATCCATACAGCTTCCAAGATAACTACAGGATGATGTGTTTCTAATAGTGAAGTTCGTATTGTAATGCACTTAGACTATATTGCTTTTTGGGGGGGGATTATTATTGGATTTCGTTAGAGCTAAAGCAGTTTGAAGTACTTTGCCTAAGGAACATTAGCGCTAGTATCACAAACTATAATGTCCTCTCTTAAACCTTATTCATATGTGTATGTGATTTAGTAAATTTTTTTATGATTTCCAATTTGTGAATTGGATTAGTAGCACTTAGAGGCAAGCAGTTTTTCCCTTTCCTGAGAAGAGTGGAGGAATACTGTGAAAATGGGAAAGGCTGTATTCCCAGTTTCCATTTTGCATGTAATGGGGAAATATTTTTAAAGCTCTATGCATTATATCATGTATCAAATAGTTTATTGGTTGAAGATTTCTAATGATTTTACATTGCTGGAAATATCTTGAAGCACTTACCAAAGTTAATGATAGTGAATTACATTTGCATTCAGGCATTTCTGTGAATTGGCTGATGATTAGAGTAAATGATGTGTTTAATACAAATGCACAAAAATTGCAGAAAGTATCGTGTGCTGTTGACTTTCACAGAATTTGAAGGGCTCAGTCTCTTAAGTGACAGCTTCTCATTCACTCCAGCTTCCAAATCCTTGCTAGCATTTGTCACAGCGCTGCAGCCTGGTGCTTGGAAGTTGCCAGTCTCCTTTGTCACACGCTGGAGTTCGCAAGGCAGACTCACTGCTCAGCAAGTTGATCACGCTGAGAGCTTACTGGATTTTTTTATTTTTTTTTTAATGGGCCTTATGGGTTAATTCTCTTGGGCTATTTTTATTGTTGAAAATTCAAACAACCTCAGTGTTGGAAATCTTATGAACAGTGTCGCTTAAAGTGGTAATTGATGGTGGCAGTACAAATAAAATATTGCCCTGTAAGATGAGATGAAAAACGTGACTAAGTAAGAGGAAAGCAGTTGTGCTGGATAAAGATTTTGTTCATTGCTAATGTTTGTTCATTGCCAATGAATTTAAGAAACTGAACCATACCCCAAACTTAGTCTTTCAGCTTTGATGAGCCCTATACGCAAAATAAGAGCTGTTTTCCAAACATCGTATGCCTCTGAAATCCCAAATGTCATATCTTTGAGGTACTGATTGGGACCTAGGACTACTGTATTTCAACTGAAAATAGACATCAACTAAACATTATGTTGCAAGAATCCACAGACTTGCTGAAACAAGTAAACAAACAAAAAATACCACCCGTCCCCGTCCTTCCTGTGTAACAGAAGTTGTATAACCTGTCCACATGCCAATGCCTGCTTCTCCCCCAAAAGGTAAATAGTCTGCGTGGCCCGAATTTATGATGGGAGTTGCATTGCCAGCCCCATTTTGAATCATTTGAAATGATTCAGTTTTCAAATTAAGACGTTATTTAAATTTGTTTCAAAGATGCTGGGTTTCACCATTTGAGATGATGGTTTCTTGAGTGCCTATCTCAAGTAAGAATTTTTAACAGTTATAGCTTCCTCTAGGGGAACGAGATGCTTCCTGCCCTTACATGAAAATTTTCATGGCAGAGGCATTTTAAAATGTTAATTAGGAAACTAAGAGGGAATAAATAGGAAAGATGAACCATATGTGGAAAAGGAAAAATAAGAAAATTGAAACGCTGGTCAACAGAATGTAAAATGAGCCTTTTCTGAGAATGTGATCAGGGATTAGAAGATTTTATGGGTGGCAATAAACCGATAATTTCATAATAACTATTAATTTGACTTTGGGAGCAGCGTATAATTCCACTGCCAATTCCACTCTGCTTTAATTCATTGCAGGTTTCAAATCAGTCCTGATTTAAATAGAGATTTAAGCAAGGATGGTGGGACCCTACATGAGATACTCATTTGAAGGATGATCAGCCTACCTCGTTTTCTGAATCTGCCTAATTGCCCTGTATAAAATGAATGTAGATCTTGACCCACAGCGCTGATGCAGCTACGCCCATGGACACACGTGCACCTAGAAAGCTGGTAATCGGGGTCTATAAGGAGTGCTGGTGGACACTGGGGGTTACCCTATTTCGTAATTATTCTGCAGTTAGGTGGTCAATAAGCAGGTTTTCACCATTGTAAATTTTGCAAGAGTGTCCATGTCACAAGTCTAGTATTCCTTCAGGTTATTTTTTTTTTCTCTGTGATTCATGGGGTTGGATCAAGTGATAATTAGGGAAAGATTAGGAGACTTTGCACTCTTAGTCTTATTTATGCTAAATAACTATGATTATGGACTGAAAGTGTGTTGAAGAAAGAAACTGTGACAGCACATGTATCATAGCAACATGGCTTATTCAGGAAGAAGTGGATGAATTCAAAATAGAGGATGTGCCAAAGGAGCAGGTGTAGTCTGAAATACAAAGAGTGTTTAGAAATTAATGAGCTGCAGTTTTCAATTATAACATACATTGAATTACTCTAAATTGAATTACTGTGTAGAACAAAAAAGGCTAATATTAGATGCATTAGACTGCCAGACAAGACTAATGTGAAATTAATATTATACATCAGGTAAGAAAATATTAATGAGACATAAGAAGACATTTCCATACTGCTTGCCCATGTTATACCAGTAGCCAAAACTCCTATTCCATGAGGAATAGATGGGAAAAAAAGCCTAATAAATATAATAATAGAAAGACCTTGTGGATTACATGATTGTCACTATCCCTAAGTGTATATGTTTTCAGCTACAAAAAGATATAGAGGTTCATTATAAAAACTGCTTTTATCAATATAATTCTTAAATGGATAAAGACAGTGTTGTAAATTATTTATTTCATAAAGTTTGGCCACTGTCAACATTTCCTTCCTAGGATACAAGTAAGGTTCCTCATCAAAGGGTAATGGTTAAGCTTTTTGATGGCTTCTCTCTTTTTTTTTTTTTATTTTTCCTTTTGCTTGAAGAAATCCTTAGAACTGTGGGTCAGATGAGAAATAAACTATCACCAGTCCCTTGTGGTTCCGGAAGATTAGTCTAACAGCCTGTTTTATCATATGATACTTAAATGTAGTATATTAGTAACAAATAGCATTCGCCAGAACGCCAATAGCATTCATGCAGCTGCCAATTTGCATTACATTTTGGCTGTTATCACTCCTATAGCACACGTTGTCTTGAGGCATTTATAAATGACTTTTAAGGTCTTTTTGGAATACAGTCTGCCTTGACATGTCACAAGTCAAGAGGCTTTTGCTGGAGTGACTCCTTGCTGCAATGACCGTCAGTCGTGCCTTGGTCACAACAGCACAGCTCCCCGCAGGCCAGCGCGGAGATGTGCCACGGACCAGGGAAAGGAAGAAAACGTGATGCTGTTAGCTGAAATAGAAAATGCTGACTAAATGGGAGCGAGATGGAGAAGCTGCTGAGGAGCAGCCGCAGCGTGTTGCTGGCCGGTGCGAGGGTTGCTCCTTCAGGCAGAGCTCCTTGCTCCATCAACTCGTCTTCCCCTAGGTCTCGTAGCTGCACGACAGACCTCTCTAGCCCAAATTTATCAATATGTGGAACGCTGTAATAGTTAACAAACTATGTGAGGAGCCTCCCAGTCTTCTGCCTTTTCTGGGGAGAGGAGTACCTGGTGCAGGTGGCTGCTTTAACTCACTGTTCAGCTTACCACCTCCACGGCCTAGGCTCCTGGCAGGGGGAGAGGAAGATAGGATGGACCAAAACCAAAGCTATGAAGGATGGAAGCATGGATGGAAAGGACTGAAAGCAAAGCTGTAAAGGACAGGCTTCATCTGAAGGATTTACTGGAGACAAATTCTGGTGTTCCGTGATGCTGCTCTTCTTGCTCGTGAACTGTCTTGCACCTTTTGCCTTGGGAACAGTGATGCTGCCTGAGGCAAAGAGGTGGTACCTTCTATACTCTACCAGCTCTTGGTCCCCTTCTGTACTTACCAAGTTTGGATGGGGTTGGCCCCCTTTAAAGGCAGCTTGTTTCCCCGAGGAAAGAACGGGGTTGCAGTAACGAGCTGCTGCAAAGCAAGGAGAGAATTTCTGGGGCTGATACCTCACCTTGAACTCATGGTCATGGGGAACTGCTTTCCTCAACGCAGACAGAGTTAGGAGTGAAAAGAGGCCGTTTCTTAGTTTTCTGGGTAGCTTTTATCATGGTGTTTGATTGGCATATCCTGTCTCAGTGTCATGCAGCTTGGTAGCAGCTCTGCTTTTGTCGAGCAGCCATACCTTGCCCTTGCGAGCAGGCTGGTAGTCTCTGTCTTTAAGGGCAGGGCAGGAGCAGTTGGTTATTTTAACAGAAGCAGCCGGGACCGTAGGGATGTCCTGCATCGGTGTCTGCAGGGAACAGCCCTGTGGCTTCGGCCAGCTCAGGACCAAACCAGGACAAGGCAGGAGCCCCAGGAGGGTGTCAGGACTGTGCTGTCTCGCCCAGAACATGACCCTGTGAGGCAGTGTATTATTACTTATACGGCATAAATGAAGTCGTAGCTATTGCTTGTAAAACCCAGCTTAGCCCCATTATTGATTGCAACATCCACATCCCTGCTGGTGTGCATTCTCCTGTGCCCAGGTACACCCCTGTGGTGGTATTTGTACCTATGGGGTGTGAAGGAAATCCCCAGAATTACATCCCCTCCTTCAGTGGACCAGTTGCTGACCTCACTAAAAGCTAAGTCGCTTGATGTTAGCAAAGTCCTCCAGAACAAAAGCAGAACTTCTTACTGCAGGTACTGCACAATTTTTGTTTTATTTTGCCGTGGCTAAGTCCGTGGTTATATACCAAAATAGTCCCCTCCCTGAGAAAAGAAACATGGTGGTTGCCACTGGAAAGTGCTTTGCTTTTGTGCCTCTATCCAGAACAGCAAATGTTAATTGTTTTTGTCTTGTCAGTTATTGAAAGAGAGGAATAGTCACAGTGGCTGCTTTTTGCCAGTGCACAGTTTCGACTTGTCATTTCCAAAGGCTCATATCGGTAACTGCCAGGAGCAAATCTACAACCCGTCGTCCCACTAGGAACAAAATAAGCCAACTGACCTACATCCGAATCAGCTGCAGTGACCGGTAGGTTATAGGACTAAAGCTGCAGAAAAACTACTTCTCTGGTGGCTTCCCCTAAGATCTCTCTGCATTTTTGTGAATATGCTCTCTTGTTAGGAAAACAAGGGTACTTCAGGGTATTTCTGGTAGCCATGAACATAAAATCTTTCCAAATAATGCTAATACACTCGTATTGCACAATACAGTACCAAATGAACTCACTTTTTATGCAGCAATTTGTAGCAGCAATATTGGGCAACATTTTTTCCATAATTTAAACTTTGGTTTAGATTACTTTTTTTTTTTAATTTAACAGTCATACTTTAAACGAAGCCAACGCTTTGGCTAAATTTGTTTAATTAAGGTTTTAATAAAAAAAAATTTAAAAACTTCTTTTTAAATTTTAGATATAAAAATGTTCACTACCTGCTGTGGAAATCACATATACTTTTACCAGAAATAAAAATTCAAAAATATAAATAGCTATTTCTTTAGCTTTTGTGATAAGTATTTCACTGGGGGGGTGGGAAGATCTGATTTAATTAGAAGCCAGTCCATTTGGAAAATTTTGTTATAAAAAATAGAAACTTTTCTCAGCAGCAAGTTTTCATCATTCAACCATGTCTTAAACCTCAACTCCCCTGTGGGTAACTGTGGACTCAAAGCGGGGTTGTGTGTTGCCTGAGGATCCCAGTATACTTTGAGCATTGTGTGAGCCCGATGCTGTCCACGTGCCAGGTAAATGTGGCCGTTTTGGAACGGCAGCAAGAGAAGTCTTACCCTGATGGCTGAGACCACGTGATGGTCCTTCCCAGCTCCTGAAATGCCAACTTTCAGGTTGAACTTTTCTTGGAATAGCATTCCTACCCTCCGCTGACACCATCTATCTGTGGGCAGAGGCCATGCCTGGCATCAGCATGTCTACAAGTGAAGAAAAATTAAATGAAAACAGCTTATGACCAATTTTAAATAAAAAGTAAAATTGTGGGCTCCTCTTCCCCCCTTGGAATAATTCTGTGAAAGAGATGACTGGCAAAATTATATTTAGCATGGAACAAGCCTCCACCGAGAACTGCACTGGGGAAACTGGGCTCAGTTTCACAATTTGACTGATTAGTTTTGAAAATTGTGTACTGAGCCCGTAAAATACGCTCATAAAGTGTTCAGGCAAGGAAGGTTTTCCGAGCATATACATTTGGCTAAGTTAGCTGTACAGTGAAACAGAACACGACAAAATATACAGTGGCTAACCACATAGCAACCCAAATATCCTGTTTCTTTAGATATGTACAATAGGGCATCACCTTTGATTTTTTTTTTTTAAATGCGTGCAATATAACTGCTGGTTATTATTATTATTAAAATGCATTCCTTAGAGGCAAGGGATCATAAGTCTGAAACAATAAAGGCATATTTAGTCATAACAACGTGAAAATACCATAGGAGAATGAAAAGCCTGCAGTGCTTTCCCAAGACTGAAGAAAACATGATACTGTGTTTGAGAGAGGAGCCAGGTAGTCATGAAACTAAACACTACATCATGTGGAAATGCACGTGGGCTTCAGGAGGTCTGATCAGGTCTAATCTGGGCATTTTAGGACTTGCTGAGTTTAACCTGACTCTTGAATTTTCTGGTTTGTTGGGTTGTTGTTTTTTTTTCTGAGGTGATGTTGGTTTATTACTCAACAAATGGGAAATGCATCCATTTGCCTTTTTAGAAAGATAATTTATCCGATGTTGACTGAATTGTGTGACTGCATTAAACTTACATAATGTGTCTTTCAGAGAGTGACTAATGGGGATTTACTGCGAGCCATGGAAGACTTTAAAATCAATTCTGTGGAATCTTCATAATAAGACTTACTGATTGTGAGATTAGTACCACAAAATAGGCAGACGTTATCCAGCTAACACTGAGAGCAAACAGCGCTCAATAAAACAGCTGTTTCTCCTGCACCCTGAAGGACTGCTCCAGGGGGAAGTAAGGAAAGCGGAGTCCCAGTAGGACCTAGGCTGAACCACTTTTGTGGTTGAGGTTTTAGAACAAATGAGAACATTTGAAATAGCAGGTTACAGTCTTTTCTTTTTTTTCTCTTTAGTCCATATGTGCAATGTAGAACCTCTAAACAGATGTCTTGGTTTAAAGGTTGTCACCTCGCTGGGTTTGACTTTTTTTAGTGCTCATAGAAGTCACTAAAATGTACAGGACTGAGGGGCTGCTCTGGTTGTGTGCTCTGCTGAAAGGTCGCTCAGCAATGACTTCCAGTCATACCATTTGCAGTTCACCTCAACCCTGTGAAATCACGTCCTTAAATTAAATTTTAAAAAGACAGCCCTGCAGTTTCCTTCCTCCTGGAGTCTGCACAGCATATTGCTCCCTACACATGCAATGACTGCAACTGTCTGTCACAAACAATTAATAAAGCAATAAAATCAAGACTTGACTTAGAAAGTGGAAGGGAGAAGATTTTCCTTGTCAGATTTCTACCTCTTTTTCATCCAGTATGTAGCAGACAGTATCTAATAATTGTCCCTGTTAAGGATGACTTCAGACAGAGCAGGTTATGAAGATGACTGTTGGAAAATGAAAGGGCTATGGAGAGGAGACTTTGCTGGTGGGTGGGAGTGCAGGAGCCACCGGTGGAGAGCAGGCATTGCCAAGGGTGGAAGAAGAGCAGGACCTGCAGGCTGGGAATAGAGGCAGCATAGAGTGCCTAGAGCAGGAGAGTGCGTTGGGAGAAAACAGCTTCCTGCAGGATTTGAGTTGAACCCCCAGGTCCATGACTTCATTTGTTTGCTCTCAGGGATGGTGACTCATCTCCGCAATGACTAGGGCTACCTGAGGGCAGTGGCTTGCTCTCTCTTACTTTATTATCTCACATACTGGTAGGCTGAAGACCTGGACCCGCCCCATGACCCTAACTGTGGTCAGGAAGATGTGTACAACAGAAATTTCATTCGTCGTTTCAAAAGAAAGGAAGTTTGCTGTGTTAAGAAGTTCACTAGGTTGCGATGCCAAACCCCCAAAGTTAGGCAGTGGCAGAAGAATTCTTCAGAATTCATTGCGGCCTTCCAGTAGTTAAAGGGGGCCTACAGGAAAGATGGGGAGGGATGCTTTATCAACGAGTGTAGCGATAGGACGAGGGGTAATGGTTTTAAACTGAAAGAGGATAGATGCAGACCAGATACTAGGAAGAAATTCTTTACTCTGAGAGTGGTGAGGCACTGGAACAGGTTGCCCAGAGAAGTTGTGGACGCCCCATCCCTGGAGGTGTTCAAGGCCAGGCTGGATGGGGCTTTGAGCAACCTGGTCTAGCAGGAGGTGTCCCTGCCCATGGCAGGAATTTGGAACTAGATGATCTTTAAGGCCCCTTCCAACTCTAATCATTCTATGATTCTCTGAATGAGCGTATGCATTATAGAATTATGTCATCTGAAAGCAGCTGTATGAATTTTAATTTCAACACTACTTTATGTTGGGAAAATATATGTAAGATAGATAACAAATATATATTGTTCATAATTTTTCAGTTGCTAGATTTATGGCTTTAGCTTTCTTTCAGTCGAGGTTTCTGGTGTGCACAACTATAGTGCATATAGCACATGTGACGGGCTATAGGTGTAGGTGAGCCCAGTATTCCTATATTTGTAAACAGCAGAAAATGCTTTGCACCGAACAATGGGAAGCTGATTTTATGTAAACCCAATAGTTTTACATAAAACTGAGTTAGATTACTGTAACACAAAGTAATGTTAGAATTAAAATTCATAATCTTATAACTTCTTTCCAGATTACAATGTGTTTTCATAATTACAGCCATGGGAGAAGACCTTTCCCTGTTGGGTAGTTTTGCTTACCTTTTTATTGGCAATCTTAAGATCTAATTTGCCAGAATCCAGAGATTGGTTTCTACTAACTGGACTCTGAAGTGCAATTGAAATAAATCAGTTCTTCAGAATTAGGAAAAAGGAAGCTGACAATTAAGTAATAAGTATGTCAAAAAACAAATATGCGCTCTAACAACAATTGCAAGGGAAATTCAGAATGCTTTATCTTGCTTCCTAAGTGGAATTATACAAAATAGTAGAAGTTGATTCAGATAGTAAATACACTCTTGAAAATTGCTGGGTTATTTATTTCCAACAAATTCAATTTTCAAAGAGTATATTTCCTAATATTAAGTTTTGGTGATTTATTTTTTCCCTTTAAAAAATACGAGGAATTTGGGGTTCCAAGGAAGCATGTAACAAACCTATGTTTCCCGAACTCCACAATTTGCTTCCTGAGCCTGTTGTCACTTGAAGTTGTTTGGAGAGGATGACTCCTGTGGGGCAGTAGGTCCACCTTGTTCCATGGGGACTTTTATCTGATGTAGTCCTTGGGAATAAAACCATGAAGTGAAAGGCTGGGGGACTTGGGTCTTTCTAGTCTAGAGAAAAGAACACTGAGGGGGGATCTTATCAATGCTTATAAATACTTAAAGGGAGGGTGTTAGGGGGATGGAAACAGTCTTTTTTCAGTGGTGCCCAGTGATAGGACAAGAGGTAACGGGTACAAACTTGACCATAGGAAGTTCCATCTTAACACGAGGAGGAACTTCTTTACTTTCTTTACTGGAACAGGCTGCCCAGAGAGGTTGTGGAGTCTCCCACTCTGGAGACATTCAAAACCCGCCTGGACGCCATCCTGTGCAACCTGCTGTAGGTGTCCCTGCTCTGGCAGGGGGGTTGGACTAGATGATCTCCAGAGGTCTCTTCCAACCCTGACCATTCTGTGATTCTGTGAAGTGGCTTGAGCTAAAAAGAAAGGAGAGAACAAGCTCGAAAGCCTATCTGCTTCCTCCTCCTCAGAGTCCCTACTGTTCTTACGCTTCACGCAGATGAGGGGGTCAGTTTTTGCCATCTCTTACTCCTCACCTCCTTTTTCTTGGTCTCGTATTGCCGTGGAGTGTTACGCTTAGAAGGATGCGCAGAAAAATGTGAGAGGGGCATTTCTTCACCTACAGCAGAAATGAGCAGTTAAAAGCAAGATAGGCAGATTGAGGTAGAGGTCGGAAAAGTATTTCTCAGTGGGGTGGATCAGCCAGCCTCTGGTTTGGATTGAAACCGGGAACTGAGCCAGATACTCCTAAGGCCCCTGTATGAGCCACTAATGCCCCACAGCTTCATCCTGTATAATCTATAGCCAGTGTTTTGATTATTAGCTATTAACTTGCATTGCAGATTAGTGGTTGGTGAAGCATGTATGTTGATCCTTAATCTCTGCAACCTGACCCTACGCTGAAACCCAGCTGATTTTTAAAACCTGTCCAGAAGGTACTGGTGGCGGCGCCAGGGAACAGAGGAGGGGCTCACGGTGAGCATTACTCTCGGCTGTATGGGCAGGATTGAGCTAAACGGTAGCGCTGTGATCCAGCTGCAAAACACACACCAATTCCACCCAGAAGACTGCGACAAACCGTGCTTGTCTTGGATTGTTACTGAGTCATGAGAGATAAAAATACCTTTGCTGCAGCAGGGAGAGCGGTTGTGGTGCGGCAGCCCGTGGCAAGGGAAGGGGGGGGGGGCTGCGCTCTGGCTAGTGGCACACAGAGACATCCTCTGGAGCCCTATGTGTTGGGACGGTTGTCAGCCCCACGGTGTGAATCGCTGCCATAGTAAGTCAGAATAAAGGTCCGTTTTTGCAAGTCTCTGACAAGAACTGTCCACAAATGCTTGGAGGGCACTAGAAGAAAAAAGACAGGAGTTGAGTGGTCGTGGTGTCCCACACCCCCCCCGGCCATCGGCGTGCAGCCGAAGAGAGCCTCCCTGCGCTGGGCTGTCCGGGTGAGCTGCTCCGGGTGGATGCGGCGCGGTCTGCCCTGGTCCTTTGTCAGCCCCTTACACTTTGACCCAGCTGCGTCCTGCGGCAACGCTTTAATGATGCTGCTGTGAAATACCGTTTCCTTTGGCTTGTGTGAGGAGTAGTGAGGACCAGGTTGTCCTGTGCGCATTTCATCTCCAGTCGCATCACTCCAAACAGCGGGTTTCGGTCTGATTTAAGACTACGTGTCATTCACCTCCTGTTAATAGTCATAAACCCCTAATGAGAGACACCACAGCAATGCAGGGTTTGGGTCTTTGGTGGAAGGGGTGGTGTGGTGAACTTTTTGGCAGCATTTGTGTTCACATCACTACTAGAAGAGGCTGATACAGGATGTGAGTTTGACGAGCCTCTATTTATATGAAAGGCATTGAAAAAAACGTCGTTTTAAAGGCAGGGCGGTGAGCATCAACGCTTGCGATAACTCCTTACCTCCTGGTGCCCAATCCGTCAGACCGGGGGGGTGGGGGTGGGGGGGAGATGTCGGCGACAGCCGCTCTCTGTGAGGTCCCCCGGGGCAGCTGCTCACTCTGCGCACCTGAGGACGCCCCGACACCCCCCGGCGAAGGGCGAAGAGATGCCATGTTGTCGCGGTGCGTGACTCATCCCCCGCTGACAGCCTTCCCGCTGGCACTTGTGCCGGAGCCGGCCGGGGAGGGGGAGCGGCGCCGCCCGCCTCACCGGGGCTTCATTGGCTGCGGCCGCCGGGAGCGGGGGGTGGGTGGGGAGCGGAGGGGCCGCCCCGGGGGCGGTGCCGGTGCCGCGCCCGCTCCGCGCCGAGCGGCGTCGCCCCCCGAAGCGGGCAGCGGGGCGGGAGGAGGGGGCCGAGGCGTGCGTCCCCCCCAGCCCCGCCGGCCGGGCCGCTGATGGAGGGAGAGGCTGCGGGCTGTCCCCCCGCTCCCGCCGCCGCCGCCGCACATGCCCGGGCCGCCGGCCGGCCGCCCCCCCCGGCAGGCCTGAGCCCCCCGAGCCCAGCGGGAAGGGGAGCCCGCCTCGCTGAGTGAACCGAGCGCCCTGCCATGGCCGCGCCGCCCTTCCCAGCAGTTTAAGTTTCCCGAAATGGTCCTCCCGGGTTTTCCACATCGGGTGTGATCCAGAGGCGCGGAGGGCGCAGATCGGTGCGGGGTAGGGGCTGCGCCTCCTTCCCCCTCCGCTCCAACATGCCGTCCAAAGAGTGCTGGTCAGGGCACAGAGCGAATAGGTCTGCGGTCCACAACTCGAAGCAGGAGAGCCGTCAGCAAGATTTATTGATAGCAGCCTTGGGGATGAAGCTGGGTGCTCAGAAGTCGTCTGTGACAATCTGGCAACCTCTTAAACTCTTTGCTTATTCGCAGTTGACATCGCTCGTCAGGAGGGCGACTCTGAAAGAAAACGAGCACGTTCCAAAATACGAGAAGATTCATAACTTCAAGGTAAGGCACTACGCTACTTCTTTCTTTTTCAGGCACAGGGGCTGTAGTTTTTTATTTTAAAATGGGTCCGGTGTTGCATAATATGTATGCAGACCATGACTTTCTGGGAACTTAAATGCTTCAATTAAATCTCGTTGCTGGTTAAATCAATTAGACATCTTTAGAACGTATCAGCAGAAGAATGAGGATTTTGTTGTTGGCTGCTTGTGTGCATGTATTTGCTTCAATAACATTTGCCGTACCTAGGTTCTCTCTTTTATTTAGAATGGTTTTATACCCAGAGAGATGCTAAAGGCGAGAGAAACTGGCGAAGTTTTCTTTCAATTCAAATGAACGTAGTTCAGTTTAATTTACGATGATACGATGCCGAAAAATCTTTTAGGTCTGTGATTAGAGGATTAAACTGATCTTATCTCAGTTTGTCGCTGGTAAATAGCTTTGGAGGTAAGAAGCATGTTCTGCATCTGGATGGAGCAGATGGTCTGCATTTCCTTTGGTTTCTGGCTTTCCTCCTGTATTAATGAATTGAGTGTGTTGAAAGCGGCACAGCTTATACCATGGGGCTATTGGAGCTGCTGGTGTTAGCAACTACCTTGTGTTTTACTTAGTCTTCTACGTAGCTTCTAATTATTGTTGTAATTATTTTAAATAAACGATGCTCTTTGGTAAGAGAGACATACATCAATACATCATATGCATGTTTTGTGTCTGTATCTGTAATAAGTGTCCAGTAAAGATTTAGTAAATTAACCTTTTGGCGGTCAAATGCATTGCATAATAGGCAGTCTGTATTTGTAAAACTAAGTGAATTGATGTTATACTGCATTCCTGTAGATGACGGTACAAACTTCATATATAGTACCTGAAACCCAGATTTTATCCATAAGGTGTGTTCTCCCCCTCCTCCCTGTAGCTTTTGCTTTGATTTCTTTTAGGAGAAGGGGAGATGATTCATGTAATACTGGCATCTGATGATATAAGCGTCTGTTAATTGTCTCTTATTTTCAGTTTTGATTTCCATCACATGCATGTGCATGTGTGAATGTACGCATGCGTGCACGTACACATTTATCTGTCGTCCATTTGATTTTATTTAATCCAGCTTCTGGCTTTTGAGTTCAGATAATGAATAAAATCGGAAACTTTATATGATCAGGATGGTTTGTTTCACTTGAGTTCTTCAATAAAGTACAAGTTTGAAAACCATGTACAAAATGTTACATAAAAAAGTGTGTAATACGAATGCTTGGCATAAAATATTCCTGCTGGCTGTCAGTTAAATGCAGAGTATTTTTTCACAGGCTCCTGAGGTGTCCTAGAGATCTGAAATGTCTTACAACTTTCATTTGCTCCTTAGAGTTTGAAGATAATTCTTGCAGACAGCTATTTTCCATGTACTACAGTGTATGTAGGATAATGCATATTTAATTTTGCACACATCTGTATTCCTTAGTTGGTTTCCTAGAACAGCCTGAAACGCATCTGTTCTGAAAATAATCTAGTAACCTGACTTTCATTCGCTTGGGTTTGTTTATTTGTTTTTCTTCCAGAAACTGTTTCTGGAAAGTTTGGAAGCTCTGAGTTTTCCAGTCTTTTTTCAAAACCAAACTGTGTGTCTGATCCAAGGTCATAGGTACAGCACAGACTTTCCACACAGATTGTTTTCTTCATAATAGTTGCACTGTAGTTCCTTTATTCACACAGTTGCCACAAAAATATACCTTGAGAAGTAACTCTTTTCTGAAGTCGGTGAAATGGCGTCACCTTACACAGATAATTGTTGCTATAAAAAAGTAGAAGGGAACAAACCCTTTACCCCATAAAGGGTGCACAGCAACCAGCGTACCTGCTGAAAGAATGCCGCTGGCATTCGTGAGCTCTAAATGTGGCCACTGTCCCTTTTAAAAAAAAAAAAGATAACCATAAGCTCTTCATAATTATTGCGTTATGGATCTAAAACGAATGGCCATCCTTAGCTCATGCGCATCTCTCCTTTACCATTCCTTGCACCTGTCAAATTTTTCTTCTCGCATGTATAGACGTCATCATTTAAAATGTCTACAGAAGTCTCCTAGGTTGCCTGCCAAGCAGCAAATGTGCCACCCATGTGGGGAGGAAGGAAATGGCAGTCCCAGAGTCTTCAAGCTGGAGTTCTGAAGCAAAACAAGAAAAAACAACCCACAAATGAAATAAATTCGTATAGTTCAACTAACCAGCAGTGACTGCTGTCCCCTGAGGCTCCACCAGCAAAAAGGAGGATGCACGCTGCTTTGCACCTCTGCGGCTAATCTTCTCTTCCTTATACAGGCACGAGGCAACAGATAGGGACCGCTAAGCCTTTCCCGGCAGCTTCTTTGATCAGGCACATTGCTAGTCACAGAAATGAAGAAAATCTCTTTATCCTGGAAACACTGTAACATCCCAGCAGAGGGAGGAGAAGTGGAGAATCCTTAATGCAGGACAACCATCGCTGTTGTCTTGGAGAAAGGATGAAGACAGCAGCAGCCGCTCCGGAGGCGGGCTGGGGTTAGCAAACCGGCCACCGGTTAGGAGACCTCAGTTCTCCCTCCGCCCCTGCACCTCCTGTCCCTGTGGGGGTGCGTAGATGGGTGCGCAGGTGGAGTTTGGACACTCAGGCTCTGTTGCCTCCAGCAAAGCTCAAGTAGAGGAGCGTGGTGGCAGAGGAGCAGCGTAGCGATGGTCCTCACGGGAGTGCAGATGAGAGAAGGGGTGAACACAAAAGCTGCTTTTAACTCTTAAATTGTCAAGACATCTCCTGAATAAATCTATTAAGCTATCTTTTGCTCCGAGGGTTGTGAAGGCAGCTCTGCTAGGAGTGCTGACATGGCTGGGTCTCTGAAAGGTTTTAATCTTATTTAAATCTGCTGGAATGTGAGTTGTCTCCTGCCTGAAGTGAGCAGGCTGGCCAGCCGGGGTGACGGGGAGCTCTGTGGGCAGAACTGGCCGGTGAAGGTCTCCAGCTCTGTAACGTCCTCCTGACTGGGGAGGTCTGATCTCCCCCGAGCACATCTCAAATGCAAATACTGAGTGGCTGAATTCTCTTAAATTAATTTCCATAAGTAAAGAAATGGATGATGATTTATAAATGTCAGATCTGACTGAGTTTTTAATGCCCGTTGCTCAGGATGAGAGCTAGGTATTAAAAATAGTTTGTGGTTTTTTTTAAGCATATTTGGGCTTCTTCTAATTTATAAAAAGTTTTTGGTTAATACTTCTGTGTTGTCTATAAACCTAATAGAAAACATTAATTTTCTGTTAATGCAAATATATCAGCTGAAAGATCTACATTGTTTGACACAGTATTTTATTTTGCTCTAATTGAATAATGGGATTCGAAGGTGAGCTAGGACTGTGAGTGTGACTTGATTGGGTCTGTCTAATGGTTGGACTTGATGATCTTAAAGGTCCCTTCCAACCTCACTGATTCTATGATTCTATTTGCATATCTGATTTCTTTTGCTTTCCCTCCATGTACTCCGCTTTTCTGAAATCCGGCACGCCAAATGAGATCTCTTGTAAAATTAAGCATCAGATCAAATCAGGACAGTCACTTCACCATCCTCAAAATTTCAGCCCCACCTTGTTTCACAGAAAGGCTTTTCCTCTCGTTCAGTTTCTTACCCATTATGGGGAAGAAATCTCCCCACACTCTCTGGTACACATGTATCTATATGGACATGTGTGTGATGGATGTCAAGTTCGTAGTTCCCCCCAGCGCAGATGAACAATAACATCTTCTATTTGGAAGTTCTGAGAGATCTGTGGAGTGCTCTTTGAAGTGCTGACAAGGATCATAGCTGAAGCCAATGGTATTACTTTCCTACAAAAAGAAGCTTTATCATAGGAGAAAATTCTGTAACATTTCATAGAAGTGGACAGAGTAGATTTATTCACAATCGTTCCCATAAATTTATTCTACAGCTGGACCCTACTAATAAAAATGCTTTTTTCTGACCCTTATAAATCTCATATTTGCTTATCTTGTGCCCAAAATGCAGCAACCGTGATAGCTTATAAATTAAAATATAATTTTAAATTAAATATTAAAATTAAAATACAATTTGTAAATTACAATACAATTACCCAGCTGATATCTGATCCATTCAATAATTTTAAGGGGAGGAAGCAGCTGGGCACCTCCTGGGCAGGCAGGTGAAGGAGGAGCTTCAGGCAACACCAGGAACCTCAAATTTGAGGGGAAAAGAGGCCTGTGGCAAGGTACCATGGGGTTTGAAACCTTCTGGGTTGGTTATTGAGAGGAGGACCAGGGGGAGCTCTGGGCTGAGGTGTGCGAGGTGGGCTGTAGGCCAAAGGACTTACGCAGCAGGGGAATCCGAGTTGGCTTTAAGGTTACCCCATTTTCTCTCTCTGGTGAGGCAGTTTTTATTAGGGTACTCAACACACAGGATTCCCCTTGCTCGGTCCTCTGGACTTTCCCTCTCTGCATCTCCTCATCTCTCCATCTCCCCCCTACATCCCATACTTTTTTGCTGTTTAAAAAAAAAAAAAAAAAAAAAAAAAGATATGGCTAATGAGGTACTTTCTGCCCTGAGTCCATCCCTACCCGACGTGGAACATCTTCCGCACCTCCTCCCGAGCTGGTGCTGTGCTTTGGACTTGGGCACTGACCTCGCTCCTTTGCCCGCTGTTTGTGTGGGGTTGGAGAAAACGGTAAAACTATGCCTGGAAAATGTTAATGGCAAGGAGGCCAATCGTGGAAGAGGAGCATTAGCGGGGAGTTATGGGATGATAGCTTAGAAGGAAGAGGAAAGGGAAAATTTGAGATTGACAGCAAGAAATCTCCTGGGTAGTGAAACTTGTTAGTTGGTGCGATAACCTCTCCATCGCTTGGCAAATTTAAAATAAGCTTGGACAAAACACCTTAAAGGACTTTACTCCCTTCCAGCTTGTGTGACTCATGGGCCTTGGGGAATTTTTAGCTCCCTTGGCTGGTTATATGTCTTCCTTCAGACACCTCCGGCTCCTGATGACTTGAGCCAGCAGAGCACTCTGCAGGTGTTTCGTAACTGCCAATAGTTCAAGGCATAAAACCGCTCTTCTGCCTAGATTAGTAGTGTGGTGCTTCACTGAAGCAAGAAGGTGTCCGTGCCTGTCAGAGCTGGACTGAAATCTGTGTTTCCATGCATCATTTTCCCTAGGATATTGTCTCATTTCTCTCTTGCTCTTCACAAAATAGATATGTCTTCAGAAGACTATTTTTTGCACTCTTTGTGTGCAGTATTTGGTGCTGTCATGCTGTTCCTTAGTTACAATCTTACTAATGCCTGAGACGGCACAGTCACTTAATTGTAATAAATAACAGTTGCAGGGCTGCTTGGTGAACCGGTGAACATTCAGAACATAATTCCCTTTCAAGCCAACGCTTCTTCCAGAAAGGAGAGATGTTTTTCCACGGTTGCTTAAGCCAAGTCAGCAGAGATGCTGATGAGTCTTGTTTGTTGAGATTCCTCGTCTCCCTCCTCGAGTGAAGCAACATCCTGCCTTTTTCTTTGAGCGTGGCCCGTTTGAAAGGCAGAACAGCGAGCTCCAGAACAGAGACAACGTACTTTTCCAGAAATAACAGGGAGTAGAATATAGCCTTAAATGTGCACAAAAAGTGAAGGGGAGGACCTACTGGACCAGTCTCTACTGGAAAGGCTTTGCCAATATAGCCAGACTTCAAGCATCACTTTAATGGAGACACCACTGATTTTAGCAAGAGTTATTCTGCCGGTGAAATTTGTACTGCTTCTTGGAAACACGTAAGTTAGCCTGGCCCTTGCCCAGATTTTACTGGTGTAATTGCATCTGTGTGAGGTGTTTCGTTAGCGTAAAAAGCCATAGCAAATCACTCCCGTGCCAAATCTTATTTTTCTAACAAGAGCTGCTCAGCAAAGCCATGCCTAAACACCGGGAACGGGGAGATAGAAAGTGCAGAAGAAATGCTGCAAAAAGACCAGAAACTGTAACAAACTCTTACTATATTAAGCAGAGCCATTTTTCCGTGACTTGTAACATGAACTCATTTCTATTTCTGATCTTCTGAAAACCGGGGCAGGTGCCGATTTGGGGTAAATTGGTCTAGCTCTGCTGAAAAGAGGATGCTGATTTGTTATTAGGTACGGACACGGCACTGAACATATTTTCAAAGCATCTTTAAGTGAGTCACTGCACTCAAATGAATATTCAGAAAGAGAGCTGGGTGCCTGTAGCGCAGTCCCCAGGGAGAGTCTCTGCGCGTTCTCACAGATAAGAAAACCTCAGGAAATTTGATGTTTCTTTTAGACTCCTAGTACTTGAGGGAAGAAGATGTTCAAAGGCAGAGGAAATATCTGGAGAACAAAACTGGAGAAAAACTTCCGCAAAACTTCTGAGAAGGTCTCATCAGCTCTATGTTGTTGCTTCTGAAACTCATAGTGTATTATAAGACAGTTCAAGCCAGAAAAGCTTTTAGCCATTGATGGATTTTAGTCTCTGAAGTTATTTATTTAATGTTATTTTTACTTTTTTACTTTTTTGGAAAAGCCAGGGCTTTTCCAAAGCAGATTCCAAATAGCACATTATTATTTAACCCGTTCTGGTTTCCCAGTCCCTGAATTCAAGCTTTCCCTCTGTTTAAAAAAAGAAAAAAAAAAAAAGAAAAAAGAAAACAACCTTTTTTCTAAATCCTTAATTTATTGGAGCTGTAATTCCTTCCCACCATAACAGCGGTTTTATTAGTCCCCAGATGTGGATCCTGTGAGTCTTCTGTGTGCACAGCCCCAAGAACGGACCAGCTCGTGTCTGTGGTGAAGGGAGGAAGAGCTCTGCTGAGGAGGACAGAGTTTGCCTCAAAGAGCACATAGCGCACGTCATGCTCTCTCATAATCAACAGCTTTTCCTCCAAATTAGCCTTAGCATCGCTGCAAAAGCATTTCCTTAGGAGTCTCTTAGGGTTTTATAGTCAATTTACATCATTACATATACTATATTTACATGATTACATATAGCGTATGTAGTATGTGTATATATATACAATTTTAATTCTAAGGATTTTATTGAATTTTCACCTCTAGTTTCAGAATTTTTTGCATGGACACAGGTATCAAGTAACTTGGACGTGGAATAAAATGGACAGTGTTCCCATTTCTAGATACCAGTTTAAAGGAAATCTTCTACTCCATCCTGAAAGAAAGGTGGCAATTTTCATTGAATTTACAAGCGAAAAAAAGCCAACGGCCTACTACTCTCCGTTTTTTTGCTTTGGCTCTTGTGGAGCACGACCTAACCACAATTTCCAGTTGTTCCCATCTCTGCTGACACGATCAGGGCAAACCAGAAAGTAAACGAGACATGACAGCCCTTCTGGCTCCAAGTGGATGAGGACCTGGAGGAAGGTTTGCCTGCTCAGCATTCGTGCCAGCGTACCCACTGGCGATAACGATGCTATTTTTACTCCACGCTCTGAACCACGCGACGTTCAGCCAGCATTTCTCCTCTCAAGAGCTGCTGGACAAAGTCATTGGGGTGGTCCTAGACTGGCCCCCCGCGTTAGCACCCCCACTGCTCTAGGCAAAATCAGCTCTCATTTTGGAGAAGGTATGTTCCAATGGTCTCATTTAGTGTCATTTCTGTGACGCCTTTTCATGGAAGCGATTATGTTGCAGATACAGCTCTGCTGTGTGGGTTGTCATGGAAGTCTTTTCGCTTCTCAGATTACTCATCAGCAGCAATATTTGCCTCACAGGAGGAATATCATGTACTGGAGTATTGGGAGTGCTTGAGACCCTTGTTTTAGAAGCACTATCTAATCATCGTAATATATGCAATGATTAAATTGAAGCGTTGCCCAAACTGATCGTTGAGTCAATTGACTTTCTCACTGATACCTCTTCTGTTCCCTTCGCATCCAGGCAATCCCTGCCTGGACCAGGGATGGATGAAAAGGGCAATGCCTGTTGGGTGCCAGCATGGGTACGCTCAGCACCTGATAAAATCAACTGTGACAGGGAAGACAGACATTAATAATACAGGCTGAGTTCATCGCTTTAATTGAGACTTACGATGTCTCCCGTATCCAATTAAAAGCTTGGTAGAGTCCCAACAGGCAGAATTCAGTTGATGGAATTGCAAATCAGCTAGGACCACTGAGCTGACAGCCTTCATCAGCAGTGTCCCGTCATCCTTGGGAATTCGTTTGAAAGACAGTATAGCCAGCAGAACTGTACCTCTGGAGCACCACGCAGCGCAAATGCTGGATGTGTGCCATTTATTCAGTCCCCGGTCGGCTTGGGGAGCCGACCCCGGAGCACCAACGAGGCTTCTACCCACAGCGTAGAACGCTGGTAGCCCGAGAGGGTAGATCAGCAATGGTCTTTTCCATCCTTTTTCAAGGTGATGTGTTTCATCCCAACCCAGATGGTAGTGTCTGGATTTTCCAAAACCCATTATTGTCACCAGCAGTTCAGTGTGGAGGGTCGCGGAAGAAACTACGCTGCTCTGTACGGAGGGAGACCGTGGCAGCACCCGCTCAACAGGGAAGTCTTTTTTTTGTACGTCACAAAGACTTTGTTTTTCTGTGTTTGGTGTGACTTTTGCATACCCGTAGTTTGTCAGAGCCAGCCTTGCTTGCTTCCCAGCAGTGCCTTTGCTAAAGCTCTGCCGATCCATCGTGTTCTTTCACATCGTGTTTGCGCAGCACTTTGCTGATTTTTCCTCCTTATCTTCCTCCCTGCCTTGACAAGCGATATAATGTAAGTCTCCCAGTTATGAATGCTAATTATCTGCTGGCTCATTCTTGGTTTTCAGATAGCAGTCGAGCCTCGCTGAACAACTGCTTGGTAAAAACCAAAAGCATAAAAAATAAGTGGAGTTACGAGATACATGGGTAACTAACTTGAACAGTGACCTTTATAGAGCCTGAAAAATAACGGTGGGAGATCTGCTTGAGGAGTTCACAGCTTGTGGTATAATCTGTTGTCAGAGACACCGCATCATTTTTTATTTGGTTCTCCTAAAACTTTGTCTCTTTTTCTGAGAAATATTTTCATTAAATAAATGAAGCTCTGTAGCACTTATAGTTTTTAATCACAGGAGTTAAGCTATTTTTCCCTGTATATAAGAAAATGTCTTTCAAGCCTAAGCAAAAAACTGTCCTCCTACATAAAATCACAGTAGTTAAATGTTTATTATACCTTGCTGATGTTGCGGGAGAGTTCAAAATGGAAATGCCTAGGTGGAAGCCCAGCGTGAGGCTCTTCTCTCGCCTCAGACTTGTGGGACAGCTTAGTAATGGGATTTTACCTAGTTTTTGAAGCAGGTATTTTCCTTTAAAGTTATCTAGATTTTTCTTTTAAATTGGATATTTCCCCTGGGATTTTACAAATTAAGATTAAAACCAGTTTATCTTGCTCCCTCGCTCACCCGTTTTTCTACACCCTCAAAAAATCACTCACAGTTGAAGTCTTATGGAAAGAAGGAGAGGAAAAGATTTTTGGGGCGGGAGTGAGAATGGAAGGGTTGGGAGATATAAAGCCACAGTTGGCAATCCCTCTCTCTCACATTTTATAAGACAGTAAAATCTGCATATGGCAGATGCTCTTTTTATAAGGGGAAAGAAAGCCCTTGTAATTTAAGTCAGGATCTCTGGGATTCTGCTGGGTGTGTTTTCGGAAATTTTTCTGGAAAGCATGTTTTAGTTTTGAAAACAAGCAAGTCGCTTGGCAGATTTTTAGAATGGGGAATTAAATACAAGATTCAGAATGCTGTATTAAACAGTGTCGTGTAATAAATGCAGTATTGTTTGCAGGTGCTGGCTCTAGAACTAGCAAAGGGATGCAAACGTGTTTCTTTTTAGCATGCTGCCAGGTCCCACTCTGCGGGATGAAACGGGATCAGAGGCTGTTCTGACCTCAGAAGACCAATTTTTCGCTATTTTCTGGCATCGCTTACTGTGTCGGATTTAATTTCCAGAGATGGGGCGTATTCAGACCAGCGCAGGGTTAGATGTCCAGTTCCGCTCTGTGGTAGTGGGATGATTAACGCTGCGGCACCACTGAGCTCTGGGAAAGGACAGCACCGCTTAGAAACCCCAGAAGAGATTTCAGAGCTGATCCCGCGGGGTTGTGTACACCGGGGATGGAAGGACATTATGGCCTTTGGGCCTCCTAATTAGTATTGCCAAAGAACCTCCCTATTTCACATCAGATAACGGATGAAGCAAGGTGGAGCATTATGGAACATGGAAAAACCTACTCTCGGCTTTGAATTTGTTTCGAGTTTGCAATCAGAATAATGGATAAGATAGAGTGATTTGGATGGGGCAGTGTAAAGCTGAGCAGGCTCTGGGTAAATCTTCTAGCAGAGAAGTTAATTTCTTAACTGATAATACGGAAAGGCGTTTCAGGATTTGGATGAAGCTTGGATGCATGGGACAAGAGAACAGCACAAATGATGCTGAGACAGTGATCCTGAAGGGGAAAGTCAATCTTGATCTTGCAAAGGGTGACCAATACGTGCAGTGTTGGTAGGGAAGAGGAAAGTCTGATTTGTCCTTGTCATTTTTAACTTGATGAGCCACGTAAGCTTCTCTGAGGGGTGAGCTGAGAGCCAGGATGATGTCAGGGGGACTGGCTGTAGTAGGAAGGTGATACTTTTTTTTTTTATCTAGGTGGATAATTGTTATGAGAAACATGAAAGAAACTGAGCTCATAAAAAAAATCATCATAATAAAATAAAAATAAAAATGAAGGGAAGCAAAAGGTTGGAGTGGCAGATTTGGGATGTGGTAGACCCCGTAGAAGAGTTCTAGGGAGAGCCAGGAGGAAGTGGAGATGTGCAGACCATGGTGGGGAGCAAGATGCCAAGAAGGAGGGAATGTTCACTGCTAAAACAACAGCCAGTTAGACATCGGGCACCTGAGGTTTGGTGAGTGTCAGCACTGGAGACGGCCCTGGAGAGGCCAGGATAGGGCCCCAGCACCCAAGGAAAGCATTAGAAATGCTTCAGCAAATGGCACCTTCAGTGAATTTGATGAATTGAAATCAGCAAGCAGAGAGGCACAGGATCGTATCATTATTTTTATTTAGCAAGAAATAGTAATGTGTTGGAATTTGTTCCTGTTCTGCCTAAAGAAAGAAGTTAAAATGTCAGTATTTCAAGGAACAAGACAAAATCCCCCCTCCTTTACAATCAGGAATACGGGGGAAAAAAAATTCTCTTATAAAACTGAAAAGGATTCTGAAAAAAAGATTATTTTTTGCTCAAACTTTTGCCCTGCCATCTTTTTTTTTTTTCCTGATTTTCCTCAGCAGAAATGTTGACAAATATTTTAAATAAGTGTTTTGGGGGCAATGTTCCTTTGACAAAAAAAAAGATGGTGACTGAAAGGAAGTGGTTTTTACCCCCTGAAAAAGTTCTGTTAGTCCTGCAGGCAGTAAAGCACAGCATTTTGCTTGAGGATATTAGAATGTGGTTATTCTGGGAAGGGAACACAGCCAAAGGACCTGGAAAAAAAAAAAAAGCCCCACAAGGCTGAGGAAGAAAGCCAAGAGGGTGTGGGCAGTGCAGGTGGGTAACGGAGAGGAAGGTGTGAAAAATCTCTTTGTGGGGAGAGGAAGGGGGGGGGAAGAAAATGGAGATTGCAGCTGCCGACAGTCTCGTCATCGTTTGCTTTGCTTTGTAGAAGTCAGCTGGAGCTGCAGGGAGAAGGGGGCTGGTGGAGCACATCGCACCTTCTGGAGTCGCGTGGGAGTGGGTGCGGACGGCAGCTCGCGCGGCCAGGGGATGCAGGCAGCATCTGCCCGCGCTGGGAGAACACAGTGCTTCGCACCGTTACGCTTCCTCCAGAGATGCTCGGCAGTGTAGGGCTAGAGGCGATTATAAGCCTAAGCTTAGCACAGACACGCACGTGAATTACTTGCTGAGTTTTAAGAGTTGCTTTCCAAACTAACCCAGCGATCTACCTTACTGCTGCTTGGTGGGCAGCAAGCCCCCAGGAGGCTGCAGACCTTCCCGTAGCCAAAACCGAAACGTGGTCTGAATTACTGGGTGCTGCTCGGGGTTGTCACTTGATGGAGGTAAGTGTCACCTGGGATCCAGCCGCTGGTTAAATCAGCGGCGCGGGGGATGCTCCCCACCTGGGTCAGGCCACGGCACGCTTTGCTGTTTATAACCGGAGCGCCGTGCGAGCGTCAGGCACAGTGGGTTTCACCCAGCTCCTTCCTCTCTCCTGCGCCGCGCTGATCCGACCGGGCAGTGCACGTGCGTGAGGTTACTGCCCGCTCTGATACCCCCGCTGTGGCTCTGGAGAACCAAGTGACTTAAGCCTAAAGCATTTTTACTACGTTTCACCGCAAATTTCATTTCTTTGTGCTCAGTAGTTACTGATTTTTTTTTTTTTTGTCGGCCTGTCTGTTCTAAATAGAGCCTCGAAGGCTTTTACGCTGGCTAAGGAAGTAATGATTTTCTCTGCAAAGAATCCTGTGGTTTTCTACAGCAGAAACTTTATCAGAATAAAATCAGAAGCAGCTAATGGTGGCTGCAGGATTTGTAGCAAGCGTGCCAGCCGGGATTGAAAGCCACATTGGTTTTTGGTTTTTTTCTTCCTTAGCTTTGAATTTTTTCCTGGTTCAGTGGATTCTTGTTTCCATTTACTAGATTCATTTGGATTTTCAATATGTAGCATGAGTCCGCAAAGAATAATTTCCTTTTAGAGTTATTCTGAACTGGAAAGCCCCTGAGTGCGTTTGCAATATTTCTGTGTAGCACTGGTATTTTTGCCTGGCAGGACTCCCTCTGCCGGAGGTGAAATCTTGCAGCCCCCTACGCATTTCACACAGCGCCTTCTGGAGGGGAGGGCAACGCAGAAGACATTTTGAATTGAGAGGTGAACTCCTGCACGGTCGCTGCAAAAGCATCACCTCGTGGCTAAAATCCTCCCCAGACGGAGGGATGCCGTGAGGCAGGAGAAGGGCTGCGACCTGCCACCGCTCCTCTGCCCCGCGTGGTCCAGGAGCAGACACACACCCCCACACCCCCCCCAGACCCGGTTCTGCGCTCCGGACTGCTCGGGATGGAGAATTCCCATTTCCCATAGGTCTGCAAGAATCTTAGCAGTTAAATCAGTCTTATGTTTCTTTCTTCCTTTCCTGCAGCGATAAAGGGAAGCTTCCAGCGACGGCGAGCTGTGCCTTCGAAGAAGAGGAATTCTGCCTTGTTTAGGCACATTGATAGCGATGTCTGTGAAATAGTTGGGTCGTTTTCTGTAATTTTCCTTTCTGCTGCTGTCTTCCAGGTGCACACGTTCAGGGGCCCGCACTGGTGTGAATACTGCGCCAACTTCATGTGGGGCCTCATCGCTCAGGGAGTAAAATGTGCAGGTAACAGTCGTTTCAGTCTTCTTTTCCTAAGACACTCCTAATGTTGTAACTACTTAATGTGCTGCCTGCTCCACCGTAACGCCGCGTGGCAAGGGTCTCATCTGACCCGGGTTAAAATCTGAGGGGGGAACACATCCACTCTGCTGCTGATGGTTTCAGGTACCACTTCCATAACGTCACTGCAGTGATGCTGAGCGCCTCTCGAGCGCACACAGAGGGGAAATTATAATCATCGTTAAGGGGTTCCCCCCCACCCGCCCCTTTCAGAGTGGAGGAGACAATAGGTGGATGTGCTGTTAGCTTTAGTTCCTTGATAACGCTTGCGTATATCGGTAGGTGTGAGGAACTCGCTGAGGATCTCAGTGTGCAACGTGGGCCATCGGCAAATTTCACATCGCCGCCGTGAAACGGGCAGTCGGGTTAATTTTCTGTATAAGCCAGCGGACTCCCAGCGTGCCGGAGACCCTAAGTCACGTCTCCTACTTGCAAACTTAAAAGAAAGTAAGGAAAGGGATGACGGATAAGGGATGCGTACTGAAATGTTACATAAACATTCAGGTGCTGGTAGAAATGTATTACACGCATGGGTGTCACTGGAGGCATTTCTGGGATAAAGCCGCTCTGAAGTAAAACAATTTGACACTTTTATTGATATGATTCTTCTGAAAAGAAAGGACAGTCAGCTTTTTTCAAAGGAAAAAAAAAAAAAAAAAGGCTCGAAGTGATCAAAGTAGTTTACTGTACTTAAAAAGTATTTTATGATATTCTAGCAAGCAACCACATTTATAGAAATGGTGCAAAGAAATGTTGATGTATGAAGACCGGCGTATGTTGCCCTGGAAACTGAATTTTCAAGCTAATTTAAGAAAATCTGCTCTGTCTAAAGCTTTCTGAAATCTTGTCTCAAGCAAATAAGAGGGCTTTTTATCACAGAACTGCAAAATAATGTAGAACTTAAAGTAATTTATAGCCAAATGTGATTAAAATATTTTAAACTCTTTCACCAATAATTATTTGAATGCAATATTCTGTCATTATCGATAGACTCTGCACTGTCCAGGATGTATTAGAGAGTGCAGCTCTGTTTTAAGTAATGATTCTGTAAAAATGGCGTTTTCTTTCTCTGTATTTTGCCCCTACTAAGTATTTAGGGTTGCAACCACGTCCCTTGCTTCTGAATGAAGATTGTTAGTACTTTTTACGGCTGTTGATTTTACACAGGGTGTACAGTGCTAGAAAAGAAAGAGGAAGCCTGATTTTGTTCCCAAATTGTTTTCTGATTAAAGTAGTCATTTTTTGATGACACGTGAGCCAGTAAGTGTGCCATCTTCCTTCCTTGCCTGAAGTAGATTCCTCAGTTTGGGCGTTTAGGAGAAATACCAGGTATCTTTCAGATTTATGTTAAGTAACTTTGATCCAGAAAATCAATAAAAACGAACAGTGTGAAGGCTCGCAATGCTGCATGGCACTGCGGAATGAGCAAATAACATTGCTTTTAGAATTAAACCCTAAGTGCTTTTGATTTTATACTGCTTCTATTTTATTTTTTTTTTTTTTAAATCTGAAGTAGAGCTGATTTTCTGGTTTTATGCAGATTTTTCTCAATTATGAGTTTCCAAAAGCTTCCAAAGTCTGGTTATCTTTCCTCCTTACGAGGATGGTAATAAGTACTGCATGTCTCCTTTCCTCCTCCTTGCAGTGTAGAGGAACATATGTGTATTAGATGACTTCATAGGTTCAGAAACTATAATTAGGAGCTTTCGGTCTTGTGTAAGGTTTCATATCAGCGTTGGTAGCTTCCAGTAATTTCAATGATCTTATTTATATTTTAAAATCCCGTGTTGTATGACCACGCTTGCTGAAGCATTAGCGAGGCATGGGGGGAGGCTGAGGATTTTTGGGCCGTACTCGAGGTCAGTGGGCATGACCAGGCGAGCTGCTGATGTGCAGCATCAGCAGGTGGGATGCATGGAGGAGCCAGGCAAGGAGCTGTGTGGTGGCAAAAGCTGCCAAGCAGAGCTTCTTCAGCCTGGCAAATCTGGTTGCTGGGGTTGAGGAGCAGGAGAGTTGGGCTTTTCCAAGGGTATGTGTTGCAGCTGACCCACCTTGCTTGTCCTCCCCTCACCGCAAGGCTGCCTTTTAGCCACTGGCCAACCTCAGCGATAGCCGATAGAGAACTAGGGGCTTCGCAGGTGATTTTGTTCTCATAAATTTTATAGAAATCAGCGGCTGGGTAGAGGAGAGGGACTCCAGGCAGAGCCCCATGGAGGTGGAGATGGCAGGACAGGCTCAGTGGTTCCCCCATCTGCCTTGTCCATGCCTCACCTTCAGCGGTGTCTACCTGCTCCCGTCAGCTGGGGCTGTACAAGCCATCAGAGAGAGAAGCTGTACAGATCTGGGTGTATCAGAGGAAAGTCAGAGGTGCAAAGATAGATAGTGAGGACCAGTGTTAACATACTAGTGGAAGAGCTCGGGCTTGAGTGCCATGAGTTTGGCTAAGTTTACATGGGTGTTAGGGTGGGGTTGGTTGTTTGGGGTTTTTTTGGGAAAAAAAGTAAGCATTTTGCTTCTGAACTGAGCCATTTTAATATGGAAACAATGAGGCACAGTAAACAAGGAGCCACATGAGGCCATTGCTCTTCAGAGTGGGTTCGTACTTCAAAAAAATTACAGCTTTTAGCAGGAGGCAGCCCACTTGCATTCAAATGGGGTTCAATGGCACTCCAGGGAAATCCAGAAAATCTGTTTGGTGGTCTGTATGAGCATTTTATTGAAAATACCTATGAGCGAAACTGCACTGATCGTATGTAATTTTATACTTTTTAAAGCATTTGCTTTTTACGGCAAACAGTTGCACATCTCAAGAGGACTCTATTTGCCGTACAGAAGTGATAAGTTTAACAAATACAAATGGGTTACTGCATGGGCTACTCTCAACCATTTTAAATCCTCTACTCTGCAGAAGCACAAAAACACGCAAGAAGAAAAGTGTGGGACAGTCCAAGACCGGACAACAAAGATAAATCTCCCCCATTTCAGAAAAGAGGAGGAGGAGCCAGAGGAAAAAGTGCAGCTTATTTCTAATGGCTGATAGATTAGTTTATGTTACACAAACTAAGCCAATGCTTTGAAAAATAATAAACCAGAACCAAACGTTCATAAGAGTACACATGCCATAGCAACCAGCAAGGCTGTCTTAGCGACTTGAGATGCCTTGACTCATGCTTTGTTGCAGTTTGGCATGACTAAGTGTGTCCCTCTCAGCCAAAATACAGCCTTGAGGGCGTTCAGTGTCTTGTCAGGTACAGTCCCGGATGATTAACCCCTGGAAGATTGGTTCTCCCTAGCTTATCCTTGTTTGGGTTTTATGGCAGATAAAGGAGGAGGAGTACGTCTTTTCCTTCCCTAAAGACAAGAGGTAAATGTAGACCCCGTGTTTGCCACCTGAGGGGTTGTTACTGGTTGAAGTAAGATGTTCGCTGTCATCTTGACTACAAAGGTTTTGGGATTAATGCAAACCACCAAACATGGGAAGACTTTATTGTCTTCCAAAATTAAGACTTAAGGTGATGTCCAGGATTTGGAACCTGTAGGAAATTAATTGGTGGACTTAGTCTGACTTCTGCTGGAGGTATATCCAGCAGAACAGGAATAGTTTCTCTTTCCTTAAATGTTATTCTCTCAAATTTGATGTTTATTTCATCAACTTCTTTAACGTCAAATTTGCTTCCTTGGAATGAATCCTTATATTAGGCATCTGCCCTACTGCCTTGGAGGGTCGTGCTTCCAATTTTTGCATCCTAGCCACAGGCCCTTAAAATTGTTGTGGAATGAAGATTCATCTGTATGCAAGGAATCTGCCTTTTCTGACGGCATGCTCCGTCTCCAGCACGCTTTCCTGCAGGCTTTTGCCATAAGTAGAAATGACTGAAGAAGCGTTTGAAATTATAATGCCACCAGCTTGTGTAAACGTTGAAGCTCAGCAGAAGCTAATGAAGACATAAGAGTTTACCCCAGCTCAAAATCCAATGCATGAACTTAAAAAAAATGTATTCTTAATTACATTCCTCCTATGTAAGGCTCCCCTGTGCTCACAGAGCTCATCCCATTGCCCAGAATGTGTTCAGGAGAGAAACTATAACAATAGCCAAAGAAAATTTGCAGATAAGCACCAGGGAGTTCATTTTATGAATGATACAAACACATAACACCCAGTAGCATTAACAAAGAATATGTGTGTTCTCCGAGACTAGAGCATGGCATTAACGATGCTGTTAGTGTACTACCCGAGCAGACTTGTCGGCTAGCAGACTTGTCAAGCTGCTGCGTGTGTCCTGTCCCCTTCCCCAGCCCATCAGAACTGTTTAAGTTACTGTATAATCTGCTCCTTCTTCTGGACCCTTTTGCTTGTTCTTAACGAATAAGTGATTTAATCAGAAGATTTTTTGGAACGGGCTGATTTAGGAGCATTAGTTAGCTTATCTTAAAGGAAAGATATTTTTTTTATTTTTTTTTTTACGGTTTCACTAGATGCTTCTGATACTGTTTTGGGCTGCTCCTTTTAACACCAGGCAGCACCACCCTCTGAGGCTGTACGTGAAACACCATTTCTGCTGCCTTGATAGATGTGCTCTGAACTATCTCAGCCTGCCACCCACGTAGCAGTTGCCTATCTTTTGTTTCCCTTGGAGTAGGTAACTTCTCTCTGAAGAACTGATAGAAATAAACTTGCAGCTGAACTCTCAGTGTGGGGGCAACCAGCTGCCGCTGACTGAGCTCGAGCAGTATTGCCGCCAGCCCTGACCCCAGTAAGCCCCAGGAGTTCGTTTTCAGAAAAGTTAAAGTGTAGTCTCAAAGCAGGATTGTTTTGTGAATTACCGCTTAGGTTTTTAATTTCCCCTTTTCATCCATTTCCTTCTCCAGCGACTGAAAAACATCCAACTGCCCCGTTTCCTTTGCTGTTTTGTTTTGCCTTGCTGTTAAATCCCTTGTGTTGCACAGCCCTGTGTTGCTCCACTGGTGTGTACGGATGAAGGAGACCGCAAAGGAGCCTGCCCACCCTCAGCCGTTAGTTGTGCAGGCACAGCGTTTCGCGCTTTTAGCGCGTGGAAGAACGGCTGATGCTCTTGTGACAGGAGCTCAGCAAAGGCGAAGGCAAGGTGTTGCCCGCTCTGAAGGATTTTTGCATGCCTTAGTCGTGATAAGCTCCCATTCTGCCCACACCTGTACTTAAAAACACATCCAAGCTGCTTCTGAGATGTGCAGCCAGATTCTGCTGGTTTTCCTGACGGTGTAAAGCACAGACAATCGTCCCAAAAAGGGAACGAGAGCAAAGCAAAGGCACGAGAGGTCAGGGCTGTGGGAAGGGGACTGTTTGGAGAACCTGGCCGCCTCAGGCAGGTGGTGATGCTGTTGGAGGAGATGCGTGCTGCCTGACGGGCTGTTCCACCAGCTCAGGATCTGGTGATGTTCCTGCGAGAAATGAGCTCCAGAATTTTGAAATGCTAATCAGGCAGTGGAGCCTTGCTTCGGAGCCGTTCCCATGGGAAAGCTGTTCTGGAGCTATATATTCTTGAAACTGTTAAGTCCTAAAAGCGGTTTCATCTCCAAGCCCACACGGACCTGGAAGCCTCGAGCGAGCCAGCGGCCCGGCAGGGGAGCTGTCGAGGAGGTAGGCAGGTGTCGTGGCAGGAGGCTGGGGAAGTTTTTGAACAAACGCTCTGTGATCTTTCAAAACGTCCATAAAATCAAACCATCGCCACCAGACGTGTTCTGCTGAAAGAACATTTCACCTGTGTTTCCAGCCAGGTCTTGGAGGCACTGGCATACTTATTCTTTTGATTTGGGGTAAGGGGGGATTGGCTTGTTGGAAGGGCTTTTTTTCTTTTTCTTTCATAAGCCCTGACTTTTGCTGTTAGGTAATTTTGTTGCCAAGTAACTAGCTACCCTCTAGAAAGTCCTTCCTAAAGAACAATGTACTCCCTAGTGCATGATACAGTAGTATGGGTGCCAGCAGGTTTAGGCGAGCATGCACATGTGTTTGGAAGCAATTTTTGCCTTGGTGCTGCTTAATAAAGTGGCTTAAGAGTCTGGTGGGACCGAGGATGCTCCCGGATGTGCGTTGCACGTTAACAACCGGCACGTACGTAAGGCAGTGTAGCAGCTCCAGTGTTGCCACCCGGGCAGGGACAGCTCTGCTGAGGAGGAGGAAGAGGTCAGACCTTCACAGCACCCCCTTGCCTTGTGCTTGGAAGCACAAAGTGCAGCACAGGGGGCCATTCACATGCTTGTTCGCACACACTGCATCCAAGGGAACAGAAAACATTGCTTCCTCTGCTACGGAAAAGAGCGTTAAATTATTAAAGGAAAGCTACTAGCTCATGATCGATTTATGAGAGCAAATCCCTTTATAACCTTTTCACCCTTGCAAAAGTAATGATGCCGATACTTTGTGCTTGTGTAGAACCCGTCGTCTTCGTATGTCAGCTTACCAAAGGCGGCGGTGTTCTCCCGTCAGGCCGGTACCGCAGTGGACCGTGCCAGCCCCCCAGCTCCACGCTTCCCACCCTCCCACGCTTCCCGTAAACCTCTGAAGAGTCTTTCAGAGGTTTATGCAGATAATGTAAATCTACCTTGTCGCTCTTCAAGCTGCTCCTCAGAGTGACAAAACGCATAAATTTTCTTTGGGATGATTCAAAAATATAATTAGAGTGATGTATGTAGCATAGGGTATTGTTCCAATGGAGCGTGATCGGCAGCCGTGTCAGCCAGTAAATCATAAACCAAAGGAAATCTAAAATCAAATCAGCAGTATAACAAAAAGCGACAGCTAAGTATTTTTTAGTCTCTGCAAATATTTCTAATGTGTGCTCATGGGGCGGTATTAACGCACATCTATCTTTTGGCTCAGCTCATGCATTAATATGAACACGTTATTTGTTCTTTCAGCCCGGTGGACTAACATCAGTATTAGCTGTTTCGAAAACATTACTAGAGCTTTTTCTAGGTATCATAGGAAAGTATTGTCAAGCTATTTTTAAATTTAATACCTCTCATAGAAGTAATGTCACAGCCCACCTGAACTCCTAGATCAATATGCTATTAAAGTCAGGGCAGCTTATCACAGACTTCTAAACCTGTCATCTAAAATTACTCTTTTTTTTTTTTTTTTTTTTTTTCTAAATTTCCAAACTTCCTATAAACTCTGGAATTTACAACTGCATTTTTTTGGGTCACATTTGGTGTGTTTGAAAGATGGCCACGATTTGATAGCACTGTAAAAAGGAATAGTACGTGTGACTTACATTTCTAGTCCTGACAAATCATCTCTGTTATAAGGTGAAATCCTGATTAACTGAAGTCAGCAGAAGTTTTCCTATTGACCTGCAGGGGTCCACGACTGCATCTTTTAAATCTGTCCTGTATTATTGTAGGATTTATTGGCACCTACGATGCTTTAGGAGGATTTTTCTTTAGCTCCTCTCCAATTTTTATAGCCAGCCAGCAGATAAGCTCTGATGAACTTCTGTAAGAAATGGATAAGGCTCCTGGTTACTTTAGATCCGGAGTAAAGCTGCTAACGCCAACTTAGCTATTCTGGATTTATTTTGATATAACCAAAAGTAAGTAGACCCTAAATTTGAAATCAAATGAATCCTCTTGGTCGTAACAAACCCAGCCAAATCATGAAGTTTGTGTGTGAACAAGGCAAGCAGTCCTAAAGCTTCACCACGTGGCAGCACGCAGATTGATTCAGGACTCGGCTTTCTTGTTCCTTCCTAGTTTATTCTATAATAATGGGTTTCAAAGCTTTCATGAAGCATCTGCAATGCGAAGAGAGGACATTTTTGTTTAATAATATGCAATTTGCAGCATAATTCCTGTCTTTTAGTACTAAGAAGTAAGCTGAGTATAGAGTAGAAGTTTGGCACGTTCCCAGTGCTCAGTGGAGAGGAGGGCTGACCTCCTGCCCGGCCGCCTTTTACCTTCTCGGAGTTGGCAAGACAGATGATCATCCTTCATCCATGCGTGGCGCTGGTTATCAACTGAACCAGAGACCAGTGACTGAGACGTGGCTGCACTGCCTTTCACGGAGCGTTGTTAGCTCAGGAGAGGGGCCCACCTGGTAGGAAGCGCGGCACTGGTGAGTTTTAGCTTCTTTATTGGAAAAAATACAAATTTTCTGTTGCAAAGTCGCTGAAGGCTTCTAGAAGTATATATTGATGCAGAACTGCTAAAGTGAGGTGCTCTGCTGCCCTTACTTAAGAGGTAAAGAGCCTCGATTGTTAGGAGGATGCCACACAGCCCAGTAATATTGAACCTAGTGCTCATGCATTTTCTAAGCATTAAGTATCTGAAATATTTCTAGGTTTTAAATGTTTCTCAGGAGTGTTTGTAAGCCCTTAAGCAGAGGGCTGGTGCATAAAGTCTAATCAAATGCAAAGGAAGAACAAACGAGAGAGGAGGAAAATTGACTTTTGCATTTGTAATTATTATTCTGGTATTAATGAGGTCAGATCCAAAGCCCATTTGAATCTATGGGATTAGCAGTAACGCAATTATTTTCAGAAGCAAGGCTTTCTCATCGAAAACATCTCTGTAAGTTAGCTATTTTAATGAAATGAAACTTTCTTGTATATAAATATAATTAGGATGATCTCAGTGAACGTGATAATTGTTTTAAGTCAAGTATAAGATACTTTGAAGCGTGTTTTTCCTTTTGTGTATGTTTTAGTCTTAACTATCCTTGGATTCCCAGAAGCATTACTCTGAACTATATTGCTGTCTGTGTGAAGCAGCTAATTTGCACTCACAAAATCACTAGCGAGTCCTCATGAGCAAGGCACTGCCATTCCGGTCTTGTAGACGTCATTTTCGACAGACGTACCAGACTCTTTCACGCATGTAGGAATAGGTGCTTCTTGCAGCAATTGTAGGAATTCTATATATAGTAATTATATTTGCATTCATAAACACTATTATTGCGAAGTTTGGGTTTCGAAATAAAGAATTAAGATTTCCTATGTGATCTTAATTTGCTTCCCTTCTTTGTGTGCATTAACACGTTGCCTCTAATTATTTGACTACTTATTATTTTTAATCCACAATTCCGTTCTTATTCTGAAAGCAGAACGGATGGTACTTGCTTAGTAGCACCTATTCGGTATTGCGTCGTCTTGTTGTTAAAAGTGTAGCCATTGGTCTTCTTAATGGCCCAGTATTCAAACCTTACACCAAAGATGAGTCGTTTCTCCTCTGTATTTCCACAAACATTTAATGAATTTGTTTCTACAAGACAAGAGGAGGCAAGAACAGCTTCTCCTTCCCATCCTACAGCTGAAGCACCGAGACACTAAGGGGTTCAGCTCACGTGTTTCCAATGAATTTGGGTTCCCCGTTTAAAGCACAGAGGGACCTGATTTCTCAAAGATCAGGCAAACTGCAGCGCTGGCGGTAGATGTTTAAAGCGTAGGTGGAGGTCCCCCTGCCTGTGCTGGCTGCCGTGCTCAGAGTTTCTTCGTTCCCCAGCCCAGAACCACAGGTAGGGTAGGTGCTGTGCATGAGGAGGTTGTGTGGTCATGCACCTTCCAACTAGGGGTCTTAGAGCGCTTGATTAAATGTGGCGTTTAAATAAATGGTCAGGGGAAGGCTTTGGTTGTTACTATTTCCTCTCTTGTCACGAATGAGGCAACTGAGCAAACGCTGAAGGAACCCGAGCGACCACACTGAACTCCTCCACACCTGGAGCAAGCCCAGGAGAGGGCTGTGGGTCAATGCAAGCGACCGAGGTTGGCCAGGGTGGGGCCCCGCAGCACTGCTTGGCTGCAGGGGGCCGGGGGCCGCGCTGCGTGGCTGTGCCCAAGGTGGGGTCCGCCACCCAAAATCACAACCAGGTGGGAAATTTGGCATTCACAGCTGCCTGTGTTGCGCGTTAACCACTCCTCACGAGGACAGGAGTCGCTCCTGCAGGGAAATAGCTAAAGAGAATTTTAATCAGCCATTTCATCTGGATCGGGATCTGCGCGTGTTTTGACTGATTGAAGGTGACATGCCGAACTTTAATTGCAACCAGAGACTGCATGTTTCACAGAGGATCCTAAGTGACAAAGCTGGTTGCTTTTACAGGCTTGTTAAGTAAACAAAGTGCTTTTAGCAGCAGGCTGCAGCTGACTTAGTGGAAATTAAACCTAGCGATGAATTCTGGGCTTTACTGGTTTGGAAGGAACAAAGTCAAATAATCTGTGGAGCATTAATGAAAACAGAAGTATTGGCAAAATCAACAGGAATCAAATACAAAGGGAATCCGTATAGACAGATACTCGGTATTGCAGTGGGAGAGGAAAGCACAGATTTTCATCGAAGCATTGATCCTTCAAGCTCCTGCATCCCTTAATTCTGCAGAAATCCAGGGAGCTCCCTGTGGGCAGTGCAGCAGTGCAGAGAAACGCTTGCAGAACCGGAGTCTCGGTGTATACCGAGCGCACGTCAGAGCATGGCAAACACCCTGATGGCCAAGTGCCGCCTTTCTTGCTGGTCACTGGTTCTTCGCAGGCACCTGTGGGTCTCCGTTGCAGAACAGGAGGAATGGCGGTGAACATGGAGTCACTGGGGGCTGCCCCGTGCCCCTGCGCAGGGCAAGAGGCTGCCTGGTAGTGTTGACTGCAGTGTGTGCTTAGCTTAAAGGGGACTGTATTGCTCTTCCCACCTTCACTGTGTAATTGCTGGTGTTTTCCAAGTTGTTGTTTTTTTTTTTTTTTTCCCCAGACCCCGAGTATTATGGTTTTGAATGGTTTGGGGCAGAACAAACATTTTTCTGTAACCTGATTTCAATTAAGTGTCACTTGAACTAAATCTCATTCTCAGTGTGTTTACAGCAAAGCTGTGGAGTTGTTTGTTTATGGTTTGTTTTTTTTTTTAAAAGAGCCAACAGATCTCCCCTAAGTCATTTTTAAAGTAAACAGACTTGTTTTGGTGCCTGCCAACACTTTGTTTCAGAAACACCCTGTTGAAACGGCATCAGAATTGCAGCCGCTGTGACTTAGAAAAGTCCTTGGTAAACTGCTCCGCAGCGAGAAACCACCAACCAGAACCAGCTTGGTGACCCCTGCGTCTGCTGTTCAGCTCCCCTGCGAGCTAGGGAATGGGCCCTGTCACCAGCGACGCTACGCGTGGGCTGCCGCATCTGGCAGGAGCGTGGCGGTCCCTGAAGTGGTTCGGGTCTTGGGGCTGCCTTGCCGGGGGTCATAGCCTTCCGAGACCCCGTCCCTACCTTCAGCTCCCCCAGGAGGTGTTGGAGTGCCACCGTCCAGCGCTACATTAGAACTGTAAGCGTTAGGAAATCGGCAGCAACTTGGGAAGACAGTTTAAGTCGTGGTAGCAAAATACGTAATAGAGGCGAGGAACATAATTGACCCTTAGATACTGATTAAAAAAAAAAACATATGGAAAGTTTGTCACTTTGTGCTAAATCTTCTAGGGATAGAAGAAATGCGTTGGGTAGAAAAATGTGTCTTACTTTGGGTCGGTCCCTACCTGGCGCATTGGATGGTTAAGAGGTCTTAACGGAAGTAGTGGCTGCGAGATCAGGTCAGATCCTGCAGGAGCTGTACGCCCTCCGCAGCACTGACCTTGCCATACGCGTTTGCACCAACCGCCAGCCTAATCGTCTTTTCGTTTTTCTCTCAGATTGTGGTTTAAATGTGCACAAGCAGTGTTCCAAGATGGTCCCAAATGACTGCAAGCCAGACCTGAAGCATGTCAAAAAAGTGTACAGCTGTGACCTTACGACGCTAGTAAAAGCACACTTCACTAAGAGACCAATGGTAGTCGACATGTGCATTAGGGAAATTGAATCCAGAGGTAAGGCATAGTTAATGGACTTTGGTTGCTTTACTGATAATCCGTTTAGATTGATCTGGGTCATCTGGGTTTCTGCTGAATGTATGATGGCTCAAAACAGATTTGCACAGGACATTTTGTGACTGCCAATTACCCCGCACAGCTAATACTCTCCTTTGCATTATTTCGTGGTTCATGCCCATTTATAATTTTTATAGATTCTGCTAGAGATTGCTTAATGGACAATTACTGCTTTATAGTTATATATTGGCACCTATCTTTCCAGTAATATTTTTATTAAAAAAATTAAGTGAATGTGCTAAAAAAAAGGCAGTTAGTAATGATGAGTTTCCTCTTGCTAGTTCCCCTAGCCCGCACTGAGTGTCCTTTTCTAGAATTAGAATATTTGTTTTCATTCTGAAGTAATGACTGAACATCAAGTATGCTAATCTCGGTTATTTTTAAATCGCTTGTAATTGGTTTAATATGTTTCTTCAGCTCTGAAATCGTTTGTATAAACATAATTTAGTGCTGATAGAACAAGGCGGCTAATGCAAGGGTCGGGGTTAAAAGGCCAGGATAAGATTTCATTCTGAAAGAAAAGCCCAATAAGGCTTTTAAAACGTGCCTGCTTTTTCTGCCTCAAATGAAGAACCTGGCAAAGGCAGAAGTGGGTGGAAGGAAACTGTAAAATTAAGACGAATTTTAATCTCGTTCAAATATTCCTCGCAGGTCTTAATTCCGAAGGACTATACAGGGTCTCAGGATTTAGTGATCTTATTGAAGATGTCAAAATGGCATTTGACAGAGGTACAGTCTTTTCCTGCATGCTGGATGTATTAAACGTACGGGATTTTTTCTGCTCAGCCCCTCTCTGTCTCATGCTCCCCTGCATCGGTGGGCTGAAGGAGTCCAGCAGCTGTGCTTGCGGAAGGGGAATCTCCCCATCAGAAAAGCGTTATCAGCTTCACTTTGGCCTTTATTACCAGAATCTCCTTTTCTCCTTCCCTCAGTATCTGTGCTTCAGTAATGATGTGTATAGGAAAGGAGGAAGCTCTCTGAACTACTGCCCTAGTTTGCAAGTAAAACTACGCTCAGGGGGGTGGGGGAGGGGTAGAGGGCAAGTGGTGAAGTGCCTTGAGAAGGCTGTGCAACTTAAATCCATCTTTCTGGATGAAAGCTCCAAAATAATAAGATGAATACAATAGCGCGAACCAAGTTTGAATCGTTACAGTCTAAAAGAAGGTCAGTGAGAACAAACTCTTCTCTCTGAGGAAAGGCAGTGGGAAAATTAAAGGTTTTCCAGCTGCAGTCCCCCTGTCCCAGTAGAAATGAAGGCCAAAATCCATGCTGGAAACTCTCTCTCCTGTTTTTCCGGAGGACTGGACCTATTCAGACAACATCTGCCTCCTCTGCAGCGTTAGCAGGGCGGGGATGCGCTGGAGAAGCCAAGTTCGGGATCTGTGTCCGCCGCGGTCAGGAGTAGGTAGTATACGCCGTAGCGAAATGGTGAACACACGTTTCTCCTATAAAACGAGGAGGCTAAGTTGGTTTTCTTTCTTTTACTTTTTTTCCCAGGCTCCCCTGATTTCTCATTCAGTGCTGACAAACGTGTTGTTTGGCAACGCAGCGTGTTCAGAAATAGCTAAACTTCCACACGTTTCTACGAGATAGATACTGCTAGATCAGGCAGATTTTTTTTCCAAAAAAAAAAAAAAAAACAACCCTGCATTTTTTGTAATCGTTTGAAACGAAGAAAGGATAGGTTTCTTTATAAAATGCTTGAGGTTTTCACCCTGAAACGATGAACTTCCCAGCCCAGTAAATCTCTGTTTTGCTTATAAAAGCCAAAATCTGTCGTCGTGTCCCTTTTAATAATGTTTGCTTGAGCAACTTCTTATTTTTATTTTGAATGCTGTTTCACATCTGTTTACGTTTCCAAGGCTTTAATGTCAGTGCCTTCTCCCCACAGATGGGGAAAAAGCTGATATTTCTGTGAATATGTATGAAGATATCAATATTATCACTGGTGCACTTAAACTGTACTTCAGGGATTTGCCAATTCCGCTCATCACGTATGATGCCTACCCAAAGTTTATAGAGTCTGCAAGTAAGTATAACGCGTTTTGCTCCTAGTTTTCATTCTCATCCTTTTCTTCCCCATTTTGCGCAGTACTTGCCTATTGATTTAATAGCTGTCCCACCAGCTCTTACCCTGCGTGCCCTATTTAGTAAGGATTGCAGGAGTAGATATGCACTGCACATTACGACACGGTCACGTGGTGCTACGTGATCAGGGTTACGTTTTTCTTTGCCTTTGTCACCAGGAATGCTTCCTTTTCGTCACGCATCATGGATTACGTCGCTTTTTAGGTCTTGCACGAATCCCTAGAGCTGCTGGACATTAACACTCAAAGTCTGTTGGGTTTGCGTTGCCAGAAAGAAGGTGATTTATGAAAATGTTTAGAAATAAGAAGTCATTTGTTTCTAGAGGTGTCCGTTTTGAGCCTTTTCACAAGCTGATAAGCGCTCATCCTAAGGCCACCTTCAAGGCTGACCTTGCAGACAGTGAGTCTGCAAGCGCAGCGGTAAGCCCGGCTGGAACGTCTCTCCCAAGCATCCTGCCTGCCCGAAGCATCTCTGCGATGCAGCAGTCACACCAGCCACACCTGGAAAGGTGTGAGGTAGCCATGGGTGGAAAACAAGGGCCAGATGCTGGGCTTACCGCTCCTCTGAGAAGGCTTTTTCCAAGCAGTACGGACACAGCCAAAGACGCTGATGGCAAAGTTCCCGGTACCTTCTGCTATCCCAGGGTTGCACCTGTAGGTTATTTGTGCAAAACTAGTCCAGTCAGCAAGGATTACCAGGGGATTTTTTTTTTTCAGTAGGCTGCAGGGAAACTTTTCATAGAATAGAATAATAGAATCATAGAATTGTCTAGGTCGGAAGAGACCCTTGGGATCATCGAGTCCAACCATCTACCCTACTCTACAAAGTTCTCCCCTACACCATATCCCCCAACACCACATCTAAACGTCTCTTAAACACATCCAGGAATGGTGACTCAGCCACCTCCCTGGGCAGTCTGTTCCAATGCCCGACCACTCTTTCGGTGAAAAATTCTTTCCTAATGTTCAGTCTAAATCTACCCTGGTGGAGCTTGAAGCCATTCCCTCTTGTTCTGTCATTAATTACCTGTGAGAAGAGACCAGCACCAACCTCTCTACAGTGTCCTTTCAAATAGTTGTAGGGAGTGATGAGGTCTCCCCTCAGCCTCCTCCTCCTCAAACTAAACAGTCCCAGCTCCTTCAACCACTCCTCATATGATTTGTTTTGGTGGAGTGCAGTTTGCTTTGGGAAGTTTTCTTCGTCCAAAACCAGTCACATCCTGACCGTGCTCTCAGCACCTCTCTCGACGGGCAAATCTTCCACTACGAGGTTTGGATAGGTTCTGGAAATCAGTAACCCAGCAGAGCTGTGAGACCCTATCTCCTCTGCAGGCCACCAGTGCTGTCTTTCTGTGTGTGAATTCTGGCTGTACGTGTGGTGACGGTTGAACATCTGTGTTTCAGAAACCACCGATCCGGATGAACAGCTGGAAATTCTCCATGAGGCGCTGAAACTGCTGCCACCTGCACACTGTGAAACATTACGGTATCTCATGGCACATCTGAAGAGGTAGGTGGACTAGCTGGAAAGGACTCGGAGCCAAACTCATTTTTAGCAAAGTCCGTGTTGGCACCTCCAGAAAAGTCTGGGCAAGGCCCACCAAATCCTGGAGATGGACTGTGGCGGGGAATGATATTCTGCACAACAGCAAATACCCAAATGCTGGTTTTTATCCTACTTAAAGCACTCGCAAAGTCCTTAAAAGAAATAAGTAAAAAATCCACAGTTTTGAAACACAAAAGTCAACTGCCTAACAAATATGTACTATATCTAAGGTTACAGTGAATACTTATGGTAAAAAAAAGCCTTTAGTACCTCTGGGAGTGATAAATCACTCCCTGGGCAAGGAACTAATACAGCTTAATGGCTATAGACTGGTGTCTTTTCCTGCTAAGTCTTGTCTACCATGGTCATCCCTGACACCCTAAATCAGACAGCGCGCACTAGCCTTGAGCTGATGCCAATTAGGCACAGTGTTAATTGGCCTTCACACATCTGATAAGGTCTGCCAGTCATTCGTCATCAGCGTGGAGGCCCCTCATTCCACCTGCCACCTTCTCAAAACTGGAGGAGCGTAAATTCTGCCTGAGGTTTCTCCTTCTCCCTGGGATACGATTGAAGTTGGTCAGTAGGCTGAAAAACTGTTAGAGAGAGACTGACGGATGAATATCCGGTACAACAGCACAGGTTCTATTTCTTTCAGGAAAGCGGGGGGGGGGAAATCAATGTGGCATATTAGGGTATCCATTTTAGTTTCTCAAGTAAACTGAAGTTATTGTCAATATATAAGGATCATTCGCTTTCCTTAAAAAAATACTTTATTTCAAGCTCCCTTCTGCTTTTTTCCTTTTATAGTTCTTCTACAAGCAGGAATACGTTGACTCTGCTGAGTGCCTCAGGCAAAATTCAGCTACAGGGTTTCTGCCTGATTTGTCCATTTATTTCAATGACATTTCTAATGGATGTTTTAGAACAGACACAGAGATGAGAGACTCAGGAACAAAAAAAACCCCACCGTACTGCTTGTGAAGTGTGAAGTTGATTTTTCCTTACCCCGTTCAAGAGTAGCTGTTGCTGCTCTAGTTAGCAAGTTGCTTTTGCACATCGTCTTTCTGGTATAGTTGAATGATAAGGTAGAAGGGTGACAAAATTCACTCCTTTTTAAACTTCCTTTTAATCCATTTGCTAAAAAGAGCCGTGGTGCTCGACAGGCTCTTGTCTTGCTGCTGAATTCAGGGAATCAGACACAGATCCCTTATGTGGAATAATTACAAAGCGAAGACACAGCAGCTTGGAAACATCAGACTTCTTTCAAAATAAAAATAAAGGCAAAAGGGGGAAAAAAAGGAAGAAAAATCTTGACCTTTTTTTGTATATACCAAAGGATTTGTTCGTGCAACGCAAGATGCCACAGTGGTGCAAAGAGAAATAAAGAGAAAAGGAAACCAAAAAAAAGTGGTGCAAAAAGCCGGACTCCTTCGGTCGCTCTCCCTGGATTCTTAGCTGTTTCTGAGAATCCTTATGGATTCTTTAAACCATAGTGTGTATTAAAACATCTGCATAGTCTGAATTTGTTTCCCTGAGCAAGGCAATTCACCAGGGTAAGAAGCTCGGGCTTTGAGGCACGTTTGCGTCTCCTGTGTCCGTGGCAGCGGGCAGCAGCGATGAGCGCGCTCCGTGTTAGGATACCGCAGGCAGGGTGTCCTCCTCCCGCCCCCGCCGTGCGGGACAGACCCTGTGCTCTCCGTGCTGAGGCAGAGCAGCGCAGGAGACCACAAACCTGCCTCTGAGCCCACATCATAGAATCATAGGGTTGGAAGAGACCCCTGGAGATCATCTAGTCCAACCCCCCTGCCAGAGCAGGGCCACCTTAGAGCAGGTTGCACAGGAACGCATCCAGGCGGGTTTTAAATGTCTCCAGAGATGGAGACTCCACCACCTCCCTGGGCAGCCCGTTCCAGTGCTCTGCCACCCTCAAGGTAAAAAAGTTCCTCCTCATGTTTAGGTGGAACTTCCTATACTCAAGTTTGTGCCCGTTACCTCTTGTCCTGTCACTGGGCACCACCGAAAAGAGCCTGGCCCCATCCTCCTGGCACCCACCCTTTAAGTATTTATAAGCATGGATCAGGTCCCCCCTCAACCGTCTCTTTTCCACACTAAAGAGACCCAATTCCCTCAGTCTTTCTTCGTAAGAGAGGTGTTCCAGTCCCCTAATCATCTTGGTAGCCCTATGCTGCACCCTCTCCAGCAGTTCCCTGTCCTTCTTGAGCTGGGGAGCCCAGAACTGGACACATGGAGAAATACCATCCCGTGATCCTGGAGACTGTCGCGGTTGGGCAGCAGTGACCCCTCTGGCATTTGCTGAGCAGACGAGTTTCTGCAGAGGCTGCCTCTCCTGTAGGTATAATTCTTTGGGCAAATTACGTTTCGGGAGGTGGCCAGCAAACCTGCCCCGCAGCTTTGAACAGGTCAGATTCCTGCGGGGCAGCAAAACGCGGCCTCCCCGCCTCCCTCTCCTCCTCTGCTGATGAAAACCAGACGGCAGGAGGCTTCCCTGAGCTGGGGGCTCGGCTGCCCAGCAGCTGCTGAGGACCCCAGAAGAAGGAAGGGCGGAAGGGGGCCCGTCAGAGCACAGGTTTAACGACCTGCTCACACTGCTGTGCGAGTGAGGTCACAGCGAGGCCCTGGTGGTTTCAAAGCCACCCCGAACTGATGAATCGCCTTTTTTTTTAAGTGCACGCCACAGGACAGAATTTGTCCTGAAGGGTGAGCCGGCTGTCCTGCATAGCACAGTCAACCTGTAGCCCCCAAAGGCAGGGAATTCACGTGTGATGTGCTTCGCCCCCATTGCCGTCGTACCCACCAGGGGAACCTGGGCTGGATCCCACCTGGGCGGCCACAACAGCACGTCTCTAGTGACCGCAAAACGGCTAACGAAGTAACGCGCACAGTCTGGTCCCCGTAGGAACGGCCTCCGAATGGTGCCACCGTAAAAAGCGAGAGCCAAATTGTTCTGATTTATCTGAATTCACCCCCCGGCCCCCTCCCTCGCCGCGGAGTACCGACCCCTCCTCCAACTAACCACGGTCTGTGTGCGAGGTGGGAGGACAGAGGCATCTGACTCACTGTAAACGCGCACAGCCTTTGCACTCGCCAACTTCTGAGCGCTGCACCCGACGCCTCCGAATGTATCCCGCGGGGAACGGCAGCCTCTCCTGGGCTTTGGGGAGAGGCAAACAGTTCTGTCCAGTTTCCCTGGTTTTCGAGCGTATGCAGGCGTAGTTTGGCACTGCAGGAATGTGAAAACCACTCTCCTTTTTTCACAGAGTAACGCTCCATGAAAAGGAAAATCTGATGAGTGCAGAGAATCTGGGCATAGTTTTCGGACCAACTCTTATGAGAGCGCCAGAACTGGATGCGATGGCTGCATTGAATGACATCCGTTATCAGAGACTTGTGGTGGAGATGCTTATAAAAAATGAAGACATTTTATTTTGAATATTTTGGGGGTTTTGTAATAAAAAGGAAGCAACAGTGTTCTATGGATGAAGGAATATTTTAAAAGTAATTTAATGGCTCTTGTCGCTGAATTCCATATTTGCTAGAGCTTTCGATGTATTCAGGATAAAAATGAAGGAACTCTTTGTCGTTTCTGTAGTGCCATTCAGCTGATGTTGAAAAAGGTTAACACATACTTTCCAGTACTAGTAATCCTGGGTGTTTATCATGTCAAAATAAAAAAAAAAAAAAAAACAAAACAAAAAGCTATTGCATGATTTGCTCCCTGTTCTCCCTGTTCTGGTGAGACTCATTCCATGAAGAAAACAACTGAACTGGTGCAGCATCTTTGTTCTGGATAGTTTGTGATTGTAATTATCAGCATGTTTCTCCGTGTAAACCTGTTGTGAATTTGCTTTTATGTTCTATGTAATTGGTTTCTGATACTAAAAAGAAAGCCGACTTATGTGAAAGGGAGCCTCTGGCAGTTTATTGACATTTCATATCATTCTCTGCCACTTTGGGGGCTGATTTCTTCTTGGGTTTCTTTCAGTTTTTTTCCTCATATAGTAATTTGTTTTTAACAGAAACAAAATGTGTACTTTAAATGTTACTTTAAGTAATTCTCCATGATGTTTATGGTGGTTGCAGTGAAATCTGCAATGCTGAGCAGTGTTCCTTTATTATTATTGCTATTTCAATTGTAATTTTGTATTTTTATCTGGCATGCATATATTAATTTATTAAATTTTGCTTTTAGAACTCTAACATTAAGCTATTTATTTTTGCTTAACAGAAGTGTCTCAAAAATACTGTTTTTTTTAAATTTTTGACATTGTCGCTTTAACTACGAACAACCTCTGACTTAAAAGAAGTGAGTTACAAGTTTTACCGGTTTTGCCAAAACCATTCTGATTGAAATGCTTTGGAGCCTGACACTTTGCTAAGGTTCCCACAAATTCCTCTTTGGTTTGAAAATTTCTTCATTGTCCAAGATGCCTCTCAAGGGTGCTTCAGAACTCTTAAACCAGAAAAATATTGCCATCTACTACTTAATATTTTATGTGTATATATATAGCTATAGTTATAATTACCTATATATGGACCGGAATTGCAGTTTACCATTAGGCATTTGTAGCTGCCCAGAGTGGATGGATACGCAGCTGAATTTCAAATGCAAATGCATCATAGAACGTTTGCTTTGCGCTTATTAAAGTGTTCAGCGCTGGTGCAAGCGCTTTGGCCTGTCCTAAAGACGTTTCTTAGCTGCCTACTGGGGTCCAACCGTGACACCACGTGAAAGGAGCATGACCACGTCTTATAAACAATTTCTGTTTGCTCTGATAAAGCAACGCGTAAAAAAATCACTTGTCATCAGCCTCTGCTGCCGTCCCTCCCCTCTGATGGAGACACTCCGTCCCTTGATGGTCTGTCCCCAGGAGCGTTTCCCAGCGCAGCAGAAACAGCCGCCCCAGTGGAGTACCTATCCCAGGGCACATGGAGTTTCACACTGGGATGGTTGACGGTCCTTACAAGTGTTCTTTTCTACAATCCCTGACCAAAAAAAAAAAAAAACCCCCGAAAACAAACAACAACAAAAAAAGCCAAACCAAGTTTGCCAGGGAGTTTGGTTTGGCATTATAGGAATTTTCTGTGCTGTAATCCTCCTGACTCTAAACACCCCCTCTCCTGTTGGAGTTTCTGGCAGCTCCTGCTGCAGCCGGGAGCGGCAGACGAGGCAGCGGCATTGCTCGTCACCGAACGGTGTCTCCGTGTCACCCACCTGGCTCTTGTTCTTCATTGCCTTGTGCACGGGAAAATACATCAGAGAAGATCAATGGCAAATGGCACATTGATTCAATTCAAAACTTTTGAGGAATGCTTTGGAGCCTAATTATTGTGACGAACAGTGGAAATGTCTGATTATCAAGGAAAGCAGAACCCCCTGGCGCAAGGCAGAGTGGAGGAACCGGGGTAAACAGAGGTAGAAAAGAGGTGTGAGAATGAAACAGCAAGTCCTGGAAAAGTGGCGTAGCTGCCCTGGGGGAGGCAAGGGCTGGCAATAAATCAGGGAAAAGGAGAAAGGAGTGAGTGAGTGTGGAACCTGCAGGGAAGAAAGACATAGGAGATGCTAGGATTAGGGAGATGCTTTGGTTGGGCGCCTTCCCTAACACCAGCCCCACCGGAGAGCGGCCAGGTGAGGCTGCTTGGGCAGTTTGGAGGTTTTGCCCTTTCCCCCCTCTCAGGCAGCCAACACCATCCAGACGAGGAGGAGGAGGAGGAGGAGGAAGAATCCCCTGGCAATTACAACCAGCTGTGCTCCCTGCCTGTCAGCAACAGGGTGCCTCCCTGCATCCCACCCCTTCCCTTACGCGCCCAGCTAGGAGGGGAGAGGAGACGGCAGCTCTCTCTACAGCTCCCCTGGAAGTGGGGAATGGAGGATCCCAGGACGGAAAGGGTGTGCGCTGGTAAGCATGGGGAGAGCTGCTCTGGGCTGGGGGACAGAGCAAGGGGAGGGTTTAAGAGAATCTAAAGAAGTGTCATCCTTTTCTTCTGCTCTCCCCCCCCCTTCTTTTTTTAAATCATCTGTAGCACTAGAAGTGACTTTCTGCTATTATTCACATATTAATTAGTACACATTATCACTTTCTTTATCCCAATGAACTGACACAGCTGGAAAACTTATGTCTCCAACCACAGCCTTGCCCCCCCTCCCCGGCCAGCCCAAGAGCAATGGCCCATATGCTCCCCAGTCCCATCTGCCTTGTGCTCTCCAGCAGCCACATATGTTCACGGCTACCTTGCTCCGAGCCAGCTCCCAAACATGCTGCATTTCCCCCCGCTGCCTCAACAGCATGCGATGCATTTCCTCACTCCTGTGTGGCCTGGTGGCCCAGGTTATCCCCATCCTCGGACCATCCATCACTCCTGCCGGCCCTTCCAGGGTACCTCACAGGGACCGTGTGGCTCTGGCTGGCCCCGTCTCTGCGGTCACCTCCCTGGTGTGGCACTCTCCCATGGTTTTATTCCTAACATCATCAGGAGATAGGATTTTTTTCTAAATAATGCTGGCGAGGTGTTTTCATTCCTTGTTGCGTGCTTGTCCCTGACACCTAATGCCACCACAGCCAGCTGCGGCAAAAGCATCCTTTTCTCAAAGCAGCTGGCAGGGGCTGCTGGGGGCCACGGCCAGAAGAGGACATGGCTCTGCCTCGGCAGCTCTGCTGCGGTGGCACGCTGTGTCCTTTGGCAGCCCGGGAGAGCCAGAGGAGCGCTCGGCTTACGGGAGCAAAAGGCATCTGCCGTTCCTCATTGCTGCGCTAGCGAACCTGAAGCGGGTAGTTGTAGTCCCGCTTCTAAAGCATATAGCAGGAAGCATGTAGTAAACAGTAGTAATTGGGATAATTAAATTATCCCCTGGTGTGAAATATCCAGCTCCTCCCTCTCAGTGGAGCGCAGATGGGTGCTGCTGACAGTAATGGCTGTTCCCCTCGCTTTACGGATGCTTTGGACTGCCTTTGGAAGCAACGATGATAGGTGCAAAGCTGGATCAGAGGCAGAGGAAAACCGCCCAAACCAGCAAGCCGACATTCGCTCTGGGGATAGTCAACCCCTCCAACGCACGCAGGGCAGACGAGGTTTGCTAGCTACTGCCGGGCGCCGGGCTCCTGCTGGAGATGCCTGTTTTCCAGCAGGGTTTAACAAGTGACTTATGATCACGGGAGTTCCTGCAGGAAAGGAGAAAACCTAAACGGGGACCCACTGCTGAGAGAAGAGCGGTCAGTTTGCTGACCAACTGGGGAAGAAAAAACAAACAACAACAAAAAAAAGGCAAACAAAACCAAAACCCCAGCAAAATCCCCCCAAACCCCAGCTCAAGAAGCATAGCTTTTCTTTAATGCCTGCGCAGGCCCTCCCCTGGGAGCTCCCTAATGAGGAGTTCCGGCAGCCGGGAGGCACAGGAGCTCAGAGGTCAGGCAGCCGAGTCCCTGCCGTAATAAGCCCGCTTTGTTTTCCCCGAGCCTCAAATTCTGATGAGATATGAAGGAAACTACGTGCCAAGCGATGATGAAACTTCAGAGTGTGTTTAACACCAAATAATCTCAATATTCAAGTAAAGAGGGCTGAGAGCATCCGAGAGCCACGCTGCTCATCCGTCGCAGGGCAAAACTGAGCGCGTGTCTCGGAGTCAAATGCACATATTGTGTGTTGCGTTAGGGACAGGAATGTGGGATGGAGGAGCCCAACGGGCAACGAAATACTTGCGTGACTTTGAATCCCTGGAATCTGTTTCCAGTGACTTTTTTTTTTTTTTTTAATCTCTTTAATTTAATTGTGATTTCCCATTAAGTGTGAGGGCAAAGCCTCCATTTTAATCTTGGTTTTGTTACTATGCTAATGAAACTCTGGTCTTTCCTGAGTGGTAACCGTTAAAGCAGGTAGTGCGGAAATAAATGTTGTCTTTGCAATAAATTTGATACTTCTTTTTGCTAACCAGGAAGATGCTTCGCATGGGCATATAAGCAATTACATGTTTTACGTTACATTTACTCAAATTTTGAATTAAATGCAGAAAACTAGTATTTTTAGTATTTGTCCTCTAAACAAATTGATTTCCATGATGAGTGCATGTTATCTCTAGGTCAGGAGTTGACCTTGTTGTCTCCAGTGCCACAGGCTGCGTGTCGACAGCACAGCGTGGGGCCGGGCACACACTGCAGCCACTTCACTGGCAACATCTTACCAAAAGGCAATTGGCCACAGTCAAAAAAGTGGGAAAGAAGGGATGAAATGGGGAAAAACTTCTTCCTCAGACTTCTAAGGTAGAAATGAGGGGCGCTGGCAAGAAGTACGAGTCAGTAGCAGTCAAGGAACTTGCGCAGAGCATGAGGGAAAGCAAGTCTCCAATGTGGATAAAGGAAGGCAAAATTATTAAAAATTATGGAGGTAGTGAATAACTTAAAAATATATGTCTAGTGAAAGTTAAATGTCAGAACTATTGGGGAAAAAAGATATTGAGGACAGCGCTTAGGGGCACAATTAGGAGCTTTAGGATGAAAAGGGAAAAATGAGAAAAAAAAAAAAAAAAAAAAAACAACCTTGTGGCAATTTGGGAATTTCAGGAAAACATCCCCACAGTGATTTAGCTCAGCGGTTTGGCCCAGGGTTACCTGACCTCTTATCAGCCAGGCCAGGCCTCTGCATCGCCATGGGAAAGATGTCCCAGCTGGAGGCAGGTTGGGCACAGCACCCCTCGGTCCAGCCCTCCGTCCCGGCAGACCCGCAGGGATGCAGGGGAGCCCAGCACCTGTGCGGCGCGTTGGACCCGCTATGCGTGGCGTGTGGGACACCCGCACCCCCCGGGGACAGCCGCGCTTGTGCTCCCCACGCCTGTGGCCCGGGTGCGAGGCTCCTTCCCTGGAGGGGGGCCACCTCTGCCCCCCAGCTCCCTGCCGGAGGGATGCGTCGCCATCCCCAGTTCCGGCCGCGGGGCAGGGGGAAACACGCCGCTGCGTGCTGGGGCCGTACGCGGGCAGCCTCTGCCCAGGCGTCGGGAGAGCCCTGCGACGAGGGAAGCGAGCTGCCTTCTGAAACAAGAATGCGAACTTCTGTTTACGGCAGATTAGCTGACAGGGTGGAAAAACCCGTTATTTATGATTTTGTGCAATACCAACCTTTTCCTGCCCTTCCCCCTCCGATGGCAATGGAAGAAGTAAAGGCTTCTAAAAAGGCATAGATGATATCCTTGCTCTGTTCCTGACCTAATTTTTGCATGCTGATGGATGTTCTGCAATGTTTTTATTATAACTATAATTATATTGCAATAAGGGGGGGGGAACATGTAGTGAACCTAGCAATCAAGGATTTCTTTTTTAGTCATGCGAAATTACTGCTTAGCAACTGCACATCGGCCCGAGAAAGCTTATGTAATGCAGGAGAAGGAGGGTTGTGGATTAAAGCGGTTGCTGAGCAAACCATGTAAGGCAAGAGTGCCTTCTGCTTCGGTCACGCGCCAGCAGGAGCGTACGTAACCACCAGAGGACACGTGCCCGAGAGCCGAGCGTGAGAAGCTGGATGCGGGGCTTCTTATTGCCCCTCCGTCGGCCCTCTCCGGGGTCCCCTCTCTGCGGCACTGGGCTGGTTAGCGCCGCGAGCTCTGCCTCCGACAGAACATGAGGACCTCGGGCTGATGTGGTGAGAGGAGGAAGCCTTACATCAAGTGATCCAGTTCTTCAGTTCTTGCTCTGCCTCTGGCCGCGGGCATTTCAGGTTATAGTGTTCTCAGAGCACTTGCATTGACTGATCGCTTCCTCATGCTGGCCTGATTTGCTCTCTGCCTGATCTGGGCCACACCACAGAGATAATCTTCTTTGATGCCACCTTATTTGATGCCACCTTCTGTATCTCAATTTGGACAGAACAATTCGTGAACTTCTCTAATGTCTGTTGGTGGTTGCGTGGTCAGAGCACCACTGTTTCTTATTTGATCTCTCCCAAGAGTGATGTCAATAAGCTGCTTAAGGAATTTCTTTAGGAGCTTTTAGTTAGGTATCCTTTCCTATTTCTCATGGAAGTATTTTGTCTCAAGGACATATGTAGCTCCTTGTATTACTCAGGTCTTTATCGCTACTCTGCCTTGGTGGATTGGAGCAAATGGTTCTTAGGCCTCTGGGAGCCTTTGATTAATGTATTTCCTGAGGCAATTAGGCATTGTTTTGAAAAATACATTTGGCGGCCAACCAGGATTCATTTTCAAACACTATGTTGCCTATAATTTTTGCTTCTTGCATTCAAACTCTAGGCTTGATAGCTAAGCTTTTTTTTTCTTTCTTTCTTCTTGCCTCTTTTTTTCATGCCTTATTACTAACTGTGTCGGTAATGCAAATAGGATTGTCCAAACTATTAAAATTACTCATTTTGTAGATTAATATTCACAAGGTGCTGTATCCTAAAGCTTACTTAAAGGATCACTCACTAAACCCAGAAGAACTTAGCACAGCACGATGCTGTTGCTCGCTGCTCGTCTCCAGCACCTACTCTGGTCTCAAAAAGGGAAAGGAGAGAGATTCCTTTAATTGCTTTTTGTTCTTTTATCCCCTTTCATGTTCTCCAGCATCATGATGCTGGACACATGTTGTTTGTACCATACAATAACTCTCAGATGACATCTTCCAGTAAACTACTGGAATTCAGGTACATTGACGTTACTGCAAGGTGAGATAGGCACCATCAACGTGGTGCACTACAAGATACCTCACAAAAAAAGAGGTTCAAAGCCCAGCTGAGCACCTTTATTAAAGTAGGCAGAGGCCAGAAATCAAATATATGTGGAGGAGCTGTAGCATCTGTCACAAGCTGTTCCCTAGGTGAGTTGCAATGACACTTGCAAATTACTTCCTCACAGAAAACCGTGAACTTCTCCTGGAAGTGGTTCCCCAACCCACACATAATCTTGCCTTTCAGAGAAAAGGCATCATTTCCAAATGTGTTACAATAGAGTAGATACATTGGTTTTCAATCTTGTTTAAAAAAAAAAAAAAACACCACCCACAGTGGGCCATGTGCAGCAATCCGGATGCTCACCCTTCTTAATCATTTCCAATCTGGTGCAATGCCGAGTCTCCACAGCTCCTTCATGCCCCCTCATTGGAGGAAGCTTTGTGGTCTGCCCACAGCTTACTTGGAAGTTCTCTCTCCATAATGTAAATCAAGAAGGGTTGGTCTGAAGTTACAGCAGAGAAGCGACCTGCATTGCCTGGTTGAGGGTATTGGCAGTGGAGGAGGCTAAAGAAGGAGTTGGAGACACTGCCATGGAAAGCGTGAGCTGGCTTGGTCCGTGGTCCGTGGCCACCCTTGGGTTAGAAAACCCTTGCGGCATTAGGAGGGATCTGACATTCTCCTTCTCTTGGGCTGGTGGGAGGAAAACCCCCACTAATGTTCCCTTTTCCATCTACAGTTCTGATACTGGGTTTAGCCACACTCCTAAGCCATCATGTCAGATTGCTAATAGTGTTAATTAAGATCAGAAAACTAATTTGCCAGTGCATCTACACCCAAGTCTCCTTCTCTTACGAGTAACTTGAACAGTGAGCTGAACACCTAGCTAACCCCCCCTCCTAAAGCTTCCTTGGGCTCCAGTCAAAGACTCCTTTCAGTATGACAAATGAAGAGGCAAATACACTTTGGGAAGGTAAAGGTAATGAACCAAACACTTTGCTTCACCTCACCATGTTGTCTGAGAGCTTCCCAAGTGGCCATGGCTGCTGGTAGGTAAGGACCAGAAGCAGTGTGGGCATACCAGCACCGTTCCTTGCTCTCTCCCTTAGTGGTCGGAAAGCGGCCAGCACGGTGTCAGCGGGGCAAGCCCACCCTACACCTGCCCACGTCTTGTAGGTGCGTTAATTTTGTAACGGGATGGAAGGTAGCTAGTCTGCCTGTTGGTGAATGTTTGCAATGTACACGGAAATTGTATCCTCCGTGTCATAAAAAGATTTAAATGGCCCAAATCTCCCTCTTCATTTCTTTGGTTCTTTTTAGTCTGCTTCTATTTACTTAGAGATACTAAGAAGAACCTCAGAGTGACGATGTTATCTTCTCTCAGCTGGTCTCTGCTGGATGGCACTGACGGTCCGTGTACCAAAAAGTGACGTGTTGATTTTTTTTTTCTTTTTTCCCTTGTTACGCTGGCATGAGAGTACACTGGAAGCAGTCAGAGACACGAGGCTTTTGCTGCTGTCCTGGAGAGCCAGCAGTCAGCGTAGCATCCTTCCCAATACCCATCCCAGCACATCACCAGTGACCTGCAAGTGCAGGGGGGGCACAGAAAGAGAAGAAAGACACCATAAAGTTTTCAAGATTTATTACCTTAAGTAGCCCGAAAAACTGATCCAGGAAAATGGTCACGTGGAGTATTCTCTTGTTTCTTAGTTGTCATGGTTTAGGCTGAATTGGCCACTGGGGACGTGGGGCACCCCAGACGGGACCGACAGATGGTCCGCCCCACCTCTCTTCAAAGGCATTCCTTGGCATCAATTATAAACATAGGTCTTATCGGTCTGAGAGCAAACAGCGTCTCCAAAATATGCAGTTAATTTCAGTAGTTAGAAGAGGCCCAGCTAAGAAGCGAAGTTACTGAACAAAATCTGTCCTGTTTTACCTCAAATCAGGACCCTTAGTGAAGGCGGTATGGGACTGGCTGGGCGCTGTACCCAGTGACGCCTATCATGGGGACACGAAGGGCTGCTGGCACCGGAAAGCCACGTGCCGTGCTGCACTTCAGGGCACTGTAAGCTGCCAGATGTGAAGGCAGACTGTCTGCTTGAAAACAAAACGCAAACTCAAGGGCTGCGTGACGAGTCGGTGTAGATGTGGCCTTCGTCTGCTAGGAGGATGAATTTTCACGATTAGGCTAATCTGAAAACTAGATTTTGTTAAGAATCATTAAGACGGAACTCCACTCTCTGCTTCAATGCCAGTTTCTCTTTCGTGGCTGTTACTTGTCCCGCTTTTGCTCCTGCGCTGCGTGTGTTGCGCTGGGGTCGCTCCCCTTGCTGCCTTGTGTGTTTACCAAGATATTGCCCCAACTGTCTGGAGTGGGGTGTTTTGAACACCCGTCAAATCCCAACTACGGGTGAGGAGGGATATCTGGAATTTGGCTTCATGTGCGATCCCCAGTACAAAGCTAGTGTGAGCTGTCAGAGGAGTGGGAACCACCTCCCAACTCCTTCCCGGCCTTCAGTCCCACCAAAACATGCCTCACCACTGCAACCCCCCCCCTCCTGTGGGAACCCAGAGCCCCCACGCGCTGCAAAATATACTCCAAAAACTGGGGGTGGGGGTGGGGGGTGTTAATACTTTGCTTAGCACTTTGAAGGTGTTTCTGGAGTTGAGGGTATGTTTTCGTTTTCCTGTTTTATCAGTTATAAACTTAAGTTTGTAAGTTCCCTGTTGTCCAACGCAAGAGGAATGGGGCAAAAGCTCTCGCAGCCTGCCAAGGAGGCAAAATAAACCTCGTGTGACAGGTGAGAGCTATTCACCAGGAACCACAGAAGTCAGTATTTTCCATTAATTAGCCACAAAATGCTGTGCGTGTGCTGGCAAAGATCCCAACATAAGCAATAAAAATGAGTATTTTGGCATGAGGTCAGTCCCGGGTAAAGCACACATCAACAAATCCGAGTGTGTCACGTGCAGGAGCAGAAATCCATCCCTGGGACGAGTAGAGGACGGTGTTTCCTGCTCTAAAACGCTGTGGGGGCTCAGGCAGCACAGTGAGGTAAATGCTGACTTTGTAAAGGCGACCGCCGCAGCTCTAGGTGAGAGGGATGCTTTGCAGAGATCTCCGTTAAGTGTTTTTTGGGATCAGTGATAGCTTAGGGAGGGGAAGCGCTGTGTGCGAAGGGAAAGAGTGCTCTGCCGCTTGGCCTAGTTGTAGAATTAAAAATAAAATAAACTTGTTTCTACGTGTTTATCCAGCTAATGCTAGCAATGAGAGAATCTGCACCTCGAAGCTCGAAATCCCGGGGCTCTTGCGGAGTTATAGAGGTATTCTCGGGGTCGCAGAAGTTTATCCTACTTGCACTTACCGCAGGTGTGATGTGGGATGATGGTTTAGCGTGCCTGCCTCTCGCCATGGTGCGAGCCCTCGGCGGGAAGCAGGTGATGGCCAGATGGATGTTTGCGCTCTCATCCCGTAGCCCTGGGAATGTGCCCTGGGGTGCTCCTTGTTCCAGGAGTTAATTGCTTTTGTATTTGGGAGCGATGACATTGCAAACGGGTTGTAGTCAATTATAACCGTACGCCAGCCATCAGAGAAGAGCCTGCGTCCGTCAGTTAAGAGCTAAGTTGCGATTTTTTATTTATTTTTTTTTCTTCCCTGTGAACTGCATGAGAGAAGCAGCTAACCAGCGAAGCAGCTTTTAAGCATTAAAACCTACTTTCTACATTGCCAGTTCTTCTTCTTTCCCCCGGCTGCGTAGTGGAACTCTCCCCAGAACGTCTTCAGGAAAACTTTAAATTACAGAATAGAGGCCCAAATGTGTCGGATCTCACAGGAGCTGAACAGGGGGCCTGCTTTTACCTAAAGCTAAAATTGAACAGTCTGCGCTGCAATTACTCCAATGCATTTAAAAACAGATCTGCCTATTTAAACATGTAAACATGAGTATCCAGAGATCTACTTCAGGCTACATGCTGTCTGTGGTCCCAGCCATGAGAGCCACTGTATGAAGTGGGGTAGGGTTATGATGTGATACACATGCATTTCCAGAAGTCAGGCAATGCCAGGGTCTACCTTCTGCGCTTGTAGTAGCTCAATTATACACTTACAAAAGCAAATCAGCATCAGAATATGTACCCAAAATATAATACGATGATATAACGACGTCTCCAGAGGCAGACGCTTCCAGGAGGGCACTTGGGAGCCTAAAGCTTGTGTTAAGTGTTGCCTTGGATGTCTCCACTCTCAGTATATGGCAGAGCTGGCAGTGCCCACCTGGGTCCACCCCACTGACACCCAGGCCACTGTCCCTGGCCGTTTTTACTATCAGTTGTCAGCCTTTTGTGCCTTGCAGAGATTTTCAGCATCTGCGGAGAGAAAACTTCTGCCTGGCGGCTGCAGATGAAGTTCAGAGCAAACTGCGAGAATGGCTTGGCAGGTGCTGAACCTACGCTTGGCTTGGCACCGGTTTGTCGCAGTCTTCCAAACACCTTTAAATCCAGTGAAGCCTGGGTGTGTTTTCTACCTCACTAACCAAGTCTGTGCAGTCATACGCTGCTTAGACTGGGCGTTGGTGGAATGGTGCTTCTGGGCACAGGGATGATGGGGTTCCTGTTTCAGTTATAGAATGACAGTTCAGATCCAATTGCTCTTTCCCCCTCTTTTAATATCTCTAGGACAAATCTCTTGCATGGGATTTTTTCTGTGGTAACAGGTAGCAGTAGTGGTCTGTACCAGGCTGAGTGCATTTTCCAGCCGGTGATTTGTGCTACTGGGAAAGGGACAAGTTTTAATAACTTTAATACAGGTGTCATCTAACCGCATTTGAGCATAAGTGAGATTTTCCAGCCACAGAAACAGAGTATCTGAGGAGCCCTGCTGGGCAGGAGAGTCTTCATGAGGGGATGGACCAGCAAAGCTGTCCCTTTGCTGTCCTTGCCACTCTGGCATGGCTCATGCAAGCTGCTCTGCTGACAGAGTGGCCCGCAGGAGCAGGGCAGAGCAAACATCTTGTCTAATGGACTTGTCCTCTTTCCCTGTCTTGTTTGGCTTTCCAGCATGACTCACCTGGGTCCCAGAGACAAGCCCTAGTCCTCAGATAGAAGCCCTAGAAGCCGCCTTGTCAGGGATGATAGCTGGAGACGAATTTACCACTGCTTTATTCAGCAACTTTATTCAGCTCCAGGGCTGGCTTCCTGGGGTTTCCATAACAGAAAGGCAATGCGAAGCTGCAACCTTCTTACCAATTCCTCTGACACTTTGTGCTGGTCAGTTTGTGCCTGTCATCGCAGTCGATTGTGTTGGCAGCTACTTCTGGGCTCCATTTTCGCTGCTGCACATGCCTTGCTCACGCTGGGTAAATGGGGGTCTGTTGCCAGGGTCATTTTTGTCCGAGCAGCATAACCATGAGGATTGATGCCTCTTTAAAGGGGAGCAGTGTTTCTCCTCACCTGCAACAGGTTAACACTTGTGCCACTGATCTAACTATGTATTTTGTGATTGTGGTTTCTCTTTTTGACTGTGGGCCTTTTCCATGCTCTTTCTTTCCAGACTCAAAGTCCTTTTTTTCAGAAGCATCCTTCTAATTAGATAAACGTGCACCATGTCTGTGCTATAACACGCAAGCTCTGTAACTGCAGAGGTTATATTCACCACTTTTGAGTGAGTTTTTTGATATTTTTAATTCCTTTTGCCTGTGTAATAGGAATAAAAAAAAAAAAAAAAAGAGATGCTGAAAACAATTTTGCTACAAACATCCATGGGGATAAAACATATTCGCAGGATGGCTGAGGTCTGTCTCAGTATGGAAAACTGCAACTTTGAATTTCTTGCTTTGTGGAATTAAATCCTACCCATCGATACGTACTAATGTATATATTAATGTTTAGCGTGTTCTTGTGGGCACTGGAATAAGCAGGGGAAGTCCAGTCCATGACCATCTCAAGACTGTCGTTAATTCCTTGAAAGCATTTCTTCTTGAAAATATTTACTCCCTCTGTTTTGCTCTTGCAAGGGGTTGTTTGCCATCGTTCTCTCTCAAATGCCCGTCGTGTGCCCACTGCATCGTTTTTAGCCATCTGTTGCCATCTGGTGGCAACAGCGTTGAGCCACCAGACTCGTGCGAGATGGCTTCCAGCGGGAAATATGTGCCATGCTGTCTATAACTAGGGGCAATCTGGTAACAAACACATGGCAAATTCACTAATTGCTTGTCTAACCATCTGCCTTCTCTTACCCAGTGCTGCCATAATCTACTGTCACCAGAAATGCCATTTTTTTCTGATACTGAAATGCATTAAAAACATACATATACTGCATTTGGAAGCTAAAAAAAACCCAAACCCCAATGAACACTGCTATTATTTTTCAGCTTTTGTGCCCTTAATTTCCCCAATGTGATGTCTACCTCTCTTCTTTTTACTAATTTCACTTCTGCGTCCCCCCCGCAGACCCTGTAGCCGTCGGAGCCTCCTGCATAGTCTTTTTCTAGTCGGGCATTGCGTTTATGCATGCAGTTCTGTGACAAAGATTTCGGTGAAAATCTTGTATTCCTCACCCTGTCAAAAGCATTAGGTATTCTGCTCGCTTGTAACTTGGCCGTATGATATCACCCTGCCAAAAAGACTTATCTGCAGTAGTATTTGTTCACGGCTGACTTCCTTCAGGCTGGAGTGGGCAGAAGTCCCCGCAGCACTCGTTCCTGCTACGTGAATGGAAGGATCGATGCCCTAAATTCAGCTGGCGGTGAGTTCTGCTTCTTTCCAGTTGAGGTGGATGAGACCTGGTCTGCCAGGTTAGCAGGGTGGGAAGTGGGTTTGGGCCAAGGTCTGGGGTGGGGGGTCTCAAAAACCAAGTCAGAAAGCTTGGAGTTGAGATAGACGTGAAAAGGGTTTTTCTGTGTGGGAATAAAACATTTGCCAAAAAAAATCTCTGAATGCTCTGAAGGCAAAAAAAAAAATACCCTTCTTAGCAATGGAACAAATTCAGGCACTCAGTATAGCTCGTCCCCTCCCCTGGCTTTTTCATCTCGGTCATGACGGGTCACATTCTCCCCTTAACAACAAGCAGCATTCACTTCTCTGTCCACATTTAACCGCAGCAGCTCGGGTTGCCTCGATTTTTGGGGGAGGGAAACAGTCCCGTGTCTCTGCCAGTGAACATTCCTTGCAGCCAGGCTGTCGCTCCCCAAAGGCCTTCTCCAAATACCTGCTCCTGCCTCTTCCAGCCTGAGCTCTGACTTCCAGCCAGTAAGGTGGAGGTGGCTCCCAGTTCAGGGGGCTGCTCTCAGGTCAGCCCAGGGGCAAGAGAAATAACCCACCCAAAAGCCTGCAGACTTTCGGGGGCTCCTACAGATTCTGCATCCTACTGACTCCAAGCAGCTAGACCTTTTTTTTTTTTTTCTTGGAGGGGGGAGGCAGAAACTTATGTTACCCAAGAGCTATTATTTGCCAAAGACCATGGTAACACTCTCCTACATCTGTTTCGGAGAGAACCTGCCAGCCCTGCCTTGGGTGGGCAGGAATGCTTTGAGAGACCCCGAGAGGATCCGGAGGGGCATCGTCAGCATTCCTGCAATGCCTCCGCGCAATTGTATCTCCGCCGGGCACGGCAGCTGCCTGGCTTGGGATAAAGGTTGGAAGCAGCCGGTCGCTTGTTTGAAATAAGATACCTGCAACAATGGGAGCTGCTGGCCAAGGCACAGGCCAGGGAAAAGGCCAGAGTCATGTAGATGAAGAGTTTTTACTGGAGGATAAATGTAAACGCAGAGGCTGAATGCTGAGTTAGTGGAGGTAGGTGAGTGAGGGGGAGTGATTTAAAAAAAAAAAAATTACGATAATAATAAAGGTATCCAGCAAGAAACACCAAACCAGCTGGTAGGCAGCACAAAGGATATCCAGAAGAAATAGAAAGTACATCTGGTGTCACCCAGAGGCAAAGCTAAGAAATGTTTTTGTGGGGAATGTTTTCTGGAGAAAGAAATTTGGAGTAGCGTGTAAGAATGGCTGTGGCAGGTCACCTAGTGCCATGTCCTGCCTTCAAACAGCGGGTGCCTGGGGAAAAGCGCAAGAACAGCAAGTGCAAGGACAGCTTAAGCATTAGGCAATGTTTCCCCAGGACACTACCCCAGCCTCCTGGGACTTGCGAGTCTGGGACTTCTGTGACAGACTTCTTGGGGGGTGGGGGGGGTGGCATTTAATAGTATGAAATTAATTTATCAAACCAATTTTTCTGAATACACACAAACTTCTGGCAGCCAGACGGTCCCATGGCACCGAGTTCCACTGCAGACATGCTGTGTGAAGGAGGGTCTTGGCTGAGCCTGCCAACTCTAAGTTTCCCTTGATGCCCTCTAATTTTTTGCACTGGGACAGGGAGTGAATCCAAATCTGCCTTCTCCGGACCATTTGGGATTTTAAAGACCCTACTAAAGCTCTTTCTCTCTCTGGCTTCTCTTCCATTCTGAAGGTTCATACTATCTATCTGTTCCAGGTACTGAAGCCAGTTTTTACCGTGGATGTGGTCATCATTTTCTCCCGGGCCTTTTCCAAGTCTCCTTTTGAAACCGGAGGACCAGAACTGCAAAGAGTGCTCAGGACACCATGGATTTATAGCGGCATCTTTCCTGTTTGCTTCATCTTCTTTCCAAGGAACTGATGGACTTGCTTTTCTCATGCTGCTGAGCACTCCACAGAACCTTCTATCTCAGCATTTTGTTCCTGGGTGATATCTGCGAGCTCAGAGGTCATCATATACATACATATATATATATATATAAAAATTCTTCACAGTTGATTGTTTTCTTTGCTAGCCTGAATAACTGAGTATTATTACCAAACACCTCACTTTTCACCCCTTTTCCAGGTGATTTATGACAATACCGAGCAAGCATTACCATGCCCTGCAGGAATCCACTGGATCTGCCCTGCTATAGAAACCAATCATATTCCCACCATTTGCTTTTCACAGTTCAGTAAGTCTATAGGTATCCATGGGAGGGTCTTCCTTCTTACTTCAGGTCACTTAGGTTAGTTAACAGCTTTCAAGGGGGTGACTCTACAGAGTACCTTCTGAAAATCCCAGGAGATTCAAGGAGATGGATCTCTCTTGAACGTATTTGTTCACTTCTTCAGAGATTTCCGATCCATCTGTGAAGCAAAGGGAGGGAGCAGCCTCATCCCAGCGCAGTCTGTACACTGGTGAGGGTGCATCAGAAATAAATGACTGCTATCTGTTTTCCCTTGGAGAAACAAAATCCCAAATCTGGCAAATTGCTCTGGTCTCAAAGGGTGATGCACAGCTCTGGGTCTCCAGCTCGGGAGGTTTCTGAGATCTCACCAAAATGTTCACTTAATCAACAGATAATTCTTTCTTATTTTCATTTATATATTTATTTTTTTATTAAGTCACAGATCACATTGCCACTTAGAAAAAAATGACCATCTGTAAACTGCAGAAGATACTTGACTGGTGAAACACATTGTGCTCCCATTTCCAACCCAGCGGAGCAGTGGCCCTCAGCTGTCATTCCCAAAAACAGGTGCTGGAAATCAATACCTCAGTGGTTATATTTCACCAGCACCCTGGCAGGAGGCAGCACAACCCTCCTCTGAAGAGACCTTAAAGGCGCTTTGTGTGTGCCTCCGTCTGTACGACTGCAGCAAGAGGGAGCTGGGATGATGAAGGTCCATCGCATACTCCTCCTCATCTCTGCAGGTAAAGGTGTTCCAGCCATTGCCTTGAACGGGGTCCGCTCCCTCCGGAGCACACAGGACCAGGGCTTTGCATATACATTGGTATGAGCGAATGCGTGTTCTGGGAGCAGCCTGTCCTGCTGATAAGGTTTTATAAACACACCAAATCGTTTAAATGAGAGCTTTGGAGTGCATTGATAACAGCTCAGGTATTTGTAATTTCAGACATTGGATATCTTGAAGTTGCTGTGTTTAATTGTTTTTCTCTCTGTCATCTTTTTGCCATGCCCCCATTTACCCTACTGCTCCGTGTATTTCAAAATGTGTGAAAGGATCTAGTAAACATGGCTTGAATTGTAAGAATTCATTCCAAGAAATGTCATTAAGTTGTGGGACTGCTGACAAGGAAGCAGACTTGATTTGCAGCTGCATGTGTTGTACCAGGATAATTCTTTTTAAGCTGTCCATTAAAAGAATCAGTATTTTGTGAAAAACCTGTTAACGAATTCAAGCAGCATACTAAATTCCTACCAAGCCACACCAGAAGGTAGCAATGTGAAGGATTTTAATTGGATTAATAAAGCATAGCCAAGAGCTTGACTTAGATATGATGCTGTGATCATAACTTAGAAATGGAAAGCTGACTCCTGCCCACCCCAGCCCAGCCCCTGGCAGGGGGAGCGAGCAGTGCTCGTCTGCGGCAGACAGCTTTTCTCAGCGGCATCCAAGTATCTTAATACCATCTCATGGCAGGACAAGGCCGAGACAGAATCCTTGGCATCTCAGCTCAGCTATATAAAAGGGGCTGATGAAAAGACAGTTAGGAAACAAGGGGAAATCCTGGCTTAGGTTGGAGTCAGCAGCAAAGTTCTTGTTGACGTCAATGGCCCCGGAGTCAAACGAAGAGAGGGCAAGGCGAGGATGGGATCAGCCAAAAATGCTTGTGGCGAGGCTCAGCTGTTCTGTTCCCTCTTTAAGGGGGAGTACATACAAAACATTCCCAAGCTCCCCCTTCCGTTTGCTTTACTCCCCTGTAACAGCGAAGCAGCTACAGTCTGAGCACATGATGTGCCTGGTTGTTCTGCACCCGGCTATCTGGAAACGGGGTTCATCCAGTTTTCGGTGAGGTGGGAATCTGAGCCCTCACCCCTTGGGAGTAGAGTGCCACGCACGTGCACTGCTGAAGCTGCACTGAAACAGAGCTGCCACCACCAGCACTTGTGGTGCTCTTCTTCCAAGGGCTCTTCTGTGTAGCACTGCCGAGTCGCGCTGAGCCGCCTGTGGACAGGTTGAGACAAGGACAGGTTGAGACCTTCCCTCTCAGGGAAATACGAGAGTGTGTTGTGAATGGTTTCCTTCTGTCTCACCACGAGCACAACCTGAGAAACTCCAGTCGTGGAGAGGAGCTCTTGCTCTGCTTAGACTTCAGAGGCAATGACTGCCGTGCTTGGCCCTGTCCTTTAATGCTACTGTTACAGGCAAGTCTGTGGAATTGAAGGTCATTAAAAATCCCCAATTTATGGGTATTCTCTGCACTTAACTCTTAAGCACAGTCGTGTGTTGGAAGAGCTTGGAGGAGATTCCTAATGCTCAGTCTCATGTCCACAATCGTGGCTATTTGTTTTTGTTCATCTCCTGGTTGGAGGCTGTTGTTGCCTTACTCCTAAGCTGACCTCCAGATCAAATAGGTAGGTAGCCCTGCTGACGGTATTTGCAATGCACATAACACACACCTGACGTGAGGAGTCACACAGAGGACTCGGCGTTAACCCCCTGCCAGCAGCTTGCTGTTGACAGAGTTTCCTTCATGCCCACCTCAGCCTGACAGTGCCATAGCCTGTCCCCCGTCCCATCTCACTGATGCCACCTCTCCTGTTCTGCAGCTGGGCTGGCCCTGTGCTACGAAGATGAGACTCGCCTCGTCGAGGACTTGTTCAGGGACTACAACAAGGTGGTGCGCCCAGTGGAGGACCATCGGGATGCCGTCGTTGTCACCGTCGGGCTGCAGCTCATTCAACTTATTAGCGTGGTACGGTATGAACGCGTGGTACATGTCGAACCGCTGACTTACGTGACAGTGCCAAACAGCATCATTTTTCTAAGGAAACAATTTTTCTCCTTTAATCCTGATGTTTACTGTTACTGCCTTCCTTTATTTATTTTTTAAGGATGAAGTAAATCAAATTGTGACAACCAACGTACGCCTGAAACAGGTAACTCTAAATGTTGCTAACTGTTTCATCCAATTCAAATAACTGCACTGGACACAGCCAGGGATTAATTATACTTAATTAAGTATACTGTTATACTTTCAGGGGCAATTGGGACAGGTGGGTCAGCTAGCAGAGCATTTCTTCTTGCTGGGGTCTCAAGAACAAAATGCGCTAGACACTAAGAGCCTTAAGAAAAGCATTTTGCATTGTATTTCAAACAGTAGGCTTCTGGCATATTTATCTTTTATATTATTTTATATTATTTTTTATAAACTTCTGAACCCAAAATTTAAGTTAATGTAAAAAATTAGCTGGAGGTCACACTAGCATGTGTTTATGCGTACCTGCATGTACCAAAGCAAGGGAGGTTCACTGGAAGAGTCTCTCAGTGGCTGAAATCCTCCCTCTTTAGCAATGGACAGACGTCAACCTCAAGTGGAATCCAGACGACTATGGTGGCGTGAAAAAGATCCGCATCCCCTCAGATGATATCTGGAGGCCAGACCTTGTTCTTTACAACAAGTAAGAGGTGCCAGCTGCCTGGGGAGGGGAGGGGAGGGGTAGCTCTGCCCCGTGGCACCACTACGGTGGGGCTGCTTTCCCACAACATCTGGGCCGGTGGGTAACACAACTCGGCACAGGCTTCTCCAGGAGCAGACACGATGGCGCGGGGGGGACGGGTCTATCTGCAGCCAGAGAAATCCTTTTGTGACTATGTTAATTATGCTGCCCATATTGCTGTTAATATCCTTGTTCCTTTTGCAGCGCAGATGGTGATTTTGCCATCGTTAAATACACCAAAGTCCTTCTGGAGCACACAGGCCTGATCACCTGGACGCCACCAGCTATTTTTAAAAGTTACTGTGAAATTATAGTCACGCACTTCCCATTTGACCAGCAGAACTGCAGTATGAAGTTGGGAACTTGGACGTATGATGGTACAGTGGTGGTTATTAACCCGGTAAGCAAGGAGTTTGTAATTGGGAAAAGCAGTGAAGACCTGGATATGTTTTTAGGGAAATCTCAGATTTAGAATGGAATATAGCCTTGTTTTGACTATAAATAAGCAGGCACCACCTGTAAAATATAAAAGCCCTATTTGTAGATCTAGCATAAAATTTCCTGGTTTGGCTTCTAAAATTCTGCATCCTCACGGTTCCTGTGCTCTAACAGTCTCCTACTTGTCTATCCTCTGACAACTTCACACCTTTCCTTATGGTGTTGCCTGTCTGCTTTTGTTTGGTTGTTTGGTTTGGGGTTTTTTTTTGCGGGGGTGGGTGCATTTTCTCAGCTCATGACTTTCCATTTCCAAGGACTCTTTCCCTGTCCTCTCAGGTATGTCTCTGTCTGCAAATATTTAATCAGTCTTTCTCTTTAGTCAACTATCCTATTTCTGTAAAATATTTAGTTGAATGCTCTGTGGAGAATGACATTCTAAGGCAAAATAACATAGAGGAGAGTGCTTTGCTCACAAAAATGCATGAAGTGCCCGAATTATTGGGAATCCTGTTCCTGAGTGACGGCCAAGTTTTGATTTTGTTTGGAACATCTAATACTAAGAATTTGTATTTTTGTTGTCAGGAGAGCGATCGTCCAGATCTGAGCAACTTCATGGAGAGCGGGGAGTGGGTGATGAAGGACTACCGCGGCTGGAAGCACTGGGTTTACTACACTTGCTGCCCTGACACCCCCTACCTGGATATCACCTACCACTTCCTCATGCAGCGCCTGCCCCTCTACTTCATCGTGAACGTCATCATTCCCTGTCTGCTCTTCTCCTTTCTTACTGGGTTAGTTTTTTACCTACCCACAGATTCAGGTACGTAAATTTAGTCATTCTACTGCCATAGAAATTGCTCTGTCTAACAAGTTTCTGAGAATTTCTCACTATTTGAAATCGCCAGCCAACTTGAAGGGCAGCGATTACTAAAATTGGACATTTCAGCTCAAAATAACAGCTCTAAATGTTCTGCAAATAAAGGGTAAGCACCGAAAGCTGAAACTATTGATATATATATCAAAAAATATGGCTGATTTCTTGCAGAAATCGCTGATTAACTGTCCAGTTAACTTCTGCAAAACAAAGATTTAGCTATCAGACTTTCACGTTTTGCCGTAGGTAGGTAGGTAGTGTGTTAGTACGTCACGCAGTAGGTGAGCAGCCAGGGGTGACTGAGGCCCTTCTGCACTGTGTCAGAACAGAGCGCTTGTTATCTGTTCACACACGTTACCTCCTGTGACACAGAGAATAATCCTGGCCTATTCTGGCCTCCTTTGTCTCTGCTGAGCAGCTCTTGCTCCCTGTAACCATTTTCTCTCCGTCATTCATTTTACTAGTGTGACCTATTCCTACTGCTTAATCTCATTAAGCCCCTTCTACGAAATACCTGATGAATTTTTTTTTTCAGTGCAAAACTGACTAGAAAGTTGAACTGGATAGAAAAAAAGACGTGTCAGTCATGTTTTGTGGTTCAGTTTTGACATCCTACATACTGGAAGATCTCAAATAGCAACTCACCTCTGGTGTCAGATGTGGTTTTTGCCCACTTAGCCCGGGATGAGCCTGCCAGAGAGTGAGGCAAGCGAACCCCCAGGAGGCTGTGGAGCAAGCATCAGTCAGGTGCATATCCTTTATCATTCAAAATGCACCACCCATGAAGTGCTCCTGGCAAGTAAGCTTTCCATATCCATCGCCCTTACCTCAGCCCAGTCATACCTGGAGATTCCCACCTTAATGCTGGAGCTGATGTTATGTTAGGCTCTCAGGTTCAGCCAGCCTAGTGGATGTTGGGAGAGACGATAGCACTCCAGATGCACAAATATGTGCTTGTGTGAATAGCCATTGTCCACATCCTGTCTTCTCAAAGAAATACTTTCTGTACTGAATGATAGGAGCAGCAATGGTATTTTCTTTTTTTTTTCCTTCTTTTTTTTTTTTTTTTTTTTTGCGTGGCAGGTGAGAAAATGACTCTCAGCATCTCTGTCCTGCTGTCTTTGACTGTGTTCCTTCTGGTCATCGTGGAGCTGATTCCCTCCACCTCCAGCGCAGTGCCTCTGATAGGCAAATACATGTTGTTTACAATGGTGTTTGTCATCGCTTCAATCATCATCACGGTCATCGTCATCAACACCCACCACCGCTCCCCAAGCACTCACACCATGCCGCACTGGGTCAGGAAGGTGAGCTCTATGGCTTTGCACGTTTCCTGATTTCCACTGAGCACTCCATATTTTATTGGCAGGTTTTCTAATAAAAGTCAACAAGAATTGGGGAAGTCAATGCATCACACTAAATCTCTCGAGGCACAAGAGCCAGTGTTTACTGCTTAGCTGTGCATAAAGTCAGCAAGACCGCTGAAGTGCTCCTTTAAGTAAGAAAATTGTCCACTGGGGTAGAGCCTTGCAGGGAGCAGATGAGGCAAAACACGGGCAGCTGAAGGCACAGGGAAAAGAAAATGTCCAGCCGGAATCAGATTACATTTCCTGGTGTAATTCTTCATCTGACTGCAAAGCACTGCTGCCTGCCAGTGGCCAAGTTTGCCGGCCCCTGTGAGTGCAGAGCACAAAGGCCACCGCGGATACCTGCGTTCAGCATCCCATTTTGCAAAAGGCAGTTTAGCAAAAGCTATGATCTTCTCTGTACTTTAGCAGTAAACACAGTTTCTTTGCAGTCCTTGGGAAGCAAGGAGATCCTCGCACAGTAGCCTAAATGATAACCACAAGATGTAGAAAAAACTGGATATCTGTCATTGCAAGTTCTTTGCCAGGGAGATGGTACCAAAGTGGGTCAGTTCGGTTATTTTTGCCTTTTTTTAAGCCTGCCTGGGTTCATATTAAAACATGACATGAATAGGAGATTGTTCTGTGTATTTCTAATTATACTTTTAAGGCCACTGCTTACATCAGATTCACTCTGCAGCACAAACAGTCCCTGCAGACGGGAGATTTTAGCAGGCAAACACTGCATGTGCTTAAAATTCCTCTGGCAGCAAGCCGCTGTTACTCCGAAGGAAATTATTGTAAACCTCATAGGCATGTATAACAAACATTTGTCATAGCAAAGTCGAACCTAAGTAGCCAAAAGAGATTCTTTGTAGTCCATTCTTCAAGCCAGATTCATAAGCAATATGTTCCAAATTAGATGAGATCGATAGAGCTCACGCCAGCTTGAGGGTCTGCTCCGGGACGTCGCACACCCCCCCCCCCCCCCCTTCACGTGTAGATGTTTGTATGGCAGCGGGAAATGGTTTCCAGAAAACGAGTGACGGGCCTGGGGGTGATTCCATCTGCCCCAGGACATAAGGCTGACAAAAGCCCCAGTGTGACCGAGGCGTGGGCTGTGACATACTCCGAGAGGGAATCTGTAGCTCTTCCAGGGCGGGAAGCGATTTGGGAGCGGAGAGGCTTGTCTTTGTTCCGTACACAGCTGCATCTGTAACACAGCCCCGCAGACTGGCAACTGTCGTCTTCTCCCCCTTTGTTTTCAGATCTTTATTGACACAATCCCAAATATCATGTTTTTCTCTACGATGAAACGACCGTCCAGGGATAAACAAGACAAAAATATTTTTGCAGAAGATATCGATATTTCTGAAATTTCCGGGAAGCCAGGTTCTGTGCCTGTCAACTTCTACTCCCCGCTTACCAAAAATCCAGATGTGAAAAATGCTATAGAGGGAATCAAATACATTGCAGAAACGATGAAATCGGACCAAGAAGCCAGTAATGTAAGGCATTTTTTGTGCATGATTCATTTCTTGCTTTCAAACTGCTATGTTTTTGGCAAAATATCCCTGCCTTGAAAAACACTCCGAGCCCTGGTTTGGCGTTGGCAGGGGACAGTCTTCTCCGCTTGATGCAGTCAACAAGGAGAAGATAATTACAACAAGATAATTATCTCAGATGGCAATTGGCTCTTGCCCCCCCCCCCAAAAAAAAAGAAAAGACAAAAAAAAGTGTCAGTGCTAAGGTTTTGTAAATGTAGTATGTGAAGTTGTAGAGATGGAGTGTCTGTGAGTAGCAAAGCAGTTTCGAGAACTGTAAGCCAATTCCAAAACACATTCCTCCTGTCTCCCACTCGGGCATCTTCCCCCCACGGTAAGCAAGTTCCTGTCACTTTTGAAAAGCAAGGAAGCAAGCCAAACTCCCAAAGGCTAGCAGTTTTATCTGAGAAGTGTTAAATGTAACTTACGAATGATAATTCCAATTTCGATAAGGTTTTGGTTTATTGCTGAATGCTACAAGTAGTCCCTGCAAGTGAAGCACGTCATGAGCTGCTCTGATTACCAACTTTTTCCACGTTGCAAGCCAAAGGAAGGATAAATGCGTGTAGAGTCACATATGGCAGCGTTCCCCAGGAAAACCTAGCTCGGCCTCCTTCTAGCACATTCAAGGCAATTAACCCCCTCTTTTATTTCAGTTATCACAGCTCACACAGCTTTTGCCCAGGTAATTCAGTCCCGTTACTTTGCCTTTCTAGATGATGGTAGACCTTTCGTGTTGAGCTGCAGGCTAGCCTGAAGACAGGGGGAAGAGTTCTCCGGGCCAATAATTTGGCCATCCTCTTGAAAAGAAGGCGCCCCCTTCCCACAGGCAGGATTTACACCGCGGTGGTTGTTCCTGTGACCAAATTCCTGGAGCATGTGGAATGGCTCTGGCTGTAGTCTCATGTTGCCCGTGACTCCTATGTCTCTCTGCAGATAAAGAGTTACCTTCAGCAGGGCTGGCGCGGCTTCAGCGCCTCTGGGCTATACTTCCTCCTCAGCTTACAAGGAGGCTCTTCGGATTACTGGCAAGTGTTCCCTTCGGAAGTGGAGCCCAGCTGCTTGTGTCATCTGGGCACCACTGATACCACTTCCAGGGGGTTTCAGAAGTCAAGTTTCCCAAATAAGCTGAAGGTTGTGGCTTCTGAAGGCTGCCACTTCATTGCATTCACTTATGGACCACCTCAAAACAGTGTTGATTATCAGCGTCCTCCAGATAATTTACAACAGCCTCTTCTACTTGTGGGGCAACTAAGGCAAAAGTAGAGGGTGTCTTAAGCCAGTACGTGTCACTGCATAAGGCAGAGGTACAGGGTGGAAATCCTGAGCCCTGCTGCACTTAGCACCTCACGCTCTGCTCACTCTTAGGGTGCTGGGTTCCCACAAAAACATCCAGTGAAAACACGGTCGCAGAGCAAGTGGTTCACGGAGTCCCACAGCTGGAAAAAAAGACTAAGGGGGGTACAGAGAAGGTTTTCCTAGACCTTAGAGTGTGTATGAGGCATGGAGAGCAGGGACTAGAGCCACATTAACGTCAATTGCTTAGGTATCCCAAGAGAATTAAAAAGCAATATAAAAACAAAAGCCGGTCAGGTCAAAATAAGTGTTCTGCTGTCAATATTTTAAACTCTCTTCCAAAACAACCATTTGACTAAAAATTAAGCTTTTCAACATTTCTTTTTAGTGAAATTATTCACCAAATTACCAGGGTTTCTAAACAGTTTAGTCTTGAAACTTGCATTTCTGGGTAATTTAGGCTTTCTCAACCACTGACTTGCTTTTGAGAAGAAAATGAGTATTTTGTTGCATAATAATAGTGGAACTTGAGGAAGAGCCTTTCCCTTGTTCAAGACAGTAAATTACAAGAATGTCCATAACAAACATGGCTCTGCAGAGATTTTACCATCTCCTTTGTTTCTTTCCCAGGCTGCAGAAGAATGGAAGTTTGTTGCGATGGTGGTTGATCATCTTCTCCTTGGCATATTTATGCTAGTTTGTATTATAGGAACATTAGCTGTATTTGCTGGTCGCCTTATTGAATTAAATCAGCAAGGATGAACATCAACTGGAAACTATTTGCTATCCTGGTCAGCATCTGAAAGCATCTTAACCATCAAAACCTGGCCAGCCTCCGAAAGTTTCACAGACAGGAATCGGTCCCTGCTGGGAAAGAACAGGGATAATAAAACGTAAGGCACCATACTTAGCACTTCTGAGCTGCTGCTCAGTGGCATTTCATTGCCAACAAGAAACACTCGGCGTTACTGGTAGACTGAATGGATGTCAGCCAGGTTTTGATCCATTTTACCATTTATTAAAAATGTTAATGTATTAATAAGACCGTCTGTAACCCACAGATACAATTCCAGTGAAATCAACAGCAGCGTGTAATAAGCTTTAGCTGAGCTGTAAATCTGTATCCAAGTTTAGCATTCAAGCTGGTTTCAGTATCTGCTCTGTGGTTTTTGTATTGGCAGAGTCACAAATGTCTCCTCTTGTAACACTAGAAGTAACCAGCAGAAATATCTCAAACTCCATGCTTAAGCACTTGATTTTTATACACAAATCTGAAATGACTGACTGTCATACGTGACTCTACCTGCAGAAACTCTTGATGCAGCAAAGAGGAGGGACCGCTCTTTACTGTGGGAAGGATCCAGCCTCAGCCAGTTGGGTGCCACAGGCATTTTTTGCTATCAAGTCCCATAGTAAAGGACTTGTAGTGGAGGATTTTTTGCCCTGTTTTTTCACCGAGCCCTGCTCGGTGGCCGTCAGGCATCCCAGTGACTATGTTGCAGTTGCTGCCCTCTTATTTTTACCTGCTAATACTCATTATAAGCCCCACACTCATTATGTACTAATGCTCAGGAAAAGTTTAGGCCAGAGGGGAAAGGATGGTATCCATAGGATAACCTCTGTACTCGGTTATTCTGCTCCAGGAAGGTTGGTTTCCACTCTCTATTTTGAGTGATGCCTAACGTGGGGGCAGTTTCAAATTTGGGGGTGCTCAGTATGACATCTTAAACACCTTTCTCTCTGTTCGCTGAAAACTGTCCCCTGCCCTGCTGAAATAAATCATAAGCATTAAAGCCAGACACAGCATCACGAAGATCATTCCTAGAGCAAGCGTGCATCTCAGTTTTACTTATGTATGACAAAATGACAGGAGCCCTCCTTCTCTAAGCAACACAACTAATCACCCAAACTTTATTCAAATGTTGAGCAGCAGCTCACTCTAGTGGCTAAACCAAAGTAGTGCCGCTTTTGGCCAAAGACCTTTGGGTTTTAGTAAATATTCAACATAAGCAACAAGCCTATGTGTGTTTCAATAATACAGCATGGAAATACTAGCAGTGCTGCCAATTTTTCTCCAAAAAAAAAAAGATCAAGGAGAGGCGGGGTAACTGATACAAGTTACTCATCTTTCCCAGCAGGTTGTTCAAGCCAATAGGACTACTTTGCTAACAGCTGTAAATAATTTGCTGTGAGTTTAATAAAATAATTTGTATTATGTTAATGCTCTACAGGAATGTGTCATGTGTGCGGAGGACAGGCATTTGAAATGCTCTATAGGGAAAATTAGGCACTTGTGCAATACTTCCATCATTGCGTAGTGTTTGCTGGACAGTGTTTTGGTGAGCTGTAGTCCTAAGCCAAAGCAAACAGTTTGTCTGGGGCAATCGATCACTTGTAACGCTCTGCTCAGCTCTTACAGTTTAGATGATGGTAATCTTTGCCTCCCTGGATGATCATTAACCCTGTAAACGATTGCTGAAGATGTATGCCGGGCGAAACCTCTGCTGACAGATGGAGTGCTTGCCGCAGCTCTGTTTATCTTCGGTGTAAGTTTTCTGCTCTCAGCCCTTGGAGAGAGTCACGCAGTTCCCCGGCTCTCGATGAGCTAAGCTGCAGCATAACAGTGCCTGGGACTTAATTTGGGAGACTGTGATTGGCACTAAAATTAACAGAACAATCCTCTTAGAGCAGCATGTGGTCACATCTTAGCATTAAAAATAAACGTCAAGTAACAAGATTCATGGTGTGCATCCACAGTATCTTTGTTTAGCTTTCTCAGCATCTTTGTTAAGCTTCCTCAGCTTCCACAAGGCAAATCTGGGGCTTGGCCTCCAAGTTCCACCTATTTGTGTGCCGGGGTGCGTGCATGCACACATGTGTGCCTGCCTGCTCGCTTCTCCAGTTCTCGTCATACACAGCTAGCTACCACATTGCAGTGTTTTCCTTCCACTTCCTAAAAAAAAAAAAAAAAAAGGGGGGGGGGATGATTTATTTGAAAATTTTTATTTGTGATAGTTTGATTTGTCTTACAGGCACAGCAAATCTTCTGCCTTCCTATCACTGTGAATCTTGATGAACTACTCATGTCTCAAAAGATGTGACATCAGGCAAAAATAAATGCTAACAACTTGCCTTCTTAGGTTGTGGAATCTGGGCATTGTACTCTGACTCTCCAAACAGATGGTCCTCCAAACATCAGTCCGCACACTTCAGGAGACAGTTCATCTGCACTTTTTTTTTTGCTTTGCTTTAAACACTCAGACTGTCCCAGTCTTTATTCTCTGTTCCTAGCTCACTTTTGTGATACATTTTTCTTATATAGCACTAACATCCCCTGTTACCATTTTCCACCTACTGAAAGAGTACCCTTACCTACATACAGACTAGTCCTTCTCAGCTGCTACGGTCCTTTTAACATGTCAGCACATCTGTACACCTGCTAAAATAGCAGCTTTGGAGGTTGTAAATATGCTGTCTCGGTCACTGTCAAAGCTAATTTGCTGTCAGCGTGTAAGTACGTATTGTCTAACGATTTCTCATTTACAGCACTGTAGTCTCTCCCTGTGATCTTAACACTAAACTCTCCTCTCGCCTACGTGGGTAGCACCAGCAGCCCCTGGATGGATAATACTTGTGCCACCCGCACATGCATCTCTGCTGCATGGTTGCCTTCAACAGGCAAATTTCGGCTCTGAGCTTCAAGTAATGATTCTCATGATAAGCAAAACAAGAAACAGGCCTCACGTGCTCGTTGTTAAATTTCTCCAAGTGGTGTAAAAAATAAAGAAATGCAAACACCATGGCGCTGAAGTAAGCAAATGAGGGCAGACCAGGAGCCTCTGGGTGAGAAGGTGTCGTTTTGACAGTGACGGTGTCCCCCCTCGAGCAGCTAACTTGTCCCTCTTTTAACTGCCACCTCCTTGCTATTAAAGCTGCTTTTGTTCACTTTGAGCTTGTTGGTAACACCATATTTATGTCCTTAATAGAATAGCTCTCTGGAACATCTCCATCTTCTTCAGTCTGTTTCTCTTTTCAATTTTTAAACAATTTGGCAATTAACTTTCCCCTTCCCATCCCTTTAGCTGACCTTCAGCTACTTGCTACTGTGCCGTGGATATTTTGCTCCCAGAGATGCGGTCACCCCCAAATCTCTTTTCCTTACGGCACTCACACTGTTCAGGAGACCTGACCTTTCTGAGGGGCTTATTTGAATTTTTAAAAGTCCATTACCTTGTACCAGCTCCAAGGGAGTAATTTCACCTCTGCGTGAGTCTGTAATCAGAACAGGCTGCCGTTCTCCAACGTCACCAGGCAGATGAGCTAAATCTGATGGCCTTATTCTGTCTATTCAGCCAGTTGCATCTCGGCTTTGTAAAACATAGTTGAGTTGATCAACAGAGCAAGCAGAAAAAATGACATTCACTGAACTCTAAACGCTTGATCACGAGCTTGCGTCTGCCAGGTGTCATCATTCACCTAGTGCTTAGGTCTCGAAGCCTCCTTCAGCTTGAGAGATTTTAAGAAATCAGACTATTGTTTCAGGCAATTGCGAGACAATTAAAGTACTCGTTTTTTCTCCAGGATGTAAGTTGCTGCTGATCTCTTTGCTGTGGCCGTCTCCCCAGAGACGTGTGAAAGCAGTCTGGGTTTCATCAGTGTGCTGACTCAGCAGTTCCTGTTTCCACAGCTGAAGCAAACCGCAGTGGGTAGGGACAGCAGGGCGAAAGAGTATGTGTAGCACAGGACCCACAAAGTGCATAAACATTGTGCTGCTGTTGGAGAAAGGGAGCACATTACCTCCCTGAAAAGTTTGTCTGCTATGGTGGCATGCAAGATGTCGCCTTTGAAGTCACCAATAGTTTAGCACAGCAGAAATTCTTTTGACTTTGGACACTTTTAGAAGATTTCTGTGCTTGGATCCAGTTGCAAGACCTCACATTTTCTTATGTTTACTAGTGCTAGACAAAGTCTAGCACAGCCTCCGTGCCCCTAGGCACGCTCCTGGGTATAAATTCCCTCCCTCCCTCCCTCTTTTTCTTCCTGAAAAATTGTGAAGTTGGTACAAAGTTTCCCAAGCTCCTCTCAGATGAATGTTATGACAACGACACTAGCTTCTAACAAAGCTCTGGAGTACTTTCTCCCTTTCTGGAAATCAAATCCCAACTACAGACAGGCCAATCATGTACTGCTATGTAAAAGATTCTCTAAAACAATCATACTTCAGTCCCTGATAAAGTATCGGAGACTGGCAGAGATACGGAAAACAGCCAACCTGCAAGCCACCATTTCCGTGCTCATTCCGAGAGCCCTGCTAAGTTCCCTCGGCTGTAGGTGGGTTGTTTCCAACACGGACAGGGCAATTCCACATGTTACCGTGCGACAGGCTGGACTGACCAGCAGGCAAGAGTCCAAAGCAGTTTGCAGGTTACCACAGCACGGAGATGATGGGTCACTCGGCGGACTCCCCGTGAAAGGGGAACTCTTTGCTTGCAAGGGTTGTCATTGTTTCCTGTCATCCCAGCAGAGATCTCCCACCGCAGCACGTCTTCCCAACTTCTAACAGCCGAGCAGATCTGTATCGGTGTTTGTTATTTATCCCATATGGAGCCTGGAATAAACACACGACATGGTGTTTCTCTGGTACATAGTCAAGAGGAAGCTGTTTGCCTCTACGTGACTTTTCAGCGAACCAATGACCCAAGTGCAGTATGCCGTGCTTAGGAACCTCATGTGGATTTGTGACCCTCTTTAGGGAGCTTTAGGTCTGTAAAGACAGTAAACACAGAGTACCTGCAGTTTTCTCATTTGTGAGCGTCATAATTTTTGCTTGCAAGCTAAGCTAGGTTGCGTGCATGGGTCAGAAGAGGGTAGAGAGAAAAAAATGTACCTGTTTTTGTGTCGATCCTGTAATGTTCCAAGCATGCAATGACACAGAAACAGAGAAATGACCTACATAAAAGCCTGGCAAGGTTTGAAACCTCACACTGAAGGCAAATCAGTAATGCCATTGCTCTTAGGACAGCGTGTCTCAACATAATGCTGTGTCTTTGGGCAATTGGTCATGTCCTGGCTGAAACATGAAAGTAAGTCGTAGCAGGTTAGCTCAGCACACAGGTTATTCAGTCTTTGACCTTGCTGGGACATGTTGCTACAAGTGAATGAAGAACATCATTTAAATTCTTTGGGACACCTGTCCCTAACATTCATATATTTTAGACAACCATGTTATGTAGCTGCTGGGCTAGACCATGTTCATGCATGGAGTAAACAAAAAACTTCCAAATACCTCCAAAATGTGAAATCCTACAGAGACAAAAGCATGCGGGATCAATGTGTTGGCTCAAATAAGTGCTCAGGACACAGCTCTCGCCCTTCAAACCTCGTTCCTATCTGCCCAGGCTACTCCATTACATACACTTCGGGCATTTTTCCATTCAAGACCTCAGTGCTGGACCCGAAAACATTAACAGAAGTTTTGTTTCTAGAAAACTTAGTCAAGCTGAGAGGGAAAAGGAAGCAGAATCTATTGCATCTCTGGCAAAGCAATCTCTGCGTGAGTTAATTGAGGTAAGAAGCACAAATGCCTTTTGGGGCATCACGTAGAGAGGGGTAATTGACCTTCCCACACCTCAGCATACTGTAAACCTTAAAAGGGAAAAAGCCAGTACCTCTTTCCTACTGTTTAATTACGTTTCCACTCCACTGTGTGTGTCTCTGCCTGCTGCCTTGACATTCCCCAAGCTCCACTACCCCTCCCCTGCTGACTGCTATCAAGGCCGTCGGAGGCAGGTAGGGAAAATGAAGCGTGTTGAGAGCTTTGCGGACAAACAGAGCATCGGGAGCTGGGGGGAGGAGGAGACCCTGCTTAATGGCCTTTGGGGCTTGGGGCTTTCCCAGAAGGCCGGGGCAGTGCCGAGCAGGAGCGGGAGGGTGCAAGCACCTCTCTTCCCTCCAGCGTTCCCTGCCAGTGGGTGCACCAGGGGGCAAAAGGTTGCGGAAAGTAGAGCTAAGATGGAGGCCAAAAGGTTGCAGATGCAGGAAATTGGTATAAGCAGGGAACTGATGAGGGTTTGGAGGACAGGATGAACCCAGAGAAGCTGTGGATGCCCCATCCCTGGAGGTGTTCAAGGCCAGGCCGGATGGGGCTTTGAGCAACCTGGTGTAGTGGGAGGTGTCCCTGCCCATGGCAGCGGGGTTGGAACTCGATGATCTTCAAGGTCCCTTCCAACCTAAATCATTCCACGATTCTTTTACCCCTGGAAAAGCTACCGACGTAGCACAGCTCGGGCTGTTTGCCCCCGGGAACCTGAAAACCTTTCCCTGTAACGCGCTTATCTCGTTAACACTGATTGGTTTTCACTCCCGTCGGAACACCTGGGACGAGAAGGACCAGCACCCCCGACCCCACGCGGGAAGGACGATCCCGCGGGGAACCCTCGCTCCACGAACCGAGGCGGGGCGGGGGGAGATGATGCCGACATCCCCGGGGAGACCTGGAGGGTGGGTGGACAACCACCACCCCCTCTCCCCGTTCTCCGGGGCATGTGCGGCGGCGCTGGGCGGCGGGAGAGCGGCGCCCCAGAGCCGAGCCGAGCCGCGCCGCTTCCTGCCGCTATAAATAGCCGCGCCCGGCCCAACATGTCCCGGCCGCCGCAGCGGCTGGAGCGCCGGCGGGAACTACCGTCCCCTCCCGCCGCTTGACCCCGCACGGAGCGCGGTAAGGGGGGCACGGAGGAGGGGGGTGGATGGGGCTTCGCTTACGGCGGGGGGGGGAAGGTCCGTGCGGGGCGGGCAGGGCCCCGGCGGCGGCGACTGCCGCCGCCGGGGCCCTGCCCGCCCCGCACGGACCCTCCCGCCCCGGGGGGGTTACAAGGGTCGTCGTGGCAGCTTCGTGCCTGTTTTTCCTCTTTCTCTTTCTTTTCTTCCAGACTTCTCTGTCTCGGGAACGCGCTCCTCCTGCTTTCCGAAGCTGTGCTGGTGGGGCTGGGATCTCTCCCTGCTTCCCCCATCTTCCTCCTTCCCCCCCCTCCCCCCCTTTCCCGGGGTGGGTGGCCGGGATGGAGGATGGTGTCCAGCCCTTTTGGCAGCGCAAGAGCGTGCCTCTGCTCTGACCTCCGAAGGAGGTGGCTGGTGGCATCTGCGTCCATCCCTGGTGAGGCTGTGAAATGCCGGCTGGGTGGGGGGAGCCAGGCTGGGGCCGTGGCAGGCACCGCTGCCCACACGTGTGGTACCCAAGTAGGGTGCCATTACGGTCGCTCGCTCACAGAGGGTGTTTGCATTGCAGTCTTCCTCCCTTAAGTGCTGTCATCTGCAGCGAACGTTGAGGTGGACCTTGTAGTTAGGCTTTTATGGTGGAGGCAACCAAAGCAGGTCTCTGCCCTCCGAGCTGGCTCTTAGGGGCTTTTTGAAGGAGTCAAGTTTGGGAACCTCAAGTGAACAGCCTTAAAGTTCTAGCTTGTCTGCCTCTTTGTTTGCCTCTGCTACTCTAATGGCTGTGCTTTATCTTCTAGTAAACACCTTTTGCGGTGCAGGACTATATTCCTTCTCTGAGAGTAGGTGTTCTTCAGCTGCTTCCACATGCCCTGCTCAGGCCTCTTATTTAAAACAAAAGCGATACAGCACTTATCTCTGGCACTAAGGTGTGCTTGTTGAGGAACTCACTGTGAGGTACTTCTAAATTGCTCTTTTATTCTTGAAATGCTTCCTCAAAGAGAGAGCTGTAATAAGCAGCTAGCTGTTCTCACTTGTCTTGACCTCCAGGGGACGGGCAGTGTGTTTTGCTCCTCATTTGCACTCTTTTTCACTCTTCACTTCTCCGTTTCTTCTGTCCTTTAGCTCCTCCAAGCCCAATTTGGGAGCGCCGTGCAGAGGCCCAAGAGGCCATGAGAAAAAGAAGAGGGCCTCTCAGAGTCTGTTTGGCCTCTGTGCGTTACCCATAGCGTGCCCAGCTTGGGAGCCTTGCCCGCAAGAAAGGCAGGAGGGATGGCAGCGCTGCCGTGGAGGGACCTGCTCTGGCACTGCGCCTTTCCGAGCGCTGCGGAGCACGAGGCAGGCTGAGCTGGCCTGTACTTTCCCCTCTGCCGGAGCGGGCGAGGGGAAGGAGCATGCGAGGAGGAAATACAGCTGTTGCAGAGCACTTCTGCCCTCCGTGCAGCGGGAGCACGTGAGGGGAGGACAGATGCAGAAAGGGAGATTCGGGAAGAGAGTATGAGAGAGAGAATTGCGGGGGAGACATAGAGGAAAAGCTTTTTATGTGTGCACGAGTTTTGTTTAAACATCTAGTTTAGCTAGGGCAAGAGCAAATATCATAAAAATGAGATTGTGTCTCTTGAATCCCTGTTACTGTTCCTCCAGAAAGCGCTGTTTTTCATTCCGCGGGTATCGTGTGTGTTTTTTCTCCCTCACTCTTCTAGGCTCTTCAGCATCCTCTGACCTCAAGCTGCGCAGGACGTTGCCCTTAGCATCTGCCTGTCAAATGTGTAGTTCTCCGTGTTGTACATGAAATGATTATTTCCATAGTTGGTTAAGGCAAGTTTCCGAGGAATGTGAAGCGAGAGGCACGCCGGTTCTTGTGGTTGGCCTTGACTGGTGTGTGAGCTCTTCGGGGCAGGGGCTGTGCCCCGCAGGCTGCGGTTGCTCTACATGTTGCCCTTGGCAGCTTGGGGATTTCTGCCTCCACTCCTGTCCCTCCCACCCTTCTCTTATCGCTGGTCACCTGTTCCTCCCCCTGTGCTGCAGCTTGTTCAGCCTCTCCCATTTATCCATGGGGTTGTGCTGTAAACTGAATTACTGAAAAGTTCAGCAATCTGGGTTAAAAACCTCAGAAAAAGGAGAGGGGGTGGAGAACGAGTAGCAGCAGCTACTCCCTCTGTCTGTACAAGTATCCCCGATCGGCCCTGTGCTGCCTCCCCCCTGCCTCCTGCTTTGAGATCGCTCACCCCAGCAAATGGGGATTAAAGCAGTTTAAGCTCTCTAGCTGTGTCCTAACTTCTGCTGCTGCCGTAGTATTTCTACTGAAATTACACTTTTAACTTTCTAAAGCGTTACATTATTCTCTGAACAGCATCCGGTAGCAAGGTGCTGCCTTTGGGGGCTGCATAACCCAGAGTTATCACAAAATTACATCAGGGCTTCACTGCTTTTACTCATGCAGTAGAGTCAGAGTTGAAAGAAAAAGGTATTAGCTAAAAAGGAGCAATTTCCCACCTGTGACAACAGGTATGACCTTTATATTGGATGATCTCCAGACCCCTTCTGGTCGAGAGGCCACTGAGGAGCAGGAGCAACACTAATCCCTTTGTGAAGGAACCACACTACAGTATTGCTCTCCACTACCTACAGCGCACAAATTCCTAACAGCTAGTAGTTTTCTGCCTTGCTGGTATAAACACCAAGCTTTTTTGGAGAAAGAAAAGAGCGTGTGTTGGTGTTGTCTGACAAATGTGACACGAGGACAGGAATTCATAGGTTTCCTTTAGAGACACATTTATTGTTCTTGGTACGTATGCATTTTAGTAGAATGTCTTTATGCAAACAGCCTTTAGAAATGCTCTATGCTTTTTAACTACATTGAATTTCCATCTGGATAATGGGCTTGTGTATAGAAACCACAAGAAATAGTGATGCAATGGAGAGGGGAAGATTTCTTTAAAGCTTATGCTCTTGCCAAGGCAAACATATCTTGTGGCTTCTTCACAACAATGAAGCGTTATCAAAATTCAAATCTGATTAAATGCTTTTGTGTTCTTTCTACTGACTTCTCTTATTCTTGGCTCAAATGAGGACACTTTCTCCTTTTCTTTGTGTAGTGCACTCTGACACTTGGTCTGTTGGATCCGTTATAAAAACATACTGTTGAGTATCTTGGTTCAAAACCCATGGTGGTAGCTGGTTTTGAGTAGGGGTGGGAGAGCATTCTTTATATTGGGAGACAGGTAAGTTTTGGGTTGGTAGAGCAGATCTTGGTAGTACCAAAGAAGAGGAAACTGAAAGCGGCCACAAATCTTCAAGGCACCTGTCTGTTCTACATGCTGTTTGGTGTGCAGTTAACACCTAATTGTTTAGCTCCTTACTTCAAAGACGTACGTGAAAATCTGTCTGTTATTGAGTAATAACTGCTGAACTGTTAGCTGGCAAATGGCCCAGAAAAGGGATTATTAAAAACTAAATTTAATAAAGATGTCTAGAACCATGCTTTCGTAGAAGGTTTCGTTTAAAATATTTTGGAGCCTTGTGCTGACCAGTACCATAGCAGTGTAGTGCTCTCATGTAGCGCTAGCTACCGTGCACGTGTACGTCAGGATATCTGAAGAGTAGCAAGGGGAAGGAAATCAATGAACTGTTTACTATGTTAATACTCCGTTGTGACTCTCTGCAAGCACAATGCTGCTGAGTTTGTAAGTGAAATCTGAATTGTGAAAAGATCATTATTTTTTTTTCAGTGGAAATAACCCAAAGATACTGCTCTGAAAGATACTGTGGTGGCTGTTCAGCCTTGCAGGCACACAGGTCTGAAAGAGCAGCTGTCCTTGGGTCTCATCCAACTCGGTTCACAAAGATCAGTGAAGAGTGTCTCTAAGGCTGGAGACGCAAGTGGCAAGGGAGCATTTTCATCTAAATCTGAGAGATCAAAGGAGTTCAGAATAGAAAGTTTTTCCTTATTCCTGGAGGGAGATAAACGGGAAGCGCAAGGAGTAGTTCGAGTCTGTTTTGTAACACTTAACTCTGCTGTACCCTCATTAATGTTCTACATTTGGTTCCAATTACACATAAGTACACTTTGGAGTTAAAATGTATACTTTTGTAACTCCTTAAAATACTAATCTTGCAGAAGTAAAAGTTCCTAAGATTTAAGCTGTTTATGTGGCACCCATCATCATTAGTCTCTTCAGTGTGTGTTTGTGTGCAGCTCCTGTCATTTCATTCCTGGAACTGAGTCCACGTGAAGGGCCCTCCTTTCCTCTAGTGCATGTTTTCATGAGAGGGCTCTCCTCGTTTGAGCTAAACTTGAGTACATCTCCCCTGCTGAAGAATACAGGATATTCTTTAATGGAAAGTAATGCAGTGGTTAAAATAAATGCTCTTAGCAGCTTCAGTGAGCCCAAAATAGCTTGTGCGTGTTTCTCTTGTGATAACTTCAGGAAGCGGGGTGATTCCCTCTTCCTCCTTCTCTTTAATATCTTTTTGGTGAATGCTGTCCTCAAGCACTGAAATCCTCTTGCCGTGAAGAGTGGGCAGCGTGGAGCAGGTTTCTCTCTGAATTTTCCTGGCCCCTGACTTAAGAGGACCAGAAGCAAGCCCTGAGAAGAAATTGGGTTCCTCTGTTCATTGTACTGCTTCCTGCAAAAATTGCCTCTAAGGTCCTCCATGGTGAGGGTGGCCAACCACTGGAACTGGTTGTCCAGAGATTGTGGAGTCTTTGTCCTTGGAGATAGTCTAAGAACTGGACTGGACAAGACCTGAGCAATCTGCTTTAAGCCAGGTTAGCCCTGCTCTGAACTAGATGAGATCCAGTGGTCCCTTCCAGCTGGCTGTATGCTATGTTTCTTCATTATTGGATAAGCATGGCTGCTTTCGTCTGTCCCTAGAACATCTGGGAATAAAAGTGGTCTCAAAGCATCCAAAAATGGCCTTGAGAAGTCTGAATAAAGGCTTCGAAAATTGGAGTGCAGAAAGAATCATAGTGTGGGGAAGTGACTTTGCCCAAACTCTCATAGCAGTGGGTCAGTAATAGTGCTGGGAGAGGATCATAAATCTCCTGACTGGCAGACTAGTGCCTTAGTAGCTAAAAGATGTTGTCTTTAAGCATAAAACCATCTTCTTTCCCTATTCAACTACTTTCAGATCACTTGGCAACAGAGACTAACTTTGCCCTCTGAAAGATAATTTTCTTTTTGTTTTCTATGTCTTGTATTCATAGGTGTGTTTTTTAATACTGAAGAACAGTTTATAGCATTGGCTTTTTCAGGAAACGCTCAAAACACCAGATCTGGAAAAGAATTTGGTGAAATAAAGACAAGAGCTGCAAAGGAAATTTTTAGAAAATGATGTTATTCCCAGTTTGCTGCATAACAATTAATCTCTTATTTTTAAAAGAGGAAAGGAGCAGAGGAAGCTGTACACTGAATCCAAGTTTGAATCTCTCTTTGTTTAAAAAATAAAAATTTCTTGAAGAAAACTTTTTAAAATCTGGAAGCTGAGAAGAACACAGATAAGCATTTTAAAGAGTACCATGGAAGGAGTTAAGCTGAGAGTTAACTGCATCTGTGTTTCAAATCCAAATGCTATGAACAAGGCACCATTCAGATCTTCAGTTATAAGTTATGCTGAATTCGTTATGCTGTGTTTGCTTGAATTCTGTTGCGAGGAGAAAAAGAAAATCATGGCAGACTTAAAAGAGAAATAAAATCATTACTCTTGTTTTGGTAGCTTGTTTCTGAAGTGATGAAGCAGGATTCTCCTTTCCCGTTTTTTGGGTGTTTTGTTTGGTTGGGTTTTTTTTTTTTGTCTAGCACTTATGCAGGTCATCTGCTAATTATTAGCAGCTGTGAGACTATGGAGTTACATAAGCATAACTAAAAGTCAGTGGAGCCTTGCATCATTCAGCAGATCTGCCCATCACTTATTCACCACAATAACAGATTGGTTTTGTAACTTGCTTGACACGGGTATCTAAATACTAACACAGCATCAGCAGGCATGGAAAGCTGCAAAATCCTTCTAAGTCATAGAAATCGGATATGATAATGTGTTATTTTATTGTTGCCACAACCTGTTGTCCAAGTATACGTGTGCATGGCTGTTCTGTGAAGAGAGCTGTGTGTCAGGGTAATACCCTGAAACAGCTGAGCCTGCCAGCTACATAAAGCCGAATTGTCTGGGCAGCTTTGCTTGGACGATAGGTATTGGGTGCTATGCCTGGCCGCTGTGGAAGCGCAAGTGTGAATGCTTGTGAATGTATCCCAAATTAGCCATGCTCGGTGATATGGCTGAGTACGACAAACTGTCTTAAACCTTAGAAAAAGGCGTCTTTACGATGGGACGTGTGTAGCGCTGAGAACTTGGGATTTCTTAGCAAGGACAGTACCTGCAGTGCACATGAGAGCATGTTGGCACCATCAGCCCGAGGCTGGCAGGTCCGGACTCTGCATCCAGGTGTATAACACTGGCTCAGCACACCACAGGATTTGGTTAGCAGCACAAGTTTCTTCCCACTTAACCTTGAGGGTATATAAAACTTAATCTCCTGTAGTTCTCAATATTAAGTCATAGGCTAAGTGATGAATTTTCTGACCCAGTCTCTGGCTTTGTTTTCAGATTGTTGGGGTTTTTTTGTCTTCTCTTGTGCTAGTCTAAAGATCTCCATAGGCAAAACAACACTGCACTCATCCTTTCACAGTCTGTCAAATGTGCAAAATATGATCCTTAATATACTTGTTCTTGAGAATTAAGAAGGTAAAATGAGTTGCAGCAGATACAATGACCCTCCAGACCAGTCTGTACACCCAGTGGCTCAGAGCTGTGCCCTGGCCTCTTTTACAAGAAACGAAAGAGGAGTTTGCCTGAGCTTCCACTATTTATTTTTTTTTCCCCAACTCTTTTCTTTCTTTCTTTTTTTTTTATTAAAGCAGTGATGTGAGCAGTTAAGTTTGAGAGCTGCTGCCCTAGATCAGTGGTGTCTCTGCTATTTCTGCTGGGAACAACAGACAGTGCCTCATTAGCTCACCTCACCGACAGGCTCTGAAAATGGTGGGACCTTATAGCTGCCCTCAAATTACCCTGGTCCCTGAGGAAACGTATAGGTGTTTGGAGGCAGCTTGCAATCTCCAGCTGCTGGGATAGCACTCCAGAGCCATAAGAGGGTGGCATGAATCGTCAACCTTCCTTTTATGAGTAGCCTAAACAGGATGGTAACTGGTTTTATAACTAGAATCAGCTAAGTAACTTCTTAATAGAAAGACATAGATGATGAAAAATACTTGGGGGAAGGATTGGTTGGTTATTCTCTCCCCCCACTTCTTACCTGAGGAAATGTTCCTCAGCCAGTAATTCAAGGGTACTACTTTGAAGCTCTTTTGTATCAATTTGGGTTGCAGTTTGGCAAACGTGGACAGCATCGGCCACCCACTACTAAGCTCTGCAGTCTTCTCTTCAGTTTACCTCAACTCACCAGTCCTCCCATGGCCAAGACATCAGTCACTGCTCTCCTCATGTCCTGTTTTACCCAATATTGACTGACCCGCTTTGCCTAATGTAGTTCCAAAATATTTTTCTTTCTGCCATGGAAATGCAAAATAGAGACTCTTCACTTCTGCATTCACATTTGAAGCTACTGAAAAGATTTTTTTAAAGGAAGTATTAAATGTAAACCATAAAGGGTGTTGTGTGTTGCATATGTTGTAAGTAAACAAATCACGTGCTCAGGTGCATAAGTGAGATTGTATGACTCAATGTATTAATCTCTTTCAATGTATCTCTATGTGGTCAGATGCCGCTTCTTGTTTTCCATATGGTCGTACATTTTTTCCTTTGATTTTTAAGGGAATGCATTTGACCATTGCCCAGTAGAATACAATTTCCATTCCAATGGGATGAAATGAAAAATGAAATTATAGCAATGTGGTGGTAAGGAAGGTATGTGAATATGACTATTTCAGTTTTAGAGAGAATGCTATTCATCTGAGCTCACAGCAGTAGCAAGTGCTGGTATATCATCATTCCTGTCTGCAGGTTGCATTTTCAAACCACCCCAGACTAATACTACTTTGAAACTGCGAGAAAGATATTCCTTAAACGTACAACTTTTCCAATCAATAGTTGTGGTGGCGTCTTGGAACCCGAAACTATCAAATGGCAGCACACAGCCCCAAAACTTTGTTCTAATACTAGGCAGCAACAAACCACAAGGACATAATTCTTCCTTGGACCTTTCTACTGTATTTTCAAATACAAGTTCTGCACTTGATCTGAATAGGTGGCTTAGGGAGGGACAGAATACTTGTTTCAGGGCGTAACTTACTTTAAATAGATTATTCTTAATTGAGTTGTCTAGTGTCTCTTGGGTATAAACGAACAACTCATATTCTTGTCTTGTTTAGTTTTAGTTTCAAATAAGATGATGCTTTTCAAATTGAAGCATCTTACTCTGAAGAGTAGCTGCATACTTATACTTACTCTTCCCGTTTAGTGGAACCAGAACAATATTTATTTCCTCATTTGTTGGTTATCCTCTTCGTAGCAGCTCGCTGCAGGATCAGTGTCTCCAAGTTTTATTATATAGCTTTTTATTATTATTATAGCTTTTTCTTTTTTTCATTTGTGCGTCCTTAAAAATGTGCATGCTGACTGGAGTCAAGAGGAAGACAAATTAACTTGAACTGCTATAGGGAACTAGAAAATGAAGTGTTCCATAACTGACAAACAGCTTGAGATGACTGGACAAGTTCCCTCTTTATTCATCTAAAATGTGCCAGTTGTTTAGCAGAACATCCCTGATAATGCAAGTGAATTGCAGGGTAAAACCCTGTTGGATGTTATCATGTGCAGTACTTAAATGAGAACACTGAGGGATTTTGTGCTTCCAAGGGAAAGAACTGTCATTGTTGTCTTCTGGTTTGTGTTACTTTAAAAGTTCCCCAAGAAAGTTTCCTCTTAGGAGGAATAATGCAGTTTACAGTTATATACTGCTCTTGCTGTAAACGACTTCTCTTTTTTGCATAGTCTGAAAGCTTTTATTCTTCTCACAAGTGTTTGTTTACGGTCCGCTCACTAATCAGTGAGACTGAGGAGGCATTAAAGAGATGATACCACATGGTATATAATACCACAGCCTTTACAGCTTCCAAGGTTTTTTGCTCCAGGCCATCAGCTGCGAGGTATGAACAGAAGCAAATGAAAATAGAATGGAAAAACCCTGCAAGAAAGGAAAGTAAAAAAAAAAATATATATATATATATAGTGTGCGTTTTCACCTTCTTCCCTTTATATAGAGATAAGGAAGCGTCCCACTGCCATTTCTTAGCTAGGCGTGACTTTATGCCCTAGGAAGTGAGAACAGAGACGCACAACAAAAAAATCACTCCGGACTAACAAAAGAGCTTGTAGGTGCGACCCTGGGTCCAGTCCTGCCCTGATGTAAGGTTGCTGTGGGGGATCAGCACTGAGGAGAGACCAGCAGAGCAGGATTGTTCCAGGCCGAGGACAGGACGATGTTCCCCAGGCTTTCCTCTGGGCTGTTTTCCATTAGGCTTCAAGAGGTGTTACCTCTGTTCTCTGGTGGAGACTGCTGGTTATTTTATGAAATTGCCATCCTGAAGGTAGGATTGCTCTTTCTTCTGCTCTAAAGCTCCAGTGCCTTTGACACCTTTCTTCTAAAGTTTTGGTGGGTTGCTGTGATGTGACAGTACTAGGGAGGAAAAAACCCAGAGTATCCGCAGGAGTATCCGCAGGCATGGTTGATGCAATAAACCTCAGTTCTGTCCAATGCAGTTGTCACAAATTGCAGTCTTGCTTCTCTCTGTTTAACTCTGGCATGTTCAGGTTTCTTCATTCCCAATAGAACACCTTGGTATCGCTGTCATTTTCTGTAACGTGCATCAGTGCAGGATCTCAGACCCTGTAACTAAGGAATCCGGACTGCTATAAGGGCAACTATAAAATAAGTTCTTGAGGATATAATTATGGAAATAGCCTCATGGACAATCAAAGGCCTTCAAAAATGGAATTCCCAAGAGTGATGTGAGGTGCTGGCTTTGGCATTAGAAGTTGAGAGTCCTTGTCCCATTTAGCAGCAAAAAGCCCAAAGTTAAATACGTCACAAAGTTTACTTAAATCCAAACTATTAACATCATGAAACCTCGAGTAGGTATAAACAGCCTGTATCACAGCTGGTGTAGCTGAGCCCCTGCTGGCAGCACGTAGTGACAGGGAAGTGGGTGAAGAAACACCTTTAGACTCCCGCAGCGTGTGGGGATGCTTTGAGGCATCGTCAATGAGAGCGGCGGAGTATCAGCTCGCAATTCATCCTCCATGTAGGACCATGCAGGGACATGCTGGCTCTGCTGGGATGTGGCCCGCAGACCAACTGGAAATGTGGGCTCTACTGAAAAGCCCGTGACTAATCGTCCTGCCTCCCCCAAGGGGCCCATGCTGTAATCCCCTCCCTTACCCTGGGGCAGCTGGAATTTTTCAGGCCAAGCAGGAGGGTTTTAGGAGGCGCCTGCTGCTTTCCTGTGCCCTGTTTTCTTAGGTCACTGCTGCGGTGCAGCCTCGCAGGGGAGCCAGCCAGCTTCGCTGAATAGTCTAGAAATTGGACAGTAAGGCGTTTCTGCTCTGTTAGCAGCAACTCTTCAGATGGCCGTGCTTCAAAATACGTGGAGCCGGGGTTTTCTGTTGTGCATAGGTAACACCCTCAGAGCCATAAGCCATATACTTAGCTATAGATTTAATTATTCTGTTCTCTACTGAGTCCCTGGCCTTTTGCTGTTGGGATAGGAAAGAAGAAACAAAACACATGCAGAGTGGGATACAATAGATCATTATAAGTTTGGTTATAGTCTTGCGTGGAACTTCTGCTAATGAGGGAGACCTGGTGCCAAGTTGTTTCAAGGTAGAATACCAAACTGCTGCCTCCACTCTCAATTTCAACTTGCACATTCAGGGGCTTATCCTGATTGCCAGTTCCCAAGCATGTTACAGGAACTTGCGTAGCCAAGGCATCAGAAGCCCAGCTCCTTTTATTTGGCTAGCTGTGGGGATGACAGGGTGTCCCCATACCCTTCTGAGGTAGCGGTGTTGCTTTGTCCTGTGAGTGCAGTCTCCTGAAAATAATTGACTCAGCTTCAGCGGTTGATGAAACCAGGTTTTGGTGATTGACAATATAGAGCATTTTATTTCTAGATCAGTAGTTTACTTCTAAGCCAGGTAAGTTGTGACAAAACATTGTTTTCTGTCAGTTTTAGTGTAGTCTAAGTGGAAAGAGTCAGTAATCCCAGGTCTACGAGACAAAAGTTCCTGCTCAGAATGGTGTTGACTAACTTCCATGCTGAAAGCCATCACGAAGTAGTCGGATGGTGAACAAGGATTGAAACTGTTCCAGGCTGGCTAGCAAGTGATCCTTTCAGACCCAGGCCAACACGGGGCATGGTGGTGTGAGCAATCTCGCTTTGATGTGTGCCATGAGCTACCCCTTATGTATGAGTGAGATGTAGGATCTCTCAACGGGGCTGAATTTTTCATTAAGGAAACAGAGACCTTTAGCCTCCAAGGCTGTTATCTGGATGCTTTTCATGGACCCTGCAATTCCCTGTTAGTTTCTTAACTACTGCTCTCCTAATTCATAGTAATAAACTCTCCTAATTCATAGTAATTGCATAGATAATTAAATGAGAATGTGGCATGCGGTGGATATACATATTCATATACTGAGCCTCCCTTTCTCCTGTTTATTCTTGAGAGAATATTGTTTTCAATAAATATTAATGAAAGAAAAATGCACGATCTGATCTTGTACATGATCTGATCTTGCTCACCTCCCTCGGGCGTAATTCCAGTCAGTATGGGATTGCTGGCATTTGTACCTAAGCAAAAATAAAAGATCTCATCCATTATACAGCAGAGAAGCTGCTTCTATTTTATAATCACCCAGCAAGTATGCACAGACTCTGATCTGTGTCTATATTTGGCATCCAAATATTCCTGATGTGGAGTATACCACCCATGGGAAGAATGCAAGAAATGGACTAAAGTTCCCACTGATTTGAACCTACTTTCCCTTTAAAAGAAAACGGTTAAAGGGTATGGGTATGAGCTTTGGATAGGATGCTCCTACTATAAAATGGTGCGCAGCTCTTTTGACTCCAGCCAATATACACTCCCATATTATCCTGCTTGTAGCTAGTTCCCTTTGTATTTTCTACCTAATCAAATGTTATCAGTGCTTCCAGGGTGAAGATTCATAGTGTAAAGGGGAAATCAACTGAGCAGAAGTAACAGCTTGAAACTACATGGCCTGTATCAGATGTAACATTGCTTTTGTCAATGAATATTGGTTTTGTGGCTTTAAAATGTGTGGACTTTGTGGTAGGTCATAATTGCTAAGGTGTTTAGCTTTTTTCACTGGTACGTGTGTGTATATATATATGTACACATGCTGATGGGGCATTTTGAATATGAAGTATTACTCAGATTTAAGTGCAATCTTCTGAAAGAGTTGATGCTTTCTACTGAAATAACCAAGTATATACAAACTCTTCATATTGTTCATACCTGAAACTGTGTAAACTTTAAGACTTATGCTAATAGCTAAAGACAATTTGCTCAGTAATAAATATCTTTTAATATCACCATCGTAGCAATGTTCATGTAGTGGAAAAGATACTTGAAGACTAGACATGCCATTGGCAAGGTTTAAAAACAAAAAGAAAAACCAACAAAAAAACCCACAATAAATCTGCTCTAGAAAAACAGCTAGGCAATTTTTACTGAGCATAAATTGTTGAAAATACTCTTTGGAAAGATAGCACACGTTGGTTCTTATGTTGGTGGACCTGTTGAGTAACCCTATTTTCTTTGATCAGGTCAAAGAGAAACTGTGTCTCAATCTTATTGTGTAAAAAGGCTGCAAACTAAGAAATTAGGCTTTATGTGAAATTAAGTATTGTAAGCAATGACCAGTGCCATTCCTTTTAATGGAAGTTCTTTTTTGGTTCCTGAGATCAAATTAAGGTTCTTTGAAATATCTATAATGATACGAAGAGACTTCCACAAAGAGTTCTTCTTTTAGAAATGTATCTTATGATATATTTCATAATACATGTCCGGTGCAGGACTCTTCTTTGGGAGTCTTAGTATCTATATTATTGGGGCAGGAAGAACATGTAACTTTCTGAGAGCAAGGTTTGTCAGATCGGCAGTTTTCACTCGAGTCAAGAAATTTGTAGGCGTTTCTAGGCATTTTCTTAGTAATGGCTTTTATTTACGTGGCTGTCCCCTGAAAGGGTAACCTGTTGCTAAAACCAAGGGTGATAGCTGACAATCTCATGGCTCATATGCGTGGAGCTGTGTAAAGATTTTTGTCCCAGAATTTGTTTTTTCCTGTTTTAGACAGGACTGGAACAATGTTAAAACTCTTCATCTTCCACACACACACAGCTACAAAGGGGGGATTTGCCAGAAAATTTTTGACCGTCATATTTTGTTCACATCCCGGATGAAGGTCAAGATAGACTCTCTGTTTTACCTGATATGATTCTCCCACCCCCAAGGAATGTGTTAATATTTCATCGTTCTGAAGAAACATAGTGGGCAACATTAAATATTTACATCTTTACGAAGTCACATGGATGCCACCAGGATACCTAGCTCTACATCACACATGCTCTAATTCACCCCAAACACCCACTGTTTACTAATCTTCAGCCCCCGTCTGTGCCGATAATGAGCAAGAGGAAATGGAAACAGCAGGGATTATATGCTACTGAGAAGTCCCAGTTTCCATGCCTGGTTGTAATTCTTTCAACAAACTCTTGCCGACTGTGCTCCTGCTTTGAAGTTTGAACACCTCTGTATTAGTGCTTGGCTCTGGTGATTTGGCAAACAGATTGGGTTTGGGGTTTTTTTGTAGTTGCATATTAGCAGCTCCACGTGGTGGCTTACTTTTTCACTTGTATGTGTTGTGCCTGCTCGAGGTCAGGAGCAGTACAGATTGTTTTGCCCAGTCACCGAGATGTTAATTGCTCATATTTGCTGGTGACAGGTACTGGACAGAAAACAGTCCCCGCCATATCCACTATTCTGTGTGCGTATAGTCTTAGCCATATTGGCGAAGGGGGTGAGTTTTCACATAAAGAATAAACTGGGCCCGTTTTTATATGGCAAGTGATATGTGTGTTTGAATGCTGGGATTCAGCAAGCTCTGTTAGCCTGGATCACCATGTCCCGTATACTCAAATGCGTGGATGTAGGGTAGTGCACATTTCTAATCTAAACCAAACACCTCGGAGCCTGTGAATGCTTTTTTTTTTTTTTTTTTTAATCCCCATAGCACAGGACAGCAAATTATTTGTGTAAATAGCTTTAGAGCTGTGTCTGTTAACATCCCTGTGTAGCTTATCTGTCAGGCCACCGTGCAACTTGTTATTGCTGCCGGGGTGGTCCTTTATCCATAAATCAAACACTGTTTGATCTCATGGCAAGTGAGGGGAAGTCAATTTATGGTCTTAACACCTTGTGCCATCTGCAGGGTTACTAGCACGTGTTTCCATTAGGTACCCAGGTGTACATAAGGAAGAGCTTCAGGTATCCTTTCCACTCGGAAGATAAAGAGATGGTTTTGGCTTGTGTATATACAAGGTGAGATACAGCATTAGTTACAAGCAGTTGGCTTATCATGTAGGATTACTGCTGAAAATCCTGTCAAGGCTTCAGTCCTCTGGAAGGTGCCAGTCACCAGATTCTTCATCTGTGACAAAGGATGGAGAAATAAGTGGTTTGTTTAGAGAGGACAGAATTCATCAGGCTTCAGATGTTTCCCTTCACGTCTTAATGGTCCGTGGTCAGAGCTGACAGATCCTCTGGTGTCTGTGGTGGCTCAGCAAACCCTCGCTGAGGCGAGTCCCCCCTGGTGTCACACAGCTGCCTTTGCTGTCCCTGCAGCACCATCTCCTTCTCTATGGCCTCGCTGAAGGGCACACCGAGGTGCCCTTGTGCTCCGGCCTCGGCTGTCACAGCGCCCTGGGAGGCCATTTTCCTTGGGCATAGCTTAAAAGCAGCAGGGAGATTGCTGTGAGTTACCTGCTGGGTGAACAAATTCCTCCCCTCTTGAACAACCCCGGAGTATCTGGGGGGATATAAACGCATATTTGCCCCACCAGCGACTCCAAGCACAGCTCTAGCACAGTCCAATATACACCGCTAGAGCCTCACGTGGCAGCTGACACATTAAAAGTGATTTTTGTAAACAGTCCCTTCTTAAAACAGAGAGAAATAACCCATCTCTGTGAGGGATTTGGGCTGTCTGCAGGCCCCTGGGCGAGCAGCTGTGGGAGGACAAAGAGGCAGTGTGCTGAGAGCAAACATGGCCGCTTCCTGAACTCTTCAACTTCCCCTCGGCGCCTCTGAAGCTCGGGATCCAGTGTGTCGCCTCTCTGCATGCTTACCGAGGGGAAAACACTGAAGCGGCACGCGTCTCCCAGTGCTCTCGAGTGTCTTCCAGTGTAAATAATACCTTGGCCATTTGGCCCAAAACTTTAAATGGGGGGGCAGAGCAGGTGCACCTGCCGACATGTGTTCGCACATGCGCTACTGCCACCACCGCAGGAGCTCCAGCCTGCGTGCACGAGTTGGAGCACGTGCGCCCAAAAAGAGTCTAATGCAAAAGCATCCATCTTGTGAACTAGCCTTTTTCTCAGTCATGCGTGTATTTCCTTTTGCATGAGTAGGGTTGCAGAGTTAGAGAGAGAGTTAGGGTTGTTCAGCCTGGAGAAGAGAAGGCTCCGGGGATACCTTATAGTGGTCCTCCAGTACCTAAAGGGGGCCTACAGGAGAGCTGAGGAAGGACATTTTACAAGGGCATGTAGTGATAGGACAAGGGGGAATGGCTGTAAACTGGAAGAGGGTAGGTTTAAATTAGATATTGGGAAGAATTTTTTCACTTTGAGGGTGGTGAAGCACTGGAACAGGTTGCCCAGGGAAGTTGTGGATGCCCCATGCCTGGAGGTGTTCAAGGCCAGGCTGGATGGGGCTTTGAGCAACCTGGTGTAGTGGGAGGTGTCCCTGCCCATGGCAGCAGGGTTGGAACTCGATGATCTTCAAGGTCCCTTCCAACCTAAACCATTCTGTGATCCTATGGATGTGATTTGTTCAGTACTTAGCTGCTGAAGTTCCTTGCATGGGGAAAGTTTGTGCCGGTCTCACCTTGTCAGTCTGAACGGATCTTCCCCTTTCTAGAGCTTGTCCCTTTATCCAGCAATGTTTTATACTGCATCTGCCAGCTTCCGGGGAGGCGGGATTACCCTTGCACCGTTACTCTTGCACAAGCACAGCACTTGGCAGCCGGCGACCCCGGCAGCGGGCACGTCCTGCTCTCTGAAATCCTCATTTGTGGCTGCCTCTTTGCCAGAGGTCACTTTGCCTGCATCTCTGTGGGTAGGAGGGATCCTCGAAACCATTGCCACTCGATTTCCAGCGGCATTGGTCAGGTTACTTTAGCTTGCCGATAAAAATTATTGGAGCTAATTTAGCTCATTTGATAGTGGTAGACTAGTGAGCAGTGTTAAGAAGCCCCAAGGCAGCAGTCAGGGAGGTAATCCCTGGCTGGTGGTCACCGGGAGGCTGCTCACAACACTGATGTCTTCATCTGGCACAATCTAATTTAAAAGATGACATTTTTAGTAGAAACCCCGTAATTTACGCAGAAATTACACAGAATGCATCAGCCAATGGGCAAAGGAGCAGCTCCCACTGGTTTGCTCTGGGCCTCTCGCCGTAAGCTGTGGTTTTGTGTTACAGCCTGGGTAGCAGCAGAGCCAGCTTCATGCTAGCAGTTGTCCCCTGCTGCCTGAGAGTGAGAAAAAGGAAAAAAAAAAAACAAAAACAAAAAAAAAACCCAAAAAACAAACCTCAAACTTTTGAACACTGAATCGGTTCTTCAATAAAGTCCATGGCACAGGCTGTGGAACCACTGTGCTAACACACCTGAGAGTGCTGTGGGGCACGGTGGGAGAAATGAGTGGTGGTGGGAGGACACCCATAAACAACCGTTGCTGCTAAAAGTTTTGCATCCCAAATGTGCAGCATCGCTGTCTGTTTGTTTACTCTCTTCCTGCCTTCAGGTTCTTCACACCCACACTTAGGTGCAGCTAACTCTATTGGTGCCCCAGCACAGATGTTTGCAATCAGTCTCCAAGGGAACCCCTCTGGCTGTGTAACCCATCTGCCTTCACTCAGTCCTTGCCAGGCTGATCAGTGCCCCAGGCATTGGATGTTGTTATTTCAGAGCTTGCTAAATAAAGGGACATTTAATTGACCTCTGCCCCACCATCTCCCTCACCCTCCAGCCTAACTGAAGGGTGTTTAACATGCTCCACAAGGAGCATCTTCCAGCAGAGCAGTGTCTCCTTGCTGACCTCAGTAAGACCGTTCTGCCTCTCCTCTGACACGGTAGTCTTCAAACTTTATCTTTAGGCTGTGTCACTATTGGTATGCCTTAAGATTAGATTGCCTTTCCAAAATTCACGTGTCTTTAAAAAAAAAATTCTGCTAAAGCACCACCTATTGATTAATCCTGTAAACATACTCTTCTAATCCAGGACTTTACTGTCCTTCCTTCTGTGACATATGTTCAGGCCTCTCTGTCCCATCACTAGATGACAATATATAGATGCACACAGCTACACCTAAGAGGACATCTACTCTTCTTAAGTCATAAACTATTTTTCATAGGACTCAAACTCCTGTGAGAGCTGTTTGCCACATTCAAATGAAAAATATTTCTGAAAATTGCCAAAAACTGCATCTATTCGCATACATCAATTCATTACCGCTCTGAAAATTTGATAAACAAGTATCCTGGAACTGAAATTTCCCATTTCCCATGCCTGGAGTGTAATTACCTTCTCCACTGTTGCATTTGTTTTCTCTTTAAAAGAAAGGGGGGAGCACTGCTCATACTGTAACAGAATCATATTCAGCATTTGGTATTAATACAAATAGTACAAAAAGGTCCATTGAATCATGGAGTGACTCAGAAGGCAGTAGAGGAGGGTTCTTTGGCTATGTAGAAATGTCAGTGGTTCGACATGACAGCAGAAAGCTCTTAAACGTGCTGTAAGGGACAGTTAGCATCTTCATCTGGTTTTGAAAAGTAAGTGAAGCGAGTCTAGCAAGGTGCGGTGAGGAAGTGTGGTGTCACGTGCAGCTCTACAGGAAACAAGATTGAAGCTGCTGGGGAAGTTCAGAACCGGGTGACCTCCAACGGATTCAAATAGCACAGGTTAGTCCTCTTAAAATGTCTCTCAGCATCGTACTGGGGTTGTGCATACATATTTTCACAGATTTGTGGCGGGGAGTGATAAGAAGTGGTCCGTGTGGCACTTGTGTTAGCAGGTAGCGAGCGACGTGGGCTTTCAGATCAGGAGCTTACGGGGCAAAAATAGGAAACTCTTCTGTGAGTTAGCCTGGTTTGTGAGAACCTCGGAGCCTGCCGCGATCTAGAACAGCAGCGTGGACCTGAATCACGTTAGAAGTATGAATGAAATCTTCCCCATGTTGTTAATACTTTCCTATAATGAGCAAAAGGTCTGGATTTTTAATAGAAGTGTTCAATGTTAATAAATACCAAAAAGTGCTTTTCTAAGCACAGGTTAAACCTTTTGACTGTAGTAAGAACTTCCCTTTGTTTGATTTGGCTGTACCAAGTATATAGCTGTTCTGTTTGATTTTACTGGTGTAGTCTCTTGTTAAGGTTTTCTCTCATTCCTGGTGATTTCTGTTGAGAAATTCCATCCCAGCTTTTCTGTGCTGGAGGGTTTTGGCTTGGGAATGCACTGTATCAGGAATGAAATGGCACCAGTTTGGTACAGGAGAACTTGGGAGCTCTCAGAGGGAGGCTGTTTAATGGGATGTACGTTTTGCATTCCTGCACAAAAATACATTTGTTGCTTTTAAATATTACTAGGCAATTGTGAGTAATTAACAATTTTGAGTGCAACGTTAGAGTGAAAGGTAGAAGGAAAATAAACTTCAGGATGATAAAATGTAGAATATTATAGTAGCGCATCACAGAATCTGAACTAAAACCCAGCACGGGGCACACGTGGCGCTGGGAGAGCGTGGGGGGAAGAGGAGGTGACGGCTGCGCAGCCTGTGCTGGCAGTGGCGGTGGATGGCAGAGGTGCTTGCTCTGTGCAGAGACTCCCTGGCTCGCTAGGCGAGGGCACAGCTTGCCAGGCTGGGCAGTGGAAGTGATTGTGATCTAGCACAAAATGCGGCTGTTGGGTATGAGAAATGCTGAACCAAGGGCATGCCAGACATTAAAATCAAAGATTTGAGTGTCAGGCAAGTATTCCTAAAACCGTCCATACTTCTTCCGAAATCTTTTTTAAAACTTTTCCCTGATTCTGTAGAAAAACAGGCTAAGTTGCACTGCTGTTTTACCTTCCTTGTACCACCTAGTGCATTCTTCTTGATGTCAGCATAAAAACATCTACGTAAAAGGAACGCAGCAGCTGAGGAAGGACCAGGCTGCGCAAGCGGGGAGGTCCTCACCTCCGCCTGCCCAGGGCGGCGCATGCTGGGTCTGGCTCTGCCGCGGGGCGCCGAGGGTCTCAGCGATTTAGGAATAACAGGGCCCCGTTTCTGGCAGGTTACAGCCCTGCGGCTGTCACTCGCTGCAGCCTTGCAAAGCTTGCTCTGGGGTTTTGAGCTTTGGAGTTTCACATGCAGAAGGCTCTGGCCTTAGCTGGGCTTCTCCACTTCTGTAAAACTGGCAAGATTGGCAAAGGCAGCGAAGTTCTGCCTGAAGTCGACCTTTCTGCTTTATTAGGTTTTATAGCCTTCACCAGACCACAGTGAAACTCAACTCTGTTTAACTAAGAATGTGATTTAAAACCAATTTAGTAAAATCCCGCTGCAGACAGTTTCATTTTGGCCTAATCCTGCCTTATAGCGGCTCATCTCAAATAGATTATGAGTTGGTTTAAGGTAAATATTATGGCTCGTAAATAATATATTTGAGCCTCCATGCAGGGGTTTGCAGCAAGTATTTGAAACGGAATTAAAAAATAAACTGATAACACTGTCTTAAATAAATCAAGCCAAACACTTTTACTCTGCTGCTAAGAGTGAGCACAGACAACCAAGACTGAAAGAGGAGGGAAAGAGCAGGAGAGGGGGAATTTCTGAATGGGCCGGTTCCACCAGCTTGTATTATGAAAACCAGGGAAAGAATGTTTCTTTCCCAAACAAATTTAAAAGGAAATCTGCAAAAAGAGGAAAGGGAATAAAGAGTACAGACTAAACAAAAGGAAACAAATATGGATTGGAATGAGAGAGAAAGAAACCAAAAAAAAGAAAATAGTAAAAAATGGAACCAGATGGGGACAAATTTCGTGCTCAGGAAAAAAACCTCCTCTTTTACTGCACTCCAGAAGGAAGGGAGAATGTGTGTGTTTGCACACATGCATAGCATCTATGGAGGAATAATGCATTTTTCTGTATGACCTTTTTTTAATTATTTATTTTGGTTTCTTTCCCTTGTGCAGTATTAGTACAAAAATTTGTAAGTTTGAGAGTGCTTCAAAGTTAGATGAAAGCAACTTTAAAGTGCCCTTAATTTTGCAAACAAACAGAATAAACTGCTCAGAATGCTACTTTAATCACTGGCCAGTTTTGCTCCCCAAAAGGTACTCATCCGCACTGCTCTGTTGACCCTGTGTCCACTGTGCACTTGGTTGCACTTGCACAAGGTTGACCTATTATCCGCAAGGGGAAAAACAAGAGTTAAGGGGTACAACACCAACAAATATAAAGATGAACTGCATGGGCCAGCTTCAGAGAGTTTATAGCAGGATCCCCTTGTGGATTTCATTTCACCACATAGTGTATGCAAAGGTTTCACACCAGTGAGGGATTGGAGTCTCGAGATTTTGATCTCTAAATAGAAGTAAATCCATAAAATGCTGAATAGTTACTGTTCTTATATTTTATTTTAAATTGACTGGATTGTTAAAGACATTTTGTTGTTTTAATATGAAATACATCAAATGGACAAGGGTATCTTTTGCTGGGATGTTATTTGCAGCATGTCTCCGTCACATCTTGCTGGTCATTCCCTCCCCCTTCCTTCCTCCTCCCCCCCCCAACTTGAATGCAAGTTCTGCAAATCATTTCTGTAATTAGCCGTTAAGAGCATCTAGAGGTTGAAGGAGGTTGGTTTTGCTTTTGTTTAGTTGATTTATTTCAGCTTTTACATGCATTTTTCCCTAGCCTAAATTATAGAAACCTCCTTATTACAAAGCTGGTCAGTGAACCACGGTTCTTTTAAGAGGAGCAACTGTAGCAGTGGGTAACTTTGTTCAGTCTTACCACCACATCTATCCACACATGTTCTTAGGCTGTTCTGCTTTCATTCCACCGTTTATATTGCCTTTTACAATGCTATGCTGAAGTCAGGGGAATTATCTTAAATTTGTTTGAGAACAAATCGGGCCCTTTGGCCTCAGGGACTGATATGGGGAGCGCACACAGTGTATTTTCCTGGTCTGATTCCTCTTTAGATGGGGGCGAACTGCTCTTTACACACTGAGAGTTTCTCATGCAGAATTTCTACTTACGCAAGGAAGTGCATAATAGATACGTACCCAGGCTCTGTGGTCCCTAGTGTTTCAGTTTCACAATTAATAGTTTGGGGGTTTTTCTTCCTTGCAGGAATGTGCAACCTGGGAAATGTTGTTGCAGTCTAACAGCAAGTATATCCTGGACTGAATTTGCCTGGCCTCCTATTCTGTGCAAGCATCTCTCCTGCTGGTGACGAGGTACAGAGCCCGCGGGGTTTGCATTGGGAGAGGGGAGGAGTCACTGTGTGAGCAGCAGCAGCGAGGAAACAAGTCTCCGGCATGTGTCATCCCTGGCCTATAAAAGCCAGAAGGCACAGAGCCATCTCATGTCTCGATTTGCAGTCTGACAATATAGGAGTCATTCTTCTCCGGGGCAGGATTAATGGCAATGCAAGTTTACTGATATGCTCTGATACGGCACCCCTTTCCTAATGTCAGGTTTAGGTGCCTTAGGTTGCATTAAATTTTCTGCCAAATCCACAAGCTTTTAACACATACAGTGGGGTGTTTTTTCATTCCAGTAGCATAGGGCTAACAGTGGAGGGGTTTGAGACTTCACAAGTAGGTCAGGAGACCTGAGACATGATTTGACCAGGCGCTGTGAATTCATAGTTGACCGGATCTAGAGCGAACGACGGTACACTTGAAAACTGCACAGTGAAGGCTGCAATGTTCAGAGTTTGGTGCTAATGAACAGAAATAGTATGAAAAGGTCCACTGAGACACATAGCGAATCAGAAAGAAAGAAATAACAGCAACTTTACTTTTTTTTTTTCAGTGCAGCAGAGGTTCAAGCAGAAAGCATGTGCTGTAGATAAGATACAACATGGTAATCTAGAGCTGGTGCAGTTCAGCAGATCAAATATTATTTCCTCTCTCAAATGCACTGTGTTGTAAGCTCTAACTGTGGCTGCTTTGTGGGCCAGGTAGAAACTGATGCTGGGAGGGTCCCAGAGGCTTCTCCTTGGTAGGGTCTGTTGCTGGTCCATGTGGATTGATGCTTTGGTGTAGTTGCAGCAGTGCACTTGCTTTGGGAACCACAGGCTGGAGAAATCTGGGTGCCAGGCTTGGGAGATGTAAGGGGGAAGAGTTAGCCCTAGGAAGAGACAACCATCTCGCTTCATTTGTGGCTCCACGACTCATACCAAGCATGACGAACTGCTGCCAGGATGAGGATTGGTGCAAAGACTAATATTTGGAGAGGTATTCCACATTAGAGGACCAAAAAAGATGGTACTGCTGGGTCATCAGTAGCCAAACACACCTGTTTGGACACCGCGGGTTAGAAAGGATGGCCTGTTTGCAGGAGGGAGATATGCATATAGCGAAAATATGAGTGTTTTTAAATTGACACTTTTATTTCAAATTAGTAAATTGGATGCTGCAAAAGAACATACAGTGCAATACTGAGATAAAGATGGTGAATTGGGTCACCCTCACCCATTTCAAATATGATGCAGGATTATGGAACATCCTAGGAACAGCAGTAATGATGAGAGACAGACCAAATACAGCCTGTAAGAAAAGACTGGAGGAAATAGGATTGCTTAGCCTAAAGAAGAGAAGATCAGAGAGGCATGTAAACAGTTTTCAAATAGCCATGAAGAGGAAAGGAAGAAATTATTCTGCACATCAGTTGTAAATTGGATGAGAAATAGCAAATGAGATCACAGCAGAGGAGTTAGATTAGGTACTGGGAAAAGCTTCATTAGCTGTAAGGTTAGCGAAGTAGATGACAGGGATATCACAGAATTTCCATCGCTGGAGATTTTTAGGGAGAGAAGAGATAAATACCTGCTAGGAATGATATAATCAATAGTGACTCAGGTGAAGGACTGCTGTCTGTCATCTGTATTTCAGTCTCCTTGTTGACAGTGACTTGAAATTTTTCTGGTTATTGATGAAAGCTGAATAGTTATTTTAAAGGCAATAAACTCTTCCAGATGTGTGGTACAGCATATCCCATACTCCACTTTTCAGGGAGAGAAGGTGACATGCTGTTACTGACTTTCCCGAGGAGATACTGCTCTTCTAATTTGGGAGTCAACAGATGAAATAAGTGCATTATACTGTGCCCTGTGGCAAAGTATTGAGCTGTTATCACTAGCAGCTGGCAAGACAACTACCAGGTCTGCTCCCAGCATAAGAGGGAGACCTGAAGAGGCAGGCTGTGCTGCTTTCTCAGGTAAACAGTTGTGGGAAGACAGAAAACTGCTCGTTTTTATCATGGCTCTCAAAACTATGGTACTAACGGCAAACTTCAGATTCACGCTAGCCGTGCAAAACCAGTTTGGTCTGCATTGAACAGCATTTCCTAATAGCCAGTTTTGATGGATCAGGACTCGCCTGAAGCAGCGTTTGGCTGCAGAGTTCAGGCTTTGTTCACACAGACAGCCCTGGTGCTGCCGTACCCATTCTGCGCAGAAGCGGGGCTTTTTCTCTGCGTGGTGGTGCCTGGACCAGCACCACCTGTAGCTCAGCCCTCTGAGCTAGCCTGCTTACGAGGGCCTTGGGAGATACAGAAGAAAACAGTGATTCTTGCAATAGTTTGAGGACTGACAGTCATCAGGACTGCAGTTTAAGAGAGAAAGTAGACTTCGTGAGAGTAATATGTCTTATGACCTAATAAAACCAACGCATAGCTTCCTTTCAGCTGTGGGTTTGATCCAGATACAACAGCATTCTGAGGGAAAAGTTTTCTTTTTATCTGGAAGCTTGTGGCCTCAGATTTGAAGTGGTTCTTAATTCTTTGTTTAATTACAAATTCTGGTTTTGAAAGCAGAGATGTCAGGAGTTGTACTTCAGTCTGCTATATGCTAAACTTAGTCTTCAAACTTACTTAAAATAAAACCAGTTTGGTTTTTGCCTATGCAAGCTAGCCGACCCGATCAGACAGTTTAATCAAGGTTTCTGCTGTATTTACAGGATTCAGCAGATGTGATGCTAACTTTAGCTAGGGTTTAACAACTGTGACAACCGGTCTTATTACAAAGAAATTAAAGGGGAAATTGGCTGCCACCCTCCAATACCTGCTGTATCAGGGCACCTGCACTCAGCGCTCCAGCCTGCAGTGACCAATTTGTTTTCTCCTCTGAGCTTCTGGTAGATCAGCATTAGTAAGGACAAATTTGAGCAGTCCTGTGGAGTAAGAGGACTTACCGATGAATGTTCTAAAGAGGAAATGCAAGTGTTGAATGATAGTATGTGGCTGCTTTTGGTTTTGTGGGTATGGTTTTTCCTGGCAGTATTATGCCATACATACTTTTTTTTTTTAGATTAAGCACCTCCAAACTACTACTTTTTATGCAAAAACCCCTGCATTTGGAATACCAGCAGGAGCTCAGCTAGACCTGCTGTCTTGCGTGGGGGCAAATAACCTCCAAAACCAGCTGCTCCCTGGGTTCCCAATGAGCTCCTGCACAACCTGTGGAGCAGGCTGGCTTGCACGTGCCAGCTAATACAGAGGTGTGATGCTGGCTGGGCACTGCTTCCAAAAACCTGGCAGGAACCAGGAGCTGCTGCTGGCCCGGAGCAGCTGGCCAGGATATCTTGTCTCTCCTTAAGCATGGCTTGCAGCTTCCACCGAGTTCAGGCAAGATGTGAATTTGTCCCTCTTAGCGTATTCACTTGCCTAGCGTGTCCACCTGGGTCGGACCTACACAGTCAGCTAGACATGACTTCATGTGCGATGTCACTACAGTCCCCTGAGCCCCCTGGTAAAACTGTGCTCTCCAGGGCAGGCACCAGCATGGCACATTGCCTCTGACTACACGTGCTACATGGAAACACTTCGTTGTCGAAGGTTGTAGAAAACAGTTGGAGATACAAATATTTAATTTTTAAAATAAAATACAGGTAGATGAATGGAATCACTTGGTTTTAACTAACAACGACTTGGGCAAACGCTGTCTTTTAATGTGTGTGGACTCAATGGGCTTCATAAGTAGAAAGTCGGGAGTGCTGCAGGTATCCTTGGGGTCCAGCCGTTTTCCTTCACAGGAAGGTAGCGCAGGACATTCCTCTTCTTTGCATAGGGGAAGATCAGCTAGGTCTTGTGCTAAGCCGCGAAAGACTTTACCCTGCCTGTTTTTTTGGCAGAATCCATTAATAATCATTCTTTCCAGCTTCTCTTCTTCACTTGCTAGCTAAGTACTTGCCATGTGCAGCTGTAAAAAGTTGTTTCCAAAGAGAAATAAATTGGAGCAGAGACTTCTGTAATCGGAGACGTGGAGGAAAGCAGAAGGGCGTTTTCACTTTGTTGTCCTTGGTTGCTTTTGGTTTGATTTGTGCCATGCGTTAAACTAGTACCCTTTACGGGACTTTGGGCTTCCTTGCTTGTCTGCATCTGTGTCTTTCCAGTCTTAGCTCTAGTGGCACCAGCTCGCCCAGTGTCCCTCATGGGACCAGGGGACGATCAAGGCAGTCAGGAGTCAGTAAGAGAGCCCTGTGCTGGGTCAGCAGCGCCATGTCAATACACTAGTGAAGCTGTGAAAACAGAAGCCTCTAGCAGTAGGATTGAGATGCCTAAGCTGGAAAATTTCTCTTTGGATGTCAAAGTTAAGGATCACAGTTGTAGTTTTTTCAGGACATTTTTATTGAAAAGCTTTTCTAATTAACACTATCAGCTTATCAAAACCTTTTTTTTCCCCTGAGATCAAGGGTGAATTCGGCACAAAATTTAAATTTGAGATATCAGAAAATTCTAAAATTATATTTAAAAATAAATTTCAAATTCCTAAAGCAAATGTAGGCTCTGCTGAAATTTGAGCGTCTAAGGACAAAACTTTGTTGTTTTGGTGTTTTTTTTTTTTTAAGTTCCTGATTAAGATAGAAATCTCTTCATGTCTCAAACTTCAACAGGACATAAAATTGGTTTCCCACTTCTCTCTATTTCTTTCCTCCAAAACCCTCATTATTAAATTTTGTACTATATCAACATACACAAATTTTAGTGCCTCTCCAGGTAGAACAGGGAATCTAAATTCGTAGACTGAGTTAGTCTTTCATATAATGTTAGAATTGCTTTGAGTTTAAAAGAACCACAGACATGCTAAACAGAACTTGCACCTTGCCATCTATTAGGTAATTGCCAAAACAAGTAGAGAAGCATATATCATAAATGAAATATTCAGAAGCTATCTTTACTTATAAGGCTTTCAACTGGGCAATGAAAACCTTAGGTTAGGTATGGACAGATTAACAGTATGCCCTTACTGCAGGTCTTCAAATTGGCATCATCTGCTGCAGATGGGTACTGCGTACTCAGATGCATATGTGCAAATTTCATAGTCCCAATATCAAGGCTGAGTCTTCAGCTAAAGTGCCAAGTGTAAAATCCTCTGTTTCAATGTTATCTCACTTGTCTTTCATAAATATCAAGTCCTGCTGCAAGACAAAACTCCCAAGATTTATGTAAAAATGGCTTTCCAAAGTTATTTTGAGTTGAATTTTTCTTGTTGCTCTACTCTAGTAAATGAAATAAAATATAACTGTGGTTGGTCTATACTCTGATCTCTGCTTGGCTTCTAATGGTAAGGAGGTGATTCTGCCCCTCTACTCCACTCTCGTGAGGCCCCACCTGGAGTACTGCATCCAGCTCTGGAGTGCCCAACAGAAGAAGGACATGCACCTGCTGGAGCGTGTCCAGAGGAGAGCCATGAGGATGATCCGAGGGCTAAAGCACCTCTACTATGAGGAGAGACTAAAAGAGTTGGGGCTGTTCAGCCTGGAGAAGAGAAGGCTCCTGGGAGCTCTTATTGCGGCCTTCCAGTACCTAAAGGGGGCCTATACAGGAGAGCTGGGGAAGGACTTTTTACTAGGGCACATAGCGGTAGGACAAGGGGGAATGGCTTTAAACTGGAAGAGGGCAGGTTCAGATTGAACATTAGGAAGAAGTTTTTCACTTTGAGGGTGGTAAGGCACTGGCACAGGTTGCCCAGAGAGGTTGTTGAGGCCCCATCCCTGGAGGTGTTCAAGGCCAGGCTGGACGTGGCCTTGGGCAACCTGGTCTAGTGGGAGGTGTCCCTGCCTATGGCAGGGAGGTTGGAACTCGATGATCTTCAAGGTCCTTTCCAACCTAAACCATTCCATGATTCTATGAATATTAGTATTGCCTGGATTTTTTACTCTTTGCATTTTGGCAGCTTGTTTATTAAATAATTGAAACATCTCTTAGCTGTACCTTTCTTTTCCAAGTGACTTTTGACATTTTTTCTTGCCGAAAGGCAGCATTGGAAATACTTAACAGAAAAATTCATCCTTGTATTACTCAGGATGTTTTCCAGATTGGACCAAATGGAAATTGTCGGTGATAGGAACAGTGCATGAGCATCGTGGGTGACTTGCACGCATAAAAACTCAGATGCTGAAGGCTAAGGTCTCTCCTGTTGCACGTGGAGAGGTATTCAATGCACTGTGGGTTACATTTTTAATGCTTCACAAAGAGCCAAACTAAATCCAAACAGAGGGGGCAGAATTTCTGGTCTGCCCTTGCACCACTTCAGCTGTGAATGGGAGTCTGAGATAGCAGCCACCAGGGCTTCAGGCTCCTTGCCTGGGGATCTCTCTAAACACCAGTCCACCGGTTCCACCTCCCTCAAATGGTTTCTGGTAGTCTGCTTTAGCCCTAGAGCTTCAACTGGCAGCCCTCATAATTTATTGTACAGATTCATATTACTACTTTTTGACCATACCTTCCTGCGGTAGAAGAATTCGTAAGTCTGGAGTGAAACTAAAGCAGTTCCTATCAGCAAAGGAGAGCTGATACTTTTTTATTTATTTATTTATTTAAAAATTAGCCTTTTAAAATTAAGCTTTTCTTGCTGTGGTAATAAAGGCAGTGGATCAACACAGTTAATATGGGTATGTTATAAAATCTATGTGTTTTAAAATAGAGAAAAAGATGGTTGGATTTAGTAGATTTTGTATATGATACAGAGAACCAAACAATATAGAGATAATGGCAACCTTCAATCTACTTTACTTAATGGTTATCTGGTCTGTTAGTTTTGTACAAGCCATCTAAAGATAGTTTTTGAGTTGTCTTATGGAAAATTTTTAATAGCAATAACGTAATGCTTCCTCTATAATTTCTCTGAAGTAAGTTGCAGGATAAGTTTCTTGCTGGATTCCAACCAGGCAAATAATCTGGTGGTGTAGGAACATAACATTTTGGACTTGTTTTTAATATGGATTAGAAAAAGACATCATTTGCCAGCACTGCCAGGACATTAGGTGATCGTGTAAATTCACATGTGAAATAATGTGTTTTCAGTAACAGTGTTGCTTTTCTTTGTTGTTTTTAAATGAATCCATTTCAAACCAAAATATGTACGGTAGGATATTTGAGATAAAAATGAATCCCTTATCCTTAATTCACCTTGGGTTGGGGGTGGGGTGTATTGCTTTGGACAAGGCTTCAAAAGTTTTGTAGACCCTTTTGAAAAGATGATCACCTTTTGGCCACAGTATCCGAGTAGTCTGGGGTGAGCAAAGGTTGGTTCCAACATGAAGAAGGGGCGATTGAAGCCCTGGAGTTTGGGGAGGGGAGGGAGCTTTTGCCAAAGCAGACCCTCTGTTTGCTTCAGGTTACTTTTTGCTTCCTCTTTTCCCTCCCCTTTATTATTTCCACCCCAATTTTAAAATCTCTTCCACAGATTTGTTTTCATATTGCCGAGAACCTTTAAAAATAATTACTGAAACCATAGCAGCCCATCTGAAAACTTTCTGAGACGCAGTATGAACTACACAGCAGGCCAAACCTCAGAAGGCAGAGGCCCTCTTCCAAGCGAGCAAGAACGGATGCTGTGAGTTGCTTTGATTGCTTGTGCAAATGGACACTTTGTCATCCAACTCCCTGCATGTGCAGATACCCAGCGTACGTTGCCCAGCTTCACATACGTCAGGGTTTTCCAGCTTTGAAAGCGATACTCATTTTTACTGTAAGCTAGTTATTAAATAAATTATGTAAGAGGAAGTTTCATTTTGTAGCTATTCTCAGAGGAGGATCTATGGTAAAATACCAATCCTAGTAAATACCAAAAACTCTTCAGTGTGCAAAGTAATGGTATATTTTGTGTATCTTCATTTATACCTCAGTAAGCTGAAAATTTTCCATTGCTTTATTTGCAAACTTGCATTGATTCCTTTGGGAATGTGAATAATAAAAATGTAATTGTTTTGTAACAGCCCAGCAGAGTCTACAAAGAACTTAACTTTCCCTCGCCACGTTACAAAAATAAGCGTTTGCTATTTTATAGCTTTTTGCATCGGAAGACAGAGAAGGTTTGCGAACACAGGGGATACAAGTCATATGCAGAATGAGTCCTCATTTAGTATCTAGTCCGTTTGTAAAGTGTGACGTGAGTTTCTATTCAGTTTGTGGTCTGTGAGCAGGGCACAGAGGGAAAGTTGTGGGGAGTTTTTCAATAGGTCGTGGTCCTTTGAGGCAGATGACAGTATATCTTGCCAGTTGCTCTCCCCAAGTTCATGAAGCAAGATGCCAGCAGCACTAAACACAAGTGATGGCATCTTTGTGCGGGCTGTGGCTATGGTACTGCATCCAAAAGATGGTGTTGTGGGTGCCAACACCAACCTTGACCGCTGACTGTGACACTCCTCAAATTCATTACTTATGTGCAAATATGATTCAGTGCCTCACAAATGATCTGGTTTTATGACTAACCCCCAGCTACAGTGAAAATCCCTGCACAGCAGAGAACATCAAGGGAATTCGCGGCGTGCACTCTTCTTTAAGTCTGATCACCCCAAATAATTCAAACACTCAGCGAAGTCATAAGGTACAATGGGTCTCATCCAGCCCCCTCTGAAAACTGGCCTGCGCCTTTCCACACACTCTAATGAGAGTAAAGTCAGACTCTCCATCTCCATCCATTTTAGTGGAGGTTTGGAGTCTCGGCACTTTGCAGCCTCCAATCATCCAAAATTAACTTTCAGAATGGAAAATCAGATTATTTCTTTTCTTTTTAATTAAAATCTCTACCAGACCTGGTTGCCTGTTTCTCACAAAACTGATTTATGGGCCTTGCTGCACTGAACTGAGGCTTTTATTAACGGTAACCTGGCTCTGAGGTGGTATTAGTTTTTCTGAACTGTCTTTGGCGGCGCAGGCTGCCTTACATTATGTAGCTCTGGGGCTGGGTTTTGTTTTGTTTTTCCCACACTCCAGGCAGATCAGTCTTTGATTGCTCCTCTAATGACAGGTATTCAAGTTACTCTCTAATTCATGTCGACACCTGGGCTGTAAAAAAATCTAATGCGCTCTTGCTTGTGTAGTTGCTCTTTCCCTGCTGACTGCCCAGGCCACTTAACTTTTTGTTTGGGCTTTTGATGTGAAATCTGAACTAATCTCTGTGCACTGTAGTTTTTCAACATTCTTATAGGAATATTGCAATATTTACAAGAGAGAGGGATTGGAAAATGGTGTTTAAAATTCATTCCACATGTCTGGCCCTTATATGCCTCAGATTTCCCCCTTAGAGGTAGTCGCTATTTTAATATTATTTTATGGGTGCTGGCTTTAGTAGACCAGTCATAGTTCACTGCGCGTTTAGTAAGACTTAGTTGATTGTGATGAAGAAAACACTTTATGTTAAAAAAGCCTGTTTGAATGTTGAAGCCAATTGAATTCTAAACCTACGCCTACTGAGAAGTAAAATAATCTGACAGTCTGTGAGACCCTTGATCCTTTTCTGTATGCCTTCATTATAGTAAAATGCTTTTGACTGCAGCTTCTTGTAGTCCTGTTGGTCAGAAGGGAAAGGTGAAGACAGCTTCAGCAATGGTGTCACGCAGGGCACAATGTTATTAGTGCCCTGGAGGCATGGAGAGGATGCGGTGTGGAATGTCCCAGAGTTCCCACAATGTAACCTGTGGCTCCAAACAGGCTCTTTTCATCCTAACCCCAGGATTTGCAGAGGAGCCCCACTCCTTATAACCACTGCTGTGAAGGGGACCCACGGTACGCCAGTGGGTCAGCAGCCGTCCACCAGCAGAATCCTAGGGCTCGCTTACCAAATTTGGTTCCTATGACTTCTTTCCATGCTGGCTGAAAGTTGCAACAGCTCAAGTGTCCAAAAAAAACCCATTCAGACTAATTTCTGATACTTTTTGGCCTGTTACACCATAAAACAGCGGAGAGAAGGGGAAAAAAAATCCTCCAGACTTCTGTAAATTTGATTCAAATGGCAGAATTACTTTCACGCTACGCAAAGCAAACAAGTGGTCAGACCTGTAACATCCTAAAAAAAAAAAAAATTGGAGCAATAGGTGGAAAGGCAAAAGGCAGGGACGCTAATGTGAACAAAAGTTATTTTCCCATGGTAACAAGCCGGGGGCTTCGAGGGCCAGCCCATGCCTTTCCGGCTCTGGGTCACCAGGTGTGGGGAAACATCCCTTCCTGCCCTCTGCCTGCCACTGTCAGGCCACAAATGACCCTGTCGAGTCGGAGAGCTGAGTGGTGCTGTGCTGTAAGGATAAGCTGGCGGAAAAAATCCTGTTCTTCAGGTCTTCTTCCAAATTAATGCAATGTTTTTTGTTCTGATTTAGGACTGAATAAGCTGGAGGCAATACTCGGAAATCCTTAATTTCTGAACTAGCCCGTTCACCCTACCAACAGCTCCTAGAGCTTAAGACAGCTCAAGTTTTGGGGAGAAAGCTGTGCAGTGAAGTGCATGCTGCTGAACAGCCACATGACACTGAGTGATCACCTCTGAAGTAATGAGATACTGGAAAAAGCAGGCCCATCGGAGAGAAGCTCTTGGGCTATGTATTAGGAACGGTATTTTGTGAACACAAAATGTTCACAAGGAGGAACAGGAGAGGGAATAAGATGGAGAGAGACGCGAGGTCCTTGTTGCCCCGGGTATGTTGTCCCTATGTGGAGAGGTTGTCCCTACAGCTGCTCCGGAGCACCGTAACAAGGGTGCCTTTCTTTAGGGCTGCACACTGAGGTCGCCTCCAGCCTGGGTGAATCCCTTGTTGGCCGTGTTGGGCAGCATGCCAAGGATAACACAGCCTTCTGCCTCCTTTCAAACATTCGGGTTGACCGGAGGCGGCCTGGGATGGTGGGTGATTGAATAGTGTAGGCAGCTGTGCTCTGGACAGCTGAAGTAAGAGCTCAGGGACAAACAGGTCAGTCCTTAACCATCACTTCTGCCTGGGAGAGCGGGTGAAGCTGTTTGCCGTCGGGCTGGTCTTTGTGGAGGGGTTGGGGGAAGGACTTTTTATTTTTTGGCAGGGAGGCAGGAGTAGAGAGGGAGCTGTAGGAGGCTGCAATGTCTCAAGTTGTGTCCTCCTGTCCCGAGGGCTGGGATATAGCCAGTATAGTAGATTTGTCTGCTGCATTTGGCCCCCACCTCCTGCTGAGGAGTGACACGCACGTGCTTGTTTTAAAACACCCGCAAGACTCCCTCCTGCCGTGCCCGGCGCAGGGGCTTCGCTCCCGGCGCTGTTTGCAGGGCTGAGGTCCTGCTCCCCGGGCAGCGTCGCTGCGGAGGGGATGGTGAGCCAACTCGCAGAGTCTGAGCAGACAGGAGTATTTCTGTACATCTCCTCTGAAGGCACTGGCTGAAAGAAATGATAGGAGCATGGATTGGATGGAAGCAATTTCTGTTTTGGGTGAGTTGGAGAGATACCTTCTGCTATAGTGTATTTGCTCTTACATTATCAGCTTTTCTCAAGTGAACATCCAAACACTTGAACTGACCAAAAGCTTTGCTGCTTCTTCCAAATAGTGACTGTATTGGTGACTGGGGGCAGTCCTCCAAAGCTAGCCATTGCCTGTGATCCTCTGCATATCTTGAAAAATATGTCACTGAAAAGAAAAAAACTTCTTAAAATACTTGGATTAAAACAACATTCTGACACCACAGCGGCCTATTTCTTAGCTGTAATTTTCCATGGATGCAGCACCGCTGGATTTTCGCCATATAACTCCTGGTTGCCTTTGACAGATGAGGTTTGCTGGATGCAACTTGCTGTGGACCATGAGTGCATCTGGCCATTACTGCTCTTGGTGCCCCGCAGTTGCGTGCTGGCTCAGTAGTCTGATGGTTCGTTTGTCACTGACACCCCATAGTAACCTGCTACGTTACTGTTTTCCCATGATGGTAAGAAGTAGAACGAAAGTGTTTAGGGGGTTTTAAGACTCTGGGGGATTGCCCAGTGTGAGCTGCTGCCTGCAGGGTCACTGCACTTGGCTGGGTGCTCAGGGGTGAGGGAGGTGAGCATAAGAGGTGGAGGAAGATGGAGATGCTGTAGGGTTGGCAGAGCGCGGGTGCCTGGGGTAGCACGCACAGAAGCATGAAAGCACCTTACGGCATCCTCTCATTTTTTTTTTTCTAACTACTCTTGTGCTTTGTTTGCTGTTGTGGTTATTTATCTTACTGCTTCTCAGTAACCCCCAGTTCCTGCACCTTTCACATAGCTCAGTTACGCTGTTGTAAGAGCCAAAAGATTAGAACTCTGCAATTTATTGAAAAGAGTGTATCTAAAACAAACTAAAAAATATATAATCTCTCTGCAGCCTAAGGAGGACTGAAAAAAGGCTTACTGTGATACTGACTTGGTGTGTGTTTCTTACCCAAGAACTGCCCCGTGTGCTCCTGCTGGAGACCTCCAGGCTCTTGCTTTCCTCTCTTCTCCCTTTTGGCCCCTAACCGCAGCAGGATGGCATGGCATCCCTCTAGTCAGTCACTGCCAAATTTGTAAAGGTGCAGTTCCCCGTGGCAGATCTTCCTGTTATTGCCAGCTCCTGTGTGTCATTCAGGTTGGGCTAAGTCCTATTTTGGGGCCACACAGACTTCATCGGCTTTACCCATGTGCCCGTGAATGAAGCCTATCATCTGTCACCCCCTCGAGGGCCATTTGTGGAAAGAGAAAGGATGCTCTGACTTGGGGTACAGGCAAGAGCTCTTCAGCATCACTGGTACCAGCCACTTTCTCTGCCCTGGCATTTTGCGTAGGGGGTGGCATTTTTCAGTCTGGGTGTAAAGTCATACTCGTACCACTCACTTCAGGTACTGTGGAGAGTTTCTTTGAAATGCAAAAAGTCCCAAATAAAGTTGGCTTCCTCTCTCTGGCAGCGGCAGCTCCCCAGAATTTCCCTGAGTCTTATGCATCCAAAGTAACTTCTCCTCTGTTGGTCTCTCTTTTGGCTGTCAGGTTCTCTGCAAGTGGTTTTTAGGGTGAAACGTTAGTGCTTCCTTTCGCTACCACAACTTCCTCTGGACAGGACAGGACAGGACAATTTGCATTCTCATACCCTTGTAATGTCCTTCCTCAGGCCATACAGTCTTGTAATTCCTGCATGAAAAGGAGTGTCGTTTCAGCCAGAAACGATCCTTAAAAGACCAGTCACTGATGTTAAAGGACCCCAAAATACTGAGAGTAGCGTTTTAAATGTCCCTTTCTTCCTCCTGAGCTCCTGGGCTTTGGGAGTTTTATCCCAATTAGGAAGAGTGCTGAGTATAGGGCAGTCACACAGCAGTCCTGTGGTGTCTCAAGTAGATCTTATATTGGGTTACTTTAGTGCCTGTGAGAGGCTTTGCCCTACTCCATGAGTGACTGAGGCCAGAGAGTCTCCTAAATATTCTTTCTTCACCCTGTAGAGGAATTCATCTTCAGCGTATTCAAGTGGCTTCATGCTGCACTGGGTCTGGTTTGCTGTCCTTGTTGAATTCTTGGGGCGCTTAAAACCGTCTATCTACACATTTTTCTTTATAGTTTTCTATATTTTTAGAAACTTTAATAAAAAGAGAAGAAGAAAAATATCTGATATTTTTCAGATGGGATTTACTGGCATGGTGTTGCATGGGAGGATTGTCTTCAGCATCCTCTAAAGTTCTCATTTCACCCCTTTCCACACTCCCACACCTGACTCCTTAATGCAAACAGCCCCTCTGGCCTTTGGAATATATGGTGGTGGAACGTGGGACATGTAGATTTACTAACGACTCGGGTCTACCAAGGAAAGTGGGAGCAGGGGGACTCAAACAAATTTCATAAGAAAACGCAGTAACATTTTTTTATCAAACTGATTTAATAGTTCTGTACCCCATTAAAAACCAGTTCATACCAAATACTGTGGTTTGTATGAAACTGATTTTAAATGGTTTTCCAAATACTTTGTAATGTGTTTATAGTCAGTTGCCCTTTGTGCTTTGAGAGCTACTTTAGTAAAGTACTTGGTAACCCAGCCCAGTTTCCTCAAATTCAGATTTTTAAAATTTTCCTTTCTTTCATTAGCAGAAAGTAATGCATTTTGAAAAAAAAACAAATCAATATCAGTTTGGAAGTTAGGTCCTTTTGCACAGAGGGCCAATCAGCATTTTAGTCTGCAACTTTGGGGTTTTTTTCCCCCTTGACTTATATCACTTCTATTTTATTTCTACAGTTGTTTGTTCCTTCCTCTTTTTTTGCTTGGAAATTAATCATGCAGGAAATGATTAACCACAGTGAGCTGTCTGTCTGCCTCTGACTCAATATGTTTAAGAGGGGGTGCCTCAAAGCAGCTCAAAATGGCTGACTGGATGCAAACAGTGCACTTGCGGGCCGGTTGTTCACACTGTCCATCCCATGTTAAATGTCACGTTTCTTTTCAGCACTTGTAATGCTCCTGAAGTGATTTCCGAAGTACCGAATTAAATCTGAAATGCTCAGAGTTTGTGTTTCACCGAGTTCAGATAGTGCCATTTTTGCTTATTGCTCTTTAGGGGTTACTTCGTGAAGCAAGGGGCTCTTTGTAGAATGCATCATATGCTGTCTCCCATACTTTGGTTTTTGAATTAAATTAGTTTTTATCACAATGTATTGCATATCATCATATTTTAATAGCATTTCTGATAGGGGCTGCAGGGTGTGCCTGCTAGCTTGCAAAAATCAGAGCTTCCTTCTGTGATGGTATGATTTACCTGTATTTAGGTGGGCATCTCGTTTGCTAACGGCTGGGGCGGTGTTCTTAAAAGGCAGCAGATGCAGGCTGCGTGCACGGCCCCCTCGAGAAGGTTGCCCGTGGTCTGCAGGGCGGCTGCCCTGGCACCGGGGGCTGTAGCTGATGGGGTGCAGAGCGAGCGTGAGGACTGCAGTGGGATGCCGGCTTCCAGCCATGGACCTCTGGAGGAAACAGCGGTGTGCACGGCGCTGCTGGCGCCCGCCCCGCAGCGGGAAAGCAGCTGCTGCCACTGCCAGCTGTGGAAATCCTCCTCTCTTGCTGACAATACAGGGCTTTGTGTTGGGGGCTCCGGGGCCGACGCTGTGGTGTACGTGCGCGGGTTAGTTACCGTAATCCTTTCTGCCGCACCACCAACGCTCATCTAGATATAACGCTTCCTTATAGCTTCTTAAAAGCTGTGATAATGTACACTACTGCCTAGAAAATATGCAAGGACACATGTCCTGGGTTTCAAAGTACCGATATGCCTTCAGCCTTGGTCCTTTTGGCTCCTTTTCAACACCCTGCAGCACCGACTGTTATAAGCAACTTGGTTGTTAACAGATTTGGTAGGTAACATTTATTACTGGGTGGATTGGTTACTATTTCAGGTATTTTATAGTGTCAGCTGTTAGCAATTGAACATAATGTCTATTTCTTAAATCCAGCTCTTTCCCACTGACCAAGAGCAAATAATGAACCGAGTCCACTGCTGAAGTGTAGGACAGTAACCAAAGCTTTCCTCTAATTGCAGAGTTATGCTTAACATCTTAGGACATCTCTATGCTCTCCGCAAAACAGTGATCCTGCGAATTAGTGAGGAACAAAGCAGCTGCAGAATTCAATTTCGGCGTTGTGCTGACTCAGCTGCTTTGCTTCTGCAGCCAGCGAGGTGCTGCTCATCCCAGGGGTCAGCCCCAGTGCTGCGCTGTGGGCAAGCCCCCCGATCGCTGCATCTCTTCAGTACATTATCATTCTGCCTACAGGCTTATAGTGATCAAATTTCATAACCCAGAGAGCACCATTATTGATTTATATTTTTTTTTGCTTACAAAAAGTCAGACAAAGAAATAGATTGTACAAAATCTAACAACCGAACGGCAAGGGCGAGTTACAGCTTCAAAGGCAGAGGTGCTGTTTCTTGCTGCAAAGTTTCGGCTTAAGTTTCTGAAATTCTCTTTCTCAGCAGCAGGAGCAGAGCCAGAGAGTGACAAAAGTAAGAGTGAAGCAGCGTTGTAACTTACATTTTAAGCTACAACTTTACAAACTGGGGTGTTTCACTGGCTCTGTAAGAGTATGCATTATACATTTTTGTGTGGGCACACAGGTTTCTGAGTCATGCCATATGATCTCTTTTCTGATGGCTCCTGAGGGAAATGTGTGCTCTGGAACATCACGAGTAAACAACTCTGCAGGATGCTTGCGTTAAACTTCAAGCCAGTTCTGCCTGAGATTGGCCTATGACAGAAGCTTGTCCTGGGCTTCCAAAATGCCATTTTCCAGACCGTCCTGGTAACTGCTGTGGGGACTACAGGGCTTGTTCAGCAGTAGCTAAATGCTAAGCTCACCAGTGTGCAGCTGTGTACCTAATTTCACTGTTCCCAATTTTCCTGTTGAGAAAGCACATCAGTACCAGAAGAGGTAGTAGCTAATGGGAGAGAGGGGGCACCCAGTGCCTTTCTCCCCCTTACCTCCTTGCAAATAATGTGTGCAGGGAGGGGTTTGGAGAGGCTGGATGTCTCCCTGGGTAGTGAGTGGCTTCCCTTAGAGGACCCAGGTTTTGAGCGTTACCTTGCTTCTCCCCTGTTCCCACCAATTCCTTACAAACCTGATCTAAAACAACCCAGTAAAAAAGAAAAAAAGTGAAACAGACCAGCACAAGCGTGCAGAAAGCAATTGCTTAACTTGCAGGGAGGTAGGCAGGTTACGGCATTTGCAAAAATACTGCTTTTTTGAGAAAGCGCTGCGAGGACCAGCTGGCTCACTTGCTGCATTCAGGTCTGAGCTGCCTTAAGGAATTAATTTAAAAGTCTGATATTAAACCAAACTGTATTCTGCCTGCTCCAGAAACTTTCCCATGGCACATGGAGTGCCGAGGAGACTTACAGCGCATTATCCAGACTGCTTTGGCCTCTTATCAAAGCACTGCAGAGAGCAGAAATTCTCTTTTTAATCAGCTGAAGGAGTTAAAAGCTTGGTGAAATAGCCGAATGGCACAGTTACACTAGAGACAACTGCAGCTGTGAAAAGACTGTGTTAAGAAACAGGATGGTTGTGGTCTGCTGTAAGAAATAATTTTCCTGTTGACTATTTTTTTAAACAGGAAGCTGAAGAACAAAGCAGCATTAGTCTTGGTGCTTTTAATAGGCTTCAGATTTCAAATTTTGCTTTTAGGATAAGCAGATCAGGAAAGGATAGGGCTTTGTGCAGAGTTTTGTGTAATGACAGAGAGCTAGAAATACGCCAGGCAGGAATATAACTGGATTCAAGCAGAGGCTCTGAATGTGAAGCTGCTGCTTCTCTGGAGACGCCGTAAGATGTGCAGTAACGCACCAGAGGACTGATAAGAGCACGCCGGTCCATTTGCAGGACTTTGCGAATGCATGTGTTTGCAGAGCGCTGCGTAGGCTTGGCTTCGCACAGTTTCCTCTTTGTCAGTCAGTCTGTCCGGCCGCCAGCTTCCCCTTTGCTCCACTCGCTCTTTCGCAGTAACCGGAAAGAGAAACAGCTTCTGCGGTACAGGAGGAGAAAAGCTGCAAACGCTAGAGGCAGTGCCTCACACCACTTTGCACTCCATGTTTTTTTCTAGATAGTCAGCCAGAGCTAGGGGTGATGTGTCCGACTCCTTTCCAAGCCCTTTGCTCCCTAAACATTTTAGACAAAATCCATTAAAGGTGTATTTCAGGAAAGCTTTCTTCTGAGGAAGGTAGCTCAGCAATTTTTTGTGTGTGTTTGTGTGGGTTTATAGCTGTACTCCAATTCTTTTGAAGCATGAGCATCTGATGAGATAAATCTGTACTTCTAACCCTTTTTTTCTCACATACATATCATGGATCATCTCAGAGCCATTACAGCCTTTGTAGGTGGTGACTCACCTCAAACCCTCACTGAAAATGCCATTTTGTTCCGTTCAGAACATTTTCCTAATGCTCATTTAAGCTGTAAAATGTACTGTACTGAAGTTCATTTGACAGATACTGTGCTATTACAGTTCTCCTTGGTTTTATCAAAAACAATTAAGTGACTTTGGAAAGTAAGAGCTGTGTATTCTTGTAAAGAACTGCCCCAAGGACCTCAGCCGTCAGCCTGGGGCTGTCTGGAGAATAACCCTTATTCCTATTCCCACTGTGTTTACCTGTCTTGTGCCACCATTCTATAAATGGTGGCAAATCCCTGGCACTGAAGCTGGCTCAGGTGAATGGGCAAGAGCAAAGCACATGCTGAAATGCCATAGCACCATTAGAAAAGCCCTGGAGCCCCCGATAGGCACAGTTCCAGAGAGCAGTGTGGCAAAATGCCCCAAAAATCCCTTGTGACTTGAAAAAAAATTCTTCGATGCTTGTCCCTTCTTTTTTTTTTTTTTTTTTTTATTCCTTTAATATTTTCATTGCAATGAAGTTCTGCATCTTGGGCATGACCCTTCCAGGATTGCCCTAGGTTGGAAGTTCTGCTTGGGGCGGGGAAAAGAGGGAGCCTGGTCTCCGGCAGGGAAGCTCGAGGACGGCTGAGCTCTGGCAACCAGGCTTTTCCCTCTGCAGCAGCCTGCGGCTGAGAGGCCGGGCTGCCTGCTTGCTCTTCCTCCTCTGGCAAAGTGCACAGAGCACGACTGTGTGTGCTGCTCTCGAGGAGGAGGAAGAAGGTGAATTCAGAGGTGGTGATGGAGCTTGGAGTCTTCAGACCAAGCAGGAAGAAAGGAAGAAGCATGAGTCTTTCCCAGAGCTCTGCTGTTCCGCCCTACCCATAGCAGTGGGGGATCTTCCAGCAATTCAAGGGCTTTAAAAGGTCAGCATCTCTTTCACAGTATGATCTTAAAGAGATGATGCATTCTTGAAGTAAGGGTTGATGGTATAGCTATGGGATTATCACGAAGTACTTCCACAGGAATGAGATTGTTGGATTAAACAGAGTTCGATTTTGGTTTGTGCATTGCCGTAGCAATCCATGGGTAGTGTACGTGGGCAAAACTGGGTATGTATGTTTGTGAGTTTGGATGGCAATGGGGATCATGCAAGGAACCCCCGTTTAAGGATGCAGCTGGTTTCCAAAGAATAAAACATGAAGTGATTTTTACAGATTTTTTAGACTTAGAAAATGTAGCAGATAAGCCTGTTAGCTGCAAGGGTGTTTTTTGGCTGAGTAGAAATGTATTTATTAAGATTTGTTAATCTCTGGACCTTGTGTGTTTCTGTGTTTTGCTGTGCAGGTTTCTTAGCAAGACCAGACGGAGTTCAGCCTTCCACCATGCCTGTGCCTCCCCCTCCAGCTCCCCCTCCGCCCCCAACACTGGCCTTGGTGAGTTTTACAGTAGATAAATGTACTGTATACACTGTCTTCTGTTGCTGCTCGTCATATTGAATAGGATGTCCAGAGGCATTGAGCTGTAGACGAAGGTATGCCTGATATTTGGGGAAAGCTCTCTGAAAATCTGTTCACAGTTGATGATTGATCCTACAAGAGGGACTGTCACTTCCACTCCCTTCCAGTGCCCATATGGATGTCACTAGCCACGTTGACTCTCCATCCTCCTCTTCCTCCCACACTGGTGGTTTGATCTGGTGTAGGGATCCTGGGTGGAGAGGCACAGCTCCTCAACAGCTGGTCTAAGTCAAGGGAAATTGAAGTCTTACTCTCCCCTTGCCTTTCTCCAGCCATGTACTCCCACCTTCTCCCTCGTTCTACTCTAGACTTATGTGACCCGAGCCGGAAAAAATCAATCCCATTGTTTAAATTTGGTAAGGATAGTTCTTAGCCAGCATAACTCCCTCATCCAGCCTGCGGTACCACAGCGCAATATCCACTGCTGGCACAGCATGGCGGATGAGACTACATGGGACCTGACTTAAGTCAGGTCCCAAGCTGGAATAGAGCTTGTGCTGTTTTGGCCCTCCAACAGTCAGTCACCTCACTGACAAGAAAGAAAAGGCTTCTTGAAATGCCATTGTAAAGTACTCAGGTATTTTCATAGAAAAAAAAAAAAACCTAGCTGGTTACACAGATAGGTTGGGCTGTGCTGCTGAAGAGTCTTTCCCTCATTTTCCACCACAAGCAAGATTCGGATTCTGTGCTTGGTCCCTCCATGGCAACTCTCACCACCTTTCAGGAAATTTCCATAACACTGATCTGATAATTTAGAAAGCTTTTCAGGAACTACCTTTTCCTAGAAGAAATAACCATATATACATGCATGTGTGTGTGTGCATATATGTATATGTGTATTTTGGGGTTGGTTTTTTTTGCTTCTTCCTTGAAAAACTGTGTCACCAAAAGATAAACTGAAAAGAGAGGACCATTGAGACAAACCTCATGCATCTAAAGGTTTCATTGGGTCTATTTGAAGAGGTTGATATTGTTGAAGTGGTGATTGCCATTTTTAAGTATTTCTATTAAAACTAAAGTACTTCTATTAAAACTAAAGTACTAGATAAAGCTTCATCTTTCTTCTGATTTATCCAGAATTTGTATATGAGGAGTTTTCACTACAACTTTCAGGAATGTCCACCTTTTTGTGTAATCAAATTATGTGTGTAGTCTGTTCTTGTTCAGTCTCCAAAATGGCAATTTGCCACAGATGTGCCTTGGCTTTTAAAAAATCAGAGACTCTAAATCTTGAGTTAAAAAAATGTGAATTCACATAAAAGTGTTCTGTTTCCAGTGAATAGTGTGGGTTAGAATAGCAGCAGTGTTTGGGGCCTTGAGTTAGTAACAAGGGCGGCTACCTGTAACATCATTCACAAAACCAGACGTGGCGTGCTACTCAATCCGGTGCTGTTAAAACAGAAATTGAGGTCTCAAGTAACTACCATATTTGAGCAGAACTTTGTAGCTAGAAGTCGAGGTTTATTTTGCCTCCTCATTTGTAATTTTATTTTGCAGGCAAATACTGAAAAGCCGTCCCTAAGCAGGTCAGAACAAGCAGGGCGAAATGCTTTATTATCGGATATTACCAAAGGAAAAAAGCTAAAGAAGACTGTTACTAATGACAGAAGTGCGCCGATTCTGGACAGTAAGTATGATTCTGGATGTGAGAGTTTCTGTATGTGTGAATGGTTCCATATATCTGAACGCAGAAAATTATTTTATATATCATCAGATGAACTTCCATGAGAGAAGTAGGTAAAATAAAATGCCAGAAGTTGGCATGCATAAAAATAAAATCTGTTCATCATGGATTAAGTCAGCTGAGAAATAAATTACTGCCTATGAAATATGAGAGTTAATTTGTTTGCTTACTCTCATAAAGCAGTTCATTTTCTCGTTTGCTGAAATCAGAAAACTATGCAAACACTACTAGGAGCTCTGCTGAGGAGCTGCAGCAGATCAGGCAAACAAAACCCCCATCAGGACTGAGGAGAGCACAGAGAATAAAATGGAATTTCAGACTCTGCTTTTGCATAAACGGTATAAAAATAAAGGCACCACTGGCACGACTCCATTGGCTTGCTAATGGCCCCAGTACCACTTAAAGCAAAACCAGAGCCAGGAGCCACAGCCCCACCTGGGTGTCACTCTGCTGCACACAGGTTTGCCACTCCTGGAGTGACTCAGAGGTGTTATCTTTTTGGCTGAGCCTTGTTGCTCAGCTTGCCCAGCAGTGCTCTGGCACAAGGCAGCAGCTCCACTTACCTGAATGGAGACAAGGTCTCCATCCAGCTGTGCTGCTGCTGTGTCTCACTCTACATCTTGGCAGGTGCTGAGAGGAGGCTGGAAAAGCCCATGTAGCAAAAGTATTGGGAAGATAGACAAGAACCAGGAGAAGAGCAAAGAACAAGGGCCTGCTACATCGGAGGAACAATGTTTTATTGCCTAGGGAGAGGAGACACTTCTACAGACTGATTAGCAAATGTGATACAACTCGGTCCAGGTCTGGCCATGCAATCAAAGATTGGACTGTGATAGGGAGATGATGAGGAAAGAAGGAAATGCCCAAAGGAGTGCAGCCAAATAAGAATGATAGAAAAAATGGATACAGTCCTGCAGTCAGCCAGGTACTTAGGTTTTAAACACTTCAGTATTATCTCTGAAAGCAAAGTTCTAGCTACTGTAATGAGCTGGAGAAATTCATTAAGGGGATTAAAGGGGGGGTAAACGGTGAGATTAAAATGATGCGGCCTATTATCTTGTTTACATGAATTAACAAATCATGATGAAAGACTAAACCATAGTAGCAGCATTTCTCCAGAGGTTCACACCCTATGTGAGTCAGAGCTGAAGTGAGCTAACATGCTTAAGAAAAGAGAAGGATGATGTGAAACATTCCCCCATGAACACATTCTTCCTTGGTTTTTCTGGGTGGGATTATCATTGAATCATAGAATGGTTTAGGTTGGAAAGGACCTTGAAGATCATCGAGTTCCAACCCTCCTGCCATAGGCAGGGACACCTCCCACTAGACCAGGTTGCCCAAGGCCACGTCCAGCCTGGCCTTGAACACCTCCAGGGATGGGGCCTCAACAACCTCTCTGGGCAACCTGTGCCAGTGCCTTACCACCCTCAAAGTGAAAAACTTCTTCCTGTTGTTCAATCTGAACCTGCCCTCTTCCAGTTTAAAGCCATTCCCCCTTGTCCTATCGCTATGTGCCCTAGTAAAAAGTCCTTCCCCAGCTCTCCTGTAGGCCCCCTTTAGGTGCTGGAAGGCTGCAATAAGAGCTCCCAGGAGCCTTCTCTTCTCCAGGCTGAACAGCCCCAACTCTTTCAGCCTCTCCTCATAGGAGAGGTGCTTTAGCCCTCGGATCATCCTCATGGCTCTCCTCTGGACACGCTCCAGCAGGTGCATGTCCTTCTTCTGTTGGGGACTCCAGAGCTGGATGCAGTACTCCAGGTGGGGCCTCACGAGAGTGGAGTAGAGGGACAGAATCACCTTTGACCTGCTGGCCACACTTCTTTTAATGCAGCCCAGGATACGGTTGGCCTTCTGGGCTGCGATCGCACATTGCTGGCTCATGTTGAGCTTCTCGTCAATCAGCACCCCCAGGTCCTTCTCCTCAGGGCTGCTCTCCAGCCATTCCTCGCCGAGCCTGTATTTGTGCTTGGGATTGCCTCAACCCAGATGTAGGACCTTGCACTTGGCCTTGTTGAACTGCATGAGGTTGGCTTGGGCCCACCTCTCCAGCCTGTCTAGGTCCTTCTGGATGGTATCCCTCCCCTCCAGCGTGTCTACCTCGCTAAACAGCTTGGTATCATCAGCCAACTTGCTGAGGGTGCACTCGACCCCACTGTCCATGTCGCTGACAAAGATGTTGAACAGTACAAGTCCCAGTACCGACCCCTGAGGAACGCCACTCATCACTGCTCTCCACTTGGACATCGAGCCATTGACCACAACTCTTTGAGTGCGACCGTCCAGCCAGTTCTTTATCCACCAAGTGGTCCATTTGTCAAATCCATGTCTCTTCAATTTAGAGACCAGGATATCGTGTGGGACAATTATTAGAAGTGCTTTTCATCCACAGGTTTTAATTACTTCAAAGTCAGCAAAATTTTCACTCACCCAAAGTCATGAAAATCGAGATGCCAAGAAGTTAAGCAATTGATCCTCAGCCATGTAGCCCATCATCTGAGAGCTGATCTCCATAGATATCCCAACCTGTGGGCCTGCTCATTTTGCAGTCATGCTCTGAATAGGGCTCTTTCCTGTATTTGTAGTTGTGGAAACACTTTCATTTTACTTTTAGCACCTCAGTGTTGTCACAGCAGAAATATTGACATTAGAGAGAAATGGGGGGGGGGGGGGACGACTGATAAAATAATTCCTGCCTATTGGAAAAATTAGCAGCTAATGATCCTGCCACTCCACTGCATTTCTGGACCTACAGGAAAGTAATCAGAAATGAAATCTCTTTCTCCACTAGGCTTTGTTTAAATAAGTAGATAAGTTGCAGTGCCATCAATAGTGACAGAGTTCTGTGCGTTCCCAGAAGTAATCACCAGAGACACTTCCAAGAGGAAGGACACTTATGTCTTCCTCCTTCCTTCCTTCCTCATTTCCCATGAGGTTGCCCTGTCTCTCAGTTTGCTTATGGAGAAGTGGAGGGGAAGGATAAGAGACCAAAGGTATAAAGAAATGGGAAGCAGCTACAAAGATGCTAACAAAGACAACATGATATTCTCGGAGGTCCCATCTATGCTCAGTTACAAGTTCTCCATAGTGACTGTTTCTCTGCTTTACAGTCCAGAGCAGACTAAAGGAAAGTGATGGGTTAATAAAACACAGTGACTATGCTCCTTGCAACACCTCTTCCATGGTGATGGTAGCTGTGATCATCCAACCTGAACAAGAACGCGTGTGTTTTGAAAGCTTGTCCATTTTTCCCCAGCTACGAGCATTGCTCTAATGAAAGAGAGTACTTTGCGGAATCAGTCTTGCTCCTCTGCCTAACATGGAGGATTTTTTTTTCCCAACAGAACCCAAAGGACCTGGTGGAGGTGGTGGCGGTGGCTTTGGAGGAGGTGGCGGTGGCAGCAGTGGGGGTTTTGGTGGTGGCGGTGGTGGCAGCTTCGGTGGTGGTGGACCACCTGGCCTTGGAGGCCTTTTTCAAGCAGGAATGCCAAAGCTCAGATCTGCTGCGAGTCGAGATGCCGGTAAGAAAGACCTTGCAGTTCCAGTGTGAAAAAGTAAATGACATTGCTTGAAACCCTCATAGCACTGCAATAAATCTCCTGCTGGGATTGAAAAAGTCTTTAAATATCTTTGGCTCCTAGGAAATGTAATTTTCAGCTTGAATCTTGTTTTATTCTTAATACTAGGTTTTATGAGGGAGAAGTGAGACTCTTCTGTCCACCTATCCTCCTAGTAATTGATGAAAACTAAAGATCTCGGCAATGTTGCATTGCTACCTGCAAAGTACAGTCAGGCAGGCTAAGTCCTGCCTTAGCAGTGGGTGTGCAGGACAAGAGGGGAGCATAAGAGGATTCCAGGTTAATTCTCCCTTGTGCACCAGGAAAAAGGTTCTACTTTCCAAATGGAAAGTACATCTGTGTCAGCTCCACAACAGCATGATTTACTACTTTGGGAGTGCATGAGGCATCCCAGCTGGCTGGTAGGCACGCGGCAGTTGGATGCTTGTCTGCGGCATGCACTGTATTCTTCTGGCTGGCAAAACAGCTGCCCAAAGCCTCGTGTCCCTTGAAACAAAGGATATTTGGGGCCAGTGAGTTTTGTAAGGACATGGGATTTCAGGCTTGCTGTAGGAGGACTGGGCAATGGGGCTTCTAGAGTGTTATGAACCTTACATATTTTATAGACTAACGTAATTTTTCAGCACATGTGTACAAAACAGTCTCAGAGCTGGTATTTTCTATTGTGTCACAGTCTATTTTGGGAATGTGTATTAATACAAAAGTTCCTGGCATCACAGAGCAGGACTTCTTCAACTGCAAGGCTGGCTGCCTTCTTCCTGATGTGCATAAGTACATCCTTAGATAACAGTTACTAGAATGGGCTGAAAAGAGCCTTTTGCCGGACTGTTGTTGTTAAGTATCACTTAAAAGCTGAGATTTCTTTGCTTTCAGGTTGATGGTACCAAATAATTGTTCTTCACCGCTTCTTCCCTCCCCGTGTGTGTGTGTGCGCTGTGTGATGGCCGCATCCGTCGTGTTACCTCGCGGCCGCTTTGGTCTCTCACAAGTGGTCCTCCCTCATAAGCACTATCAGGATGTAACCCGCTACTGCGGAGCCGTTCCCCAGTGCCACCAAGACTGGTGCTGGGTGCCAGGTTCTGGGGCTTGTGCGCACCGCACCGGGGCTGACCCCCCTCGGTGTCTGCAGTGCCTCAGGACGCAGCCCGTGAGCACCCCTGTCCGACGGGACGCTGATGCCCTCTCCTGTGTCCGCAGATGCCGGGGGACCGCGCCCGCCCGCCCTGCCGCCCGGAGGCCGCTCCGCCGCCGCCAAGCCCTTCTCCCCGCCGAGCGGCCCGCCGCGCTTCCCGGGGCCGCCCTCGGGGCCGCGGACCTCCGCTCCCGAGCCGCAGAGGAGCCGCATGCCGCCGCCGAGGCCCGACGTCGGCTCCAAGCCCGATGCCGTGCCCCCCCCGGTGCCCAGCACCCCCCGGCCCATCGCCTCCAGCCTCCACAACAGGGGGTCGCCGCCGGTGCCGGGCCTGAGCCGTCAGCCCAGCCTGGGGCCCTCGCCCCCGCCGTTCCCGGGCAGCCGGAGCGCGGGCTCGGCCGGTCCCCTCCGGCAGCCCGGCCCCAGCGCGGCTCCCCCGTTCTCCGGGCGCCCCCCGCTGCCGCCCACCCCCGGCCGGCCGGCGGAGGACAAGCCGCCGCCCCCGCCGCCCCCCGCCGGGCACAGGCCGCCCGCCGCCCGGGAGGCGGCTCTGCCCCCGCCGCCGCCGCAGAACAGCAAGCCGCCCGTGCCCTCCGCCCCCCGGCCCAGCCTCGGCGCCCCGGCGCCCCCGCCGCCCCCCAGCAGACCGGGGCCACCCCCCGTCCCGCCCGTCCCCGGCGGCAGCGACGAGATGCCGCGGCTGCCCCAGAGGAACATCTCGCTGGGGTCCTCCTCGGCGCCCGGCGGCGGGGGGGGCCGCTCCGGACCTCTGCCCCCCCCGCCCAGCGAGAGGCCTCCGCCGCCCGTCAGAGACCCCCCCAGCCGGTCAGGTAGGGAGCCGGGGCGGCGAGAGGGGAACCGGGGGGCTGGGGGTCCCAAAGGAGGTAGCGTGACGGGGGTCGAATAGATGGGTGCTGTGAGGTGAAGTGACACCTCTTTGTGGAAAGGGGAAATGCTCAGTTTGCCCAAGGGTGTGGGTGGCCGTGCCCCTTGGAGCGTAACCCAAAATCTTCAGCCGCCCAACCCTGGTACAGCCCTGCAGGTGCTTCGCTTGCTGTCACCCAGAAGGAGCAGCATCAGATGGCTTCGGCCGGGGCGTCGCTTTTTTGCCATGTAGCGATGCGCGGGAGCGCTGGAGGAGTGCGATGGGGCGCGGGGCAGCGCCTTCCCCGCCAGCCGCTGCCGTGGTTTGCATGGGCAACAGACGGTGCTGCTCGGCACAAGGGACTCTGCAGTTGGAAGTGAGGGTTTATGGGCATCACGGTGGCCTAAGGAAAGTCACTGTGCATCACCAGCCAGCTCACGTCTGCTTTTGCAGATCTCAGCAACTTTCGTTATAATTACTGTATTTAAAAAGGGTTGCAAATGGGGGGGTTCCCCATTATGTTCTTTGATGCAAAGAAGCTGTTTTATCTAGCTTCTGATAGGTGACCCCATTTGCCTTCCTGAGTCAACCAGCTTGAGTTAATGGTGGCATTCTCGTGAATGGAGTTTTGCAGAACCCGACCATCTACATGTCGGGAGACACGAACACTTACAGCCAAATAGAAATTATTTTAATAAAAGACCAAGCCAACAGTTGTTAAATATAATGGCAGTTGTTACAGCGGGACTAACTGCTGTTACTTACCATATACAGATTTCAAATGAGACTAAAAATAGAAGTGTCTCCTTTGACTTATTTCATAATAATTCCTCTGTGACAGCTATTGCTCATAACTTTTAAGAATTGCACGTGGTAACTTAGATCTCTTAATACTTGATGGTTCTCCCTTTGGAGATGGGAGAATTTAGGCACAAACAGCCAGGCCCTGTAACATTGGCAAGGGAGAAGCATTGCACGGAAGGCAACACTGGGAAGCTCCATAGAGTTATCTTTCATTTCATCCGTTGGAATAAAAATCTGGAATCATCTGAAACCTGCCCAGTCCTGGACAACAGAGGTGAATGTCATGGGAGCTCCCACAGACAACAGCCATACCATGTTGCTTTCCAGCTTCTTGAACCGGCCTAGATCTCCTATAGCACAGCACCTGCAGCAGCCGTGCAGCTACAGAAGATACTGGCCCCGAAGTCTGCAGTAAATAAACCAGAGAAATCTTGTCACATTTGACTGGGAGCATGAATCAAAGTTGCAGAGAGCATCTGCAATTATTCAGACACTTCCAAGAGCTGCTTCTGTGATGGCCTCTGCTTCCACTGATGCTTTCCTGGTTGGCTCTGTTCTGAGGCAGATGGTTTTGGCAAATCTGTACTACCTTTCCTCTGTCTTAACAAGGAGAAGGAAGTTGTAACAATAAATTATAAATATAAATATTCCTATTCTGCAGCTGTTCAATATAGATGATGGGGTCAAAGAAAGGTTAAAGAAAGTGTACTCACGCACCGGGCAATGAGCAAGACTGGCAAACTAGTAACAATGGACGAGGAGTAGGCTGAGGTTCTCAGTGACTTTTTTGCCTCAGTCTTCCCTGGCAACCTCTCCCCGCACCTCTCGAGTGGATGGACTGCAAGGCAGGGACTGGGGGAGCAAAGTCCCTCCCACCATAAGAGAAGATCACATTCATGACCACCTGAGGAACCTGAACATACAGGAGTCTACGGGACCTCTTGAGATGCATACCAGACTCCTGAGGGAACTGGCTGATGTAGTTGCCAAGCCACTCTCCATGATATTTGAAAAGTCATGGCAGTCAGGTGATGTCCCTGGTGACTGGAAAAAAGGGAACATTGCACCCACTTTAAAAAAGGATAGAAAGGAGGAGCCTGGGAACTACCAACCTGTCAGCCTCACCTCTGTGCCTGGGAAGATGATGGAACAGATCCTCCTAGAAGCTATGCTAAGGCATGTGGAGGACAGGGAGGTGATTTGGGACAGCCAGCATGGCTTCACCGAGGGCAAGACCAACCTAGTGGTCTTCAATGATGGAGTGACTACATCAGTGAACAAGGGAAGAGTTACTGATCTCATCTGTCTAGACTTCTGTAAGGCCTTTGACGTGGTCCCCCATAACATCCTTCTCCCAAAATTGGATATAGATTTGATGGGTGGACTGTTCAGTGGATGAGGAATTGGTTGGATGGTCACATCCAGAGGGTAGTGGTCAATAGCTCAATGTCCAGATGGAGATCAGTGGCAAGTGGTGTCCCTCAGGAGTCGGTATTGGGACCAATACTGTTTCATATCTTCATCAGTGACATAGACAGTGGCATTGAGTGCACCATCAGCAAGTTTGCAGACAACACCAAGCTGAGTGGTGTGGTTGACATGCCTGAGGGACGGAATGCCATCCAGAGGGACCTGGACAAGGTCAAGAAGTGGGCCCATGTGAATCTCTCGAAGTTCAACAAGGCCAAGCGCAGGGTCCTGCACCTGGGTCAGGGCAACCCCTAGTATCAATACAGGCTGGAGGATGAAGGGATTGAGAGCAGCCCTGCTGAGAAGGACTTGGAGGGGTATTTGTGGATGAAAAGCTGGACACAAGCCAACAATGTGTGCTTGCAGCCCAGGTGGCCAACTGTATCCTGGGCTGCATCAAAAGAAGCGTGGCCAGCAGCATGAGGGAGGTGATTCTGCCCCTCTACTCTGCTCTGGTGAGACCCCACCTGGAGTACTGTGTCCAGCTCAGGAGTCCTCAGCCCAGGAAAGACATGGACCTGTTGGAGCAGGTCCAGAGGAGGGACACAAAAATGATCAGAGGGATGGAACACCTTGCCTATGAGGACAGGCTGAGAGAGTTGGGGTTATTCAGCCTGGAGAAGAGAAGGCTCCGGGGAGACCTTGTTGCAGCCTTTCAGTACTTACCAGGGTCTTATAAGAAAGATGGGGACGTACATTTTAGCAGGGCTTGTTGCAATAGGACAAGGGGTAATGGTTTTAAACTAAAAGAGGGTAGGTTTAGACTAGATATAAGAAATTTTTTACAATGAGTGGTGAGACACTGGAACAGGTTGCCCAGAGAAGTGGTAGATGCCCCATCCTTGGAAACATTCAAGGTCGGTTGGACGGGGCTCTGAGCAACCTGATCTAGTTGAAGGTGTCCCTGCTTATTGCAGGGGGGTTGGAACTAGATGACCTTTAAAGGTCCCTTCTAACCCAAACTATTCTATGATGGGGTTTAGATAGGTTGAGAGAGCAAGCAAAACTATTCTGCAAGTTGCTAAATGCTTCTCATTCTTAGAAACAATTCCCTGAAGGCAAACTTCAGTAATTTGTAAAAAAAGAAGGGAAAAAAAAAAAGAAAAAGCCCTACAAAGTACAGCATGTTTCTTGAAGCATGTTTCAGTGCTTGTTGCTGGAGATGCAATATCTGCTGCTCTCTTTTTCAACATGCATGTCTGTAGCTAGATTTCATCAGGACAAGGAAGCATTTCATAAAAATAAACATAATTGTCAGTTGCCCAACTGTGCCAAACAGAGTTAGCGAGACCTTTGAACACGCATAGCTCTCCACACCCTCTGCTTTGTCTCCTCGTGTCCTAACCATGGGTACCTCTCTCCCTGGCAGCAGCAGCTTTCTTGCCTTTATTTACCACCTCCTCTCGGAGAAGCACCCTTCCCTGCCCTCAGGACAGCCTTGGTCCTGTGTTACGTGGGCTGCACCTTCATATTTGACCTGTCATGTCACCATGCCAGTTACTCAGATGCATAGACGCTGGGAATGCCAGTCTACGTGTGAGGTCTGTTTCCAGTTTAGCATGAGGTGGATATGCTCCAACTACCGAAAAACCTGGTGTGCAGCACATATGTTTATAAATGAGCAGCCAATGCCATGCTGCTTAACGCTGCCACTCCGGAGCTGAATTCCCCTGTGAGCCACCGCAGACCCTGGCTGTGACACCCAGAGGGAACCACCCTTATGGACAAAGAGGCTCTGAGGGTAGCAGAGCTCTTCTGTTACACGTCCTCTTGCCTTGCAATAGTACATGGAAAGGAAATGGGCTATGGTTTGGACCTCCACAGTACCCTGAATTCCAGCTGTAAGTTTTGCTCCTTGTGGCCAACGTAATTTAAAAGTGGCTTCAAGGACTAGCACCTCTACAGACGCTTTTGTAGCTGAGGGAAATGGGAATATGAGCACTGAGGTGTATTTATATACCCTGCTCCCCTGATCTCTAGTCTTTAAATTAGCACCAACTTCCTAGAGAGCCCTGGAGATCAGGGAAGTGGATGCTGAGGACAATTCCCTCTTGGGACCAAGGGTCTCAAGCCAGCCCACCCTCTCTGATTTGTTAGCGGCAGGCTGTGGGACACAGGCAGGGGCTTACCACCAGCAGAATAACCCCTGGTGCAAACAGTGTTTGTGTGCTTGCCTCTTGTCTTGCTCCAGGCCCCCTTCCACCACCTCCTCCCATAAGCAGGAACGGAAGCACTTCAAGGGCTTTGCCTGCTACTCCCCAGCTGCCCTCCCGGGCAGGGCTGGACAACCAGAGAGGAGGACCACGACCGCCGCTTCCCCCCGACCGGCCCGGCTCAGCAGCGCCACCACCACCACCACCACCACCACCTTCATCAGCTGTCAGAAACGGCTTCCAGGATCCAGGTGATGGTGAGCCATCCTCCCAGTTGTTTGCCTTTGATAGAGACTGTGTAGCGGCTTTTGGCCTTAATACATGAAAAAAAGTTTGGGATAGAGGCTTTGTTGCTAGTGCAGACCTTTGATTTCTGACCAACAGAGGTGTCATTTGGGTCTTGATTAACCTTGCCAATTAAGAACAGAGTAAATATGCCGTACATAGAGCAGAAATGCAAAGTCATCATTACCATCTCCAAAAAAACCCTTTGAAAAAAAGCCTGAAAAAAAAGAAACTTATTCACCGTGCTTTGCTACAATACAGAAACAAGGCCAAGGGGATTGTTCTGACTCTGCTATGAATTCAAACTGTAGCTACGCTAAGACTCTTTGGAAGTCAGAACAAGTTAGATGATGACTCAAAAGCTGAAAAACATATGAGAGAAGAGATTGGCAGAACTTCACTGAAAATCTCAAGTATCTCTCTTTTTGCTAGTGTTTATTGAAAAGGTGAGGTCCAAGATTGCTGTGTTTTAAAGATTCATCATGCTTTCCTTTTGAATTGTTCTCTATTTGTAAAGGACAGATAAATCTTTCAGCTAATTATGGGAGGCCAAAATTGGTATTTCTGACATTTGTAAGGTTAGAAAAAGCAAGCAGAAAATAAAACTCTAAGTCACACTTTTGAAGTATCTTCACACATCAGATAAGGCAGGTGGGTCACACAGACACGTTTTTTCCTGCGCAAGTCATTTGCAGGGTTCAGAACCTGCAGCTCATTTGCACACTGCTTTCTAATTGCAACCGTAGGGAGTAAACATAGAAAAACTGGATCCCAGCAAATAACCACGTGCACAACTGCTGGGCAAAACTTACTCAGCTGTTCATTACATTATGCAATTAAATATAACAATATTGCAAGAAAGTTATGGTTGCAAAGTCCTGAAGCAACCAAGTGAAGAAATGACAAAGTTTAAGATAGCCCACACTTTCTTCCTTGGGCTTCCAAATTCAAGTGCAGAACTGCAGAACAGAGCTCCATAAACATAAACCTATTTCAATGAAGAAACTGACCAGCTTGCTCTGTTTTTTAGAGTCCTATGGACTCAGTAGGTACATCAGTAGGACTCATGCAGTCTCAAGAGATACAGTTTCAACTGATGTATTTCTCCATTTTTGACACTAGTTACATAGAGGTTTCTCTGTCATCATAAATTTTATCATAGTGGCCCCAAATTTTCTTTTCCCTGTATAAAAATTAAGAAAGAAAAAACACCACTTATAGGACAGTGTGTTTTTAATGATGCTTTTGAGCTCTGTATATCAATAAAGTATGAATATCTGAAAATCCTATACCCAGGAACAAAATACTTTTCTGAAGTAGGAGACACTGCGCATCTCCAGTAACACATACATATGTATGCCTGTGTGAAAAAGCAGATCTATTATACATGGAAAGGAACGTAGCGCTTATTTCAGTGGAATTATGGCTGTTTTCCTGATCTGTGATTTTGTGTTAAATTGGCTACATTATCAGTTAAAGTTAATACGAATTTTCATTCTCAAACCTCTCTAACCTAAAGCATCTTCTTCCCTGACTTCCCAATAGGATGCTGGTTCAATACTCAGCTATGTAAGCATTTTGCAATATAAAACATGTATTAAACATAATGTTAATGTCAATTTACTTTCCTGAAGCTGTCACAATACAAACAAGTAAATTGCATGGGATTTTTTTCAGATGAATGGGAAAGCAGATTTTCTTTTCATCCTATATCTGATTTGCCACCTCCAGAGCCATATGTACCCGTGAACAGAAGTTATCCCAGTAAACTAGCAAGAAATGAAAGTAGAGGTAAGTTTGCTCCACCTCTGCTGTTGGAATTTCAGCGTATCATCCTAAAAACAATGTGGATGGGGAAGAGACTGGGTGTTGAGGTTTCAAAACTTCTCAGACTAACAGCCTGGTCACCCTTCCCCACCACACAGAAAAAGCTAAATGTAGGTTCGCAGGCACAAGCCCTCTTAAACTTGTATTTGAGGGGGAAATTGTTTAGTTTTATGTTGGAACGTGTATTCTACGAGTCCCCCTCTGCCATTATAGTCAGCCCTTCTGCTACAGGCAGCCAGTATCCCCTAGACTTCCTTCTCATTTCCCATCTAAATTCATGCACAACTCATTTATTCTTGTGCCAACATCATCCTTGAGTTTAATTATCCTCCCTCCTTGGTGTGTTGAACCCCTAATATTTTTTAAGACAACAGTCATATCCTCCTCTCAGCTTTTGTTTTCCTGGGCTGATTAAATCAGGATGTACTACCCTCTGCTTCCAAGCTATGTTCTCTGATCATCAGGATTGCTTCTGTATAAATTTCAGTTTGACTTTGTCTTTTCCAATCGGTGTTACGTGCTGTTCCAGTTCGTGTCTCAACCGTGTCTTCTACAGCAGCATAAATGTTTCCTATCTTCATTAGTGATATTGTGCCTGATACACCCAAGGATCAATTTACTTCTTTCACAACCAGTGACATCGGTGGCTCGTAGTTATCCTGTAATCATCTGTACACTCAGATATTTCTCTCTCTCCCCTGTTGCCACATTATGAGGTTTTTGTTTGGAGCAGACATTCCTGTTAGTCTCTGACTCTTCACTTTGCCCTGTTAGCTTTCATCCCATTCGTATTACTCCCCAAAGAAAGGCACAGTAATATATGCATTTTTCATGTTTCCTTTCATGGGTTTGCAATGAAAATCTTCATATAGGGAAAAACATGAAGAACTTTGAAATGTTACTGTATTTAGAGCTTGCCACTTTCATTGAAATCTGCATGTGTTGCAAGTAGCACTGAGAAGGTACGTGTTCACATAAAATAGTAAGGCTAACAAGAGCTATTAATCTGTTTTGAGAAGGGGACAAAGGACTAAAATACATATGCTTTCCAGACATTTGGGGATAGTGTTAGTTAAAAACTTTCTTTTGGACTGTTTGAAGGTCTGATGTTGTTTAATACGTTAACTGGAAACTCTACAAAGATTTTTTAGTAAAATAGCTAGGCAAGAAAATGAGATGATCTTCACCAGTTACTGAATTAATGGCTTGGATGTAAACTTCCACTTTAAAAGAAACCAGGAGGAGTAACACAAAAAACCTTACTTTTTCTTTTAGGTGGCTCTGGCCGAAAAGAAAGAGGTGCCCCCCCGCTTCCACCTATACCAAGGTGAAATGGGTTCTGGCCCATCTTTGGGCAACGTCTGTTTTCAAGTTTCCTTCGAGTCAGCTCTCCTGTCCACATCATTGGAAAGTTGTCTGTTTTGCTTTATTTCCACTTTTGGCTTGTCAGCTGGAACAAACTTCAGTCTCTATTACAGAAGTAATAGATGCAGCTTATGAACTATAGTTGCTCAAAGCTATACATTTTATTGCTTATACTGCAGGCTGTCATGAAAGGCATTTTGTGGACCATATACAACATACGTGCATCATGCTTACTGTGTCCAGCCCTGTCCCCTTGAGAACTCCACAGGAGGTCTGGCTTTGAATTTGCTGAGAGCTGGAACAAAGCTATTTCATTCACTTTGGGTGCAGTGGCTGTATTATTTGAATGATAAAGTACAATCTCTTTTCTGTTTAAAAAATGGTTGCTGGGGAAAACTGTGTAGCCAAGAGTCCCCTGGATCCTTCTTTGCATGCCTAACTTGGCTCATCTGCTTCTGCAAGCCATAGACCAACTACACGGTGGCCAAGAGTCCATCCTAAACCATTTCACTTCAGCTTAGCCAAGCAAACCTTATTTTAAACAACAGATAGCACATCCTTCCCTGAGGATGGAGTGTGTCTGGCCTTGTTTTTATCTGCAGAGACTCTTCCAAAGAAAAGCACAAGTGAAGAATTCAGCAGCATAAAAATACCTTTTTTTAAAATCCCTATTTGCCCTATTTGTTTGTTTTTTAATAGTGTTATGCTTTTAGTCACCTAATTCTTTCCTACTCTGATGTGGACTAACCCACAGTCATCTGTGTCCTGTAATGCCCTCTACCTGAGACTACATGCGAAGAGTCCTCAGAAAGTAGTCTTGGTGCAAATGCAACAGTTTACTGTAGTTGCAGGCTCCTTCTGTAAAGCATCGCTTGCACCAGTGCTCCCCAGACTGCTTTCCAGTTGTTTCTTTGGTACAATTAAATGACGGGTGTTGACTTAAAAAGCTTCCTGAGGCTTAGGTCACAAGTCTCAGAGAGTCTGTGTGTGACTTGCATTACAGTAGAGCAGCTGAGGTCAAAAATGTGCCTAAGTGAAAGCCCTTTGATGTAGTGAAGAAGGTCTGGGGTTTGTGTGTTCAAGTGGGAGCGTTAGCTCCAAAATTTGCTGTCTGCACTGGTCAAGAGAAATGGGAAGATACGGCCTTCTGAGTTTACCATGAAGCCTGTCCTTTCAAGCTTTGCTGAAGGGAGTCGCTGCAGAGAGCTGCAAGGCTTACATTAACGAAGAGAGAGTAATTTAAACATTGTGACAATTGGTTCATATGTTTAATGGCTTTTGAATTTTGTATATGAGAAAAGAGGTCATTGTCTGAGTGCATTTTACAAATGGATCTAAATGCCTCGGGGAATTAGAGTAAGGTGATAATTCTGGATTTGCTGAATTCATTGCTGAATGATAGCTCTTTGTTAATTGGACTTCTGAAGGTTAGCTCTGAAAAATTTCTCCTCTGTCTCCTCAACAGCTTTTGTTTCTTCAGTGTACTCCTAACAAGCCTGTATCAGCAGTCATGCTTCACAGGGTGTTGCTAAAAAAAAAAACAAAACCAAACCCAAACAAAAAAAAATAGTCATGTAGGTTAAGAAAATGTTTCTCTAGCATGGGAGACATGATCCTAAGTACGCTCTGCGGCTAGAATAGGTCAGTCCTTGAAAATCTAGCCAAAGAGAGTCTGGACCCCACTGAGGTGTTTTTGCATAGGGCTTTTTGCTCTGTCAGTGGGTGTGGAGGGGCAGATCTCCTTTCTGCCCGACAGCCTGGGCAGTCACAGTGAAGGGGATGAGACAGAGTTGGATTTGGCCAGATCAAATTTAATTTGGCCTTTTCAGTGTTTGTTTACAAAATCTTGTTAGCTGTGATAGCATTTGATTATGTACCTGGTTTTTACATTTTTATATCTAATGACCTATTTTAAGTTACTATTTATGGTCTTGAACCTGCAATTAATTGCGCAGGCGCAGGGATGTATCTACATCTAATTGCAGGATCGTGGCTGTAAGAGTTTCTTAAACAGATATTAGCGGGACCGCCGTGTGACAGGTGCACCTTGGGATCAAACCTAGCGCAATACTGAATTTGTATATGTATTTTATGAATGTCACTTAAAGTGCCTGTCTTTTCGGTATATTATTATGTGAATAGAAGTCCAAATAAGATTTTTAGGATAATAACTTAAAGGATAAATTATTGTATTCGTGGTTTTAAACTGAAGCACTTATAACTTTCTAAGGAACAACATTTTGAATTTAAGAATACAATATTTTCAGTACCTTGACCTGCCAAATCCTTATTAATATCCAAATAGCTCTGCAGCCAAAAAAAAAACCCCAAACCTCTAGTAATTATACTTTTTTGTAACTTACTTGCTTCCAGCATAACTGTTTTACTTTGAGTAAGTCAATGAAAATGCTGCGCGTTGTTCTGCCAACTCTCTGCATCATTCAAAATAGCCTATATTTGATGTTTTGAGCAAGGTTTTCTGACCAGAAATTCTGGACCACTACCAAAGACTTGGCAAACCAGCTTCCGTCTCACTTTAAAATGTGCTGTGTAAAAAGGCCTTCAAGTCAACAAGCCAAGAAACTTGAGCTGCTTGGGTTTTAGCACTTCTTTGTACTCTAGAAGCCTCTTCAGAATGGATGTTTGGCATATATGTAAAATAGCTCAACAATGCAGAAAGATGATTTTTTTTTTACCTAACAGCAACTTTACTATTTATATCTTTTGCTGTAAAAGTCCCTAGATATATTCCAGAACAATGCAGCATTTTATCATTCAATATATTGCTTCATATATCAGTAGCTATTTACAATATGATCAGTATTAAAGTATTTATTTCACTATGAAGTGTTAAAAAAGAAGAATACAAAACAGATTGAATCAATGGTGCCTTATGACTTTTTTAGTCAACTTTTCTGTGTCTCACTAGGAAAAATTAATAGGCGTTGCTCCTCCCAAGTCCTAATGTAAATAGTGCCGACAGTAGCATTATACAGTGTTTGAGCCAAGTCCTGCTGTTGTGACGTGCTCGGTCTGCTAAATTCAGATGGAGCTCAGTGTATGGAGAGACTATTGGATCAGTCTTTAGGTGGGGTGTAAGTGGGCACTGGTTACCCATACAATCAATTGTTGGTATTGCTCTGGAAATTTAACCCTTTCCCAAAATCAGTGTCTCGCGCTGCTGTCCATACAGCCTAGCTGACTTCAGCGTGGCTGCATAGGTTATTAGAGGACTAAATTTGATTCACTGCTTGCATATAAGATTTACTAGGTTTGTTTCAATGGCATTGTATTGCAAACCTTCACACCTCAAACTATCTTTTTATGTCATCACTAAGACTTGCATTGTGTGACAACAGCCAGGAATGTTCATTTTTGTTTAATTCAAGTTAGTGAATAAAATGGGAATAACTTTTGTACCATGTGATAATAATTTCTGCTCAATATTTTTGGAAGAAAAACACTTGTTATGTCTGTTGTGACTTTCTGCACCAGCCATTGGGAGGTCACAGTGATTAATGTTCAGAGTTGTTAAAGGAAACTCAGCTTGTGATTCAGGAAGCATGTATTTCTGTAAATGAACTGCTTCTTAAATAAGGTCGCAAAGTTCTTGTTTAGAAGCCAGTGTTTCCCAACACTAAAGGAATCATAAGAATGATTATTTTTTTTCTGCAAGACTGAACTATTAAAGTTCCTTAAATTGTCACTTAAAAAACTGGACGGTAGTTTCTCCTTGCAGCAATAACTGTTTACATGTCACTTGTAGAAGTAGGTCTCTGTTTGAGCAGAGGATGAGGGAACTAAATGGCTATCATGCTTCACATATATTGTAACACAACAATCTTCTGTGCAGAAGTATGGAAATGGAAAAGGTACTTTTTGCCTTGGAAGCAAAGAAAGCAGTTGAGTGATCAAACTGGGATTATTTCAGGCAGAATGTCAAATGTCAAGAGACCTAGAGAGGGCCCCTCAGCCACAGGACACTGGAAAGGAGAAGATTGCTCAAGGAAATAAAAAACAACTGGCCGAATATCGCTATCAATACTAGAGTATAAATTGGGATATAAAATATGCATGTATGTAATACCACATCACAAAAGTGTGGACACCGTTGTCTCAGTCAGGTGCAAACAACCTGTTAGGGCGGTACATTGACTCTGTATAACGTATATTGTATGAACTTTAGTTTTTCAAATGGTATTCACCAGAAATTAAGGAGAATCTCTTTCCTACTGAAGATATCCGGTGACACATTAAGTGTAGCTGGTTCATGCAATGGTTCTTCATGTACATTGGGAGCAAACAGGGATCTCGTAGCCTGTAAGGTGGAAGTGTCTGGACCATTCAGTTAAAATGTAAACCTGGAGCATTGGCAAAAAGGGGGAGTGTTGGGGTTACTCCGCAGAAGCAGGACACGTGTATCTTCTCAGTGAGTGAGTATGCAGCAGATAGGTAGGCAGACGAAAAGAAAAAAATGGAAACCGCATGTCTTAAAAAAGAGAGTAACCCTTCAGTATATTGCCATTTTGAAATAGTTTGTCTGTGATAAATATTCTTTACTGTAAACTAATGCATGCAAAGGAAGACCTCTGAATTTGGACTTCTAAAGCCACACGAGACTATGAAAGAGAGAGAAACATACCTTAAAACAGGCTGAGCAGAAAGTAACATGTTTTTATCAGATGCTTAAAGTTTGAGCTTTTTACAAAATATTAATCTAGTTCTGTGAATATTTTTTTGCTTAACATTTATTTTGTATGTGATTTTGTTCTCCTTATTTTTCTGTCCTACGCCAAATAAATTTTACTTTTATTTAATCGGTGGTGCAGATTGCTACATTGAGAAGAACCACGGTCACTCCCTTGGACAGAAACGCACGTCAGCTTTAACAGGAGCTTAAGAGTGAGCCTGGTGGGAGCTGGGGCGGGTTGTTCTCATGCTCAGAGGACTTTGGGCCTCCATACAGTGAAGATTAGACACCTGCAGATAAGGAGAAATAATGAGTTTAGTTTAGGATAAAGAATGATTGAAAATCTGTGGTCAGTGACGCTGTACTTGTAGATGGCTGTTGCATGAGCTGTGGGCACTGGCTTTTGGCAGGGCAAGCGATCACTCTAGTTAAGCACAGACTTTTGTTCCTCTTGTCTCTGCTCACTAGGCAGAAGGCTGCCAGAGAATATCAAACAAATGAAACCCTCCTTTTGACTCTGGAGCCCTGTTCTTGATCTTGGATGTTAACCTTTTCAGATAATGTGGACCAGGTTCATCACAGAAAGGCCCTTTGATAAAAGTCCAAAGGAGGCTCAAATTCAGTCTGCACTTCCAGCTTCTCCTCAGAAATTAGAAAGGTCATTTAAAACCCCAAGAGAGCTAAAAAGCTCTGTGCTGTAACTCATCTGTCTTGCAAAGACTTAAGCAGCAGGTTTACTCTGACACAGGTTGTGTATCCTTTGACATCTTTGGGGACTGCTTGTTGATACTTTCACTTTACAGACCGACTGGGACAGAGATCTGGACTTTCTTAAAAGGCCACAGACACTCATGGCTGAGATGTAGCCTAGAAGCCCACCGGTCCCAGTGCCTGGGCTATATAAATAGAAGAGCCCTGACGGAGGTTGGAGGCTGGGAGTTTGTGAGCTGTAAAGGAGCTGGCTCAGCAGGCTGAGACACCTTTGTTTGCAGATCTGAGTGGCAGTAGCCTTGAATGAGAACTCAGAGCTATCAATCTAATGATCAGCTAGTCGGACTGTCTATCTCATGTTTTACCAAAGGAAACATGGTTCTTTCTGGTTTTCAAGAAATTAAAGGACTTGCTTGACTTCGGCAAGAGGGAACTGAACTGAGCGTGCTGTGACCTAGTCATAACCACAACGTAGTCCTTCCTCCGTTTAACTCAAAAAATGCTTTTGCTTTAAAATAAAACCACAGGCTACACTGTAAAACAGTTCTGACTGCTCCCTGCAGTTGCAGGAAGGCTCACGTGTTGCGCGCAGCACACACAAAAATATCCAGCTCCTTTGATCGTGGTTCAACAATTTCCAATGACCTTCCTGCCTTGTATGCACAGGCTGCTCCCTTCTGCCCTCTCACCAAGTCTGACTGCATTTCGTATTGAGAATAGCAAATTGGTCTTCGGCAATTACCGATTTGGGGGCTAAATATTGGCCCATACATCTCTGTACAGCAATTAATGTATTATTTAGGTTAACTAACAGGTATTATTTAGGTTAACTGACAGAACAGATCAAGAGCCTTCAGGATTTGTTTTTCTGTGGCTAACAGTAAGTATAATGAGCAATTTTTAACAGCTGTTTCTGCTGTCTTACAGTTCTCTGAGAATTACCCAAATATGTAACATGACGTAAGCTTGATTCTGTTTCATTTTCTGTTACCCTCTTAAGAGTTCCTATACACTTTATTTTATACATAATGAAACTGTGTGGTTTACACTTTTAAAAGAGCTCACCCTTTTAACTTGTTGAAAAGGACTCTCTGTGATCCTCCTAAAAAGTTCATACTTAGTCTTCCAAGCTGTGAGGGCCTGGTGCATACAGGGGCATGCCAACTTTAAAATCAAATTTTTTTTTTTTTTTTTAATAAGCAAAAATGTTTCTCCCCGTACACATTAACTTCTGTTTACAAGCAGGGCCATGCCTGGGCTCCACTCGCCCTTTCAATTGTATCACAATAAAAATGTCGCAGAGCAGGTGAGGGCCTGGGTAACCTTTTCTGTACCCTGCTGGTTGTTGTGTCTTTGGGGTATCTGTGCTGCTTGGTCTGCCTGTGTTTACACAAATACAGACTGCTAATCAAAAACTTTGGGGAAGCGTAAAAGTAAACAGGATGGCACTTTGTCTCCACACTGTAGATATTGCAGCAGCCCTGGGAATGTAAAGCAATGCGAATAATTTCTCTTTCTAATGTGCGCTAGTAGAAGCCTCTGAACATGCAGATTACATCCAGTGACTAATGTACATGTCTTGTAAAGACACCTCTGAGCAGAATGATTGTTTCACATTGTCGGATGATGTACTTTACTTCATCAATAACTTGTCTTTTCTGTAACTCCTGAAAGCATTCCTCTAAGAATTAATTATTGCTGCCATAAGTCTCAGAAGATGCTCATATGATGACTCCCTCCCACTGCCTTTCTTGTGCCCAGCAGATCTCCCAATACAAGCTTCATTAGTCCAGCTATTTGCATCCTAGCAATGTAAGTGCACTCTTCTTGTGTAGCAGACCTGTGGCAAGCAGCCCTGCTATCACTTCCCAAAATGGAGCAAAACTGCTTGTTGTCTGTCTTCAGCCCCAAAGGCTGTAAGGTGGCAGCTTAATGGGTAAGACAATGTATCCTTTGTGTTACACTTTCAGTTTCAATGGTCAAAACTCTCTGGGAAAGACTGTGTAATGGATTCCTTCTGTAGTGGATTTTTCAGTTGTTAAATTGAAAAAAACAAAACAAAACAAAACTACTGGTTTATTCTGTTCTTTCATAGATAATGGAAACAGATATGTTAAAATTTTGATACCCAAGGAACTTCATTTCAACAGAATTAGCACACAATCATTTGAAACAGTTATAAGCCTGCACACTTTTGTTATTTCCTGCATTGGCAATCAGGCTCTTAACCTACCTAAAAATTTCAACAGCAGTCCAGGTACAGAAATAATTCTGAGGCACGGATGACTGACACAAAAATACTTTGATTAAAACACAGAGAATAAATTGGGTGGCTGCTGCTAATGCTACCTGTGTCCAACATCAATCTGTCTAGTGAACAAAAACATCAGTTCAGATAATCACTACTTCAATCTTAAAACACGTATTTATGGCTTAAGAGACAGCTTCTGCAAAAGCTACTTTCAAAATGTAAAATAGAAATCTATCATGAATGCTGTCCGTATGATATTGTCAAACTTTCTACTCCACTACATATAGGGCATTTTTTAACTTTCATAATTTTTCCTGGTTTTACTGTTCTTTTCTTCCTCAAATAATAAAAAAAAAAGTTATTTCTTCAAGAATGCTAGGGTTTAGCCTACATAAATACCATTCTCATTTTGAATATGGGACTGTTCTTGTTATTTAATTTTTTGTTAGAATACAGCAGAAATCTCTAAGCCCCTCTAAGGCAAAGGCAGGCAGAGGGGCTGAGGACAGAGGGGCTGTCGGTTGCTGCTCATCCTTCCTCTCCCCAGAAGAGGAACCGCTGGTCCCTCCCAGCAGCCCGGGCAGGGCTGTGCAACTGTGCAACTCCCTTTTCAGAACCATTCCCTTCCCAAAGGGGACCGCTTTGGCTAAATTTTACATTCACGTGCGTGCACAATTGGTTGGCTCCAAGCTTGTGTGAACACGGTAGCCGATAAGGCGCGTAACCAATTCCCTTCTGAAAATGTTTTTGTGTTCACACAAAGATGGGTGTTTAGGTAGTTCTTTATTTCACATCCTACCTGACTTGAAGTAAGCGTGTGAAAAAAAAAAAAATTAGTCTTTCCTGTCCTCCATTCTAGCAGAACGTTTATTCAATTCGGAGCTCGGGGTGCGCCCTCGCGTGCCCTGTTGAGCAGCAGCGAGCACAGGGAAGCTCACGTGGCTGAAGGCCGAGCACTCCCAAGCTGTGAGAACACGATGCGGCTGAAGCACTTGGAACGCTTGTGAAGAGAGCAAGGTAAAGGCTGGGGGCGAGAGGCCGGGCTTGAAACCCTGCCTCTGTCGTGTGAGTGTTGATACTGGAACTAGTGTCCTTCATAAATAACGTCTGTTGGGCCACTTGTCAGGGAGTGCAGAGCCCGTGAGGACTTTCTGTGCTGCCTGCACACCAGCCCTTGCTGCAGACTGCTCAAACCCTTCTGTTGACTTTTTTTCCCCCTCCCTATTTAAAATAGAAACTTTCACTTCTGCTATTTGGCCAGTAGCTTGGGTTATTTATGAAATACTGGGACCTTTGCTGGAAAACATTCAGATACCCTGTTTGTTTCTTCTAAATACATAGTTTATCCTCCTGGACTGCGCCCGCAGGAGTGCTGCTGCACCTTCATCCAAATGCCTATTAACTGTGGGGTTGGTGTGTTTGCCAGATTAGTGCCAATTTAAAACCAAAACTCCTGCTGTGTGCTTTAAGAGAATCACCATATACCCTCCATGCCGGGACCCGCATTCCTCCCTCGCATACACTGACTGGCTATTTGTGTAGTGGGAGGGGGAAATTATAAATCAATGTTTTAGCTGCAAATGTTTCTAATATCAGTCCAAGTACAAGCACGCATCGTAAAACGAGAAACTTTGTATGTTTGTGGCTGCTTTTAACTAAGCAGGTGGGAATAGGTAGGATGCACCTCGAGCCTTGGAATTTCTCTTTTTTGCTGAGAAATACTCTGCCTCTGATGCAAGAGAAGCTTTGGGCCCTGGAAGTTATCTAAACTTTGCGTTCTAAACAATCGGAGGCTCCATATGTTATGGAAGAGCGTTAGACAGTCAATTAACAGCAAGAACATTCCCCGCAATCATCACCAGGGATTTTTATTTTAAACACTTACTTCTAGAGCTCCTTTATTATTTTTTTTAACTAGCTTTTACACACACACACACACATTTTCATGCAGGAATTTATTTATTTTTAGGAAAGGCTCTAGTTTCCATAGCAGATGACACCTATGAGCCCAAATGGCATAGTTTGCCAAGCCCTGCTGAAGCGAAATGGGTGAAACGAGGGCGTCCCCGGGGCCGGGGGTGTCCCCGGGGCCGGGGCCGTCGCTGCCCGCGGCTGGGGGAAGGCAGCTCACAGGGCTGCGAGCGCTGACTCAGCCACAGGAGCTGCTTTCAAACCCACCTTTGCTCACTGCCTTGGCAGCTTGAAGGTGAGCTGCGTGGGCCGGCCGCCTTGCGAACTGATCGCCTTTTCTTCCTCTTCCCGCTCGCCCGTGGCTCTGAGCGCCGGGACCCCTCGGAGGCCGGCGGCGCGTTCCCGGCGGAGCGGCGGCTCCCGGCCGGCGGCGCGTTCCCGGCGGGGCGCGAGGGGGCGCTCTTGGCTGCCGTGCTCCTCGTGGCGCTGCCCGGCCCGGGGGGTGACTGCAGCGGCCGCGACAGAATTAGGGGATTATAGAAACACAGAATGGTTAGAGTTGGAAGGGACTTCAGAGATCATGGAGTTCCTACCCCCCTGCCACGGGCAGGGACACCTCCCACTAGAGCAGGTCGCTCAAAGCCCCGTCCGGCCTGGCCTTGAACACCTCCAGGGATGGGGCACCCACAACTCCTCTGGGCAACCTGTGCCAGTGCCTCACCACCCTCAGAGTGAAAAATGTCTTCCTAATGTTTAATCTGAACCTGCCCTCTTCCAGTTTAAAGCCATTCCCCCTCGTCCTATCTTTACACGCCCTTGTAAAAAGTCCCTCCCCAGCTCTCCTGTAGGCCCCCTTTAGGTACTGGAAGGCCGCTATAAGGTCTCCCCGGAGCCTTCTCTTCTCCAGGCTGAACAGCCCCAACTCTCTCAGCCTGTCCTCATAGCAGAGGTGCTCCAGCCCTCTGACCATCTTCATGGCCCTCCTTTGGATTCGCTCCAAGAGGTGCATTTCATTGCTTGCGTGATAAGCAATTAATAAGCTGTGCTCCCAGTACTTCACTACCGACATTTTTGGTCTGTATGTTTTTGGTTATGAGCATATGGCAATGTATAGTTCATCATTTCAGGAACGCTACACACATTTTGACTCTTGGTACAGCAGGGTGTTCATTCCAGAGGTACACGGCCTGATCCTCCACACAGTTGCACAACTCTTAGGCAAGGAAAATTCCAGTATTGGTAAAAAAATGATGCAACAGAATCATACATCTGACTCTACTCTGTTTCAGTCCAACCAAAAGCAGCGTGCAATTAGACCTAAGCAAATCAAGTCTTTTAACAAATAAATTTAACTACAGCTGGAGAAGACGGTAAGAATTAAAACACCTTTTTATCGAAAATGTCAAGTGGAAGTAACAGATAATTGTAAAAAAGCCACTCTGACAATATTGCAGTCCTAAACCCAGTATTTACTCAAATATTTAACAGAAGAAATAAATTTGTTTGTATTGTGAGTCCAAGAAATAGAAAACACAATGAGTCTGGCTATCTATATGAGATTAAAATATTAGCCATGAATTCAAATGAAATGCCAAATTGCTGAACATAATCAGGAAAAGGTGTGTGGAAGAAACAATGTCAGGGAAGAATCTGCAGGTTACAGAGGGAGAAGTATGCAAAAAGTATAGGTACGGTAGCTGCATGCAGAAGAATTCAGGAAGAAGAGGGTATACCCTACTGTGACAAAGCAACAGAAAGGATTGCATGCTATAGCAGTGGTGAAATGAAGAAGAAATCAATGAACAAAAAAAATACTGGATTTCTGCCAAAGGAGACAATACACTGCAATCAATACGTTTGTTGGATTATGTTTAAATTGTGTTCATGTAAGAAATAGTGGCTTGAAAAGTGATGGGATATGGTGTGATAACAAACAGAAACTTAGTAAGTGGAGGGAGTTTACAGAGGTTTGGGTCATATTCTGAAAATATTTCCATAGCTTTTAATTTGTGATGCCAAAAGTTGTTTTGTGGTTTATTTGTTTGGGTTTGTTTACTAATCAATTGCTTGCTGAATAAGCAACAGGTGCAGCAGATCACACATCAGAAACAGCTTATTTAATAAGTGCAGCTTGCTTTAACACAGCAAAGCAGCATTTCCTAACGTGTGCAATACTGATAACTTTTTTGTTGTTTTGGAGGAATCAGCCTGCACTTGAGTAGTCTTACAGTGACTGAGCAGTTAAGAGTGCTGAGAACGTGTAACATGCTGCCTATGTCAAAATGAATGAAATACTTTAAGTGTCTACATACAGTAGAATCAGCTCTAACCATAATACGAGGCAAATGGACAAGACTTGACAGTCATTTTTGAGGTAAGGCATTCAAAACCACTACATTAAAATAGTGGCTTATTTCCATAACTTTTGCATATTTCTTTTTCTTTTTTTTCCCCCACCCAGACTGATTAACTTGCTAACTCACCTTTGAGTACTTGTATTTGACTTCAGTAAACTTACCTTCTTGCTGAGCCAAGTAACAGGTTGATACCCTGGCACCAGTGATAGGATTTGTACATTTAGGACATCTCTGTGACATAGTTTTCTCTCCCCTGAAAGCAATTTCAGAAAAAATCTCAGTACTGAAATAACATGTGGCTATTCTGAACTTTACTGAATTCAGTGCCATCTAATTTGAACTTGGTTTTCTTCACTTTTTACTTTAGAGGGATGAATTTCACCATGCACAACATTTACTGCTCTTGCTTACAAGAGCCGTCCATTTCAAGAACATACGTAAATATTGCTGAAGTTCTAGTTTGACTTTCTGCAAGCTGACTGTATAAGCTTCACGTATTTTCTTTTGGCAGATACAATATTTTGAAGACTATAATTGCACCTACAGCTCTGTGACATACCAGCAACACATGCCCTTGTCTCAGCCACAGAACAAAGTGGGAGTGAGTACAGTACATTAAAAATGGACTTTGCAAAACCAGCTTGAACGTACACATTGTCTTACAAAAGATACCATACCAAAACTACCAATTAAGTTCTCTTAACCAACGTAGATCATGAGGGGTACTACTGCGAAACTGTAGATGAGCAGATAAATAGCTTTCTTGAGAGGAACATGTTTTACAAAAGTCTTCCAAGGTAATTGAAGTGAATGTAATCATCCAGTGCATCTCGCATCATTTCTGTATTAACAAGCTTTGAGCTTATGGGTAACAGCATCTGGGTGGGCATTCTCCCTGCCTCTGGGTTAGATTGCTCTCAGGGACACAGATGCCAGATTTTTCATGGTGTTTAAGCCTCAAAAGTTTGGGAAATTCTGTCATGGGACTGTTAAGCGCTTTCCCTTTGACACCCCCCTCCAGAAAAGAAATCCAGGGGCCTATTGCCTGCAGATTAATTTTCCTCAGGTTTTCCTTGTTGCTTAACTGCCTCGTCAAACGTAGGTATATTGTAAGCTATAGTTTATTTTCCAGTAACCATGTGAGTCACTGTAAGGGATCAGACACATCTAGATACAGATAAGCAGTTCATATTCTTCCTGAACATCCCATGCACGACTGCGAGAGAACAGACATTAGAAGACAACAAACTTTCTGAATCCTGAGCTATCTTTTTAGATAACCAAAGTTAGACGTGCATTTTCAGATGGAGTCAGCTAAGAAAATTTAACAGAGCTCGAGCACAGGTCCCTGCCTTGTGCACTGTGTCGTCCATTTACATGGTAAGCAATGAGCAGTATGGGAATAGTACTTCTTCCAGTAGTAGAGTTACAAGGCTGTGTTGTCTGTAGGCATAATTCCAGTTTTCATATAAAATCTGGCTCATTGTCAATAACCAAGGAGCATTGAGTAAGTATTTTTCCTGTAATTGAATATAAGGAGATTACCTAAGAAGTGCTAGTCTCTCCACCCATTGTTTTAATTATTGTGTTAGTAAGAGATTTAGATTTTTCCATGCTGTTGAAAACTAAATGCACAGCTGTCTGGAAATCGCACTGAGCTTATACCTGTAGATTTCTGGGCAGATTTCATCCTGATGCATTTGCCAATGTTCTTGCTGTCTGCTCATCCTCTGTATTCTTATTTCTGTCTATTCTTGGAAAAGTCACTTTTTTGTAATATCCTACTGAGAGGTTATTTAGAGACATGTTGGTGCTACATTTTCTATCGATGGTGCTGCTTTGAAGCTCACCTATTGAAGCTTCCTATTGTAAGTCAGTGTTGTCTTTTAGTTATTGCCGTACCTGGACAATTTGGCTACAACTTCCATGCTAGCTCTCTGACTCTCTCTAGAAAAAAACACCGTTACTTTTCTCCAGTTTATTTCTGAAAATACTAAATGTACTTGCTTACAGTAAATTCTTGAGGGCTTTTCTTCCAAACAGTCCAGTGTTTCAGGCTTTGTAACAAGTGCTTGCAGTTTACCAGTAAAGTAGCCTTCACATCAAGTACAGACATATGTTTGTGATCCTCTGGAAATCTGTCCAAATTGGCTCAGTTATATGCCTTTGAAAAATATGTTAGCATGTGGTCACTGCTAGATCTTTAAATTATCTGAAGCCTGTTCTCTTTGAGAGGGTTAAGCCTCTTGCAGCTCCTGTGTGGGGCCAGTCTGTATATGTGTAATTGTCGTAGGTAAATGAGTATGATGAAAGCTACAGGTGAGCAGGATGACTGACGTCATGGTTGCTCCAGCTGCTTTTCACTGGTTGAGCTGTTGCCCAGATCAAAAAACAGGAACCGTCTCCCCCATGCAGTCAGCTGACTACTTTGGTGGCACATAAATGGATGGAAACACCCGATTCGAGTGAAAACAGAACAAAAATCAAGGGGGAAAACAGTTCACGGTTATGCAATGGGTGGTATGGGAATGCTCAAGAGGATCAAATTAAGATTTTGGGGACAACTTCCAGTTTTATGTTTCTTCAGTAGCTATTGGAAAGCTTGGCTTTGCAATGCCGGTAATGGAGTTTTCTGTGATCTACAGTTAAAACTGCTGAAGCTGAGTTGCCAGTGGTGGAGGGTAGCTGTGGTCAAGAGCTGATGGACTGCATAAATCTGTCCTCTCAGTATTTTGTAGACAAAAAATTTGCCTCTCCCATACATTAGTCACACTACTACAGCTATGATCACTGCTAGTCCAAATGTTGTTTTTTTTAATTAATGCAGGGGCGCTTTTTGATATTTCTATGGGTTGGGTGAAAGTCCACGAGACCTGGCGTCCATGACTGTCGCCCTTAGTTTACAAAGATGTTAAAAGGAAAAGGAAAGTAAATTCTATTATAAACCCAGGGTGCTGGAACACAGAGAGGCTCCACCCAAACCAAAAGTGCATCCAAGGCCAGAGAAGAACATGTAGCTCAATGAAAATGTGTACAGAGCTTTGATTAAGTATTGGGTGAGTGGGGAGGAGGTGTCAGTGAGAAAATACTGTCCTTTTGCTGTTCTAGGAAGCAGGACATTGTACAGTCTCTGGGAATACATAGGAGTGTCCTGTGTATTCAGTACTGCATTAGAAAGTTATTGACTCTAACATTGTTATCATCGTTAATTATCTGGGTTAAAAAATGCTAACAAACTGTGTTCCTAACAGTTCCCAACCATGTGGAGAACTGGTCCTGTAATCCCGTGTTTTAGTTACTCATGGTGCTGCGCTGGTGGTACAGTCTGGTCAAGAAAGGTTTCATGTTTCTTAACAGGGTATGGGGTCAAACCCTGCTGCTTTTCTCTGTTCATCTCAGAAAAGGCTGCATGTCAATGACAGTTGCTAGACTGCTTATACTATAGTTAAAAAATTTAAATCTAGTCTAGCAACTAGACTAGTGGTCTCTTAAAGAGGAAGAAATGAGTTCTAGAGAAGGGAAGGCATAAATTCTTACCAAGGTTTCTTAGTACATTCTGGCATGCCTGCCTTGCTACTCCCCAGAGCATGTCCCTCTAAAGCATGTAATTTGTACAGGGAAGAGTAGGAGGCAGAAAGCCAAAAAATCCGAAAGATCCTATTATACTGTACTTCCAAAAACTAATCCAAATCAGTTTCAAAGTGGCCTTTGTCAGGTGCCAAACAGAAAAACCTTAAAATTGAATAAATTAACAAAATGTCATCTTTATTAGTGTTTGCACCAAAAACGTCTCACCCTAATGTTACGTCAGGCAAGTGTTACCCAACAAGTTGTACCACCTTCCAGCGATAAACGTACATTTGTTGGCACGCCTTTGGTACAACCCCTCACTGATCTTTTGGTTGGGCTATGTTGGCCCAACGTAGGGATAGGAGAAGGACAGGAATGAGAGGCAGAAAGGAGGCAGGCACTGGCTTCTGCATCAGCACTGCTGCTAAAAGTCAGCCATGGTCTGTATCAAGGGTCTTTGCTTTTAATGCAGCAACACAAAAATTAACTCATTAAGCATCAGTACATTTACATTAAAATGAAAGCAGACATACAGGAGCAATACAGTACCTTCTAAATGCTTCCAGCAGTCATTTTTATCCCCACAAGTTTCTATCCCTGGCTGCATTCTTTATGGGATTTTCTTAATCCTTTCCTGGCCTCTCATTTAATTCCCTTAAGTATTGTTTTTGTTGTTACTACTGTTATTGCTCTTCTTAATGTATAGTATCCGATTTGTTTCTGGAAGGATTCTGTAAGTATTTTGATAGTAGACCTTATAAACTGAACCAACTATGGGCAAATTTATTAGATCATATCCGAGATGGCGCTTCATAAATTGTCAATCGCATACATCTCTTTTGGTTGAGAGTTCTCCCTTCCCCTGTGTTTTGGTCTCCTCTGGTTGTTATGTGAAAGGGGAAGAGGAACGCTGCTTTTTTTGCTTGAAGTTTCCAGTTTGGAGGGTGAAACTACCGAGCACGCAGACTCCGGATGGCATCATCAGGAGAGCTCACTTACACCAGTCAGGACACCTATCGCCATACGTCTGCTACACTTCACAAGTAAGACAAGCTGGCCTGGGTCAAATAAACTATGGAAGAAAATGTACAAAAGACAGAATTTCACACTTGCGCTCTTTGCAGCAGCAGTATCTGGCTCAGTTCCTAGAAAATGGGCAGCTCGAACCGCCGCCTCCTCAATTACTCTAAAAATGAGAAGCCACGAGAAAGCTGGATCCTCTTTTTCAGCACGAAAACATTTGGCAATTACCAGCTTTTATTTTTTACTGGGGAGATCCTTCACTGTCTGACCAGCCTTGGGGAATTGATGCCGTGTGAAAAACACGGCGTTTTCTTTCAGGTTTCGTTTCTAAGCACTCTAACAGCTTAAAAAAAAAAAAAAAAAAAAAAAAGTTTAAATTAGTGTAGGCAGGCCAGGGATGAGGGCTGCCCTGGCACCAGGCAGGAAGGCCGGCAGCCAGCCCGGCTATCGGCCCGCGCCGAGCCCGGGGTTGGAGCCCTGGCTCGGGCAGATAAACGCCGGTGAGCCCCGCACTGGCCTCTGCTGAACTCGGGGGCTGCGTTTTGCCTCATATGTGAGGGCGGTGGCTCTGCCTGACTCTCCTCACCCCCGCGGGGAGGCAGCGCCTCGCCGCCAGACCGGGGCCTGGGCCCGGCTGGAGGGCAGGTGGCGGCACCGAGCTCGGCTCTGCCCCGGGGAGAAACCGGAGGCGGCAGGAGGTTGTTCCGCTCACCGCCAAGGAAGGCGGCTCACCGAAAGCGGGAGAAGCCCTCGGGCTAAAGGACGCGGCGGGGGCAGGTCGCACCCGGGCCGTCCTCCCTTATTCCCGCCCGCTTGGCCCGGCGGCTGAGGGGCCCGACCGCGCGCCGCCGCCATCTTGCGGCCGATCCCTCCCACCCGCCGGCGTCCACCGCCCAGCCCCGCGCCCCCCGCCCGCCCACCGGCCCTGCGCGGCGCGGCTGGCCCCTGGCCCGGGACTGCGCGCCGGCGGACGGAGCGAGCGGCGGCGGCTGGGGGGGGCGGTGCGCGGCAGCGGCGCTCCCCCCCTCCTCCCCCGGGGCCGGCCCCGCCGGGTGCTCAGCCGGCTGCGAGCGCTTGAGTGGGGCGGGCCGGGGCGGGCCAGGCCGGGCCAGCCCTGCCCCTCCTGGGCCTCGGTACCGCCGGCCTCGGCCTTGGAGAGGTTCTCACCTTGTCAGGGTACAAATCCTCTATACGTACCCTTGTGCGGAGGCGCCTACCGAAAGCTAAGTAGGTAAGCTGTCCACTCCTTCCCCCGGCTTCTGGCGTTATTTTCTAATGAGGCAGCTGTCACACAGGACAATGCTGTTATATTATTATTTTACTTTTTTTAATCTCTCGGGTGTTTCTGAGTGGAAATGCTGTGTGCTTGTCGCTGGGGTGATGGTGGAGAGGGGTGGTGGGCGAGGAAGGAGCAGGCGAGAGGCGTTTGTGGGTTCCTCGCTGTGAGTCAAAGGATGTTTCATCCCCGTTTGGTGCGTGGGGTAAGTGAGGCGCTTCCTAAGGGGTGCTGGCAATAAAATATAATCTGTCTTTTGACAAACGTTTTGCCGCTCGCTTCTGTCTCTTGACAAGCCCCGAGATGAGCCTAACTGAAAATTAAGGGGAGGTATGTTTTCCTTTTTTTTTTTTCTGGCTTGGTATTTCGTCTTGTTGCCAACTGTTGCTTCATTTGGTCTTGTCTGAACACCCGCACTGTCAAATTTAGATGTAGCTTTTAAGTGTTGCCGTTGTGAGCCCTGCTGGTTGTGGGCTCGGGACAGGCCTCAGCTTCGCCGGGCTTCCCGTGCACGCGGCTTCCCTGCTTCTCGGCTGTGCAGGTGCTCTCTTGTGATGACAGCATAGGGAAAAAAAAACTGAAAAAGGAAACGTCATCTTGAAAAGCAACTGCTGAGAGACACATGAAGTCTGATATTTCTCGTGGCATTGTCTGGATTTCAAGCTAGCTGGTAGCCCCGTTCTTGGGGTAATTGCTGGTACAGTATTGTAGTCTATCTGTCTGCTTTCTTAGCTCAGTAAAGAGAAGAGTAAAAATTGCAGTTAATTTGCAAGAATAGGAACTGCAGTAATCACTTCTTCCCACTGAATTTTATCACTGTAACTCTCTAAAGTGGCTTCCTCTTTGACTTACTGTACAAAATTTACATGAAATTGCACATGGTACATTCTTGTCTGACCTGAGGATGCGATGCTAGAGCTGCAACAAATGGTAACTCTTCCTGCCCTGATTCCACTTTCAGCCTCCTGAATAAAATAATGTGTCGTCGTTGGGATGTTTCTACATTGCATTAAAATAGGAAATTGGGTCACATTGTGGCATATAATTTATGAACAATAAGAACAGCCTTGCCAGCGTCACCAGAATTATACTGAGAGTGATTATCAGCTGAAAGCTCGAGAGTGAAAGACCAGAGGGAAGAGGTATCTCTTCTATTCTGTCATACCGTCTTTGACTTTCATTAAAAAAGATGATGAAAGGGATTTTCCTGCTGGAAAAGGAGACAACTTCTCTATTTCGGTACTCAGAGAGGAACCTGACGTTGCTTAACTCACAGCTGCTGGAGAACTGAGTTTCTGGTCTGGTGAATTTTAACACTTTACAAATATTGACAACCTGCAAGAGAAGTGGGCAAATACCAGTGCTCCAGTTTGTTTCAAGGGAATTGTAAACTGCACTTGTTCCTTGCTCTCTGTCTGTTGTTGGTCTTCATACCAGGCTTCCTCTTGTGCTGGCTGTGCTGTCCTTCCTTACAAATGCAAGCTGGCAGTCTGGCTGCAAGCAGCTATGCTTCACACAGTCGACAGCAGATAAGGCAGCATTATTCCTAAAAGTGTTGTCTTTATTGACCTGCAGTTCCCAACAATGCATCTTGGCTCCTTATTCAAAGATTCAAATCTCAATCCTCAATCTCTGAAAGGATAACCGCAAATCATATGTCCTATGGAGTCAAAGCTGAGTGCTTTCCTTTGGGCCTGTGTTATATTTCGTTATTGTAGTGTCATTTGACTAGTTAATTTGTTATATCTGCTGTAAGAACAAATTAGCTTCTTTGTAGGATATATAAGGTTTTGGGTTTGCATCAGATCAATATTTTTTATTTCATTGAGAACTGTGAATTGAAGACTTTCACTCATGTGAGATGCTAGCTTAAGTCCCAGGTGTGATAAGGCTGTATGTTAAATCTGCAATTAGTAATACATAATCTCACAACAGTTATGTAAATGCATGTATCCTATAGAGCAAAAGGGGCTGAGATGTATTCACTGTATTAAGCAGCACACTGTGCAAGAGTTTACATTTCTGGAAAATACCCACTGCTCTGCAATAGCTAATCTGTGTTAAATGTGAATGTTTTGGAATATGTGCATCTCTGGAGCTGAACAGGTGATTCACACTCAAAGACCTCTGAGGAGTGCCAGTAGCAGAAACCGTGATGCAGTTTCTCTCTTTGAAACTCATGTGGTTCTACCAAAAATCAGGCCTGACTGACTTTACAGGGTCCCTTGTAATGAAGTTCAAGGTGAAGATAGCCTGAAGGAAGACTGCAGGAATATTTGTGGCACTTGACAAAAGATGGTTGTAGGATGAGTGGGTGTATATCCATGTCAGTTTTGATCTAGTGAGGAAGATGATACAGGATTTAGCACGTGCTGCTGACTGATAGAACTAGGGAGTCAGTCTTCTATGTATTTATTTAAGTCCTGAATTATAAAATGGGGACAAGGGCACGTCTATATTTTGTAGCGATTTTATGAGGAAAAATAATAATTTTAATACAGAGGGAAGAAAGGTGTTTGTTTAATTTAGGCACAATTTTAGTTTAAAAGTATGGGCTTGTGTAGCTATATTGATAAGACTCACCTGTGAAGGCTTAGTCTGTGCAAGCAAAAAGCCTGGATAGCTCAAACCACTTTTCAGGAGAGAGAGGAACGAGATGTTGTCATGGTAAAAATCCTTCCCACTATATAACTATGTAGACTGTGGCTTTTGTGAGTAAGAATATCAGAAAATAAATTTTGTCATTAGTATTGACATGGTGGTAAAAGATACAGCCTTGGATAGGAAGGCACAGGCGATGAGAAGGAATGGTAGAATTTAGGGATAGATACAACCAGAATACACTTCTGCTACAGACCAAATGTTGCATTTGGTTAAAAAAGCTTCACGTTTGTCTTATTGCTGAAAAAAAAAAAAAAATCTCAACAGAGCAGGGAGTAGGTTGAATATGTTGTGTTGCCAGGAGCCTTACCTCTATGCAGTTCCACAAGCTTGAAGAATTTGAGGTGGGGCTGTGCCAAAAACCTGCTTTTCACCTTGCAGCTGGTGTAATGTGGCTGGCTTCTTTCAGGAATTCACTGTTGGAAATCTGTCTCTGATCCTCTTTTGGACATTTTGCAAATCTCAACAACTTCTTTAAGTTTTGCTAGTAGAAGAAATGGTTTGTCGTCTGCTTCATTTCTTGCAAGCTCTTTCCATTGTTCTATAGTAGATAATGCTTTGAGCTCCTGGTTCAAATACATCTAGGCAAATGTATCATCTATAATGTACGAAGAATATAACCTTTAAAATAAGCCCTACTTGGAGTGAGACTCATCTTCCTTGGGAGAAGAGGTAGCCAAGGTTACTGGACAGATTTAGATGATGCAGCTGCTCAGTCCAGATAAATTACAACAGCATTGTAGGATTGCTTACTAAAAGCCTCAGGCATAAATAAAAGTTATGAGTCAAAGAGTTTATGCCACAGTTGAATATGTGCGTGCTGGATGCCAGGGTGTGAAATAGAGGATACAAGATCTCTCTCACCTTTGCTCTGACTTGATTTACTTGCTTATTTACCTGGCTCTTATGAGTTCTCTATTTCCCTGAGGACAGGATACAAAGAGGCTAGAAAGACTCTTAAACCAGTCGTTAATTTGCACAGATCTAGCCATTGTGCTCTACAAAACACTAGTTTGGGAATTGAGAATCTCAGCTTTGCCACTGAGACGTTAAATGGTTTACGGCAAGTCAGCCTGCCTTTGCCTTAGTTTCTACCTCTACAAAATGGGGTAAGTCATCTTGACTTCCTTTCCAGAGTACTTTAGGATTTAGTCATGTCAGAATTTTATATGTAGAGTTAGCTGATGGACTGCACGTGTTTCAGAGCCATATCATCAAACCTGTATTTGTTTCTGGCAACACCTTGCTGATTGTTGTGTTTGATGTCCTCTCTCTTCATCTGATTTGCAGAATGTACATGTCTACTTCTATATAGAACCTGCTGTGTTATTGTCAGCCCTTTCAAGGGGGGTCACTGGTAACAAGTGAAGATCAGGAGTCACCATATGTATCCGATGTACATAAATTTAATGCATTCTTAAATGTCACTGTTACAGGCCTAAAGAATTGCATGTATGGATAAGCAATAGGGTGATAAAATAGATTGTTGGCCACTGTGTCCTATGTGGATCCCTTGCTAAATGGGAAGTGTAGCATTAGCACGTGATACACGTGCCTGGGAGAGGTCAAAGTTGCACAAAGCAAGGTACAAGCTTGAAGGATGAAAATATGATTTGATCTCTAAATCTTTCTTGAAGGTAGTAAGGGCCTTGTCAAATGTTTTTGGGCCAGGGTGGAGAAGGTACAATTCTTGGTTGAATTTATCTTCCTTGCCTGTTGCTTATGTTCTTGTGAGGGCTATTCCTTTTCTTATTCTGTGCTATATTAAGAGGGCATAAGCTTAGACTGTAAAATAGTGTGAAAGCAAGGTGTTTTGATGTGTGGAGAACAAATCTGTAGAAGGACATACAAAAGAAGAACTGATACTAATAGGCTATGAAGATCTTCCTTGCAATGGAGTTAGAAATGAATATGAGTTCAGTAAATTTGCTTTTCCCTTAAAGGATTTTATAACCTTTGTTACTTGCCTCTAGCAAAATAGGTACACAGCACGGAGTAACTGAGGGAGCGTCTTTTTGGGAGAACAGGAGAAGAACAGTTTGAGGCCCATTGGACTTGAATTGACAGCAGGATATTGACAAAAGATCTTGGAGACAAGCTGAAATGATAGTTTTAACAGAAGAAGATAGATCTGGATTAGAAAGAGAGATCAACTTATAATTCAATAAGTCCTTATGAAAATACACAGGCAGAGGATCTAGGGAGACAAAAGAGGAACAAGGAAGGAGGCCTATCAGCACCCACAGAAATTTAGAGGGATCCTCCCATGTAAATGTTACAGGAACAAGTAGAGATGAGAGGAGAATTAGGAGGAGCTGTAATTACAAAAGATATGGGAAGGGCAATATTTCAAGAGGAGGATGATTATGATAAAGGGGTATGATGGTCACAAAGGATGAAAATGAAATACCAGCTCTGAGAGTTTAAGAAGATTTTGGCCTCTCAGGATTTTGGTAAGAGCTTCTTTCAGGGGCAGAACCTGGATTAAATAGGATGTAAAGATGGAGGTGAAGGAGGACTCCCAACCACACATAAAGCTGAGTGCGTGGAAGCAGAGGTGAACAGCAGTCATTAAAGGGAGGCCAAGGATGGGATTTTTATATTGGGAGTTTAAAGTGTATTTTTATTGTGAAGAAAAAAGAACCCAAGTAGCATATGATTTAAGGAGGACCTGAGATAAGATGTCCTGGAGCAAACAAAAGGAGTTAGAAAAGAAAACTAAAAATTTTATAGTTGAAAACAGTGAGCTGAGGAGGTAAAGAAGGGTTACAAGCTGCTAACAAGTATGTAAAGTCTTGTGCTTTCCTGTTAGAGAGTTAAATAGGCTTGTAGTCCCAGAAAGCAAGGAAGGTACACTGAGAATTTAGAAATTCCTGTTTTCTGAAACAATGACTGGAAAGTGCTGAAGGGCTGTAATTTATTCTAAATGATGTTTAGATCATAGAATAATAACAAAAAATATCCTTGTTATATCTCCTTTCCTTCCAACAGATTTTTTGCTTTTTGAATGCCCAACCTACATTTAGTTTTAATATTTCAATGTTACCCTCAAATTTATTTGGGAATTTTTAGCTTCTATCAACTGTCTGGTTGAATTGTGTGGACTTGTGAGAAGATGATGTATGAAGATGATGTGTGTATGCAATGATCTTTTAGCATTCTTCTTTCTCAGAGTTGTTTTTCTGTAGCTACTTATTATTTGTCTCATTATTTATTTGTAATGTACTCATGAGTGTAAACTCTTCTGTTAGCAAGCCTGATACCATAAATATTCACAAACACAGATTTGGAAGTTAATCAAGAAATACTTTTGTTTCTTTTACAGATGAGATCATTTCAAGCTCTTTTTTTGGAAGAGGTGGTCAAAGGAAATGGATAACTATTCAGACTTCAGTACAGATAACCTCTCATCTTCAGCTAATATGTCTGTTTCTTTGCCTGGACAAGTTGGACTCAATACCACTGGTGGTACTCCTTCTATGTCCATAAGCAGGCTCTTCCCAGCCCTGTTAGAATGCTTTGGAATAATTCTCTGTGGCTACATAGCTGGAAGAGCCAACATAATCACAACAACTCAGGCCAAAGGACTGGGAAATTTTGTGTCCCGTTTTGCACTCCCAGCTCTACTGTTCAAAAACATGGTGGTACTGAACTTTTCTAATGTGAACTGGTCCTTCCTGTACAGTATTTTAGTTGCCAAAGCTGCTGTGTTTTTCTTAGTCTGTGTTTTAACATTGTTGGTAGCCAGTCCTGAGAACAGATTTAGCAAAGCAGGTTTGTTCCCTATTTTTGCTACACAAAGCAATGACTTTGCATTGGGATATCCAATAGGTAAGTAGTTCCTTGTGCTTTTTTCTTTAAAACTATTTTTCAGTGTTCCAGATGTGTTTGCTTTTATTTGTCCATAATTTGAAATTGAATTCTGAACTGAAGCTATGAGCTATCCAACCATTTCTCAAGTCACACTTCTTGAAGTTGGACCATGCAAGGGAAGAAAACTGTCAGAGGGTATGAATAAGACAGGATTTAAAACAATCCAACTCCTATTGTCTATGTGATCTTGTCATGTTAAAGTAAATCGGATTAAAAAGAAAAAAAAAAAATTTAAAATATAATTTCAAAATCGGTATAAATTACCTTACACTTACTGCAGGTTAAGAATGCTGTTACAGGAAGTTGCCAGAGTTTCCCTCAAGACCAAAATTTCTTGCTTTGCAAAGTGTGAGCCTGTACCTATGGCCTCTGAAATAGATGCAGTGGATTTTTCGCTAATTTGGCATTACCTCTTGGTTTAGCTCAAAGAAAACATCTAGCCATAAAGTTGGTGCCTACTGGTTGTGGAGTGTGTGTGACAGACTTTAAATCTGTTCAGAAGAAACTTTTAATTTTTGTGCTGCTTAACATAATTTATGTAGCCAATCATGTTTTGTCCCTTAATCTTTATTCTACTGTGGCCAGTAGACATGCTTTAGGATATAGCCTTGGAAGAAGTCTGTCTTTTAAAAGCAAGATTGCTGCATGATTTGTGGTAACTTGCATTTGTGTATCTTAAATCGGAATTTTATGCGGCTGCGGTGCCATTCTTGGGATGTGTGACTAACCACTAGTCCAGTGGGGCTAAAAACCAAACAAACAAAAATCAAAGAGGCATTCAGAGTGTAACTTGTATAGCTGTGTACTCTTCTTCTTGTAAGCCTATATTCTGAATTCCAAGCAATAGCAGTTACTAAACTTAATTTTATCCCAATCTGCAAGACTTCTTTCCTTTTGTTAAGGAAGACTTTTTTTTTTTTTTTTTTCCTCCTTTTTATAGGTTTTCTTAATGGTATGTTAATATGCTTTTAGCCGTACATACTATGATACTTGGGAAGTGATCTGGAGTTGTAGCAGGCTTCTCCCTCCTGCTACTATCTGAATTGCAGTGCTTTTTACCTGCCTTGGGAGGCTATTTTGTGCCAATGCAGCTTTCAGTGCTGCCTCTCTCCAGGCTGACCTGTGTGGCTGGTGTGGGAATGCACACTGCAGGTATCAGGAACTTCAAAATACACCTCGAGTGGAAGGCATTTGGAGAGGATGGCTGGACTATGTTTTATTTGTTTGCTGCTTCTTGAAGAGAAACTACTCTGGGCCTCTCAAATTCTCTTGAGATCGCTCTTATCATCCACACAAAGTTAAGAACAAAAAAAAGAAAGTAAGTTTGTTCAAGCAAAGCAAAAAGCACGACATTTGATTACCAAATCGAAAATACAGTTACAAAAGAGAAGCTTAAACATGCAATTCCACATTTTACATAACAAGTAGCTCCATATTTTAGATTACTTGAGGAGTTGGCAGGTTTATTCTCCCTATTACAAGGCAGCGTGCTGAGGACAATCTTGAGTCTTTCTTACTCTCTTCAAATTTGCTGGATGTGTATAACATACAGACAAATGCAACTGCAAACTTTTTCTTCCCTACATGAAAATACCTTGTTTCCCTCAGTTGCATCTCCTGAGACGTATTCCTCTTGAGAGAAATCAGAATTATATTGCAAATAAAGCTGTGAGGATTACGTCTTTGTTCTTGGTACTGGATTAAAATGCCAATTAGGGTTTCTTGTTTTTCTATTTTGAGGTTGTCTGAACATATTTCCATTGTATCCTTCTGGTTAAAACATTCTTTCTACTTTGTATGACTTTCTTATCAGAGTGCATTTTTCTTCAAGTATTTAATGATTTATAAAATAAAATTCATATTTCTTCCACGTACAATCTAGCCAAATGCACACCTTCTCATTCACTAAGAGCTTTACCAGAATACTTAATGCAACAGTAACACTGTTGGCGCTTAGGGTTGTTAGTTTCTTAGAGCTGTTTGTTTCCTTTCCTCTCCTTTCCCTTCTCCCATCCCCAAACTTTCACCAGGGTTTGGTTCATGCTGTCAGGTGTGCAGACTTTTTACTGGTGTGGCTTCTCTAAAGTGTTTGCAGGACTAGGCAACAGTCTTGCTTATTTCTTTTTATGTATGATGATGATAGGTAGTGTTTTGAGCAAAACTTGATCTTTTAATGGAAATATATTTTTTAAGGCTGCTTCAGTTGAAATTGGTAAAGGGAAAAAATCAGTATTGACAAATCTGTGTGTTATAATGACACTATTTAAAAAGGCAGTTCAAACTCTTAAATAGATAAATAATGTCCTGACTTTTCATCCCATGTAATTTTTTTTCTTTAATAACCACTATGCTGTTTTTTACTGTTGAGCAAAGATTTGCACATAGGAAAATTAAAATACAGATTATATTTTTAAATATCACCACTTTGTTTTTCTCTAATTGCTGTTATAACAGTTCTGCACTACAAACTGATGTTGGTTTGGAGCGAAAAACAACCGGTACAGAGGTTTGCTAGCAGATTCCCCAATATAAATGGAATTACTATGATAGAAATCTTTGTCTGTTTGGTTTTTATTACTAGGTGAGATGATACAACTCTGACAGAACAGCTTCGTCTGCTGTCTGGTGCTGTACTTTTAAAGCACAGGCGTAGAAGTATTGTGTGGACGATGGCTCAGTTATCATGACTTTAATGATGATAATTGTATTAAACATGAACAATTAGTGTGTGATTCATATGTAATTTTGAGCAGCTGGGATGTGGAAAATCAGTTTATTTTTTTTAAGTATTAAAATATCTTTAATTTCAATTTTTTGTTATGATCAGCAAGCAGGCACCTTGATTTAAATAAAAAAGATTTGTTTTCATTGGTGATAGTAGTTGTGGATTATTTTCACTGTCTTAATGGTTCCTTAAGAATGATTTCTTACTTTTTTCCCACTGACTCAGCAATCTACAGTGGTTCCACTTTATGCTACCCAGGAAAATGCATTTTGACTTCATAAATAGGTTAAATTACTTATATACCTTAATATATTGTATTACATATACAGTTTCACTTTGCCAAAACATAATTATTTTTTACTCTGACATTATTTACATGTGACTTGTGTTGAGTTGTGTTTGATTGAAATGGACATTTTGTGTAAAGCAGCATAAAAGCATTGCTCTGAGGTTTGGGGTTTTAGAAAATTTTGACTTAAATAAAAAGTGTCCAGCATGTTTCAAGGGGTTTTATTTATCAGAATGTATTTAGTGTTTAAAACTGGCTTGTTAAATGCAGTCGCTAACCACAAACTTGGTAGTTTTGTAGTTTATTCTGGATGTTAGGGCAGGGAGCTTTTGTATATGTACTTTAATCATTGCTTGTAAGCGGAAAAGCCCCTTTAGTGCTTTTTCTTATATATTGGAAATAAAATAATTGAGAAAGTCCGTTTAATCAATCTAAAGAGGAGGCTGTTTATAGTAAATGCTGATTTAGCACTTAGTAGATCCTGTCATTCCAGATGCTTAACTAATATGAAGGTAAAAGTCTTTTAGATTTTGAAAAAACATAGATGGGAAAACTTTTTCTGAAAAATACGGGGAAATGGAAGTACCCGCAACAGTTGGCTGCTTAGTAATCTTAAACTTTATTTTGTACTTTAAGAGTGTTAAGTTATCCCATAGAAAGGTCTAGTAGGTATATTTATGCAATAGTGCTTCCTTTTTTTTATATTCTTTGCAGTACAAATAGAATTGCACCTGCATATTAAGACACTTCTGCCTGGGGAAGAATGTGTTTCTCTCTAACACGGGTAGGAAAAACTAAAATGGAAAGCATCACTTCACATATTTCTGAAAATTATTTGAAATAATAACATTATAAGGCAGGTAAAAGGTAAATGTTATCTTTCCAAAGAAGTGTGGAAAATTACCATGGTGTTCTTGCACAGATAAATTCTGGATTGTTAACCAAATAAACAGCAATTTTGGTAGATTTAATTAGTCATTTAATACATATACCGGAAATACAACAGTATAGACCTAGAAGTTTAAAAATTAAGTAATTTCACTTGAACTCTTAAAATGCAAACGTGAAACAGTAATGGAAATTCAAATGTTATTTTACTGCTTATATGAGGAAGTGCTTCATATGCATAATTTCTGCTTTTCCATTTTCCAATATGAAGTCATGAAATTATGATAGGGAGACCAAAACCATCTGCATTCTCCAGGATTCAAGACCTTGCAGCTTTACAAGTGCTCTTAATCTAGGGTGTAATAATTAAAAGAAAACAAAATCCCACTTTATAAATATTGTTGGGTTCTTTTTAAATTCACCCTAGGATAGAATCTTGCATATATTTCCAGAGTCCTTTCATGATTTTTGAAGTGCCATTAGCACTAACTTGAAATAAGAAGCAGTTCTACCTTGACTCACAAGTATGTAGTAGCAATGAAAATAAGTGCTTAAGATTTGAAGTTCCTTGAGGGACTGGAACTGCAACAATAACTCTTGTTCAGAGTAGTCCCAGAAAGTGAACTAATAATTATGTGCTAATGCGTTTTTGTTTGGTTATTGCTTTGCTGTGTTGTACGGAATCAGTGTAGAAAGATTACACCTGACTTATCTGCTGAAAATTGGTTAAATTCCAGAGATGTGAGACTCCTATAAGATGAGAAACAGCTCGTGTCCTGCAAAGGTGCATGTAATTCTCCATGACTCTCATGTTTCTGGGGAGGAAAAGCAATTCAGCAAAAAACCCAATTTTTTTTTCAGCATTTAGGGTTGTTAACAAAGGGCATGTGGGATTGTTAACATTATTTCTTTTTTTTCCTGTAAATGTTGAATATTCATAGAATTGTTAAATCGTGTTGGATAGTTAATCTTTAATGTGTTCATTAGGCGACTGTGGCCTAATAGTGATTGGGCATACTTCTCTTACTACATTATCTTATATCAATTGTAAAGGCACTTATCTCTGAACGATAATGAAATAAGTTTTCTCTAGTTTTCAGACTTAATTTCTATATTAATGTATTTTTGTACTGAAATGTTATCACTCATCACTTTTTATTTCCTATCTTCTAGTTGAAGCTTTATATCAAACCACTTACCCAGAGTATCTCCAGTACATTTACCTAGTGGCTCCAATATCTCTTATGATGCTAAACCCTCTGGGGTTTATCTTCTGTGAAATCCAGAAGTGGAGGGATAATCGCACTGTGTCACAGAGCAAAATCAAAATAGTGGGCCTAGCACTCCTTCGAGTTTTGCAGAACCCGATTGTATTCATGGTCTTCATAGGAATTGCCTCAAACTTTATTCTTGGTCAGAAAATTCCCGAATACCTTGAAAACTTCCTTGACGGACTGGGCAGTTCATTTTCTGGCTCCGCACTTTTTTACCTTGGACTAACTATGGTGGGACAAACAAAAAAACTGACAAAGGGTATGTTTGTTGCACTGATCCTTCTCATCACAGCTAAACTGTAAGTTTGATTTATGTACTTCTATAATTTTGTTCTCTAGATGTTTTAAGCTATGAATATGCTGGTCAGATGGCTTTTCTCTCAAAATCATTACAGTGATAGTATGCTTTGCTTGCCGTATTTTGGGTGAGTGCTTCCCAAACTCTGATAGTATACAACTGTTAACCTGTAAAAGAAATTTTGCACAGCACAAACCTGTTGTCAGGCTTTGCAGAGAAAAAAGTTCAGGTGTGTGTGGCTTCATGGACTGCCCACAGGCCACCTGTCACGAATTACTAGCTTAAATTAAAATTTACTATTTAAATGGTTAGATGAGAGTGAGTTCAAGTATTATTTGATTAGTAGTTGCATTTTCTTTGGATTAAACCATACATCTCTAAATTCGTTGGTTTTGCTTGCTTTGTCTATAAACCTATATTGGAAGACCTTAAGAATGGTCACTTTACACTCTTAAATTGTCTGACTTTTGAGCATGAATAAATGACAACTTGTATTTAGAACTTATGCCATCATTATATTCCCTTGAATATATCTCAGTTACTGGTAAGATAAGTATTTTATTTGCTACAGAGCTACAATTAACCTAATAGAATGACTGGTGATTAGGTTTATACTGTAAAATTTTAAGGTGCATTTAAATATCAGTACAACTAACTAGCGAACTTAAAGACCTAATTTGTAAACCAGCTTAAGGACAGATTTTGTAAAAACACAAGAGAAAAATGGTGTTCAATATTACCACTTTGCTTTACTGATGAATTCATGTAATTAGCCTGTTAGGGCTTACATAGTGAGTCTATGTGAGATCTTGGGTCTTGCTACAGGTCAACAAAAAAACATTGATGCAGGGCTTTTTTTCTGGCCAAAACTTTCAGAATGGGATACTTAAATCTTGAGCCTTGTTATAATCTTGTTATATCTTGTTATATTATATCTTGTTATATTTCAGACAGCTTACATAAAGATGATCTAATTTTCAAAGCTGCTGACTGCTTATAGCTACTATTACTTTTACAGTTGAAAAATGAAGGTTTTTTTATATTTTACCTTTCTAAATCTGAGGTCTGTATAAAGAATGAGCCTGCACAATCAGAGAATGTGCTTATATCCCAGAGGTTGGTGTCATTTTTACCATTGTTTTGTGTATGGGGTTTTTTTGGTTTAACTTGTGACATAAAATTTTTAAGCAGCTGGTAAATGTTATGGTAGAAGTAAAGACAATCAGTCAAAGTGATGTCAGTATTTTGCTTTTCATGAATAGTATTCACACAAGCCTTAAGTTTCCTTTTCGTTCATTTTCTGAGTAAAGAGTCTATTGCTATAGCTTGAGTAATATTTTTCTGTAATTACTTTTTTTTTCATCTCTTTTCAGACTTATGATGCCATTTCTATGTAGAGAAATGGTGGAACTCTTGGACAAGAGCAACAGCGTAGTCAACCACACCAGTTTATCAAACTATGCATTTCTTTATGGAGTTTTTCCAGCAGCACCTGGTGTCGCAATATTTGCAAGTCAATTTAATATGGAAGTAGGAATTGTATGTAGTTAGCTTTTCTCAAACATATACTAACTTTGAGCTTAACTTTGTTGATGAAATACTTAAATAAATAAATAGGCTTGATGAATTTGCTTTTCTGTAGTATAGATTTCTTAGATTTATTGGTACTCTCCAGATCTCAAATTATATTTCAGATTATTAATTAAGCAAAGTACTCTTTCCTGATGTCTCAAGTGTCTTGATAGTACACATGTGTAAATAAGTCCTCATACTTTTCTTATTTTTGACTCTGGTAGTAAGAACTAGAATAACTTTAAATGTAAAGAACTTATATCTTCGTTGTAAGATTGTTGTTTGGTTGGTTTTGGTATTTTTTTTCTAAAGACCTTGTCTTTGAGCTACCGTTTTTGTAGGAAAAAACAGAAATGATGTCAAGTCAAGACAGTTCTTCAGTAAGAACAGTGCCAGCTTAGTAGTGAAATCTTCCAGAAGAACTTATTCTTTAACTGATTCTGTTGCGTTGCCTTTCAGTTAAATCTTGCATTTCACCTTTTTCTTATTGTAGAGAGTATAAATTATCTTTTCAATTTAAGATACAAATTTTGTAACCGTTTCCTTTCTTCCACTTGAAGTGACATTAAAACATTCCTGTTGACTTCCATTGTTTTTGATGTTATCTATTTTTTGGTTATTTGTTTGGGTTTTGTTTTGTTTGTTGGTTTTTGTTTGGTTTTTTTTTTAAGAAAAGGGGAAAAAATGACACTAAAAGTAAACCTTACAAGGTAGAGTTTTGTGCCCAACAAACTGAGGACATCTCTTTAAAACAGAGATCTGTAGTATGAGTAAAAATTCACACTCCCATCACTGTGCAAATTCTAGAAAGCAGAAACACAATGAGAAGCCAAATTATAAATCACTTAAATGTAAATATATATGGCTTCTCATTAATTGGTACATATAGTATTTGCATAACTACATGTTTGCGTGTTTATTTGCACTGTGAATCTTTGCCTCCAAAAGTAAATTGTGACATTGTAAATCCACCCCTAGACTGCAGTCATTAATATATTTGAAAGTCATGAAAAAGCTCTCTAAGAATCTGCAGTAGGGAATTCTGTATTCCTACTATTTTGGAAGCTTGTTAAAATTTTCAGTTTAACTATATGTATAAAATGGATACTTTCTGGCTCAAATTCTAGATAATTTGTCATAGAAAGAACTCAGTGATTTGTTAAAGCTCTACATATGTTTAAGTCAAATATGCAATTTTGCCACTGGTTGTGTTCCTGAAAGCAGATTATTTAGCCTGAGATCTGATTAACTCTGTTCTTGTTTCTGTTTGACCCTTTTTGCAGATTACCTCAGGCATGGTGATAAGCACTTTTGTGTCTGCACCTATTATGTATGTTTCTGCGTGGCTGTTGACGATTCCGTCTATGGACCCCAACCCGCTGGCATCTGCACTCCAAAATGTTAGCTTTGACATAAGTATTGTCAGCCTCGTTTCTCTGGTAGGTGTTGGTGAAGTGAAATACAAGAGCATGCTGTCATGTCAGGGTAGCATTAATACATAAGCAGCAAATTGAGTCACGATGAGACTCACATTTCATCATCGTAACCTGTTGCAGAAGGATGAGGAAGAAGTTAAAAATCTTCTTGATTTAGCAATGGGTCAACTGGAAATCTGTACTGTAGAGGAAGATGGGTAAGTGAATTAGAACAGTGGTGCAGGGCTTGAGAGTTTGGGATTTAGCTGCCTGATACATGAAATGTGTGGGTGAATGAGCTCTCAGCTACTCGCCCTTAGTCCCTGTTTGTTTTTTAAAAAATAATGGGGTGTGTGGGAATAACAATACTAGCTTACCTCACAGGGAGTAATTACTTTAAACCTTGTGAGGTGCTTGGATGTGACAGTAGTGGAGGCTATGTAAAAACTTCAGCTCCAGAAACATCAGTGAATATTTGTTTAATGGAGTATTAATGAGTATTAGTGGAAAAAAAATAACTTGGAAGTGTCAATTTAGCTTTTGCAAATTCCTTTCCTAGAAATTCTGGGTGTGCAGTTCTTAAAAAGTGGGTTATTTTCCCAGAAGTCCAATGTAAATAAAAACATCCATGTTGCAGGTGGTTGGAATTTTCTTAAATTGGTGTCTCACTGAAGTCCTGTTGTCTTGAAACTGCTTTAAGGGAAGCCACAAGTGAGCTCTGCCACTTGCTGTCACAAATAATCTTGGCAGATTCAGTAAAGATGGCAGGGGTAGAACCTTTTAAATTCTAAATTGCTAGGCTATTCTGTGGTCATTTGTATCCTGAGGAACAACTAGGCTTCTGTGTGCTAGAGACAAGCCTTTGGTACTCTGTGGAAATATTTCACCATCATGAAAACAAAAAAATGCGTTGCTTTTTCTGGACATATTTTCTGAGGCATTAGGGACTGGCAGGAGGTTGTGTGGAGCTGACTACATTGGTCATGTTGCTAAGAAACTTTTCAAGAAGGTTCGTTGTATATTTAATTTCACCATAATCTGCCAGAATACTCATCTTGTTCTTCTGGGTTTTGGTTTAGTCTTAAATTCAATGTTATCTTGTGTGTTCTAGATCTGGTCTCTTACTGTTGTTCTTCTGAGTAAGAAATACAAACAGCTTCCTCATATGATTACAACAAATCTACTTGTTGCTCAGGTCAGTAATAAGAAGAATGGTCTTGTTTGTTGGGTTTTTTTTAAGTCTTATTTTTAACATTTTTACAAGTTAGGTTTCTATAGTTAGATCTTTGTAGTTGTCTAAGAAGGGCAGGGGAGTCTAATGTGCAACTTGTCTAAACAATTTCTGTGCCTTAAAATACACCCTTGAAAAAAATGAGAGTTGATGCTGGTAGCATGGTTCTCAAGCGGAACTATAAGCAATCAGAATGGAGAGTGGCTTCTGAAATATATTTTTAGCACTGTAAGTTACTGCCTAATAGTGTTGCGTGTTCTTTTATGTCAATGAAATGTGACATAATGAAATGTCAATGAAATGTGACACACACAAGTGGAGTGCTGTAATGGATGGCTACCAACTCTTCAAAAAGGATAGGCAAGGAAGAAGAGGTGGTGGGGTGGCCCTCTATGTTAGGGGCAGTTTTGAATGCCAGGAACTTAACAGTGTGGATGACAACACTGAGTGTGTATGGATAAAAATTAAGGGGAAGGCTAATAAGGCAGACATCGTGATGGGAGTTTGTTATAGACCTCCTAATCAGGATGTAGAAGCCGATGAAGTATTCTACAAGCAGCTGGCAGAGGTCTCACAATCATCTGCCCTTGTTCTTGTGGGGGACTTCAACTTCCCAGACGTCTGCTGGAAATACAATGCAGCAGAGAGGGAACAGTCATGGAGGTTCCTGGAGTGTGTGGAAGACAACTTCCTAACACAGCTGGTGAAGGAACCAACTAGGGGAAGTGCCCTACTGGACCTACTGTTTGTTAACAGAGAAGGTCTTGTGGAGGATGTAAAGGTTGGAGGTCGCCTTGGGCACAGTGATCACGAAATGATAGAATTTTCAATTCTTGATCACGTAAGGCGGGGAGCCAGCAGAACTGCCACCTTGGATTTCCGAAGGGCAGACTTTAGCCTGTTTAGGAGCATGGTCGAGAGTGTCCCTTGGGAGGCAGTTTTGAAGAGCAAAGGTGCCCAGGAAGGCTGGGCATACTTCAAGCAGGTGCTCTTAAAAGCTCAGGAGAAGGCCATCCCCTTGACTCGAAAAACGAGCAGACGGGGAAGACGACCAGCCTGGCTAAATAGAGAACTTTGGCTGGACCTCAGGAAAAAAAGAAAAGTTTACATTCTCTGGAAAAGGGGGTTGGCAACTTATGAGGATTATCAAGATATAACAAAGCTATGTAGGGGGAAAATGAGAAGGGCCAAAGCTCAATCAGAACTCAGCTTGGCCACTGCAGTCAAAGACAATAAGAAAAGGTTCTTTGAATATATCAATAGAAAAAGGAAGACTAGGGAAAATGTAGGCCCGCTGGTGAACGAGACAGGTGCCCTAGTGGTGGAGGACGCAGAGAAGGCAGAGTTACTGAATGCCTTCTTTTCTTCGGTCTTCACTGCTAAAGCTGTCCCTCATGAATCCCACCCTCTGAAGGCAAAAGGGGAGGTCTGGAGAGTGGAAGATTTTCCCTCAGTTGAGGAGGACCGGGTCAGAGACCACTTGGCCAAGCTGGACATTCATAAGTCCATGGGCCCTGATGGCATGCATCCGCGAGTGCTGAGAGAGCTGGCGGATGTTATTGCTAGACCACTCTCCATCGTCTTTGAACGGTCATGGAGAACAGGAGAGGTGCCTGAGGACTGGAGGAAGGCCGACATCACTCCAATCTTCAAAAAAGGCAAGAAGGAGGACCCAGGGAACTACAGACCGGTTAGTCTCACCTCTGTCCCTGGGAAGGTATTGGAGCGACTCATTCTGGATGTCATCTCCAATCACGTTGAGGAACAGGAAGTTATTGGAAGTGGTCAACATGGATTTACCAAGGGTAAATCGTGCTTGACCAATCTGATAGCTTTCTATGATGTTATAACTGGTTGGCTGGATGAGGGGAAAGTCGTGGATGTCATCTACCTTGACTTTAGCAAGGCTTTTGACACTGTCTCCCATGACATCCTTATTAGGAAGCTGAGGAAGTATGGGCTAGATGAGGTGACAGTGAGGTGGATTGAGAGTTGGCTGCGGGACAGGACTCAGAGGGTTGTGATCAGCGGCACAGAGTCTAGTTGGAGGCCTGTAACCAGTGGTGTCCCCCAGGGGTCAATACTCGGTCCTATTTTGTTTAATATATTCATTAATGACCTGGATGAGGGGACAGAGTGTATCCTCAGCAAGTTTGCTGATGATACCAAACTGGGTGGGGTGGCTGACACCCCAGAGGGCTGTGCTGCCATCCAGCGTGACCTGGACAGGCTGGAGAGCTGGGCAGAGAAGAACCTAATGAGGTTCAACAAAACCAAGTGCAAGGTCCTGCACCTGGGGAGGAAGAATGCTAGGCACCAGTACAGGTTAGGGGCTTACCTGCTGGGAGATAGCTTGGAGGAGAAGGATCTGGGGGTTGTGGTAGACAGTAAATTATCCATGGCCCAGCAATGTGCCCTTGTCGCCAAAAAGGCCAATGGAATCCTGGGCTGCATAGGGAAGAGTGTGGCCAGTAGGTCGAGGGAGGTCATTCTCCCCCTCTACTCGGCACTGGTGAGGCCACAACTGGAATACTGTGTCCAGTTTTGGGCTCCCCAGTTCAAGAGGGACAGGGAACTGCTGGAGCGAGTCCAGCGAAGGGCAACTAAGATGATTAAGGGCTTGGAGCACCTCCCTTATGAGGAAAGGCTGAGAGAGCTGGGACTCTTTAGCCTGGAGAAGAGAAGGCTGAGGGGAGACCTGATTATGGCATACAAGTATCTAAAGGGTGGGTTGAAGAAGGATGGAGCCAGGCTCTTTTCATTGGTTCCAAGTGACAGGACGAGGGGCAATGGGCACAAGTTAGAACACAGGAAGTTCCGTTCAAATACACGGAAACAGTTCTTTACGGTTCGGGTGACAGAGCACTGGAACAGGCTGCCCAGGGAGGTTGTGGAGTCCCCTTCCCTGGAGATTTTCAAGACCCGCCTGGATGCAGTCCTGAGAAATGTGCTCTAGGCAATCCTGCTTTAGCAGGAGAGTTGGACTAGATGATCTCTAGAGGTCCCTTCCAACTCTGATAATTCTGTGATTCTGTGATTCTGTAATTGATGCCAATCTGAAGTCAGCAATGCCAGGATCAGTAGCAGTGTGTGTTTGACTCTGGTGACCTGATTCAAGGAGCTAAATAGGAAATTAATCCCCATGCTTGTTTAGCTCCCTGAAGTGGCTCGCTGAAGGATCGGAGGGGTGTGGGAACCCATGGCTGGTGGCTGGGGAAGGGCAAAGCCAAATAGCTCTGGATTATTAAGTGTTATTTAAAATGAGAGAAAACTAGAGTACATGTTCCTTCTTCCCTTGAAGTCAACTGCACAACTGCTGTTAAATTCAGTGAGAGCAGCCTGAGTTTGTAATACATCTGTGCAGTGGTGCTTTCTGAAGTGTTTTGTACCTTTTTTGGAAAGAAAAAAAAAAAAGAGCCTAAACTCTCTGAGGTCTGATCATGGAGTCACATTTGAAAGAAGTCACATATGAAGTCGCAGGTGCTTCTTGTCGATAACAGCAAAGCTAGCTTTCCTTTTTTAAAAAAAAAAAAAAAAAAGGAACTATAGTATTACAGTTTCCATAATATTTCAGCCTCTTTTTTCAGATTACTTCAATACTAAAACTGTCATATATGAGGTAACTCTGGGTGAAAACTTGTATAATTCTTGACTCAACAAACATCTGTTGACCTCAGCTTCATGTCCAAATCATTTTAGATGAATGCTTTATGCTTAACAAAAGCGCTATGTTTTACCTATAATAAGATATATATAAAGATTAAGATTATGGGGTTTTTTTCTTGACTAGTCTTCCTCCCAAATTATCTGAGCTATATATTTGCTGTCAATAAAACCCCCTGAAGATAGGATACCCTAGTCAGTGACATAACTGTAATACTGAGTTTACTGCTGCACTGCTTTACTGCTCTGAGAACTATCCAATTAATAAAATTACACTCTGTGAATCTGGAGGTGGAGTTTTTAAGCTTATTGTAGCAATATTACACTGTCTTCAGTTTTTCTTGTCATCCTGCTTTCGCAATTTAAATGATGGTATCTTACCTTTCTTTCCAGTTTATTGCTTGCATTGGAATGGTGGCATGGAATTTCATTGTTAAAGAGAAAGACATCACCATGCAGATCCTAGTATTTATATTCCTCTACAGCTCACTTTATAGCACCTACCTATGGACAGGTACGATTTTACTAGGTAGAACCTAAGTACTGTAACAAAAGATTAATGTACTGAAATAAATTGATTGTATTCTTCAGACTAATTATTCCTTTCACTTATATGTAATCCTACAGATGTGCGTACTTGTAAGCTGCGCCAAGTTCGGTGCTAGCAACGCTGGGCTCAGTGTCAGGCACTGCTTCTGCTATTGGAAGCTTCCACCTAGGCAGGTCTTGTTTGTCTTTGCTAGATACAGCAGCCTTGCTAGTTTGTAACAAAAGATAAGAACATGCTGACAAGGCAGAAGCAATTACAAATAGAGTGAATATGGTGTGTTGCCCTTCAGCTACTCAAAAGCTTATTGACAGTTTTTAATTATTGTAGAATTTAAGATTTTAAATTATTCAGCATTAAGAAGATTTAAAAAAAGTAGGAAATACAGAATGAAGGGAAATACCAAAGTAGCTTTAAAATTTCTTTCCCTTGGCAGTTGCAATTGCTAAAAACAATGTGTGTGTGTCCTGCAGGTGTAGATGATTAATGAAGGTATTACTTGAAGTAGGCAGAGTTGAAAGATGCATCAGAAAACTTGGAGAATCTTACATGTACGATTAAAAAAAAGAGACTTTGGGTATTCAGGAGACCTTATATACCATTCTTGAGTACAGAAGTTTAAGGTTTTAATTCCTGTGGTGTTTTTGTGGAGTAAGTTGTGTTTAGCTGAAATAGGTAGCTCATGATTAGCGTAGCCTAAAATAAATACTAGCTTTGCTTCGGCATGGAAAATGTTGCTGAGCTTCTGAGTTGTGAACAGAATAGGCATTCCCAGAAGAAACTCCCTTATATAGTTATATGTAAAAATATGTGAAAATTTTTTGTGAAATTTATCATTGACTTCATAAAGAACTAGTCAGTTTTTAAAGAAATGTCATAACAGAATACATAATTTGTTGGTTACTTAAGATTGTCAGTCTAGATCAACTGCTGTTGATACCTTAGTTACTTGTATCTTAAATGTAACTGTGATATCTTTTAAACACTTGTGAACCTTCGTAAGCATTTATAAGTGTATATTTAGTACGAAGTGTGCTGGAATTTCTTCAGTGCTTCGTGATTAATAATGATTTTTTTAAGGTAATAGGTGTTTCTATTTTACTTTCTCGGAATACAATTAGACAAAGAATTTTGGATATTTGAAGGTCTGAGAAGAATATCTTAGTTATTGGGCAGGTCATATCACAGAGCATTTAGATGCTGTAATTGTCAGTTCCCTTTTTAATAATAAACAAGGCATTTCTTTTGGGTTTTTTTGTAGGTTTTCTGTCTTTCTCTTTGTTTCTCTTGAGGAAGAGAGAAACAGTAAAGATTCCCATTGGGTTTATTATCATAGCTGGATGGGGGTAAGTTAATGCAGATTTTTCCCTGTATAGTTAGTGGGAGCATGCTAAATATGTTACTTTGTTCATATTTTGCTCTTTCAGAGTCCCAACACTTCTGGTGGGAATCTTACTAATTGTTGGTGAACATAACAACACTAGTATCGACTCCGCCTTTTTCTATGGAAAATACCAGGTATGAACATGTTCTGTCCTCATCACTTCAAACTTCTGCCATGTCCAATACATTATTGGGAAATTGTGTTCTCTTTTTGCTTCTTATGTAAGTAGCTTTCTGTCAAAAGTATAGGCTACCATAATAACATTATCATTATAGAATGCTTATAGATTGATACAAAAATGTATTTCTGTAATGAGCCATTAGGAAAACTTGTTTGAACGAGGATCTTCACGTTTAGGTAACTATGACTAAGAAAAAGAGGGAGTAGGCTTCCCAAAGAAAAGGCTTAGGAGTGGTAATGAATTGCAGAGCCCTTTTCCTGGTGACTAATTTGTAGTCTCACTTGATAATTATCTAAAATTGTTACTATCCAGTAGCTAATTAATGGCTTTTGGTCTGTAATAGATAGAATCTACATTACCCGTGTAGCAGTAACTGCTTGCACTATGGGAGACTTCTCTGCACAGTCATGGGTTGAAAGTCCCTGAGCCTAAAGTACCATTTTTACCAATAAATAGTTCCTCTTATCAGAGTATATAAAGTGCACTAGCATAGGTATGTGTTGTGTTTTTCCTCTGTCTGTCTTACGGATAGAGAGGCTATGAGTCTCTCAGGATTATTCATGTGGTGCTTTCACAAGTATTAAATAGCCTTAGAGTGGACGCTAGGTATTGGTAGCAGGTGATTAGAAGGAAAGGTTAATTAATAGGATGCTCCCCATTGGCGAAAGCATGGAAATTAAAGCTGTGGCAGAGGGTGACAACCACATTCCTCCTTGAAATTAAAAGGTACCTGAACAGAACTTAAACTGGAGCACTAATGATCCTGAGGGGGAAAACTATGATGATGAGGGAATGTTTTTGGATTGCATGATAAATAGGGGTCCCCACTTTAAAAAAAAAAAAAAAAAAAAAAAAAGCCGAGTCACTCAGGCAAGGAAAATTAGTCTCATGTGTTCATTGCTCTTTCAGTGCCACAAGATGCAAGGGTAGTAAATATAGAAAACTGTCTTATTCAGATGCATTTGTTAGGATATTTAGAAAAGTACAGAGGTTAGAAAGACAGATACATGCACCTATTTTCCTTTATTTTGTGCTTAAGTGTATTTCCTTTGCTCTCTTAACAGATAATTACCACAGCAGTGATCCTGTTCATCAGTATATTGATGTCAGGTATCTCACTTATGTGCATGAACAGAAATAGGCAAGCGTCAAGCTATGAGGTATTGAACCCATATTCACCACGTAGCCAAGTGGAGGAGGTTGAAGTGGTGGAAGGGAGCGAGGGGAATCGAGTGTCAGTCACTGTGCCTCAGCCTTCTCCAGGATCTTCTGCACAGCCTTCTCCAGGATCTTCTGCTCAGCCATCTGCAGAAAGAGGTAGAGAAAGTAGATTTGTAAAAGAATAAATGGCTCGGGATACAATAAAAAATTGTTCCAAATCTGATTCTAACTGGGGAATGACAGTTGTTTACACATTCAAGTGTTACACTAGCACAGAAGAAAATCTAGAGATAACTGCCCAAGGATGTAGGTTTATGTTACTAAGGAGGTTTTGATGGTTATCGCTGTAAGGGTGGGGGAAGTGGACAGGGAAAAAAAAAAAAGAAGCATGCATATGGTGTTTATGTAAGTAGTGGTATCTTGATAAGGATGTGATAAATGCAGTCCACTAGGCATCTTAGATTGTTTACCCATGTAACTGTCTCTCTGAGAATGAATTGCATGCTAGCAGCATTACTGCTCGATGTGTTTATAATCCTCCTTGTTTGTACGTAGCCTTTTTGACCACTTCCCATATGTTTTCCCTCTAGCTAAAAGTACTTGTGTTGCTTCCACGGTGGTAGTGCTATTTTAAGTATTTCTATATATTAGTAGCATAATCCATTTACCATCTCAGCCAATTGGAAAAATTAAGTCTGCTTTCTCCATTTGGGTTATTTTTAAGCATAGCCGTTAAAGCTGTATAGAATATATTGTTATACTTGGAAAATAAATTATGGTAGTGAAGGAAGCTAACTCTCCTGTTACTGTATACGCCTAATAGGTTGCTGTTCTTGTCAAACAACAAATGGTGAATTATCCTGTGCTAGAGAGAGCAAAGCAGTGTCAAATGCTGTTGAAAGCAAGGTTCCTCCAATTGAAACAGGTAAAGCAGTAGCATCTCCTTGTTTTAATACTACAAACTCTTCCACAACATTTATGTGTGGTGTTCTCATAAAGAAACAGTTTGGGCTGTTGTTCTCTCAACTCTACCTGGATAACTCGTATTTCATATTAAATTCAAGTATTAGGCAGTATGTTAGGTGTTTGTTCTCTTCTGCCTGATAGTTATTAGTAATCTTTCAAAAAAGTTGTTGAGTACATCAGCCTTGCCCATGTCCCGGGTGACCAAGTCTCCCATTTTCTTCCTGAGTGGGCCCGCATGTTCCCTAGTCTTCCTTTTGTCACTGACATACCTATAGAAGCCTTTCTTCAATTCAGACAAGCATCATAAGAATGTTTTCCAATGATAGAGGAAGGCCAATTATTTCTTATCTTTAGATTTAATTTTCTTATCTTTTAGATAAGGTAGGAAATGTCTTATGATTGAGTGGAAATTTTTTCGACCTACTGAGTGAACACTTCAAAACTATAAATCAGTAAAAGCAAATTGTAATGGATACACTTGTGTAACTTGCTGCAGAAATTACTAATCCTTCTACTATTCCATTGAACTGCTATGACAGGTATCTGATGCAAATTCTTAGGTATGTCCTTGCCAGGAAGTTTTTCACTGCCATCTAGAGGAAGATACTCAGAATTCCGTAGAACTCTGTAGCTGGAAGACAAACATCCATTCTCTGTGTGTTTGGCTCTTTTGATAGAATTATGACAGTGTTCTGATATATCATGTTAAAAATACAGTCACAGAACTGAAATAAATGTGGTTGATTGTCTGATCGTCTGATCTAGAGCTCAACAATGCTGAGATACAGAGTAAAAACATTAGAGCTGACAGTATATTTGAAATACTTACCCCAGAAATTAATTCTAAGTTTTAAAACTGTTCTGAGAAATGGCTATTTTTTCGTTGTTTCTAGTAGTGTTTTCTAACTGTTAACCACAACTTAAGTTTGCATTAAACCTTTTGAAGAAAACTTCTATTGCTAAAAGTTTCTTTATTTTAGGAGCACAAGTAAACTACTGTTTCATTTGAGAATAGAGGTCTAAACAGGTTATTGTCAAAGCTAATATTACATTTTGTGTGTGTGACTTCAGTACAGATACTTACAAGGTAATTTAACTCAGTAAATTACATTAACAAGTTTGCTTACGGACTTTGTAACTTAGAAGCCTAATGAAAAATTCTGCTGTGTTTTTCAGCCGATCAGTGTGTGAGTCATTGCAGTGCTCAAACCTGTGTATTGGCTCAGGAAGAACAGCTTCTACAGACCGGAGACAAACAGCTGGCCAGACACGTGCTGCTGTGCTTACTTCTTATTGTTGGCCTGTTTGCTGTAAATATTTTTTTCTCCCCATGCTGTTTAACTCATTGAGGTGGAATGATTTTTAGGAAAGCTATGTAGGCAGTCCAGTAAAAAATCTTCCAATTACTCATGTAACAATTCATGAAATAAATTAGAGGCTTTATTTTGGCCCCTTACTGGAAGAGAGATATCGTAAAATTAATTTTTCTGTGCCACATCATAAATTAAAGGCAAGTTAAGATTGATGATGTTAATGAGCAAGCCACACTGGAGAACCATAAAGAGAAAAAAAAAATGGAATTGGATCATTTGGTAATTAATTCAATACTGACCCTCCTCCCATTTTTCTCAAGAGCTAGTCTTCTTCCCTAGTCAATAATCAATTAAAAATATAAACTGAATTCTACTTCTGAAGGAGACTGTACAAAAATTCTTCCATCTGATCATGCTTATATTTGGAACATGGATTTCTCTGAGGTGCTTTAGTAATGAAGAATAATGTAAGACTTCATTTGAAATATGAAAATGCAATTTTGTTGCTTTTAGTGGTGGTTTGGAGGCAACACAGCTAAGCTGGTGTTGCCAAGCATCATTACTGACTAGTTCCCAGCTGCAAAGGTGGCTGTCCCTATGTAAAAGTGTGGAAATACCAGAATGATTAGGGATATAATTTGAATTTTTAACTGTGACAAAGATGAGAAACAACTGTCTCTGAATGTAAGGCTCAAAGTTGAGCTTCTTGTGGATGACAATTAGGGGGCAAGTATTTTTATTTGAAATGGAAAATACTATGGCACAAATATGTACTACTGAAAAGCAGGACAATGTGGCACAACTATGTAGTGTAATAGCTACTACTGTTGCTTTTCAGGTTCTGTTAAATTACAAAATGAAAGTTTACCCTCTCTTAAATTTCCTATATCAAATATTCCATGCTAATAATTTTCTTTACATCTTCTCTATTTAAGAGGTGTCCCAAATGTTAGCCTCTATTTCAGTTGTATCTGAATGATTACATAGATACTATGAAATGAGACCAGTTACATTAAAGAATTAGCCTTTACACCCAAAGGGATTAACTTTGGAGTTTTTTTTCCTTCTGTTAGGCATCTAAAATAGCTGAAGTGGTATGTGCTTCAGCTTTATGCAATCTTAACTATGCAGAAAATATGTAGAAAGCACTGGTCTCAGCTAAACAGGCCTAAAGACAAATACTGCAAATCTGTCCTGGCTAATCTTGTCTGTGTTAGGTTGAATACCTAAGTATGCTTAAGGCAAGTTCCTTATGTAAACACGTAAAGCCGCAGGACCTCTGCACTGCTATGTTTTGCATTATTTTTTTAAAAAACAAAGAAGCTCCTCCCTCAGCTATTAAGCCTAACTAAAATGATGTTTTAAGGTGTTTATTCCCTCTTATTGCCTTTATCTGAATCATTTGTTAGATAAAGACGGTGAAAATTGTAACAGAATCTATTAGCATGTGAAGAGTAAAAAAGTGCTTTTGATTTTTAACAGTTATGTTAGGTTTGTGGGTTTTGTTTGTTTGGTTTTTTGTTTGTTTTTTTTTTTTTTCTTAACAGAATCTTTCCAGTTGTTTGTGGTGGCTGTTCAACCAAGAGCCTGGAAGGCTATATGTGGAATTGCAGTTCTTCTGTGCTGTGTTTAATTTTGGTCAGGTATTTATCAATGTTTGTTCTGAAAATGAGTTTGTTAGTGGCTGTTGCAGCAGATGCTGTTACAAGCACTGTAAGTTGAAGCCCTCAAACAATGCTGAAGTCACCAGCTCCTTATGTTGTTTTCCCTTCTTTTCCTCAAGCTTACTCTTTTGCTTTGATAGCTCTCTTATCATAATGCATGTCTTTTATGTGTGTGAACACTTTCAAAGGTACAAATGTCAACTGAATGCCAAATGCCTATGGAAAATGAGTAGGATTTTAGCCTTGGTTTTAGCAGAAAGCTTCGCTGATGTCACTTCGATGGAGTTACACCAGTATAACTAAATAGGTGCAAGATGGCTGCATGGATACTTTTGCTATAAGGCTTTAAGTTATTATCTCTTTAGTTTCAGTTACAGAACCAGTAACTAAGCTGACAGTTAGATGTATAATTGTACCAGCTGCCCATAGCCTCTGTCAGTGCAAAGTGACACAAGGTAGGTTTGTTATCTATGAAGGTGAAAGCAATGCAGTGTTAAACGTATTAGAGGAATGTTTTACAGATCTGTGCACAGGCGTGCCTGCAAGGTGCACTGCAGTATCAAGTAATGATAGTAGTTTTGTTACAAAAGTGGCACAGAGAAATGAATTAACTAGAGAGCATTCTAGCATTCAAATTACAGTAAGTTACTACTGTAGTAGTAGTAGTTTCCTTAAAAATGCCTACTTTCCTTACTATAGTAAGTTACTGTAATTTTAAGGAAACTACTACCTAGTCTACTGTAGTAGAATGTAGTTTACTACATTCAAATTACAGTAAGTTACTGTAACTAGTAGACTAACAGTCTACTGTTGTAGACAGTAAATTATCCATGACCCAGCAATGTGCCCTTGTTGCCAAAAAGGCCAATGGAATCCTGGGCTGCATAGGGAAGAGTGTGGCCAGTAGGTTGAGGGAGGTCATTCTCCCCCTCTACTCTGCACTGGTGAGGCCACAACTGGAATACTGTGTCCATTTTTGGGCTCCCCAGTTCAAGAGGGACAGGGAACTGCTGGAGAGAGTCCAGCGAAGGGCAACTAAGATGATTAAGGGACTGGAGCATCTCCCTTATGAGGAAAGGCTGAGAGAGCTGGGACTCTTTAGCCTGGAGAAGAGAAGGCTGAGGGGAGACCTTATTATGGCATACAAGTATCTAAAGGGGGGGTTGAAGGAGGGTGGAGCCAGGCTCTTTTCAATGGTTCCCAGTGACAGGATGAGGGGTAATGGGCTCAGGTTAGAACACAAGAAGTTCCGTTCAAATACACGGAAAAACTTCTTTACGGTGAGGGTGACAGAGCACTGGCACAGGCTGCCCAGGGAGGTTGTGGAGTCCTCTTCTCTGGAGATTTTCAAGACCCGCCTGGATGCAGTCCTGAGTAATGTGCTGTAGGCAATCCTGCTTTAGCAGGGGAGTTGGACTAGATGATCTCTAGAGGTCCCTTCCAACTCTGAAAACTCCATGATTCCGTGAAGTCTGTTCTTTCCTTGACATTAACAAAGACAGATTTAAATAACTGGCTATGTAAGGATAGTCAGTTATCCTTAAGTGTCAGGTAGGATGTCACAGCATTAGGTTTACCAAACTGTTTCTTGAAGAGTTTCTTTGATGGACTGTTATGCATTAATCTGTCTTTTTAAGGCCCAAATGAAAAATCAAAGCAGAAACAAAATGCATTTTGAATGATATCTCAAGAAGAGGGATACTTTTCATATGTGTTTTGGCAATGAGTTTTTAACATTTTATTTCTCTTTCTTAGAAACCAAAGTTTTTGCTTAATGTTGCTTTTTCTGTTTTGTTTTTTTTTTCCTCCAGGGCTTCATTTGTTTTGGTATTTTTGGCTTAGATAAGCATTTAATCATTCTACCATTCAAAAGAAGGTAAATAGAATCTTTACACTTATACCTATAAACTTGATTAACGATAAACATTTTTAAAGGGTATTGAGTGTTCAGTGCCATTGCATTCCATTTCCTATTTGTTCAATCTTCCAAATCTCTTTTCTCCTCTAGTTGCGGAGAGCTACTTGCATTTCACTGTGCATGAGTTTTTACTGGTGTCCTAATGACGCTCCCAAAGACAAAAATCCCACAGGCTCCCTATAAACAAAATGTTTGGCAAATGATGGTGAAGTATGTGATTGGATCAGTGAGATGATGGATCTTCAGAAATAATTTCAGCTGATAAATTAGAACTTAGATGTGAATGCTGACCCAGATTCTGTCATCACTGTTTTAAAGTCCGTAACCTCATGCAAGTACTTTGTGTGTGGATGGACACTTTCACTGTGAAGGTGTAAGTTGTCCAAAGCCATCTTTAACTTAGAGCTAGCTGGCTGTGATGTGAATCCAGCAGCTAAAGCTAGCTCCCAACTGCTCTGTCTTTTTCCTTCTGCCTGAGCCTAGAATAAAGCCTCTCAGTGTTTAAAGGCCATACAAATATATTAGGAAGGCTGTATATAAAGTATTGGGCACAAAAACAGTAAAATGGTTGTGATAAGCTTCCTATGAGTTCCATTCTATTATTTGTAGTTTCCTTAAAAATGCCTCTGGTTGATTTGTTGTTTTTCCTTTTTTTTCTTTTTTTCTTTTTTTTTTTTTTCTTTCTTAAGACTTGAATTTCTTTGGGGAGGAAGAGAAGCATCAGGGCATACAGATCCCTCTGTACCTGAGGAAATCAGGATGACCTGTCAACAGTTTGTTCGTTATCATAGAGATCACTGTGTCAAAAGTATCGTCAGAGGCAGAAGGTAAGGTTCCTCCCTGCACATGTAACCTGTTACAAAGGTCATAGCTCACCTTTTGGAAATAATGACATGCAGTTTAATCTGTCTGTGGGCAATTCCTGTTGTGGCATTCAGACCTCAAGGTGAGGATTAAGAATTTAGTGGTAACAGAGGAATGTTTCTAGTCTCACACTGAAACATTGAGGTGCAAGTTATCGCATTATCCCATCCAGGTTTTATATAAATTATAAAATGTTTTGTATCATTAAGGCATTGCCCCAGTTTTTGCATTTAGCTGGAGTTCAGGAGAGAAAATCTTTCTGAAGAAATGTACATGGTAATGCCTGTAATAGAGTGCATGTGTCTGAGTTTTGTCAGGCTTGAGACCCTTCATTTGCTTTGTTTTGAGATTAAAAAGGTGTCAGTACTTAAGTGACTGAAAGTTTACTAATACACAGCTTTTACAGGAGGCGAAACTGTTGCAACTGATGTCAGTGTGTACTCAGAGGCCACTCAATATGTGAGATTACAGTGTTTGTAGGATCTGTACACCTTTTGAGTTCATACAATTTCTTTTGCTCATTCCTCTTGTGAGGCTTAAACCTCAATTTATGAGATCAGCAAAGCTTTCAGTGGCAAATTATGATACCCAAGTCAAGGATTATGTATTCAGGTACGTGTAGGCGGATAAGAAGAGAAACGCAGACAAGCAGCAGGAACAAGAAAAAGACTTCCTTTATTTAAATATTTACTATATGAAATGGAGACATGAAGAATTGTTCTAACATAACACTTCTACTTTTCTCATCATCTGAGCTTTTAAGTAGGGCTAATTTGGGGTGGTCTTTTAACGGTCAGATAGTCTGAAACCACATTCCAGAACTGTATTTGACAACAGCATGATTTCCTTCAGTCTCCTCAGAAGTCAGTAATGGTCCATAAGAAATGAAGTAATAAAGTTACTTATTTAGGAAAAATTAACTATGGCAGTTCAAGGACTTTCTTCTTTCATGCCATATAGCAAAAGTTGTATCAGAAAAGTTTTCTTTTGAAATAGGACAGGTTTTACAATTGTGTTTCCTGTGCCTCTGCTGCTGTTGTGGTTTCTTGGGCTTTGGGCTGTTCATTTGGTTGGGTTTTATTGTTTTTATTAATTATATATCCACCTGAGAATACATAAAAATCTGACATTTGTTGCTTCATTGTTTTAATATTATGTTTGTGTGGAACTAGTTTCATGTCCTATTTCTTCTTGCGAGTTAAAAGAAAGCATTTATCTTCTCACTTTAAATATTCACCTACCTTGATCCTATCCCCCTTAATTTAATCATTCTGTAACTGAGACCTTGTAGTCATGGATTTTTATTTATTTTAATTTTTGCTTCTCTGCTAATAGATGTTAACGCTTGTTCTGTGTTACTGCTGATTCTAACTTAAAAAAAAAAAAAAAAAAAGTTTGGGTATTGCTGTCTTGTATAGCTGTTAATCATCTTCAGAAACTTTGCACTTGGGTTCCATAGAGCAGATTTTAGATAACCAGAAACATTTACTGCTGTAGGTAAATTTCTGAATGGTATTTTTACTGCAACTAGGTAGATGTTAGTGGCATTGCCTCATAAATATGTAAAAGAAAATTAGTTCAGCCTTCTTGTAAAGGTTTTGTTTATTCTTAGTACTGCCTGTGTGGTAAATATTTAACTGGATATGCAAGTTAAATGGGTTTTGTTTACAATATATGTAAGCAGTTAGTGTCTGTTTAAAGCCTTAGGGAAATTTTAAAATGGAATTAAAGTGCAGATGTAGTTCCTGTTGTTGAGGCACGCTGCACTCAAATCAGATATTTTGTTGCAGAAACAGTCATGCTAATGAGTACACAGGAAGTAAGTATCCAAGAAATAAAAGTACCTTGTGTGTGTTTTTAGGAAAATTGCTACTTGTGTTCACTGAAGTTTATTTGCACAAGCATAAAATAACTTTGTATGTACATTTTGCTTCTTATTGAAGTGTCTGTAGGAAAAGGTAGTGAACATTGGCATGTCCCTAATATACAAAATTTGCAAATTCTCTTCTAACACGCTCTTAACTATCACGATGTCTTTCCTTGTTTCCTGCTATTTTTCCTTGCCTTTCCCCATCGTGCAGTGGTGATACCAGATTTACAGAACATGTGGGTGAATCATTCCTTTGACATACAGGTGTGGTGCAAAGATCTCCACTGGCATCTTCTTTGGCTGTGACCTGGTGAACTGGCTCATGCAAGTTGGCCTTGCCTCTGACCGTGGTGAAGCTGTGATGTATGGAGACAGACTGATGAAAGGAGGTGTCGTCCAGCATATTACAAACGAATTTGAATTTCGGGATGAATATTTGTATTACCGCTTTATTCCTAAGAGATCAGTTGCAGTTGAGAGCCTTTGACCTGAGCATGTAGGCAGAGGACAGGCAGTTAGGGGTGAATGTGATCACTTCTGCTGCCTTCACCACTGAAATTGGAAGTATTTTTTTCTCAGGGCTCTCAGAGAATTGTGTTATTCTCTCATGTAAAGTTAAGAGATGTGGTTCTACTTGTGTCTATTCTAAAGGACATAGTAGCAAGTGATGTTTAGTGAGTGTTCCAACCAGAATGCAACTAGAACAAACCAAGATGCTCTGGATTTAGAGCATTTTGAGGAAAACAAATAGCAAAATGATGTATATTGCTGTCGTATTATAGAGGCATTGTAACAGCATCTTTACTGACTGGTGCCACAATGACAAAAAAAAAAAACCAAAACAAAACATGAATGAGAGATATTTTTCATGTTGCTCTATGTTTTCCATACTTTAGTGTGACAAAATAATTGATTCCTGTTTACAGTCAGGCTTCCCTTTGACTTAATAGAAGTAGGATTTCTTCTGTCATACCCCAGTTTTTACTACTCTACTCTTGTCTAACACCAGGAACTTTTTCTAGCTGTTTGCACCTCAGATCAAGTAGTTTGTTTCTCCCTTAAAGGCAAAGTCCTCCATTTGTAAAAGTAGAATTATTGTGAAGATGATTCCAATGTCAGAAGATTAAAGCTGAGGAAATACTGAGTGCAATAAATAATGGTTTTGTACAAACTTATCAAATCTTAAAAACACATAAAAACACCCACTGCTCCCCCAAATTAGGAAATGATGTAGTGGAATTTCATACAAACAATTGGTTCTGAAGTTTTGCCTTATGGTGGTAGTAACAGCTTTGTCAAGAGTAGATTTTTACCTCCTGAAGTTGGCCTTTCCAGTATAATTCAGAAGTGCCAGCCTCAAATAAAGATGTTATGGAAGCCTTGGATACCCGTGCAAGTCAAGATGAAAAATTTTATCAACTCATAAAACCTTTTTAAATGAAATACAATGACTTTTAAATCTATTATATAAAGAATCCTAACTGAACATTGAAGTTACAGTTTAGAGTAGCTAAAGATCCTAAAATTTTAGTATTGATTGCCTAACACAGGTTTCTAATAAGCCTCAGGTATCCCCCTACGATGTTCCAAATGGTTACTTTAGTGTCATTCAGACTCCTGTGCACTGAAGGCAGAATGTGAGAATCTCTATGTCTTCTGCAGTATTTTGAAAAGGTTAAAGACAAACTGTAGTATCTGATACTCATTATGCTGCCCTTTTAAAACTGCAAGAACAGCATTTATATGTCTATATAAAAATTTTATATAGTGAGGGAAGGGAACCTAGGTATTAAAAAAATTTATTTGCTCAAGCATATGAATAACTTGTCATCCTTTTTTGAAAAAGATTTTCCTTTCTTTTTCTTTTTTTTTTTGTACACAGATTTTTTTATTATAGCTACTTATGCATCTATGTTGTATTAAGAATTAAAAGTGATTTTAGCAGCATAAACTACTGTTCAAGAAACAGTTGTTTTATGGTAGCTATAACTCCATGCAAGACTTATATTGGAAAAATAATTCCTTTTACTGTCAGTCTTATTGCACTTCTGCAGTGTGCACAGAAACACAACTGCATCCTACTGCATATGTATGCTATGCCAATGAACATATTTTAATGTTTTCCAGCAACAAAATAATTGACATTTGTATAAGGCTGTGGCCACAAAGGAAAACAATAGTCTATTTCCATTACAACTGCTGAAGATGGCTACATCAAATATTTTGGAATAATTATGTACATGTGACTTAACAGCAGAAGCCGTGAGTATGTCTGGCTTCTAAATATTGTAACTTGTCAATAAATCTGTTACTTGATTTCAGAGTTTTGAGCTGTGATGTGGTGTGAGGTGTGGGAGGATTATGTGTGCATGTCAAGATTTACAACAAATGGGTTTTTCTGAGAGATTTGTTAAAGTGGCTCTTGGCTTTCAAATTTGGTATTTCTTAAATCCATCTTTGATGCTCTTTAAGTAGGCAGAGGACTAGTTAATGGGTGTTCACACAAAGATGCCAGTTTTCATCTAACAGCTTGAACATCTTTAGGAACACATCAGTTATCATCTACTTTGGAGGACAAACCTTATGAGGAACGACTGAGGGATCTGGGGTTGTTTAGCCTGGAGAAGAGGAGGCTGAGGGGAGACCTTATCACCCTCTACAACTACCTGAAAGGAGGTTTTAGAGAGATGGGAGCTGACCTCTTCTCCCTGGCGACAAGTGATAGGACAAGAGGAAATGGGTTCAAGTTATGTCAGGGCAGGTTTAGATTAGATGTTAGGAAGCATTTTTTCACTGAAAGGGTTATTAAACATTGGAATAAGCTGCCCAGAGAGGTGGTGGATTCACCATCCCTGGAGGTGTTTAAGAAAAGGGTAGATGAGGTGCTTAGGGACATGGTTTAGGAGTGGTGGTGTTTTTATCAGGGTAGGTTAATGGTTGGACTTGATGATCTTAAAGGTCCCTTCCAACCTCACTGATTCTATGATTCTATGATTCTACTTACCAAATGCAGTATTTTATTTTTATTTTTTTTTAATTCTTTAGATGTTCAAGAAGTTGATCTTAGGTCAGTTTTATGGGTCTATGCGTAGCCATTGTTCTTGCACTCTTTTCTTTCTTGTTTTCATCATGAAGTCCTGCCCTTGCCTCCCTTTTCATAATGGCTCTGCTGTTCCCTAGATTTGAACACAATGTACCTGTTTTAAGTAAGAAATTTCTCGTAATTTCTGCTTGGAGGAGGCTCCCTGTTACAAATCTTATGAAGAGAACACCTCTAATTAACAACTGACACCAAATTCTGTTAGATTAACTGTTACAACATCGTGACTGCTGATATCATACCTGTTATTCTCTGATGAGAGTCTATGGTTGTTAATAAATAGACTAAGGAAACTAGGAATGAAATAAGGGATATCTATTTCTAAATCACTAGGTACTTCTGGAAGCTAAGAATAGACTTTGAATACCTTTAGAAAGTTAAGTAACTCTTTTATCTGATAGATACTTGCTTCCACCAAGGAGCACTGGCAAGTTTTAAAATAGCCTACAAATTGATGTATGTCAATAGTTGACCTACTGATGTGTGAATTTTTGGTGGTTAGAAATAGCTTTGCTTTAAAGATGTGGTCAGTGGTGCAATGAGTTCTTTTATTTTGAAGGTGCATTAGTATGGGATGAATCTTAGTTAACTTGGAAGTTACAGTTCCATGAAAACATCCACAAGTAAGTCCAGAGAAGTCTCCAGTGAAACAATGGATGTTTTCTAGCACTAATCTCAAAATAACTGTGATAATGGACAGGGGTGGAATATAAAACTTTCTGTTTTATAGGTAGCAATTTTAGTACTTTTTTGGTTTTAATAATGATCCTTCATAAAGCTCTAGACACTTTAAAATAAACTGCGAGATGTATTCCTAGGACGAAATACATGCAAAGATTGCCCTCTAGAGGCCATTCTGATTTTTTAAATTATTTTTGTATATGGTTGTGGGAGGGAGGGTTATTTATTCCTCCTGATCTCATGTTCGTTTCCTGTTTTTACACTGCATGTGTTCTAGGAGAATAGAATCCCAGGGGGGGAAAAAAGGTACCAAAATGTTCCATACTCTGTTAGCCATCACTTGGTCTATCTTCACGTCACATTGTTCTTACTTTGTGTCCTGTAGACCAGTAAATAAAAAACAGCACAGAAACCAGACGAACAGTTGGATTGTATCTGCCTATATTACAACCAGACCAATATGCTTAACCTGGTTAATTCCACCCCCTGATTAAGTGGCCAAGAAGTTCACTTCACTGCTCCACCACCTTCACTAACTTCATTATATTTGCATTGTAGCGTAAAATTGTTTCTCGTTCTGCTATGCCACCTGTAAACTTGTCTCATACCTTGGTTTCCAGCACAGTTTTACTTGACATTTATTGATGCTTTGAAGTTATAAAAGAGCTAGTGTGGAACAGCTGATGATCAAAAATAGGACAAAGATATACAGAGTTGTCAGACGTAGACACCCGTGAGGAAAACAGGTCACTATAGTAATTTTATTTTTTTTTACCTGTAGGGGAATAGAACAGAATGAGAAAACTGTATGTGTGTAGCCCCACCTTTAGCATCTGAGATGATTCTAGAAACTGACTAAATATAGAAAAATCATCAAAGAATGGTCTTTCTGTGGTCTGCTGTGTCTTTCTGTGGTGATGCTGTGTCATGTCATGTACTGCTACTGCAGCTCTAATGCTCCATTTCATGTTACATGTTCACTTCCGAAGGCTTGCAGAAATGCTGGGGTTTGGGTTGTTTTTTTTCCCTTCCACTCATACTTTTTACCCTGCTTGATCATGTAGTAAAGCCAGAATCTTCTTTCTTTTTTGTTTGCTCAGTTTTTACTTTGCCACAGATGGATAATAAAAGCGGCGTCACATACTGACCATTACTTTTAAACAGGATCAGGGAGGAAGAGTTCCTGGCAGGGCAAAAAGCTTGAATAAATTAACTCCACAGTCTAGTAATTTTGGCAAGACAAGTCATGGTTAAAAGGCTTTCTATGAAGTGAAAATATTTTAAAAGTCTTTTTAAGTGTCCCACTGAGTATGTGTATATGCTTGCGTAGCCCAACCTCTCCTTTCTCGTTGCCCAATTTAAAAAAAGTAACAATTCAAGAAACATTTAAAAATCTCCCACATGATGTAGCAAAGTGTATTACGGAATTAACTTGACAATAATCATACTGGTATGTAAATAAGTTAATTTATTTTTCATTAGCAGGGTGGGGAAAATAGGGAAGTGAAAATTTTGTGGTAACTTGCAGGATGCTTGCATTGTTGCATTCCATGTTATCAGATTTCACAAGAAATAGTGGTAAAATTTTAAATGTGATTTGGTTTTAACATACCTTGAACTCTTAGCCTCATTTTACATTGAAGGAGTAGAAGGTATGAAACGTATCTTAGAACGGTTTTATCAAACAGCTGAATATCAAACTTATTTGACTTGCATATCACTTTCCTTTTTATTCAGTGCAGTTTTAGGAAGTCCTTCAGCATGGTCATTGTAATTCAGGCAATGTGAAATTCTGCTACAGTTATCTTGACTATAAAAGGTACATGTGTGTACGCTAGAACTGACTTCTCCAAATCTGAGTTAGCGTTCTTCATCCAGAGATGGGGTTGTTCCACAATTTAGTCAAGCTGTCACATTCTAATTATATCTGTTTGTTGGCAAAATCAATCTCTGCTGACAGCTTTATGCCACATAGAGAAAAAGCCACTGCCTAGCTCTTAAGAGCCTTTTCAGCATTGCTTCATACAACCAAAAGCTGTTTGGCCTGAATATGAATCTGTGTCTTTAAAACTGCCCACACTAATTGGTATATTGAAAATAGGATGTAATCTGTATAGCCGCTTCATTAGAAAAGTTAATCATAAAACTTAATTTTACCACATTCAAATAGTAGTTTTAGCTATATATCTTGAGTTCTTCTTCTACACACTGTGAAAAAAGATTAACTGCTTGGTTAGTGTCAAGACATCCGTTTTGCAGGATTGACTCCATTTCACTTATCTTCTGTTTCTCCAACTCCTGTATCTCTTTCAGCATCTCTTTACCTTTGCCCTGCAAAAAGAAACGTATTTCACTAAAAACTATACAGAGTATGTAGTGTTCAACCTAACAAAATTCTGTTTTACTGTCCTTATTTTAACCTCTTGATAGTTTCTAGGGTACAAGTTTGTGTTGGTAGAAGTTAGCACCGTGACAGGTTTTCTTGGCTATCTTTCCTAGTATCTAGCACTCACTTCGTCTCCCTACATCCTTGTCTGATGGACTGAAAATAAACAAAATTAAAGCTCCTCTAGGTATTTATGGCATATGTCTTATTTTTAAAACATGTATGTGTAAATAGGGGAGACGCTACAGTTAAAAGTAAGCAACTACCTCCCTGCTTCACCTTTGTGTCCGGCTATCTTTGTGATCTTATTTCCTTTCCTGTCCATACCAAGCGATAACAAAAGGCATGCCCTCCTTACTGCCTAGGACCAGGGTCCTGAAGAGGAGTTGTATATTTGCCTGTGGCTGCTCAAGCATTTCCCCATCATCTGACTAGTGCAGGAGTATGTGTAGCTTGCTTCTTTGCAAGATGAGCGGTACAGATAGTTGCCTGTGGCTAGGCCTGGGAATACAGCAAAGTGCTAGTTGCAATTTTTAGTTTTTGAAACATATGCCTGCCAGATGCAAGGTGATGGGCTTCTGGTGCACTACAATGTTTTTCACAATCCATCAAAGGGCATTAAATGGTATCACATTAACAAAATGTGAGCAAGGAGCTTATATAAACCACCTGCTTGCACTGAAATCTAATTTAATCAACGTACCTCGATAGTTTCCATAACTACAGCAGCACTTTCATGTTTTTTATAGAGCTCATGTCTTCGATCTGGCTTGTTCTGAAAACGTGGTTGCTTCTTAACTGGATCATCATGACCAAATGTAGGGGAGCTAGTTTTTAATAACTGAGTAATATTGGGCACAAAAATGAAAGGCTTGAATACAGACCTAGAAAGAGAAATAGAACAGAGATCCTTTACTGATACTGTTTTGTTAAAATTGTTGAGTCAGTAAATTTCTGTATTTTCCCCCATTCTTCTAATTCCTTTTAAGAAAGAAGTCTTAAAAAAAAAAAAAAAAAAAAAAACAAACCAAAAAAAAACCAAACACCTCCTAACTGATGTTTAACTCAGTGTCACAGTCACAGCAGTGTTTCACTAGGTAGGTTGGTAGATGGCATTAATGTTCCTCCTACTTTTTGATTTGTGTTTTTTTCAGGGGAAAAAACCAAAACAACAACAACAAACAAACCAAAAAGGAATATAATCAGACAAATTGCAACACTTTTCATTAGATATTTGCAACTTTTTATCCTAATTGCTTGCTGCTACATCACCTTGCAGGATCTGGAGTTCCAGTAAAGAAGTGGATGCATGGCAGATTAGGCTCCTGAGGCAATACAGACACCATGCTTCCAGTTGTCATAAATTCACCTTCCATATTAATGCCACTCTCTTTGTCACGAAGAATTTTCATCATTATTTCAGAAGTGATAGACCCTATTTAAGATACAATACAATTATTTGCACACAGCGCTACTTACAATACCAACTAAATTGCATGTTCTCTACAACTGGGTGCTTTTCCTTTAATAGGCAATGCTAGTTTTAGTTTGTCCATGTTGGCAGAAAAAAAATCATCCTAACAGCATCCCTTAATATGTAACATACTTAAAAATATTATAGTTTTCCCCAAAATATTTATTTCAAAGAGTACCTGATAATGAGCTGTAACATTTATGACTTAGAAAAGGGGCAGGATGACAACACATGATGTTTCCCAGAAAGGTAAAATACATATGGTTAGCAAATGGCTGTTCCCACAGTAACTTTTCAGATAAAAATTAGTAGCTTGGATTAAAGGCTGAACTTTCTAAGCACTGTGGGGAAGTTAAGATAAAACACTATAATAGTTATTGGTATTTGAACACAGTTAATACCACTAGCTTGCTTTAGAAATGTAAAAATAATAACTGTGCATGGATTTTGTGTGTAACTTTGAAACGAAATGCCAAGACTGTAACTTTTTTTTTTTTTTTTTTTTTTTTAAGAATCTGACCTTCCAAAGCACTTAGGCTTCAAGTTGACAATTGAAAGGATGCACTGGAGTAACAACTTGTTCTGTACTCAGAATCAACAGAAACTATAATAGTACATCTATTTGTAAAGAAGTCTTAATCAATTACCTATGTGAGGTATAGTGCTAAATGTCTCTATGAAAATAACTCTTCCCACTTAGATGAAACAAAACCCTTTCTACATATGCCCCTGCATTTAGTGTTCAAATGATAATGCTGTTTACGTAGTGTACGCTGAAGCTTAAATACTGACACTAGGCAATCCAATATTCTAACAAGCAGCACTTGCAGTGGTTTTCTTTTTAAATTTGGTGTACCAGTTGACCATATACCCATGGCAGAAAAACACTAGGTCATTCACTGGGTTTTTTTTTTTTTAACTTGAAGGTATCTTCTACCATTTAATCTTTTAGTATTGCCCTCAGTGAAGTTCTAGCTGCATAAAGATTCTTTTTTTTTTTAACTGCCTTGCTGTTTCCTCTTAAAATAATCATTCTGCTGCTAATTCAGATGTCTCCAATATTATTTTTTTATACAGAATTCAAATTGCCTGTAGACAGGCATGCAGCATTACATTTCAGCAAGGAAACACTCAAGTATTCCCACAGTTGCCTGGTAAAGTCAGAGAATTCAAGAAATCAGCAAGCTAGATGAATAAAACAAATTGAAAGAAGCAACAGTCAGTTTGTCAACTGCAAATTGGCAACTTGTCCAGCAGGAAAGAAGGTATTGCATATTTTCCACTAGACTTTTTCATTATTTTGTATTCCTGAAACATATTCCCTGTTTTTTGAAATGTAAATAATGTTTATCTAAAAATGGTCTTCACATGGTAGGCAGCCTGGAAAAAACTACTATAATGCCACTGAGTGAAAAAGCTGGGAAGGGTAGATTAAGAAACCAGTGATTTTACTGATGCTGTAAACCAAATAGCTTTTAGTTAGGGCACCTATTCAAAATAAATGTAAACAAACTGAAATCATATGAGGCTGATAACCTGAACACCTAATGTGAGTTTTAAAATGGCTCAGGTAAATGCCTGAAAATGGGGATTTAGAATGAAAACACTGATAGAATCTCAGCATTGTTATAATACAAGTAAATACAGGTATTATGAAAATGCTTTCAATACTCAGAACCTGCAATTCCCAAAATGAATGCAGGATTTACATGATCACTAGAGCAGGACAGCAAAAGGTAATTCATTCTGGTGCATTAACTAAATGCTATACCTGGTCTGGCAGAGCTCAGCCAAATAAATAAAAAAGCATAGGGATGCAATGTAATTTTGGTTCAGATTAATTACTTCAAATGACCAAGGGAATACAGATGCAGCAAAAGCCTGCCTAGTGAATGCGGTTAGAAGAGAAGTTAATAGCTTCTTTCTATAGAGGTCTGAAAAATAAGTAAGTTAGTGATGAGGCGTATCTGCTTAGAGTACAGAAAATTATTTTGTTCTGCTCAGTGTTTTATTAGACTACACAATGATAGAGTAGCAGTTGTAGTGAAACTACAAAGATTTAAAAAACAATCTCAAAAAATAAATGCAATATATGTATCTGAATGTTGTGCTATTGTCTTAGGCCTATATAAATGGTACCTGACTGAAGCTGAAGTTGTTCATAAGGTTGTTTGTGGCTGCAAACAACTGGAATTCTGGCTTAGCCTCTGATTTTATTTCTTTTTCTTAGAGGTACAGTAATAATATATAGCCTACCAAAAAGTTTCAGAGCTAGGCCTTACGGAGTATTTAGTGGTAGGGTCATAATAGGACCTCTCAGTGTTGTTTCTGTAGCTGTGTGTGTTTGATATTTGACCCTTGTTTTAATTTTTCCTTATCAAAAAATTGGAAAAAATGGATAGGAGACTTCAAGTTCAGCGTTTCTCCTTTAGGCAAAAAGTGATTCTAATAAATTCTGGTTCACGAAATCATGTGGATGATTGCCCACTTCAGCTGTCTACTCATTTACGATTTAAGTAATGTAGTTCACTAAATGCTTTGCATATCTTTAAAAACAATATATAAAAAAATGATACCTTTGTGTTTGTTCATTAGTTTATAGCCTTCACAATATCGGCCTCTGGTTGTGGTCATTCTGGCAGTATTTACATAAGAATATGAAGCAGCGAAATCAAACTCCTTTTCCCCATCCCACCAGCCCTTGCTTTTGGCATATTCCTTCAGTTCCGGGTGTTCTCTGTCAATCTTGGTTGTGATAGAGAGCTGGTTGGAAATATTCCGTACACCTCCTGTTTGTAAGGTGAGAAAAGAATCGTTTTAATACATCAAATGCTTTTTCTTGGTATTTTCTTTACAATTGGCTTACTAAAGCAAATTATGCACTGAAGAGTTTTCTCCAAGATCTACGAGTCCTGTGGTTTATTTTTGGCCCTCTCTCACTGGCTGTATGTATCCTTCTTGTTGAAATTCTACTGCCACTCAGTTCTGATTCATCTACTTCTGTTGCCAACATCGTATTTCAGCTTCTGTCCTGATTATTCCCACCTTTACATTCTTCCTCTTAGACCTCCAAAGACATAGCTTGTCCTTCTAAGTCCACTGGAAGAATCAGCCACTTCAGGGCCCAATGCACTGATCCTGTCAGTACTACCCTGTCACCAAATGAAATTGTCATTTATTACCACCGTCCTTAAGACCATACATACTGCTGTCATTCTCATGCTGACCTTCTTGTTGTCCTCTGTTTTCCAAGTGCACAAGTGGTCATCTCTGAGTTTGAAAAGGCCCCCTGTGACTCAGGTCCTCTGTGAAACTTCTAGCCACTCCACCCTGATGCCCTAGGAAGCAACTCCTGTACATATCTAGAGGCTAGTTTGATGCCTTAATGAAACGGTAAATGAAAAGTGGAGAACTGCTCATTGTCATTGCCTTCGAAATGCGTAAAACGAAGAGCATCATCCATACCTTCTACTTTTTCTGCTGCCCAGTATTTTCCTGATGTCTCCAGCACCCATGCTTCCTTTCTGTCAGCTATCAGAAAACTGTTATGGTATGTAAATGCCATCTGGCTCTCCATACAGTTTCCTCCCTGTCCATATTTTTCTAGCAAATCAACTATGACAGTAAGAGCCTTTTCAGCTGTGTCCGCTCTCTCGAGTCCAAGCCTAAAACAAAAGGAAGATGTTATCTTTGGAATGATAAACTTTACATACAATTATTCAGCCCGGGTATTCAAGTTGAATTGAAATGTTATTTCTAACTGTACCTAATGCTTGTATGATCAGGTGAGAGAAGGAGCAAGTTCCTTAAAGGGCTTGTTTGAAGTGGGTCCTGCGTGTCCTTGAATGGGGAAAAACAACCAAATGGAAATATGGAAAGATGGGCAGAGGGCTCCTAGGAAGCATCTGCAAGTCCCGTGTGGGTACTGGACTGGGGGCAAACAGTACCAAGAAGAACTGACTGCCTTCCGTAGGTTAACGAGTTACACTGGCACCCAGTAAGGCAGGCACAAGGAGCTGTCATTTAAGTGGAGATGCGCAGCCAAGACTGAAACTTAAAAATATGTGCGTGAAAGATGGGGGAAATGGGAACAGACCCTAAAAAAGGGCCCAAACACTAGTTCCTGAAGTCCAGCTGTGCTCTACTGAAGCGTCTTGTTTCAGTTTATACTAAAACTTTGTAGAGAGGAAAACGTTTGATGATTTCCTTGACAGATTCTGTTTTAGTGCCCGATACCTCTCACGGGCTGCCAGCTCCTGGCAGAGATGTAACTCCTGTGCCGAGAAATGCTTATTTTCAAGCCTGGCCAGAACCGCAGAAGAGGCAGACATGCCTTCTGACAGCGAAAGCACCCATTTCCCCACATAACTCAACACAAGGAGGCTTCAAATTGAGCAGCGCGGATTCGGCGCCGTTTACCAACGCAGCCCGTGCCAACCTGACGAGGTCCATGCCGAGGAGAGCTTCGTCGCCGCCCACCTCCTCTCTCCCCCACACGGCTTCGTTCCCGATGCAGACGCCGTGCTCGTTGGCGCCCATCTCGGCGCCCCAGAGCCAGGCGGGCCGGCTCAGCACCACGGCGTGCGTCCTCTCCGCCTGCGCCACCCTCACGTACGTGCACTGCCGGGGGCGGGAGCACACCACACGTTACCGGCTGCCAACGCCCCCCCCCCCCCCTTGATTAACCCGCCAGATCGCGGGCTAAAAAGACATAGAAAATGGGACGAGAGGGGTTGTTTTGTTTGTTTGTTTGTTTGTTTGTTTGTCCTCACCTCCACCTCGGCGCCGGGCGGATGGTCGGCGGCCGGGAAGTACACCACCTCCTGCACCTCCTCCGCCGGCCGGTCCGAGTTTTTCCCGAAGACGACGCGACCCCCCGCCGCGGCGGGCGGCAGCGCCACGAAAGTGTCGCAGGAGCGGGGCGGCGGGCCGGGGGACATGCTGGCGCTGGCGGCGGCGGCTCCCCGGGACCTGGCGGTGGGGCGGGGCTGAGCGGCGGCCGCAGGAAGGCCCGCCCGCCGACCCGGAAGGCCCGGCGGAGGCAGGCGGCCGGCTGAGGGATCCCTGTCAGTGCGGAGAGCCGGTGGCTCCCTCCTCACCGCCGCCATGGGGAAGTCGTTCGCCAACTTCATGTGCAAGAAGGATTTTCATCCCGCCTCCAAGTCCAACATCAAGAAGGTGAGGGGGGGCCGGGCCGGGCCGGGCCGGCGGCCGGAGCCGTTGGTGTGGGCTGAGGCGCCGCCGGCCTTCAGCCGGTCGGTCAGTCAGGCCGCATCCGGGACTGGGACGGGGCCCGGCGGCGTCCCGGGGGGGATTGACGGGCTCCCGGTACCGCAGCGGCGTGAGTAGGGCATGGCGGCCGTCTGGCGGAGGGACCGGGGCCGGAGCAAGGAGGGGGGGGGCGAAGAGGCAGGAAAAAAAGTTAAATACTTGAAGCTTCAGGTTTGCTTGCTCGTAGGTGTGTATAACTATGGCCTTTTCCTGGCTTCAGCTTTTCAACACCTGGTTCTCTGGATAAATAGGCACCACACACCGTCCGGGAGAACCCCCACCTGTCACGGTGTGCCCGTGTTTTCCCAATATTTCCCACCTGCCTTAACCGGGTTCCAGGTCTCTCTTCCCCAGAACCATGCCAATTCTGGGACCTCCCGAGAGAACCTGGGATTTGGGGTCTGGTGAGACTTAGGTGTGGAAATGTCGCGATGGGGAAGATAGTGGCGCACCCAGGGTGTTTTCTGAGTCCGCTTTTCCCTTTGTATTACTCAGCTTTCCCCTGTCTCTTCAGTTCTTAAACATTGTTGGAGTTGCAGCTTGTCAAAATTACTGCTTGTGTGAAGTCCATTTGTTGAAATGCTGGATGAAAATAGTATATTTTATGTGATCAGAATGGGAATTTTCCCTTGTTAAGTATTTTCAATAGATTAAGCCAGTTAAGTATTTATACATGAATACATTTCGCAGTAGTTTTTGTGTTTGTTTAAAGTAGAAACTTACTTGTTTTGACTAGGTATGGATGGCGGAACAGAAAATATCATATGATAAGAAGAAACAAGAAGAATTAATGCAACAGTATCTTAAAGAACAGGAATCCTATGATAATAGGTGAGAATTGGCATAAGATCGCATACTTCTTCCTACTGTCTCTTCTTGTCATGGTAGTGAAGGCCATCTCATTGTGACTTGTTTGAAATACTGTCTCCCACTGACCGTAGGAGAGGACAGCGACTCATACATTGATATCTGATTAAGCAGAGGTCACAATAACTTCTTTAAAATGGCTTGTGCGTGTCATATAATTGATTTCAAAATATGTTACGTTGCACAGGAACAGCAGGTAAACTCGTATAGCAACATACTTAGATCACAGAGAAATCTATCCTCTATAATTCTGTGGACACAGAGTTATGTTTCAGTTGTGACTGAAATGTGTGATTTTTGGTACACAATGGAGCATGCAAAAGTATTGACTGGTCTCTCAGGTTTTTTGATATTCTACTTCTGGTACTCAAATTAACAAATGAAAAAATATGCCAGTTGTTATCACAATTTCCTGCTGCACTTTTTTTTATTATTATTTTTTAAGTAAGTAAGACCAAAGTGAATGTTTTTTATGTAACACCCCAAACTCTGTCATTTTTATTTAGATTGCTTATGGGTGATGAGCGTGTGAAGAATGGTCTGAATTTCATGTATGAGGCCCCACCTGGAGCAAAGAAAGGTATTCTGGTTTCCTGATTGTGAACGGACAATAATGCAAAGCTAAAAACCTTCTGAAGAAACAAGCATAGTGTCTTTTATTTTAAAATAATGTGTTCATAGTGAAGTGATGCTAGAAGTTCTTCCTGTGTGAATATGCAGAGATTTATAGTATGTAATAATTTTGATCTCAGACTATTTTAATTTCTTTCAAACTGAGAATGGTTAGGGTTGTTTGGGTGGGTTTTTTTAAACAACAGTTCAGCATGAAGGGAAAAACAGATAAAATATATTTCCTGGCAACAGCAGAAATTCTGTCCTTAAGAAAAGGTGTTTATTTAGCCAATTATAAAGCCATTGGATGAGGAGGACTAGACATGATGACCAAGGCAATGACTCAGACAACACAAACTTGTATTTTGGCCTACTTTCCTTTTTAAAAATAGCAAGGTCACTTTTGCTTAAAAATTCTGCCCATAATTCAGCTTGATGCATGTCAGGCATAAGAAATACCAAAGAAGTTGAATTAGTGTAGTCAAAAGTGCTGGGTGGCCTGACTCTGGTGGGTCTGTTTATGACAGTATGACAGTATTTAGTAGATTCATAAAAAGAAGTTACTACGTACCTGGTGGATACTCATATTAGTCATTTAATTTTAGCAAAATCTGAAAGTAAGTGCAGAACTAAGAAAACATACTTGCTTTACAATAAAACTTGTTCCCAGTCTTTCTCATTTGCATGAAAACCCTTGAAAATACTTGGATGGGCTCATTCTTCTAGAGCAAATTTTGCAATTATTTAAGTTACTCTTAAAGTAATCCCTTAAGATTAGAGCAAATGCAATTTTAAACTAGTAATTTTTGGTAAAAAAATCTTTTTCTTAAGATTTTAAAATGAAGTATTGTTGCCACTTTTGCAAAAAAAATATTGAAGTGTTTTGTATTTTTATATCAAATCAATGTGTAGTTTAAAAGATTATTCTGGTTTTACAAGATTTGTAACCACATACTAGAGGCTGTTTATTTGTATGTGTGCTCTATTCAAATAAAGTTACTTTCTGCGTATTTGCACTATTAGTATAAAGCATAAAATATTTTGTCTCCAGCTTAGACACCAGCTGTATTTTAGATGTATAATTAATATATCATTTCTCTTCTTTCCATGATTTCTGAAAATTTGAAGAGGAAACTAAAGAGGTATTTCATTACATCATTTCTTTACGTTTTCTTACTACTTACTTAAAATGTATTTAAAAAAAAAAATCAAACTTACCATGTTTTCTGTTTTACAGCAAGAAGGGGAGACTGAATACAAATTTGAATGGCAAAAAGTCGCCCCTCGAGAAAAGTAAGATGTCTGGATTTTATCAGAATATTTTTTTTCTACTTACTTACTTTTCATATCCTTTTTTTTTTTTCTTTCCCATTTTGTTTTTGAGCAGGTCACTTGTGTAATCCTGTCATGTCCTGGGAGTTAATTAGTAAAACTTGTAAACCTGGAACTGTTTCCTTGACCAGCTTAGTTTTTGTTTGAATTTTGGATCCATATTTAAAACACTTTAAAACCAACATTTACCAGGAATATATCTCTGAAATGGATACACGTAACAATAAAAGGTAGTTTTGTATATGATGGGTTTTAAAAAAACAGTGAATTGAGTATATGTGTTCTTTTGTGTTTGTGTAACAGATATGCTAAGGATGATATGAATATCAGAGATCAGCCATTTGGTATCCAGGCAAGTTACATAAATTTCACTCTGTGGATGTCTTGGGTATATTTCAAATATTATCTAACTGCAGAACACTCACATGGACTCTCTTAATTTTATCATCTGTTTCTCAGTGAGTTTAAAAGCTTCTCTTATGCCTAATAACATAGACGTTTCTGTAAATGGTAAGTTGTATTGTTAACAAAATGATGTAATTTTTTTTTTCCTTTTAGGTGCGGAATGTGAGATGTATTAAATGCCACAAGTGGGGACATGTAAACACTGATCGAGAATGTCCCTTATTTGGCCTTTCTGGAATTAATGCGAGTTCAGTCGCCAGTGATGGTTCAGGTAGGCAGTAAATATCTTTTAAAGGTGCTGGTTTGATATTTTGGGGGAGCTCATCATGTTTAATTTTAGAAGGTTTAAGTTTATCATATTTCAAAGGGTTGATGAGACAGGGAAAACACTTCTTTATTCCAAATGTAGGATCCACAATTTCAATTTAATTATTCCAAATTACAGGGACTTAATTTTCTAATTAGGAACATGTTTTAAAAAGATTCCGTAATGACTGTTGCTTTGATTCTGTGGCAAAAATGCAGAAGCTGCAATGAGATTGTTTATATCAGAATGACAATATTTGTGTCATCAAAAAAAAATTAACATAATGGATTGTCAAAGACTATCCCAGTTCAGATTCAGGCAAACTGGTTGGAAAAGCTGGATTATATCAGTATATCTCTGTTAATCAGTTGGAAAAAAGGAGAGGCTTAGGTTTTTTTTAATATATGTAATTGTGCTTCTGTAAGTGGACAAGCAATTGAAATCTAGATTTCCGAACGTCTGGTTTCCTTTCAGCTGGCTTCTTGTTGCTTCTTGAACTACGTTTTTTTTCCCCTATTAGCTTTCCTGTTACTTGATGTCACACAGCATTTAGTGTTAGATGAGGTTTAAAGAAGTGGATATAAACATTCAAATTGAATAATTTTTTTTCTACAATACTTTGTTTTCTGTGAGTTGACCCGAGTTTTTAACACTTTTAGGATTCTTAATATTCTGCCATGTTAAAGAAACACCTGGTAACCTGGGTGAGTCTCCAGACTTGCTGTACCGTGCTTCAAGGTCATGTGCTGTGTTGTGTATTCAGTTTTGCAGGGATACCATTATAATTGCACACTTGATAACATCTGGTTTTCTTCTGTCTTTCCTCAAGTTATCTATTTTATGTAGTAGCTCTTGGTTTTATTACATATTTAGCCTACCAACGTTCTTGCTTTTCAGCATTATATCGCTTAGATGTGTCATCTCTTTGAGATGAGACCTGGCACTGTCTGGTGATTATACCATTGCATTAGCTGTCCTGTAGTTGACATTCTCAGCCTTTCTATTCAGTAGTTTATAATATTAAATCATTTTCTTGCTTCATTCTTACCTTACAGTGTAAAATGTACACTCTGCAGTGTCAATATAAAAGTGCTTGTTTCAAACCTAATTGAACTAACTATCTAGGTGTAGGCAACGTGTGACTGCTGTGGGTGTTTCCTAGTCAGAGATGTTCTCTGGGTAGCTTTCCAAACCATCTTTCTAAGCCTAAAGAGAGAGATTTAGTACATATGGTAAATTTTGCATGAAGGAAAGTGCTGTAAAATTACATAGTGTTCTCAGACCCCGCCAATGCCCTCTCATTTTCAACTCTGGAACTTAGAAGACAGCATGCTATGCTGAGTAGTTTTTTTATAGGTTGAGGAAGGATTTCAGGGAGCAGGGGTGGGCGACAGATCAGGGTTTGTATATATAATTTGTACGACACTGTTCTTGGATTTGAATAGTCAGCTGTAATGATATTGGTACTTTCTCTTTCTTTCTTTCAGGGAAACTATATGTAAAAACACTGTAGGTAAAGTTTAAAACAATCTGAAGTTCTTGATTTAATAGCAGATACAAGGCTTATAGCAAGAAGTAATATCATTAATTAGATCATCAGATAAAAGGTTGTCTGCTTTTTCTAACCTCAGGAATACAATCCTTTCATCAACTTTTCTAAAACTTCATCTGATTTAATAACAAGCTAAATTACACTCCACTGACGACTTCTGGAAATTCCATGTATGTAAATGAAGCACTACAGTTAAGTGAGATCACAAGTTATTGAATTCACTGATTTTCTTAAGGCTTATAATTCATCCACATGGCTTGTTAAAGCTTACATCACACATTTAAAAAAACAAAAACAAAAAAAAACCCAACTCAAATGAAAAACAGCAACTGATTTGTTTTAACTAAACCCTGACATCAGTCCTGTGTTGGCTGGGATGGGAGTAAGTATCTTTGCATTGCTGAGAGTTCTACCCAGTTGTTGCAGTGCTGCAGATCTGCAGTTAGCTCTGTAAAATTAGCCTACACTGAGAGTAAAACAGTGTTTCTACTTTTCCTAACAAGACACTGCAACATTAAAAAGACAAAATCTGTGATATTCTGATCAACATCCCCAACAATATAATCTTCTCTTGACCATTTCTCTTTATTGCTCTTTGTTTCCTCTCATTACGTCTGTTTAATGCTTTGTTACTAGCCCTAATGTTGAATCTGTATCCACCTCTAAGAACCTTCTTCTGTTCCTCTGTACAACACAACTCCTCAAGCTCTGCTTCCTCCTGCTTGTCTTTATCAGTAATTGCATGCACTCCTAAGCTGCTTTTATGTCTCTAAATGAAATTGCTCATTATTTTCTGATTATTTTATAGTACTGCAAAAATGTCCGTTGCCACACTGTTCTTTAGACTGGCTAGAACTGCAGAAAAGACTGCTTTGTAAGGTACAGAGAGTTTTTATGAAATCATCTTTTTATGCAACCTTTCTGTGTTTCATGAACTGATGATTAGGTTTAAAAAAAAATAACCAAAAGCACTTGCATTGCTTCCCCCACACACCCCACCATGTATCACAAGTGTCTCCTCATGCTTAGAAAGCTGGTAAAAATCATGTACATGGTCCAAAGTGTTCATTTATTGTGAATGTCAACACCAAAAAAAAAAAAAGTACAAACCCACTTAGCTTCCAAGGTCTGAACTCCAACATACAATTTTCAGAAGCTGTCTGTTTGTTTCTAGAATGTAGAAGAAAATACGTGCCTCTGAAGAGAACAATAAATAGGGATTTCAAGGGTGGGGAGTGATTGCTTATAGTATACAGCAAGTCTGGAATGTGTATTTAATTTATTTGACTTTTTTTTAATAGCTAAATGTGTAAAATATATGTTTGCAACCAGCTCTCCAGAAAGAGTTGAAAAATGTTGGGCTAAATTATTAGAGCAAATAATACTTTTAACCGTCAGGAAGTAGTTTCATATGTGGAGAGTCATCCTTGAAAGCTTGTTCCCAGCTTGTGTGTCAGGAAATAAAAATAAAAATATTGTCTCATAAATTAAAGGGTACATCTGAGAAATGCAGATATAATAAGGAATAAAGGTGAAACCACAATAAAATTTTAGTACAATAGTGAATATACCAGGACTCCAATTAGTTTATTAAAATAATTGTATTAGAAGGACTAAATTGAGGCTATAAATCATTGAAACTTTTTTTTTTTTTAAAAAAAGCAAATCTTTGGAATTTTTGAATAAAGTCTTTGAAGTTATTTACTTGGTAGCACTTTATTTCCTCTGATTTATAGTCTTTTTGTGCTAATAAAAGATGGTCTGACATCCTTTTCTTGCAAACTGAACTGAATAATTTTTTCTAGGCAGTGTATGGTAGTTACGCTACCTAAATTTCGGTTAGGATTCTGCAAACTTTGGAAATACTTTCCCTTGTTAGAGCACACCATGCATCAGCACAGTGTTGGAAGACGCTAGTCCGTGTACTGTAGAGCATCCTGGCTGGTAATGAATCTCTAAGCAATCAGTGCTGGGGAACCCTTGACCTCACAGCTCTGAATCTGATATTCTAAGGACATTGTCATCACTAATTTCTGCAGAAGTGGCTTTTAAGAAATGGTCTGGCTTCCCTGTAGGAGACTTTTAGCAGGCCTTGTTCTTCTGAACCTTGTTGTTCTTCCACTTTAGAGAAGCACACTTAGCACACAGGAAAATAGATGACTTTGTTTTGTTCGCTGCTCTCTTTATGCATTTACCCAAATGTGTTTCTATCCACAGAACAGTAACGGTAGAAACTTTATATGCTCTGCTGTAAAGAAGGACTGAAACATCTCATACATACGAGTTTAGGAACCACAGGAGAAGCTTATTATATACAATTAGACTCATGACTGAATTCCGTCATGTATTAACTTTGAAGTCTTTTGAAGTCTTTAAAAATCCCTAGTGTAGAAGGGTAACTTCTCTCAGGAACATTACTGAACAGAGTTAATTAACCTGGAAAGGAAACAGGGTGATTTAGCGCAGGTAGGCAGCTCAGCCCCACACTGCGCTTGCTTACTCCCTACCAGCGGGATGGGGGAGAGAGTTGGAAGGTTGAAAGTGAGAAAACTCGTGGGTTGAGATAAAGCTGGTTTAATAAGTAAAGCAAAAGCCGTGCACGCAAGCAAAGTGAAACAGGAATTCATTCGCTGCTTCCCATGAGTAGGCAGGTGTTCAGCCATCCCCAGGAAAGCAGGGCTCCATCGTTGTAACGGTTACTTGGGAAGGCAAAACACCGTAACTCCAAACTTCCCCCCCCTTCCTCCTTCTTCCTCAGCTTTATATGCTGAGCATGACGTCATATGGTATGGGGTATCCCTTCGGTCAGTTGGCTTCGGCTGTCCTGGCTGTGTCCCCTCCCAACTTTTTGTGCACCCCAGCCTATTTGCTGGCGGGGCAGTGTGGGAAGCAGAAAATGCCTTGATGCTGTGCAAGCACTGCGCAGCAATAACTAAAATGTCATCAACACACTTTTGGTCATAAACCCAAAACTTAGACTCCATACAAGCTACTATGAATAAAATTAACTTTATCCCAGCCAAAACCAGTACAAACAGCAGTAGCCACAGTATTGCTAACAAATCTTTACACATGTATAAAAGATTGGCACTTACTTAATTTGAAGGATATTTCCATCTCTCTCCTTGGTCAAAAGCAAAAGCTTTTGACAGAAAATGAGGGTAAAAAATTGTTTTATTATGATAACCAAATTACTGGGTTAAAAACAGCAAGACCAGCCTTTCCCCATCCTTCCCTTTCTTCCTCCAAAAACCAGTCCTTCAAAGGTCTTAGTTGAATAGTGACTTCAATTTAATAAAATTCCGGGGGGTGATGTGTATTTTTTTTTAAATGCCCAAATTGGCGAGTTTCAGTAGGATTTAAACTTTTTTTTCATTCAAATAAGGAGTCTTAAGTAATGCAGAAGCAGTTTTATCCAAATGAGTAGGTCATGCTAAAGGGAAAGAAATAGCACGTGAACAGAACAGTGAATGAGTGCTTCATATTGTGTTCCACCAAAAAGCAAAGGTGCTGCATTTCAACATTTCTTGATATTTTGTTGATAGAAATTTTCCAGAATAGTCAGCTATTAGAAGGTGCTTAAAAAAAAAAATAATCCAACTTTATTCTTCAGATATTTGAGGACTATATACTTTTAATTGTCATTGTTTCTTTTGACACTATATAAATGATGTATCTCAACAAACAAAGAAAATATTCAAGATCACGATACAAATTCAGTTTGTGTTTTGTTCTAATTTTTTCCTCCTTCAGAAAGACTATTTTTTTCAGCCTTGGAGGAAATTTTTGAGTTAAAATGAATGAAAATGAAACTCCTATGTCTGATTTAGTTGCATTATCTAAAATTCTTGCTGTTTGTCTGGGAGAAAAAAAAGAAGAGCTATTGATTCCCTATGCACAATTTTTTTCACATCATAAAATAACCACCAATATAGGTTTTTTCTTTCCTATAAATTCTATAAGCTGTGATTCTCTTATTTCAGCAGAAGGATACTTATCTTTGAATCTTACGTGAGGACTGCATTGTAATCTTCCCCTTTGCACATAAACTGATGGGCAATTGCTGGTTTGGATTCGGTGTTGAATATCTTGTATGCAAAGACTGGTCATGGGCCACAGTTTACTCCGGTGCAACCACGGCAGGGCGAGAGCGTGTCTGTGGCACAGAACTGTGTTCTGTGAGAAAAGACTGCTGTCTTTCAAGATCTGACATATACTGCAGCGCTCCAGCAAACAAAAATAATTACAATCAGTACCTTAACTTAGGCTTGGTGGCCTGGTTATTTTACTTCTGGGACCATTTTACTAATCTAGCTGGTAATTCATACAAAAAAAATAATAATCTTACCATTAAAAAAGGGCCTATTGAATAATATCTCACCAGTGAATAGAGATTATTTTTGCAATAAGGCAATTTCAGTGGATGTGGTTATCATGGGATAATCACACCCCTGGGGTACAGCCTTGTCTGTAATCTCCCAGGAGTGTAATTATTTCATGATAACTGCACCCCCTGGTGTTGCATTATTTCCATTATGAAATTCTTAGTTTTAAATATAAAGTAACTTTCTTTGATCACTGGAAACTGCGAAGTAGTGTTAGAATGTTCCAGCTGTGAGGCTTACAGAGACCAACTTATAAGATTTACTTCTCCTTTACAAAGCTAAATTAGGCAATCAAAATGCTTCTTTGGGCTAAACTGATTTACAGGATTTTTTTACTGATAAAATCCTAACTTTCAAAGTTCAGACAAGACGAAAATATGACTTGTGGTTCTGACTTAATGTGTCACTGTGTATATATGCATGTGTAAAATATGTAATATATACCAGCAAAAAAAGCAGATCACTAGCATCTAAAAGTTTCCCTGTTTTTACAAAGCTTTTTTATATCATTAGCCAGCAGCATCTGTTGATTGTTAATTTTTTTTATGCTTTCTGGTGCTTTTTTTTGTGAAGCCTGAAAAGCTTTTGACTTCATTAGAACAGAGACTAGTAGGTTTCCTGTGAAAAGTGTTTTGAACTAATACTGTTCTTTTACTTCAAAATTGCCTGCAACTTTCTTGGTCAGGTGAAGTTAGGACAAACTAAATACCTCTTTTTTTTTTTTTTTTTTTTCCTCTTCCTTTTTTTTTTTTTTTCCTGCAAGCAATCTGTCTTGCTCAGTGAGGGCTGAGGCGGAGAGAATTACTAAAGGACTATGAACGCTTACAACTTTTATCATATGTTTTTAGATCGAATAACTTGCTAGGAATCTATTACTATCTTAAGAAAGAAGGCTAGTGTCTCAAGTGGGTAGGTAATTTTATGAATGGTGTAGTTCGAAGTGGGATGCTGAGATGAAAAAAGGTTCTTATGCTCTTGGCCTGTGAAACCTAAGCCTGGAGAGTGCTGGGCATCCCTCTCTGCTGTGGACTACTTCAAATGTTTTGCAGCCGATTGGCTCCATCCAGCGAAATTACCAAGAAGAAAGAGAGTAGTGTAAAGTGATTCCGTGATTCCATGTTGTGGAAAATTCAGGCAAATAATGGTAAAAATGTATTTGAGTAACATGTACATGTATCTAGTGTCTTATAGTCTACCAAGATAAATTCTAGGTGTGTCTATGCTAATGCAGCCTTCTAAAAATGCAGTGTCAGCTCCTGGAGTTTGTGCCTTCTCTATTCATTGCTTGAGTGCCCGTAAACTAGTTGTGGTTGTGGTTTCCATCAGACTATCGCTTAGTGTGTTCAACTGTTCTTTAGCTTTTGGGTGAAATTCCTTTCCTCGGTAATCATTGAAATTATCAGTCACGTGGAGGCAGCAAAAAAGGAAACCTATGTATAAGTTATATTATGTCTGTATCTCACTGCATTTTTTTGGTGACAAATATGGTACCTTTTTGTTTCCCAGTGGATAAAAATCTGCATTCTATCAGGAGAGCGGGGAATTATTTAAGTGTTCTCTTGAATCTATTATAACAAAGAAAAGGTATTTGAATATGTTAACTGTGAATATTTGTAGAAATGGTGACCTGAAGAAACATACAGTCTATGAAACCTTCCTTTAAGATCTGCAGCTGAGACCTTTGATTGTGAACAGTAGGAACCTTAACTAAATCTTCACATAGTTTAAGAACTGTCACATTTTAGAATAATCCTCCGTTTATGTTTCAGAAGCCTCTATATTTGGTGTGAATGCATAAAATACAGATTTCTATTAGAAGTCTTGTGCTTGGCATTTAAGCAATAAGTATGGACTCCTATAGCAGTTTGATAATGTTAAATGGTTTTTACTACTTAAAAAAAGTAAAAAGGAAACTCAGGTTTCTCTGAAATACCCTATGACAAAAGCATGGCAAATTATACTGAAATTCTGTGCTAAAGTGTTAAATTCGGTTAAACTACAGACCCTCTGGAGAAGATCTAATTAAAAGCCAGATTTTTTTTTTATTCATTGATTTCTCTCAATGCCAACTGCAGCAGTTGCTTTGAAGTGTAAATATGGTCTGAATGCAGTCATCTCTGAAATAGATGGGAAAATTATCAGTAAAAAATGATCAATTCTGAATTATTGGAGGCAGCATAAATTTGCTATGTTCTTCATGATCACATAATTTTGATAATAGCTCTTTGTCCTTTAGATAAATAAGTGACCACTCTTATCTCTGTCACAACCGCAATAAAAGTTCACAGACGATACAGCGTGATTAGGCTCAGTCTGTCATTTTTTTCCATTTTTGTTCAATTTCCTTTGAAGCCGTATGAGAAAAAAAAAAAAGTCTGGAGAGCACAAAAAAAGTATATGGATGTATTGACAAAACTGTATGCTAAATTTAAAGTTAGTTTCTCTTTTAAAGCAAATCCTAAAAAGCCTCATATCATATGTTACACCTTTGCTACCACCCAGAGAAGACAACATTCTGAATTCAGGGTATATTCATCCTTCATGTGATTGTGTGCTAAACTGAAACCCACCAGCAGAGTGGTTTTCTAAAACCTAGTTAATGTGAAAGAGCTGTTTGTATACTCCCTGGAGTATGTATGTATGTACATATTTTTCCACAGCAGAGCATAGCTTTAGTATCACTGTTACTTAGGAAATCAAATTTCAGTTTGGAAGAGTTATAGCCTCATGTTGTCCAAAATACATGTAAGTCAGAACGAAGGCAATATGCTTTAGGCCTAGTTTGCTACCAAAAAATCTGTGGTAATAAAGGATAAGCCTTGAAAGTATCATGTCTTTGATCCATAAATTAATTTTTAAACACGGTAGAGTGGAGTATACTGTGTGTGACGTATACTGACAAATTGGTAGCAGATATGCCAGTGTCCTTTGTTTACATTTACATTCATGTAAATTATCTCTTTATTACCAAGTCAGGAGAAATCTGATGGTATAATAACAGTGATATTTTTAGGTTAAAATGATCACATCTGTAAGCTAAAATATGTCTCACACCAGAACACCTTCTCAGGAAGGGGAAGCTCTAGAAAAGCCCTATTCTAAGTAATCTATTTTGATGATAGGCAAAATGAGCATTAGTTAAAATAAAGGTTAAACAGTTGTAACTGAAGTGAGACCATGAAGAATCTACTGTCTTTTGCAGTAACTTTTGTATTTCATTTCATAACAAAACATAGCAGCAGCAGCAGTACAACTGGTTACAGTAATTTCCCCTGCCACAGGTAGGAGTAGGGGTTACACTATTACTGCTTCTTATCTCTGCTTTCCATATCTATTCCACAACAAAAATCCGTTTGAAACTTAATTGATTGCAAAGAATAATTTGGTTTGCTCATCTGCGCTGGTAACAGCAGTGAAAGCTTTTTTCAATAAATTCAGCAGATACTGTCAAGTCTATGCATCATGAGCAGATAGAAGTAAAACTGCTGGTTTTGGTGATCCTGGCAATCGTAACATTATGGTCTGTCCTTACTGCCACTGAAACTGTTGCAGAAAAAGTGGTATTTAATCACAGTCGTTATGAAAAGAGGTTTTAGCATACTGTTCTCTAATATTGGGTAATTTGAAAAATGTGCTTTAGATGTTTTAATGGAGGCCTGCTAGATGGTGTGTTACAGCGAGCATTGTTCTCCTAAGAGGAGTCCTGTGCCCGTGCCTCTTAGAGGAAACATTCTGGCAATGACAGAGTGTTACATACACTCTGCATTTGTAGCTTCAGGAGAAGTACAAGACAAAATTGAAAATGAATTGCAGCTATAGGTTTCTCTTGTTTCAGGGCCAGGAGTGGGGTTAGTAAGGCGGGGTGGGAGAGCTTGCTGTAAACTAGGCATTTAAGTAATTGAAATCCAGAATTATATTTTCCCCCCTGGTTGTTTAACAGAAGCAGAATTGATTCTGTTAAATTCACCTCGGTTAAGTGCGATAAGAAATTGGAGTGCTTTTTGTTACAAAAAAGCAAATTGACAATACGTTGTAGAAATCCTAGTATGATATATATCTTCTGCAATCCAGTATAATTGATGCTCCTGTAGGCTTCAGAAAAATTCTATTTACAGCTCTTCTGTTTATTTAATTGTACGAATATTATAAAGATGCACCAGCAGCTGTCAAGCTAACGTTGCACTCAGGTTGTATTTTGTGAAGACTGAAATCCTTCTTTTCACACTTCATTGAATGGTTTGAGTTTCCTGATATGTGCCCCAACTCTTTGAGTCAACTGAGCTATCTGGATTTCTTCCTTAAATAGTATCTTAAACAGAAGATAACAGAGAGAATTAATGCAGCAAGAACTTCTGTGGGAAGTAAGAAGCAGGAAGAAACTGTAGTCTGTTTGCTTGACAACACTATTTCTTGAGAATTATAAAGACCATGAAAAAATAATTTAAAAATCCTTTAGTGGGTCCTTAACTATGGAGCCTCTTTTGTGCAAGCCCTGAATAAAATTTTAAGTACCTGTAGCTGTAGAAAACTTAACAAGTTGTCAGTTGTCTTAGTGCACAAAAATAAGTATGATATCAGCATGCAATTAATTCCACTATATGATAAAAAGCTTTTCCGAGACTATGAATTAATTTTAAAGCAGATAAATGTTTTAGTTTAAAACAAGTGTCATCTGGAAAAGTTTTAAAGGTTTTTTTCTTTTCTTTTTTTCCCTATCAAAATGTAAATTCCAGAAAATAAGCTTGACAGTCATATTCAAAAATAGCAAGGTACTGTATTTGACTTATTTCAGAAAGAATAAGAAACAGATGATGAAACATGGTAACTTTGAACTTATTTTTAGTTTGCTGATGGATGAATGCTGAGAGACTAGTTGTTAGAAGTTGTAGCAATCAGCTATTTTTATAGGATTCCTGTATCTAACGTTCTGTCAACTCATGGCATAATGGTATCTCTAGATGTTTTCACCTGTATGAGATAAAACAGGTAGCTTCTTCACAGGCTGTCTTACAAGTCCATAAGGAATGCACATATGAGGACATCAGTTTTCATAGTATAGAAAGTATTTTTCTATGCCTGATGCAGGAGTGATTTTTTGCAAGTTGATGGGTGCTGTTCAAGAATACTTGGCTAACATCAGTTCCCAAGATTTTAGCCAACTGAGAGCCTCTCAGCTCAATCTTACTGTCTGTTTTACAGTTTATGACTTAATTGGAACTTAACCAGATGAACATATATGGCTGTCAGGTATACTTAGTACCATTTTGTCAGAAGATCTCAGAGGGTGATGATGTAAGTGTAGTCATAAGCCAAAGACAGGCTGAAAAGGTTTACCTCTCCGGTTTACTGTTCTGGTTTGAGGTAAAACAGTACCAATTTTCTTTTCAGTAATTTTACTTTTCAGTTAAGCCTCTTCTAACTCTCTGAAATTAACGGCAGACAGTGTGGCTTTTCAGTGAAGCCTCTTCTAACTCTCTGAAATTAACTTCAGACAGTGTCTGCTACCAGCCTGATGTTTATGGTAGATACCAAGGAATGGTATGCAGAGAGGCTCCTGCTAATACTTATTGCTGTAACACCCAAGGCCGGCTAACTTTGTTGTGTGCCCTGTTGGAGGGTCAGAAGTGTGAGAGCATAGAGGGGTCCCACCTGCAGGGAGGAGCGGACAAGACAGGTGACCCAAAACTGACCAATGAGGTATTCCATCCCATCTGCCTCATGCTCAGTATAAAAGCTGAGAGATCAAAGGGGTCAGGCTCTTTCTTCAGTGGAACAGATTTAATCCTGATCTGTGGGTTCCTGAATCCAGATCTGGAATCCAGTTCCCAACCATTGCTAAGTCCAGTCTGGGACTTTCCCAGTGCCTGCTGGTGATGCGATTGTCATCCTGGGAGCTCCTATATATTTCATTACTTTCTTATTATTATCTTTTCTTTTTATTATTTTATTAGTAGTATTTTGTTCAATTAGTTTAGTTTCTTTTCAACTTGTAAGTCTCTCTTGTTTTCTCTCTCTCCTACTCTGAAAGGAGAGAGGTTAAAGAGAGCATCTGTTGTTCATTTCAGTGGCCAGTCCAGCCCAAACCGTGACAAGTTTGATCACGCTGCGCATAGTCGCGTCTCCAGCAAGCAGGACTCCACAATCAATTCACACCAGACGAAGGAAGAGTCACTAGCAGCCAGTATAGTGGTGGCTTCAAGATTTAAGCTTTAGCCCCTCAATAAGTAAGCCAAGGACACATCTGAGAATTTGAGTTTTTCAGGCCTCCCTTAAGTGAGGTTCAGTGGGGTTTCTTTTACAGTTTTTATCTCGCTGGCTTATATTAGCCAGGAGAAATCCCCTACTTAATTTCTTAGTGTGGAAATGGGAATGTGATTGTTTGCTCACACATTTAGGCATCTACATCTTTTAAGACTGTGTGAAGAAGCAGCTCAAAAAGAAGTGTTACAATCCTCAGTGCTGTCACATAAAATAGCTGTGCCGAGGAATCCTGGGAGACCTCAAACTGTCACTGATATTTCAAAGAAAATCAGATCTGCTTATCAAAATCATTAGAGTTAATCATGTTGAGGCATGGGTGGGGAAAGAAAGTCACCAAGCATTTGATTTCTTTGATTCCAAGCAAAGGTGTTTAATTATGTGAATAAAAATTTTCTCAATTCTTGTTGTTGTGTTGCAGAAAGTAGGTAGTAATGGAGGTTTGCTATTAAGCTGTGTAGCCATTGTCAGATATAATGTCTTAATTGAACTTCTTGGCCTGGACTTGTAACCAGATAGAAAACAACCTCTTTAGACTTCCCCAATCAGATACGTTTTCTCCCTACTGTGATCTGGCATTGCTACTTGAACAAAGGTAGCGATGCAGCCTGGCTGTCATTGGGCAACAGAACTTCTGAGAAGTTCAATGGCATCAGAAAAAAAGTGCAAGCACATTAACATTTGTGAGGACGACATAGGTGAATGTGTTTTAAACTGCAAGGATCACACGCTGCAAGGGAGTCCTCCAGAATCAACCGTAGTGGACCTCGTGCTTGTGGCATGCCTGGCTGGAGTCTGCACACAGAAGGGTTATGAAATGGGACTGTGTTTTGACTCTACTTTCATTTATGGGGTTGTTTTATTTTCTGAATCTCGTGTCCTCGTGTTTTCTGAAACCTTTTATGTACAAAGCTTCATGGAGATTCTTGTCTCTCCTCACAGGCTAGGATGAACCTGTATTACTGTTTCCCTCACAATAACTTACTTCATAAACCACTTTAGTCTCAAGGTTCTGTAGGTGCATTTGATCTAATATGTATACATCCACAAAACAGAAATAACATGATTTGTTAACTTACCTTGTTGTGGTAATACCGTGCTGCGACTAAAAAATTGTAGATGGAGCTATGAATGTCTCCTGGATGTCATTAACAAAGAAAGAAACAGAGCTCACGTAAATTTATTTTTAGCCTAGTTTGCTTTCTTTCTAAGCTTTTCTGTGTTTTTATTTTTTAAACCTAGTGCTGATTTCACCTCTGAAAAGCATATGGAAGCTACTCAAAAGTTTGCATGTGGTTTTGTGTTGGGTTCCATCTTGAGCAGCCACTCTGACGGGTCTCTTGTTCCTTTGTATTGATCTGTGCGTTACAGCACAACTGACATCTGTTGGGCACAAATGCACAAAAATCAATAGTATTGTGCATTCATTATAAGCTTTGTATGTAAAAGAGGAAAGTATTTTGCTTACCTCTTTCCAGTGTTAAGCACAAAGAATGCCTGAAAGGTTTGTTTCTAGAAACTACTTTTGAACTGTGCTTTTGAAGGCTGATATGCCTTCGTGTTGCTCTGGTCTCGATTTTGCCCGTAGTCTTCATATGGAACCACAAAGTTAGGGCTCCTGTCTTAGTTCTTTTGCAAATCTCCTGCATAGATTTGGACAAGTTGTATGCCTCTATTTATCTAATCACACTAATGAGAATAATTAGGTGTACAATACACATCAAAAGTGTATAGTGCTGAGACACTGAAGGGGGAATAGCTGGTGAGTTAGGTCACTTTGTTAGGGAGTGGTTCTTACTGCCTTTCAATAACAGGGGGATTCCAGGCTTCAGTCTGGTCACACGTTTTGATTTCTTTGGTATGGTGAAATCTTCTTTCATGACTCTACGCTTTGTCTCCATTCAGCGTCCTCATAGAGGGTATTTGACTGAATTGTATGGCTGGTCTGTGTGGCCTTTTCAAATCAAGACATCAGCTGGTACCAAATTCTGTTGTTAGGTTTCTGTCTAATGTCGGTTTCTGTTCCAGCTAGCATAGATTTGGGCAAGCAGAGCAAGGTTTTAAGTTTGAAATAAGCAAACATGTAGACACTGGTGCCCATATACGTTCATTTATGATCAGTGAGCTTACATTTACACTGTAAGACAAGAAGAAAAACCACTTTTGGTAAAATACATGGGAGGGGGGAATAACCCCCTATTGATACAAATGTAGGCTCAAGGAAATACTAAAAGGAATCTCATTAGAAAATTCTTTTGCCTGGCAAAATAAGGAACCTGTGAAAAGAAAGCCAGTAATGCAAGGGCTCTTTAGACCATTTTCAAAGTTTTATCTTACTCCTTCCCGCTTTATGCGTAGGCCTGTTTGTTGCTGTAAGCAGTGTATTATACAGGAAAACTGCGAAAAAGTTGAAGCTGACACTTTTTTGAGAAAGTGCTATTTTACTTCCCATATATTTTCCATAGTAAAAAATCTCCCTTTACTTTCCATACTTTTCCTTGTTAAACATTTATGAGTTTTGTCCATCTCCACAACTAAGAAACTCTTAAAAAGTTTTTTTACAAAAAGGATGTTTTATACAAAGCAGGATCAGTATGTTTCGTAAGACTGGTTAATCTTATCATTTACAGTTAGTTTATAGAAGTAATAGTAATTGTGTGCTCCATGCTCTATTTTACATTCCTTCTAATTTAGGTTTACCTTGTATAGTAGTACTAATTCATTTACAGTAAGGTTTGTGAATGAGCTGGTAAGGAAATTTACTTAAAGTGACCTAACAAAAGAATGTTAGTTTAGGGTGAAGGAAGAGTATCTAATCAGACAAGTACATGAGGTTTTGATGATCACAGGTATTCAATGAAAGCGAAAGAGTGAGTTACAGCGTTTATAAATTGTGCAGTCAAGTCTGAATGATCCAAAATACATCCCGTATTTCACTCCTTGTTAGTTGTTTACAAAGAAAGGTAGCACGTGCCTAATCCCAAATGCCTACTCTAATGTATTATATGGTGTATTTTTTTAAGCTGATAAAACAGAAATCTCTGAGGAGATAACAGCCTAGACACCTAGCATATTTTCCCATTTTTTTAAGGGAAAGGCAGCACCTAAGAGTCTTACTTAATGTGCTTTCTTTAGGTTTCCTGTGCTTTTTCACTATAATAAAAATATATTGCTAGACTTACCTCAATATATTGTTTTCAACATGACAAAGTTACATAAGAGAATCCCCTTGTACTTAAAGAAAAATGCAATTATTTTCTATTCTGAATCTCCAGACTGCTGTTTTAGAAAATCATATCTGATTATTTGCTCAGCAGAAGATTATTGAGTTGATTTAGCTGTGATTTTACCTAACAAAGCTTCAACTGAATTCCTACTGTGGAGTCCAAAAAAGGTAGAGAGATATAAATGATACATTCAAACTGTGATTTTTGTGAACAGGGCCATCAATGCACCCCTCGGAGCTAATAGCGGAGATGAGAAACAGTGGGTTTGCACTGAAACAAAATGTACTGGGGAGAAACTTGACCGCAAATGATCCATCACAGGTAATGATCTTTTTACCGGTAAGCTGAAAATGTCTATAAATCTAAATGTGATTGCTTGTGAATTGCTACTTAATGTTTTCAAATATGCATATCCATAGGAAAGCTGAATAGCTATACCAGTAGAAAAATGTCCAAAAACTTACTGTTTTCCAGCTTTCCAATTTCAGTTGGGATGGTGAATCATAAATTACTTCTTTTAAAACCACATATAGTAAATTAAATCCCTCCTCTGGGTGACTAGAAATTGAATTTTTCATGAAGGGGGTGGTTAGGGGGTTTGCCACATGCTTCTGATGCAGTGCTACCCTTTGAATGAAGTTTGAGGAAGTGTGCACAAATAATTACTGCCAGGAATGCTGTATCTGAAGATTTTTTTTCACTTGATTGACTATTGTTACGTCTATTATTTCAGGGAGTGATAATGTTTAATTGTCTTTACTTAGACTGCACAAGGTACATTTCTAATTGAGGTGCTTTAATAAAAATGTAAAGTGAAAAATTCATGTACAGTCCTTGAGCGAGCCACCATGAAATAACCTTTGTTCATACGGCAGGGTAGTCTAAACCACGAGCAAAGAGGGCATGACTGCCCTCAGCTGGTCTGAAGTCTTGAGTAAATCAACAATTCATTGTGTCTCTGCAGATGGATGTACCTTTACATTTAAAAAAGCTATGTACCCCAGAAAAATGTAGCATATGGGCACTGTTAACCGAATCACAGTGATATCAATATGTTTGGTTTATGTTAGGTATGGTAGGGGTTTTTTTGGAAGAGCTTTTTAATCTTTATTTCTTCTTTGCCCTCCTGAGTGTGGCTAAAATTAAAAACATCACATTGGAGAACTGTAGTGTACCAGATGCACATAATTTGAAGAATTCAGGGTCTTCAAAGCAGCTATGCTTTGCTGATTGCGTTACTGTATGTAGATTATATGATTACAGTATTTTGCATTGCTAGAACACTTTATGAACATTTAAAGACTAATAACACAACAGTGAGGTAGATGTGTGTTAATACGCATTTTCCTAATGACTAAACCGAGACAGAAAAGTAATTTGCTTAAATTACTCTGGGTTCGAGCAGGACTAGCATCTTACCTATTCATCCAAGCATGATAACAATGGAGTGACTTATCCTGGGGAATCATGTGGGCTCCAAAATTGGCTCATTTTTATTAACTGTTTCAGAAATGTTTCTTTCCCTAGCAGTGATTTTTTTCATATGTTACTAATAACTCCTGTTGTATAACCCCCACAATTATAACACCTACTCAGCTCCGAGACAGAATGTGGGGTGGGGGTTCGCTTTGTAGTGAGTTTGCTGCTCTTTCCAAAGAGTCTTAAGCTGACTTAGTAATACAAATAGATTTGTGCCTGTGCAAAAATAAGGTGCATAGAGGCATCACTTTTAATACAGAAATCTGAATGAAGAGATTTTTTTTATATGTGAGAACTTAATGCCTTAACCACATTTTCCTAGGAATTTGTTGCAAGTGAAGGAGATGATGATCCAGAAGTTGAATTTTTAAAATCACTATCAACCAAACAAAAACAGAAGCTTCTAAGGTAAGTGTGGTACCTAGTGGAGGAATCTGTATGGCCAGCAGTTCTGACTCCATGATTGTCCCTGTAACTCTTCTATGTTATTGAAGAATTTAGCAGCATCAGTACAGAAGAAAATCAGCTTAGTTGAACATACACTTCACCACAAATGGCATTATGCAGCATGGTTTTTTAATCCAGATGTTTTGTTTTAATCTGGCTGTTCTAATCGAGTTGTGATGCCTTTGCACTGGGGCTCATTTCCAATTTAACTGGGATACTGAAATAATAGTAATTGGGTCACTGAAGATGCTGTCGGTAGCTATTTTAAAATATTATTTTGCACTCCATTGTTTACAGTACCTTCTCCCAGGATTAAAAATTCTGTGTAGTTATTTACTGGTTTACAACTTGGCAAAGTTTGTTATCATCTCCTGTGCGGCTAGACTGAACCTGACGTCGCACCCCAGTGCCAAGGTCGGCCCAGCTCCACACTGCGCTCGGGTCAGGGGTTAATAGTTGGCTGCTCCAGCAGAGGGAGCTCCCCGTGGTTTTGTAGTTCTAATAAAAAGTTAATGAGGTTTTCATTCTTTCCTTCTGCCCTACTGATCTCATATTCAGGTGACTTGTATTTTCTTTTCCCTGTTAATTTGCAATGTTATATTTACATAACCTGAAAGTGTTAAAAATGAAAAATATCAACCACTGTCTGGTAGATCCCATACAGGTATTACTAGTTAAAATGGCCTTTTAGGTTAAAAGATGTTCTGTATATGGGGAGTGGGAGGAGGGGAGAAAGGTGAATGGCTGAGCAGGTACATGAGTAGGTAGGTACATATGATATTTGCATCTGTGATAAATTCTCTGAAAATAGTTGGCATATTTTATGTTCCTTTTAAGTAAGGAACGTGAATGTAGTTTGAGTAATTTAAAATGGTATTTTGCTTGAACTTTTGCTGGCCTGCCACAATGAAATTAGAATACTTTATATTTTGTAAGTTGAAGTTCGGTAAATATTTGAGTCCTTTGGATTTTACTAGTCTGAAGGGATTTTTTTTTAATACATTGAAAGTAATTTCACTATTCAGTCACTGATTTTTTTGAGAAGAATAAACACAGAAAGCAAAATAAAAACTAGGTGAAAGCAGTCAAATAGCATGAATGTGCATGCATGATGGAATATTGTACTTATGGCTAGAAAATGTAAATTTCTAGTTGTGACACATTATTGAAAATACCCGTATTATTTACCTGGAGAACTCAGAGACATAGGCTTTAGAGTCTTAGTTTCCATCATGAATAGAAAGTGAATGCTAATTGCATTTTTCATTTTCAAAATCTCTTAAAAAAAATGCACAAACAAAAGCAGCAATGATTTTTCAAAGTCTCCAGAGCAGTCTGACAAGGAAAAAAAAAAAGCCCTATGGAATGTATTTATTCCTAGTTACAAGGCCAAAATTGATCTATCTTACTTATCTTTTTTAAAATTAAAGAATTAGTCATATTCCTCCTGTTTTGACGGAGCAGCTGTGGATTAAAGGTTACTATGGTTAATGTCAGGTTAGAAATTTAAAAATAGACTTTGCTGAAAGAGGAGAGGAATACAGCGTGTTTTTTAATGGAAAACAGTGTATTTACTGTGTAGGTCATCAGAAGTAGTGAACTTTAAAAGACAATGACTTTGTACTTTAGAGTATCTTAACGCATCTGATTGCGCTGCTCTTCTATTTTGAAAATAAAAGGAAGTTGGATCGTCTGGAGAAGAAAAAGAAAAAGAAAGACAGAAAGAAGAAAAAGCAGCAAAAGAAAAAAAGCAAAAGTAAACACAAGAAACATAAGACGAGATCCTCCTCCTCATCCTCCAGTGAGTCTTCAGTAAGCAGCAGTGATAGCGAGACTGACAGCAGAGATAAAGCAGCACAAAAGAAGATGTATTCTAAGAAAAGAAAAAAAGACAAGTTTTCAGAGGCTAGCAGCAGCAGCGATTCAGAAGGAAAGGCAAAGACTAGGAAGGAAAAACTTTATGAAGATCTCTCCAGTAGTCACGGTAACAAGGACAAAGATAGGGAGAAGTACAGACTTTTAAAGCGAGATAGTTCTGCAGAGAACAACAAATGGAGCTCCTGTGAGGGGGAAAGAAAGTCCAAAAGCGGATACCATAGCACCAACAAGAGAGAGACTGAAAGAAAGGAGAGGGATAGAAGAAGCCAAAGCATGGATGAGGGGAGCAGGAGAAGTCCTTGCACGAGTCACAGCAGTTCCAGGCAAAGGCAGACACGAAAAAGTCCAAGTCAAAGCCCTGGTGAAGAGCGGCACAGGAAACATGAAACCAGAAGCCCCGGCACAGATGTGCACAGAGAGGATAAAAAACAGAGAGAGCGCTGTGGGGACAAGCGCAGTAAAGTGGAGCACAGAGAAAGGAGCAGACGCAGTAGAAGCAGAAGCAGAGAGAGGAAAAAAAATAGATAGCGCAGGGGACAGGTGCAAACAAGAGCATCTCCCATTTTTTGATGAATACCTTTAACAAGGGCTCAATTATGTATTGCTCTTCATTTTCCAGCCTCTGTAACTAGCATTTCCTACATAAAGCCAACAGCATCATTTCTATAATGTTGGAATATTTGTAAATTAGGTATAAATGTTATGGTATTTTTCTTACTGTATAAATATACTTGTTGGCAAATACCTCTTGTATACATGCAGTAATTCGTAGACCTGATGTTAGGGGTTTAAAATATTTCAGAGCAGTATGTAATATTCTTGGTTTTGTCCCTGATTATTTCTGTTTAGATGCAACTGTGAGAAGAAGCAGAGAGTAATTTGGGAAGAGTCCTGAGATATGTTAAATGATAACAAACGTTTGAGGTAGTTCTGGATAAAATCACTGCTTCAGATATCGAAACATTGTATTCTAGAGAGTGGGTTTATTTTTTTTTTCATACTGAAGCATTTTTCCTAAAGTTCCCTGTAAGAGATCAATTTCATGAGTTAAAACAACAGAGAGACATAGTTCACATAAGTGTGTAGCCAACATTTTTTGACCTCCTGCAGAGTACAGCTTGGTCAGGGCTATCTAAACATCTTGAACCCCTGTTGGTATGTGTCAGTACAATGTCAAGTTATTGTTCAATAATCTCTCAAGACATGAAAAGAATATTTACTGCCTCAACTGTTTGAGGTGTTTCATTGTTTGTGGTAGAAAGTCAATGTAAATAGTCATCTTTTTGTTTTCACGAAGCAAACTTTTTTTTTTTTTAATGATTGTCGGTCATTTTCTGCACACCTTGTTGATGAACTTCCATAATAAAATACCTTATTCTTTAAAAACAGTAAGAATTGCCTTCTTCTCCAGCGTTCGGAATCAGTACAAATGTGCACAAGGCAGCACTTCGCAAGGTTTCTATCGCAAAAGAAATGCTTCTCTGTCGTTTCAGGGTGGCAGATGGAAGTACATTAGTTAGTGGACAGGTGAAAAGGTGTCACCGTACTCGGTATTCTGGCAAGCAACTTTTTTCCACTCCCCACTCACAGGACAAATGGGACTACCGTTTATTACCAGTCCACTTCTACTTCTTAAAACAGTCACTCTGAAGTTTTTCAATATGACACAGAATGTAATACATGGTGGAAGTGACCTGGCTTATCTCTTAAGCACGTGAATGAGTTTGAAACGGTGAGCCACCGTGAAGGGATGTCACCACCTTCTTTTAAACGCCTTTGGGTTCGGTTGCTCCTGGCGTTCCTGCTGAAGTAGCTGGGAGTTCAAGGGCGTGCACAATCTGGTAGGGTCAGGCCCGAGACTGATGTGCGTGTGCAAGCTCCCATTTAGAAAGAACAGGAGGAGACTGCCAAAACGCCCCTACGAACAGTCTCAACAAAACCTCTTGTGAAGAATTTATTTTCCCTCTGTGTAAGAGAGGACAGAGAGAGTAATGTGTTACAGGAAGAGGCATATTCTGGGAGAACATTTTCGTGTTATGTGCAGCATGAAAGATAGGAGGAATAACCAATAAGTGCTGGAAGGTGCCTCTACTCCAAAGAAAGGTGTCTCACTTACAGGTCTGTCTGATTGTTGTGTGTGTGGCACAGGAGTCCGCCAACTGCAATGCCACTGACTTTGACCTGAAGACGGAAGGACAGCTTGATGTCTATGGTTCTAGGCATTTCTGTGGGCTCTGTTTTTTATTTGTTTGTGTGTAGTTAAGCTGTTTGGTGTGTACCTCTTGCCTTTTCACATAGAAGCCTGGCAAGTGGCACGGGTTTATTGTGACATATGGCCACCACGAGTGAAAATTAAACAAGAAAAAGAGTGATGTTTCAAATGCATCTGTCTCAAAGGCTACCTGTTGAAGAGCTTTGAAACAAAACACTCATCCATGCGACACCTTTCCTGCTTTCAGCGCAGCCCTGACAGCCTTTGGGGAAGGTGGGTGTCGCCCTGCAGGAAGAGGCTCACCGCTCCCGGTGCTTCCCTTCGGCTGGTTTGTGCCACCTCGCCGGTGCGAGAAGCGGCCCTTCGGGACCGCCAAGGGGCGGCTGTGGAAGGGACGGGCCTCCTCCACCGCCGGCGGTGGGCTCAGGCCCTGGTTAGAAGGAGGAGGGTGCGTGTCGCCGGGGGGATGTTCCCGGGGCTGTCCCGGCACAAGCGGCGGGACCCCGCCGGGAGCCCCGGGACGCCGCCGGCCCGGCCCTCAGCGCGGCTGCTCCGCACAGCGCGCCGGGGCCCTGTAGGAGGTGCTGTCGGTTCAGAGATGACGGTAAGAGAGGCTCTTTTTTTCTTTTTCTTTTTTTTTTCCTTTTTTTTTTTTTTTCACCTTAAAAAACGCGGAATAGGGTTAACCCTCTGCCGCACGGTGGGGCTGGGCGGCCGGGGACTGCGGCGCCGTGAGGTGGCTCCCCTCAGCCTGGCGGGGAGGGAGGGACGGACAGACGGACGGACAGACGGACAGACAGACGGACGGACGGGGCCCGGCGGCTCAGCCCTCCGCCGGGGCCGCAGCGGGAGAAGTCGGGGCCGAGGCAGCACCGGCGGCTCCCCGGAGGCTCTAACGGGCGCTTCCCGGCGGGCCGGGGCCGGTGCTCAGCCCCGCGCTGAGGGCCCGGGGAGGCGGGGCAGGGCGGGCTGCCGGCCCCCCCGAGCGGCCCTCGGGGGGGGTGGGCGGCGGAGATCCTCTGTCCCCGGGCCCTCCCGGGCCGCCCTTTTGCTCTGTGTCGTCTTCATCGTCGTCCCACGTCCCCCCCCCTCCCCGGAACCGATCGTTTAAAATTAATTCCGAACCGTAAATTATTACTGCTCCGAAAGTAAATAAACAGGTGACTTCCAGATCAGGTTCCTGCTTGGATCGTTACAATAAATATCCCTGAAGGAAGCTCTCTATTTATGTTGTCATTGATTAATTCTCGCTACCTCATTTGATTTCGATTTAGAACGATTTGATTCTAATTTAATTAGCATGTAATTTGGATGTACATAATTACTGTAATTATGACATTCAGGTAAGGCAGCTTTAGGCTGAAAGGCAATTTCAAATTTTCTAGCAACCTACTTTGTACTAGGAAACGGACAAGGACTTCGCGCCCTGCCATCCAGGTACCAATTAGCACGTCTCGGAAATAGGCACTGCCGCGGGTTTGTGTTAAAACAGCGGCGCGAAGGCGGCGGCGGCGGTGCCGCGCCCGGTGCCCGCCCGGCCGCAGGTGCGGGACCGTCCCGCCCAGCCCAGCCCAGCCCAGCCCAGCCCAGCCCAGCCCAGCTCAGCCGGGCGGTGGGCGGTGAGCGGTGACCCACCCCCGGCGGGGCACCGGCACTCCCCGTTAAGAACCCGCCCCGTCCGGTGAGACGACCCCGCAGCATCCGCGGAGGCGAGCCGGGACACCCCGCCGCCCGCCCGCCGTCTCCCCTCAGGTGGGTGCGCGCTGCCGCCGCGGGCCCCTCTCCCCCAGAAGTTCACCCCCGCCCCTGTCGTGCCCTCCCCCGTTTCCCCCGTCCCGCACCCGGGGCTTGGCCCCGCCGCTCTCCTCTTACACCCACCCTCCTCCCCCTCTGCCGCCGTCGTCGTCAGCCTCTGGCCGCCGCCCGGTCCGCGCAGCTCCGCACCGCCCCCGCGGAGAGCTGCGGCCGCGCCCCCGGGCCCGGCGGCCACCAGCGGGGGTCGGTAGGTGGCGCCCGGGAGCCGCCGCGCCGCCCGGGCCGGGCACCGCCGGGCGCCCCCACCAACCCCGCTGCCGGGCTGGGGATCGGTGGGGTTTGCTTTTTTTTTTTTTTTTTCTTTCCCCCCTCTCTCTTCTTTTTTTAATGTGTTCAGAACGCTATTCCTTGAGGACATTTGTAGCTAAATTATTCTCACTTAAAATAAGCACTTATTGCACCAATTAGGCGAAGGGGCGGGCTTTCTTGCGAGGCTGCCTTCGTCCGCGTTTTGGAAGGGTGGGAGAGGATCTTGGCGGAACAGATAATGGCTGCAAATAAATTACAGCTTCCCGCAGATAAAGTTTCCATTCGAATTGAAAGGCGCAATTAAGAAACCGTCCGGGCACGGGATCGGGTGTTTATATATTATCTCATTAGAAAGAAAACATTAATGTTACCTTTTAAGTGTAAAACGAGCCGTTGGGGCTGTAATTCGCCGCGGGGGGCGGGGGACGCGCTTCCTGCGGACCGGGGACCCAGCGATCGAGTGACACTTACTAAATAATTTCTCCTAGTGTTTTACCTTTGTCCCCGTCGGTCGGTGGTCGCCGTCGCCGGCTGGGTGTTGTTTTTTTTTTAAGCCGCCTTTTAACGGGCTGGAGGAGCCGGGGTGAAGGTGCCGCCGGCGAGGTGCGGGAACGGGAGGGAGACGCGAACGGGAGCTGGGCTCAGGTCCCGGGCAGGCCCCGGGGGCGAGCGGGGCCGAGGCGGCGGGGAGCCCGGCTCTGCCCTCCGCCTCCCTCCCCGCCGGAGCCCGGGAGGGCACCTCTCTCTTCCCCGGTGCTTTCCCGCTCTCGGGTCAGCGCCTTCCCCCTCAAGAGGTGCTGCTTCTGAACTATGGATTCAAAAAGTGAAATCGGGTTTGTTTTTCGGTTCTCGCACCGTCCGTTCTTTAGTTTTTCTTTGTGTAAAAGTTCCCCAGACCATATAATTGCCGCCAACACGTACGAAAGAATGGTGTCGTTTATTTTTAAAAAGGTGACATGCTTTCTATTTTCCCGGTTAAACGAACCGGCTCTGCGGCCCAGGGCTGCTCCCTCCTTCGTTCCTGGGGAGTCTGTAAGTGATGGACGTGGTCTGACCCGAAGGGGCAAAGGCAATGCAAAGAGGTCCTTGATCATTGAGCTGAGAATTGTAACCCCGGCCTGGCAGAAACTGGACCTGGATGGTTTCCTTTGATGTGTTTTATTATAAATCGAAAACAAAGCTGACTTTCTGCCCAGCACCCCGCGCGGGTGCATTCCTCCGCTGCCCCAACACCACCCGGCAGGGAGGGGAGCCGCGTCCCGCCGCCCCACAGCTCAGCCCGCTGTTTATTTTACCTCTGCCCCAGCACGTCCCCCTCTCCCTCCTGCCCCGGGTCTTCCCTCCCCCCCTCTCCCCTCCCCTGCCCTGCCCTGCCCGCCGGGAAACCCGCCGGCACCCAGCCGCCGGCGGGGCGGGGGCGAAAAGGGACGGTGCCGGGATGCTTTCGGCCAAAAAAAATCCGGAGCGGGTCTCCGGGAGAGGTGCCGCCGGCAGACCAGAGGCGAGGTGCATCTCCCCCGGAGGCTTCCTTCCCCCTGACCGCCCAACGGCCCGCCGGGCTCCCGCCGCCGCGGGGCAGAGGCGGTGTCGGTGCTGCCCGGTCGCTTTTGTGCAACAGTGGGGCGGCGGAGGTGGGACGCCGTTATTAGTATTCACGGCAGATGTATTTTTCTTTAACGCAACGTCTTTATTCCAGTTGGTGGCCGGCAGCAGAATCCGTTTCCCGATGTTATTTGCATTCCCTGTTTTATGGAGGATTAAAATATTTGTATTCCTCCAATCTGTATCAGGCAGACTAAATTAACTTTTTTTTTTTTCCTCTCGCCCCCCCCCCTTTTTTTTTAATAACACAATTATCTCATTTAACAATTTGCCTTTAAAAAAATACTGTGGCTGTTAGGTTGGTGGTCAGGAGACAAAGGGAGTGAAAATAATTTTCATTTCAATAATTGCCTTCTGGTCAATTTAACTGTGCCTTATTTTGAAAGAGCCTGTCTAAATGAGATTCCTGTCCCAAATGTGTTCCCAGGCCTTAGCCCAGCCTTTAATTATTCCTGAGTTTTTTTTCTTCAGAATAAGACGCTGCACTGAGTAATCACAAAGAAGTCAGAGAGCATCCTTGAACCTTTTCAATAGCAGAGCCACTGATATTCAAATAACATGCAAGGACCATTTGACTGCATGGGGACATAAGCATTTCCAATTCACTATTTGCATAGATCAACTGTCTTTGAAAAGGAAAGGAGCAGTTGTCTTCCATAACATTAAAAAGCCTAGTTATCAAATCAAGTGCTTAGTTTGGGGCTTTTAAAACGTTTACATTTTATCTCAGGTTGCCCTTTACCGTTTGACATGCAAATTTGGTGCAGTTAATTTGGACAATTAAAAGGATCTTCAAGGGAGCTTTGTCACCGAGAATATTCGGAGTTTTCCCCGTGGACCAGCTGAGATAAAGTTGGCCAGAACAAATGATGTCTAGGAGATTAATTAGATATTTGATAAGACATGAATCCCTAATAAGGGAATACAAGGCACAGGGGGCTGCTGTGTGCTCTAAGTCAAAATTAATAACATTTAACAAGATTTTCATTTAGGCATGAAATGTCTTTTCCGGAGTATTGACTCTAGCGATTTATTCCCCCGAGATCACCTCCCAACCCAGGCAGCCTTGTGGCGCTAAAGGCTTTTTAAATTAAATAAATAGTTCCTTAGCACAGTTCGGTTTCCCTCGATTTTGGGGCCGGTTTCACTCAAGGCGCTTAGGGCTCGGCACAGTTCCCGGCTGGTGGAGCGGGGCTCGGACTCGGTTTAAATTTGGGTTTAAAAAAAAAAAATAAACCAAAACTGAGACGGTTTGAAGAGAGGGACCGGAGCGATTCAGTGCGCCCGGCTCGTGGGCCGGCTCCTTCCCCTCCCGGCTATCAACGCCTGTCGTAATTTTTAATCACAGTCACTCTAAGGAGGACCGGGAGGGGTACGAGGGCTCTCGCTAAAATCCTGACCCCTGCGAGGGCTGGGCGGGGGGATGGAGGGGGCACGAAGAAGAACAAACCCGTAAGTATATTGTTCAGAGTCCTTTAATAATACCAAAATGAAAATATGTCAAGGTTTGTTTGTTTTGTTTGTGTTTTTTTTTTTTTCTCCATACAGATAAACGCATTAAATTTCTTTAAGAGACCTTAACTTACGTGTGTCTGAGTGAAATGTTAACTCAACATTTTAAATATCTTTTACATATATACTGACTTCCACAAAGTGCATCAGAAATTTAAAATAATAATAATTAAAAAAAGAACCAAAACCCCCAAAACCTCCCTGAATTTCAGGAATTCACCAATAAAAAATAAAATTTAAAAAAGAAAATCCCCAACCCCCCTATCAGATCAACATTTACAAGAAAAATAAGCGAACACGATCTGGTTTTCTTTTTTTTTTTTCTCTCGGTTTTTTTTTTTTTGAACCCTATTTATACAGATGTTTATGAGATACAGAGGAACCGTCTCGGACTTGCAGTTGGATTTCTCACCTGAAGCCTCTCTTAGGATGCTTTCCTGCTTTCCTTCCAATAGAACGAGAAGAGGAGGAAGAAAAAAAAAAAAAAAAAAAAAAAGGAAAACGGAAGAAAGTGTCACTCGGTACCTACTGGCCGGGCGGGATGGGACGGGACGGGGCGGGACGGGAGGGGACCGGCCGCGCCTCTCCGGCCCCGCCACCCGCGGCTCCGGGCGCCCTCTCGGCGTCGGGCGTCCCTCCGGCCGGCGCGGCGCAGAGTCCGGTCGGCTACCGGGGCTCACCGTCGGGTGGCGGGGACCGGGCGGCGCTGCCCCCCCCTCCCCCTAGGAGTCTCCGGGCCCCGCGGTAGGTTCCTTGCCCGGTCCGCGGGCGGCGGCGCCCACCCCCTCGTGCAGGATGAGGTCGGGGGACTCGGAGCGCGGCGTCTCCAGGTTGCTGGCGTCCGTGTCGCTGTCGCTGCCCTTTTTGCCCCCGCCGCCCCCGTTGTGCGTTTTGATGTGTTTGCTCAGGTGGTCGCTGCGCATGAAGCGCTTGTTGCAGACGGGGCAGGCGAAGCGCTTCTCGCCCGTGTGAGTCCGCAGGTGCCGCTGCAGCTCGTCGGAGCGGGTGAAGCGCTTCCCGCAGAAGAGCCAGTTGCAGACGAAGGGCCGCTCGCCCGTGTGCCAGCGCAGGTGCGCCTTCAGGTGCGAGGTCTTGCCGTAGACCTTGCCGCAGCCGGGGATGTGGCAGCTGTGCAGCCCCTTGCGCCGCAGGCTGGCCCCCGCCGGCCCCAGCCGCTCGGCCTCCTGGCAGTTGGGGCAGTCGCAGGTGGCGCGGCCCGAGTAGCGGCGGGCGGAGCGGGCCGAGCCGCCCCCGGCGGCGGCGGCGGCGGCGCCCGAGATCATGGCGCTGGCCGCCGCCACCGCCGCGCTGGAGTCCGTGTAGGAGGGCAGCACGGGCTTGAAGCCCTCCTGGGTGAGCAGGTGCTGGCTGGTGGAGAGCAGGTGCGAGGCGGCCGTGGAGCCCAGGCCGGTGGAGCTGAAGGCGGAGTGGGTGAGGGAGCTGAAGTCGGGGTTGTAGGTGCCCAGCTGGGAGTGCAGCGAGGCCTGGGGGGCGCCCGAGTGCAGCGAGCTCTGCAGCCCCCCCGCCGGGTTCTGCACCTCCAGCCAGGAGCCCGGGTTGGTGTGCACGTCCCACCAGGAGGAGGCCGCCCCGTTGGCCACCTCGCCCGCCGAGAGCGTGGAGTGGAAGCCGGACTTGTACCAGGACTCGTAGGGGTGCGCCATGCCCACCCGCGGGTAGAGGCTCTCGGCCGCCGAGCTGTGCACTTTGGAGATGAAGGCCGACTGCCCGCCGGGCTCCTGCGGGGACACGCCCGCCGCCGCCGCCGCCGAGTTGGAGAAGAGGCCGCCGTAGTCGCTGCTGAAGGCCGAGGAGGTGGGCGAGGTGGAGGCCAGGCAGAAGGCGCTGTTGGCCGTGCCCGTGCCGCTGGCCAGTCCGCTGGAGCCCCTGCTCGTGGCCACCGTGAAGCCCGAGAGGCTGGAGCCCAGGTTGCAGCTGGAGGTGGAGCGTTTCCAGGGGTGGAAGCCCCCTTTGGCGAAGGCGCTGGACTCAGGCAGGGTGGTCAGGGGGCTGGTGTTGCCGATCTTGTTGCAGGTGGCGGCCAGCATGGCCAGGGGAGTCGTTCCAAATCTCGGCTCTTCCTGCGGGAGAGACAAAGCCGGCCCGTCAAGCCTCTCGCCCCTTGCCGCCTCGCCAGGCTCCCGCGGGGACGCGGGTGGAACGGCGGCGCGACCGGCGGCACCGCGGAAAAGTTTCCTCCTATTTCGGAGGAAGGCTCCAGCCCTGCCCCGCTCGGCACGACTCGTTTTCCGACGGGGACCGCTCTGGGCGCCCGAGGCATTCACATCGGAAGCGGATCCCGGCGGGGACGAGCGACACGCGTGTTCCCAGAGGGCGGCTCGGGACGCCCCGCGCAGCCTCGGGCTGCTGGAGCCTCCCGCCGGGAAACCGAAAATCCCCCGGGAAAACGAAACGCGGCGTCTCCTCGAACCCACCGTACCGGAGCGGCGGAAAAACGAGACGGCAGAGAGGTGAGCGGGGCGCGGAGCCTCCCGACCGGCGCCGCTCGCGGAGCTGAGCTACCGAAAAATCTTTGGAAATTTACCGTAGCACTTCGAGTTAAAAAAAAGGGGGGGGGGGGACGGACAAAAAATAAGAGAGGGAAAACAAAACAAAGCGCAAGCAGCCCGACATCTCTCCGGCCAGGCGAGTTTTCAGACTAAACTCGTTGCGAGCGACCCGACGGGGACCCGCGGCGCAATCCCCCCGAGGCGGGCCGGCATCGCCCCTCGCCCACGGGGTCAGCGCGGTGATGTGCGGGAAGGGGCAGCCGCGACGCGGCGGCAGCAACAGTTTTCCCAGAGGGCAGCGAAGCCGCCGCCGCCACCGCGCGCGGCGGGAAGCGCGCGGTGCTGACTTACCCCGAGGATAGACGTAGCCATAGCACGTCCCTGGGCTGGGCGGTGGGGCGGAGGGGGACGGCGCTCGGTGTGCGCCCCGCGCTGCCCGGCGGCACCGAGGACACTCCGGCTCGGCGGGGCTAAACTCTGCCTAAGTGCGGGCAGCGCCCGCTTTGAAGTACCGCTGGCGGCGGCGCTCGCCCAATGAGGGCGCGGGCGGAGCGGGCCGGAGCGGGCCGGCAGCCAATCAGGGCTGCGCGGAGGTTGCCGGCGCCGGGGCTGCGGGGCGCGTGCCAGTCAGCGCGCGGGGAGAAAACTCCCCGCTCCGGACTGCGGCGGTGGCGCCGCAATTAACTACAAAAACCACCGGGCGGGTGGCAGCGGGGGGGGGGGGGGGGAGGGTGGTTTTGGAAGGGGGTGACTCCCGAACGGGAGACGTGCGGCCGTGGGGGGACGGGGGGGGACTGCCCCCCGGCCGGCTGCGGGAGGAGAAGGCGCAGAGGGCTGGAGTGGAGAGCGGGGGTCGGCGGCGGAGGGCTGATGGTGTCACGCCTGACGCCGTTCCGCCGCCGCCGCCGGTAAACTGTGCGGGAGGTGCCCATGTCCCCCCCGCTGCTCGCTCCGTCACCTGCCGCTCTCCCTTCCAGCGAACCGTACCTGCTTTTGCTTTATTCAACAGGCCCTTTTTGCTCCTTTTACAGGCCGTTTGGTCCGTGTTGGATACGAATAACCTGACGGCACCTAACGACGTTTTATGAAAAAAAAAAAAAAAGAAACCCCCAAAACATTAATTTGGGGAGGGGGAGGTTTGCTTTGCTGAATACTTGAAGTGATTCCGGGCACAACGTATTTCTTACTTTCTTTGCAAAAGGAACCGGGGAGGCAAAGCGCCAAAAAAAAAAAAAAAGAAAAAGAAAATACAAATAAAAAAAAAATCCCTTGTCCCTTGGCGGGGAACCGACAGGGATCCCTGTGCTGTCATACCGGGGCGGGAGGGGGGACGAGGGGCATATGACATCCTGTCGCTTAAGAGAGAGGATTTTTATATTAGAGAGTAATCCCCGGCAAAAATACTTTGAAAGTCAAATTCGCAGCCTGCAGCACGTTTCCCAAGCCTCACACACCCCCGTGGAAGCAGGGCTGGGAATGGCAGAAGGCTTTGCTCCCTCCTAAGCAGCGCTCGGGCACTGCTGGAATAAGCCTCCCCCAGGACTTGCCCGTGGCCTCTGCGCTGTGCGCTCCGCACGCCCAGTGAGCGACAGAGACTTTACCTGCGCTCTGCCCGTGCGAAATGTAAGTCCAAACCTCGGCTCCTCAACGTCTTGCGAGCTAGTCCCTTTGGTTTGTAATTATCGGAGGCTTCTCAAGCCATTGGCTCGACCCGGCCCGTAGTGTGTCCGCGGAAGGGGAATAAGGCGAGCAACTTTTTTTCCCGTTGCCGCCGTCTCTGTGAGGCTGGGAACGGGAGGGAGCTTCGCCCTCCCGCTTCTGCCGTCCCCAGCGCGGCTGGGGACGGGGCTGAGCCAGAAATGCGAGTGCGTTCAAGCAACGCCGGGTGCTCGCTCTGCATTTCAGTCAATATTTCCTTCTCCTCGGTGCCGCCTCAGCCATCCAGTGTAAAAACCTCCCGGCAGATGCAAAACAGGCATCGCTGAGGAGCGAGATGGAGAAACCGCGAATTTGAGAGGATTTCGCTTTTCTTTTCTTGTTTTGATACTATTATTACTAATTATTATTTTTTTCGTGCTTAAATAAGGCGGGCATTGCGTTTTGTTGCACATACGCGTTATGCAACCTGCAGGACGCCTGCCTCGCTAGGCGAGGATGTCCCTGGAGATTCTCTTTGATTTTAAACGTCTAAGGCTATTTTCAAAGGGCGCTCGCCTTTTTTTGTCGCCGCGTTATTAAGCAGCGATTCGGGGCAGTCGGAGGAAAATACTGTTCTGCGCTTAATTCTTTCCACATTGACTCGCAGCCAGCGCAGGGGTCCGGGCAGCGCGCTGCAAAGCCTTTTTTTCTCCGAAAAGGTCTGCCCGGAGCACATCATAAGCGGCGGCTTTACCCAGGGGGGCTGTAGCGCTCGACGGGTGGAGGCGATTGAAAGGCGGTGGCGGGGGGGGAGCGACACACAACCCCCGCGGGCGAGGCGAGGAGTCCGACAGGGGCAGCCGGGAGCAATCGCCCAACAGGTGACTCCTTCCTTCCTTCCTTCCTTTCCTTCCTTCCTTTCCTTCCTTCCTTCCTTCCCTCCTTCCTTCCTCCGGGGGGAAAACCCGCGCCTTCCCAGGAGCCTGCCGAGGTGGTCGTCAAGTGGCAGCGAGGCGCTTCTGGCCAACCCCGGGGCGGCGGAGGGGGGGGGGGGGGGGGAGGAGGGAGGAGGAGGAGGGGGAGAAAGAGGGTCTTTCCCCTCTCCTTGGGGAAAGTCATAAATAAAATCAGGCTGGAAGGCAGATCGAGAGCGTGACGTTTAAAAATGTTGCCTCCACATCAGCGAGTAAAGGCATCCGCTGCCCGCTTGCGCTCCCGCAGCAAAGTAGGGTTTCTGTTGTGCCTGAAGGCAGCCGGATGGCTCTGCCTGCCTTCCATCCATCCATCCATCCATCCATCCATCTAGCCAGCTATCCAGCTACCTCCTCGCCCCCTTTGTAGTCGGAAAAGTAAGGAAAAGCCGCAGGAGCGAGGCAGGCGGTGGAGAGGCTGAAGCGAATGGCGGCGGAAGGGGGGGAACGCTGCTCAAATCTTTAGGGGGTCAAGCGTTTTCTGCCAGATTTTTTCATCCTCCCCAAATCGAGTTTTTAAACAAAGATCAATGTGTTATGCTAAAGTGTTGAGCTGACTGTTAAAACATTTGGGGGGATAATGACAATGTAACAAAGGCCTGGTTTGGAGTGAATCATCACCCTTTTAAAAGTTAAAGCAATTTTCAGGAGAATAGCTTTCAGCAAATGCTTTACATTATTCAAAACGGCCAAATAATGCTCTATTATAGCGCCTGAATGCTGCCAGTCAGCCCATAAGTGCAATTTGTGCAAAGGCTCGGTGCCTTATCTCCACTTCTTTATAAAGAGGTGAATATAAAACAATTTCTTCCAAACCCAGACAGAGAGCACGAAAATTGCTTCCCTTTCTGCAATCAGGGCAATTTAACTGGAGTGCAATTAGCACTATTAAATGTCGATTCTGCATAAACAAATCTGACTAAGAAGCGAAAGTGGGGTGAGAACCTCATATAAACTGAAACTGATTTTTTAAAATTATGTATCCGGGTCCTTTACAATTGATCCGTGACGTTTTCATCTCGGAATATATTTACATCATAAATACATTACGGTTAAATCAACATAAATCTTAAAAAAAAAATCTCAATATGAATACTAATAAAGAAGAATAGCCTAATTAAATGCAACAGTTCGCTTCCTTTGAACAATATTGTTTCCCATCTTCCCTTTACGCGTGTCTTTTGATCTGTGCAACTACTAAAGTTGCTGTCTTTAGGAGGTAAAGCTGGGAAACAATTTGTTCATTAAGCTGATTGGGAGGCTCCTGGGTTCATATTCAAGAGCGTCAGATGAAATGGCTCTTCTGTTCAAACAGAGCTCCGGGAAAGAACTGCCAAATATTTTCCAAATAAATCGATTTAGCAGCAGTTAAATGTAAGGTTGCTGTACAATTTCCCCCGAATCCTAGGAGAAGCACGGAGTTTTACACATGGATGGCACGGGTGGGGAAGGGGCAAACCCTTCCAAGTTCAAGAGAAGCAGCCTCATTTTCTGCCAAACAGAAGGGACGTCGGCAGGAAACAGGCAAACTGCTCATCGCCCAGATAAATAATTGCGTCCCGCTAGATTTTTTTTTTTTTTTTTAAGCAACAGGACTTCCGTGCGAACCCTCCTCTCTCTCTCAATTACACTTTTCATTTACGTGATCTAGAAACCACCATTGATTATCTGAGCGACGCAGAGGGGGACCTGGTGATAAATTAATAACTTCAGTTAAGAAAAGGCTTCCCCACTATTCTGCCCAAGAGTAGATATGAAAAGGGGGAAGGAGATATAGAGCTGGTCTTAAAATACAGACCTTGGTGCCTGTTGAGTCCACTGAATTCTTTCTGCTGTAGAGTTTTTCATTTGTGGGTAAGGATGGAGTGCAGCTTTTGATTAGAAGGAAATATTTTCTAGTTAATAAAAAGGGAAGGAGCACTGGGATCAAATAGATCATGGAAATTAAATGTAAATTATGGCACTCTCCAACAATTTCTGCTGGAGCTTTCATACGATGTTTGTTTCAGAGCGCACTCCCCCCTCCGCCTGCCCCTGCCCACGGAGCCCCGAGGTGGAGCACCGGATTGGGCTTTCATCTGTTCCTCGATCTTTAAGGTGAGACTGTTTAGGAGTAACAGGGCGACCCATATTACCCTGCGTTTAAAAAAACCTGCACGGTAGTTTTAGAAATCCTCTCGTCTGCTGAGCGCAGTCAAAAACCTGTCTGCGGAACTAATTCTCTTCCGCTAAATTTATTTGGACCATGTATTTTAAACCTCCCTTGTTCTGTTTATCTCAGCCGAAGACACGTTAACAATTCAAGGGAAGACTAGTGTCAAAGGAAGGAAGGTGACTGCAGGCTGTATGATGATTTTAATTACTACAATTATTGGAAGATTATTCAACAGCATCATAGATTTGTTTTCTGCCTTGGTAGGAAAGTCTGAGGAACATTGTGTGAGGAACATTGTACGAGGATTTTATCTCTTGGTTCACGTGCGTTCCAGTGCTGGTGTGATATAGAGGTTAGACTGCAGCAGGTTTGAAATTCAGCCAGTTCGTAAAGGTTTCTCAAAATGAAGGTGTTTCTAAATAGAAGGAGTTTAATTAGTAAACGGTCGGACCCACGTTTATAGAGCGTAAAACCACCTTTTCGCACAAGTCTATTAAAGAAGCTCCGATGACTTGGTAATTAGGTGTGCCTTTTAAGCGGAGGAGCAGTGGCCACCAGCGTTGGCTTGGCGGTCCTGCGGCAGCAGGTCGCAGCCCGCCCGGTTGCCCGGCGCCCCGGCCGCTGCCCGGGGGCTGCCCGGGGAAGCGGCAGCAGCCGGCGGGGGGGCGGGAGAGCGGGCTCGCCAGAGCATCCTCACAACAGGAGAGACCCCCGTCCCCGCATTCCTCCTCCTATCCCGCTTCTGACACCGTCCCCGCTTTCTGCATCCCATTTTTAGCCAGGCATGACTCAGAATGTTGGTTGTGATTAAGCAGGCTGTCTATCTGCAGATAGAGATATGTGGGAGCGTAATAGGCAGGATGATTGACATTACAAAGTTCTCTTCGGTCCACAATGACCAATAAATCCTCCTGCAGGTTTCGCCCGTTAATGAACTGCTGCTTTGGAAGAGGAAAATACGCTGGACGCCCTCACCCCTTATTCGTATGTTCCCCTCTCCCCCCTCCCCCTGTCCTGGGATTAGGGTGAGGAAAGACGGGGAACCGTTCATTGTGCTCCTTCTGTGTTCTGTAATTACTGGAGCTCAGGCTTAAGGTGAATTTCAGCTCAGATCATGAACCATTTCACGTTCAAATGCAAGCTTGCAGTACTTTCCTAGTGGCAATTAGGAGCCTATTACAAGCCATTAGATTGATCAATGTACCTTAAACAATGTGAATGATTTATATGGCAAAGAAAAAAACCTTCTTACATCCATTGTACTGTTCCAGCGACCAACCTGGCCCTGTGTCTCCATTCATCACTGCTTTAAAACAACAAAAGCGATTTATTTAGAAAACTTACATGCAAAGAAACAGGCTCAATTCCTTCGTCTAGAAGGGTATCTGAGCTTTATCTGTCTTTATTGTCAAGAGATGTAGGCTGGAAGAATTCAGGCATATGGGGGGAGGAGGGGAGAGGTGGATTTGTTAGCTTCCAAACGGATTAATTCACCTTGTACCTGAAAGAAGGAAACAAAGAGATTCCTGACTGCTTCCTAAATAAACCCCTAATCTGCTGTGCATATGCAACGCAAGGAGGAGAGCAGTGGCTTACATGTGTGTTTGACAAAGTGTTTGGGTAGCTTTTTGTAGCCTTTTAATGACTTCGGGGACACAAGCCACGAGCCCTGGAAGTTCCAAGGCAGCTACGGAGCAGAGAACGGGCTGAGCCGTGCCAGGTGATGGAGGAAGGGGGTATGTGCAGCTTTCTTCACCACGGATAATTATTCTAACCATTCTACGATGAAGAAATTACAAACTCTCAGCTGCCATCAAAGCCAGAGAAGCCACCCTGTAGGCCTTGGGTCTGTTTGTATTTGTCTCCTTTCAGAAGACCCAGGGAACCTCTCGCGCCTGGGAAATCCCTCCCAACTCCTGGCAGCCCCAAAGTGAGGAGCTGGGAGAGGCTGGTGACTTTGTGCTTGTCAGCAATTTGTTAAGGGTACAGAGATTCAGGTTGGAAGGAATAGGACTATGTTTTGCCATTCGTTCAATGGACGGCCTCTGTTTCTCCGGTTTTCCTTACCTTTTTGCTAACCTTATTCAACTTGCTACTTAGCACTGCAAAATTACTGTCCTCTCTGTAGCTACAAAGTGACTGAATGAATCTTTGGCTTGGTGTCAAACAGGTCTGACATGTTCTGAATTCAAACCACGGAATTACCCCCCCTCCCCGTGAACTAACTAAACCATTCTTTAAAATGGGACTTTGATGACAACAGTGTAACTGGTGACAGTGTTTGTTAGAAACTCCCTCAAAACATCTGTAAGTCTTAGTTCAGCCGAAAATTTATCTGCAGATAGCACACTAGAGAGAATGTTGTTAATTTAAGATCCCAATTATCATTTGTGTTTCAGTAACAGTCTGATCTGGTTTCTACATTCTGGTCCCTGGAAATTGCTGCAATGCTTGTCAAAAGTCACCATTTCATCCTGTCGTTTCCTGCGAGGAGGTAAGCAGGTAGTGCTTCAGCACAGGTACAAAGAAACGAAACAAGGGATGGGTGTGAAGTCCTGCCAAGAGGTACGGTGCTTTTGTTACAAAGCAGAGATGCAGGCACTTCAGAATCTGATTTTCCAAGTTGCCTGTATGAGCTTGAGACTATTCACTTACTTGTCTAGTTACCAGCTGCTTGTTTTCTTGATACAAAGGGATTAGTAAAACACAACATCCACCAAGTAAACCGAAGGATAGATGCAATAGGAATAAGAGCTGTCCTCCCCCTTCCCTATAGGAGATCCCACGATGAGAGAAGGGGTGTTTCTATTGAGTCTGTCACATTCTAAATCCAGCTCTTCCCTCTCTTACAGAGCCTACACCATCAAGAGCTTAACCCATAGAATCAGCAGTGTGTCCTGCTTACCTTAAACTTGTTCTTTCTCATAGAGGAGACGTGAAAGTTGAATAAAAGATGTGGAGGCCTCTTTCAAAGGTTTTGTAGAGATTGTCCAGTTAGTCACGTTGTGCTTTTAAGTCTTTTTACTTTTCCAGAGCTTTGTATGTGTCACTTTGCCCGGGAGAATTGCCAGGCCAACCTTCCCAGGACAGGTTCTGGCCTTCCTCTACTTTAACTTTCTCTACAAAAACCATCTACTCGAAGGGCTTTCTGCAAGCCTTAACCTACACACATATAGTCTCTTGTACAAAAGCAGCCTATGCTTCCTCGCATGCTGCTTCAGGCACTTACATTCCATCTGGGTTGCATTGCCCTTTAATTATCAGTCTCCTTATTGTGATCAAGTGAACTTTTACTAATCTCCACATTTATTGTTAAGGTAAATAGATGCTGCTTTTAATCAATATGGAGGGCCGCACCAATGCTGTTCGAAGTAACTTAAGTCAACTGTAAGGACTTCAATGTGGGCATAATTACGGAGGACGTCAGCTATTCACTCCGGTCTAATTCCGTGTCTCTTCAGAGACGGACCTCTTCCTCTTCCCCGGTCCCACTCTTACCTCCTTTGCTCCCCCACTGCCCCGCAAAGCAGGCAAGAGGAGAGCAGCGGAGGCCAAGCAAGCAGCAGCCCTGCTGAACTTGAGGCTGCTTAGCAGATTGGAACTGCTGAGTGAATGTAGGCATACGGGTACAGCATAACACCTTCTTTCAACAAAAAAGATTGATTGCATCTTGGCCTTGGTATTAAATGCTCTATTATCAGAAGAAGCCGAAATAATGCATACAGTCGCTTTAAAAGAAAGCAGGTTTCCTTTGCGAGCATACCTATTATTTCAATAGCACTTGAGAACTATTTCAACAGTGGCCAGGTTGTTGCTTACTGAAATACATTTGAATTGAATACGTATATATCAAGGTTTTTTTCTTAATTTTAGTTTGAATTATTCCTGAAGTTCTCATTAAATTTACCATTTGTAAAGGACAGATTAAATGAAAATGGCTTTTAGGAAAATAGAGCTGGAAATTATTTTGGCCTTTCTGACCTGGAAGAGGTGATAATTTGCAGCAGCACTAGATACTGGACATGTCTGACATTTTAGGTATTCCCTCGCAGTTTCAGACCTTTGTACAGATGAACTCCGTCTGGGACAACCCAGTAGTCAACTTTTTGTTACCTTAATGT